>NC_141696.1:245878992-247078992 GCF_964263255.1 Lissotriton vulgaris | reverse complement strand
TAAGGATGAATATGGAGCTATCGTTCCAGATTCTTGATGCGTAGATGGAGAAGACCTTTTACCTTGTGTTTTTTTATTTTTTGCTCTTCTTCATTTTTCATCTGTAGGTGTGATTGCTGAGGGTGTTTGGAGCACTACATGAGATGTCAGCTTCTCATCTATGTACGCAGGGGTGCCAGTTATGATAGCTTTGTAGATGATGCAGCTGGTTATGAAGGTGGTGCAGGGTCGCAAGGGGAGTCTGCGGAGTTCTATTAGGGTGGGGTGATTTGGTCATATATCTTCAGGAGTGCTGCAGGTGAGCTGCAGCATGTAGGATGTCCGTAAGGGGATGGCAGTGTAGAATAAAATTCCCAAATAATTGATCTGATATCCAGTGCAAGATATGGTAAGTGGCACAGAAAATTCTCCAGCAAGAGAGCTCTGAAAGCAAAATGAACATTTGAAAATAACTTGACTCTATGAAAGGCATCACTCAAGTCACTGTAAAATTAAGAATGGGGATCTATCAAATAAACATGAGATGACATTTTTTTTTATGCAATCATGACAGAGGGTATTGTGCTGAAAACTAACCACAAGGTAATAGCGAAAACCAACAATAGCATAGGGCAGAATAGAGGGAGCGTAGGTCATAAAGAGCCACGTTTTTAAGGATTTTGTAAAAATATTATGATTGACCAACAATTTGATGTGGCAGGGCATAGGGTTCCAATATTTGGCAGCGCCAAAACAAAAAGATCTATCACCCTACCACCTGCATGCAACCACCACATTCTTATTGTCTGTGGTTCAAAAGTTCTGCTTGGGAATGTACCACTGAAATGTAGTCCTAATGAGGACTAGAACAGTATTATGTAAAGCTTTTTGGGGTAAACGTAAAGTCTTGAATAGAATTTCTTTCCTTACTGATAACCTGTGAAGTTTGATTAAATGTTGAGATACCAATTGAAATGTAAGAATATTTAGAATAAGAAGTGCAGCCTCATTTTGGACCATCTGAAGTGTATTGAGAGATTATTGATTAATATTAAAAAAAAGAGCATTGCAATACTAAAAGCGTGATGAAATCATCAAGAGAACCACAGATTTATGTAAAAAAATTGAAATAAAAGGAACATTTTCTTTAGCATCCTGATTATCTTAAAACAGGATGTAGTGACTTGATTGAGCTGAGAAGAAAAGGTCAGGATCTCATAAAACTCCACTCCTAAATTTCTTACAGTGTTAACTGGAAGGGCACCAAACTCACTTGGCAAAACATGCAGCAGTGCAGATGGAAGGCCATTTGCCAAAGAGAAGCACTTCTGTTTTTTTCTCCACTAAAGGGTAAGATAACTGTATTTAATCCAAAGATGAGTTCCCGTATACAATTGTGGAAGTTAGTTGCATATTTGTGCACGGTCTCAGAGACGATAACAATTATTTGTTTGTCTCCTCTAGTAGTTCGACAACACCTTAAGCAATGCTAACACGTGTTTCGTCCATTTAGATTACAACTGGACTACATCAGGGCTCATAGCAATTGATATTTTCCATCAACCTTGTATCAATTACTATTAAATCAAATATTCCAAACTCATTGTATCTCCAAAGTCTAGTTTTTAGTCCGTGATTATTCACAACACCAAGAAGACGCTAGACCGACGGGAGTACTCTACCGTACAATCCGGAAAAGGGAGCATAATCCTAACCTTGAGTCCTGAATAATCACAGACTAAAAAACTAGACTTTGGAGATACACTGAGTTTGGAATATTTTTAACTGTGTACAGATAACAATTATAACTGGATAGGAATGTGAGGTTATGTCTGAATAAAAAGACATTGGACATTAACAACTGTATTTAACATCTGTGTTTATCCTATTGAGTGCTTGGAGCTTATCAAAGAAGTTGTATAAGGAGAAGACTTGGATCTTCTTCTGTTAGGTCGGAGATTGGGTGGCTCTCCCTCCTCCTGAAGCACCTAGATTTTGTAAAATATACGGACAACTATTGACCTAACTGGAGTATGCGCCATCGCCAAGCCACTCTGTCTTTATTATTGTGAATTATTTGTGTGTCATCTGCTTATAACTTGACAGCCATACCAAAGGATATTATCAATTTGGTAAGAGGGATAAATAAACATTGATAGGAGTTGGACTTGAGGTTGAGCCTTGTGAAACTCCACAAGGCAAAGAAAAAGGGTTGGACACAAAATTATTAATGGTAACAGTCTGAGATCTGTCTGTCAAAAAAAGTTGTTCAACAACTCAAGAGTTTTGTCTTGGATCCCTAAATGGGCTAGGTGAGTCACAAGCACAGAGTGGCAACCATGTCAAATGCCACCAATAGTTCTAAAAAAAATAAGGGTGGCAGAGCCCCGCCACTTCTCTTATCTACGATCCTACTAATGTCGCTTTTGGTGGTAACGAAGGACAATTCTGTGCTATGGTCACTTCTAAAACCTGACTGTGATAAGTCAAGAAGATCCTTGTGCTCCAAGAAGGTCGGAAGTTCGTGGTTGAGCACCTTTTCAAATATTTTTGCCGGCATGGATAATAAAAATATAGGATGATAATTATTTAGCTCTTTAGGACTGGCTCAAGGTTTATTTATAAGAGGAGTTACCTAACCTTTTTACAATCCATGGGAAAAACTCCTACATCAATTATTGTATTGTATATTGCAGTTAGATGATTTGTAACACTACTAGGTATCATATGAAAGATTCTAGGGGGAAAAGGATCAGATGGAGCTCTCGATTTAGTAGTGAGAATAAGATATTGCACGTTCTGTTCTAAAGGATGGGAATATTTCTTGAAGTCTCATTCTGTATATGCACTCTCTTCAAACATATATTGCGGACCGTCTCTTTATTCTTGTCAGCAGAAGGAAACTCTTGGTATATAATAAAAAACAACTGACGTCTATTATATTTGTCTTCATCATTTGGAAGATTATAAAGCACAGGTCAGACCTAGGTAAAGGGCAATGGAGTGCTGCACACAGCATTATTATTTAGGATTGCTCCAGACAATAATTAGCTCTATGGGATATTTCATCCCAAACCTACATTGCTAAATGTAAAACTACCAGAATACAATGATATGAAGGCAAAAAGGGTTTAATTGTAGGTGCCCAAAGCAATGACTCCAACTGCAGCCTTTAAAAGTTATTATACTATTTATAAGTACACACTTAGGGGGTACAGAGAGCATTTCCTTTTGTAAATTGACATGATGCAGCTTTGAGATATATCTTCTTTCAAAACCATACAATGACTTTTCCCAGTTGCTCAGCCTACCTGGAAAGCACATGCCCAAATGAAATTAAATGATGCTGCAAGCCTAGATCACTAAGCGGCCAATTTCCTTACACCTTGCCGTGCTGGACTATGGGAAGGGAGGTATTAGGGTTTGTGCACAGCAAAGAGCATGTCCCCTATCATTGTACTAGTGGTCTCTGTAATAGCTCTCTTTAAACATACTACCGAAAGCCTTTCTTGTTATCTCAGCCCCTCCCTAAGACTTCTGTGTATGTTGCTCAATGTATTCACAAGTTTGGACATTGCTGTCTTGTTTGCACATTGGACCTTGCTTTTGCCAAGGCTTATTTAGAAAACATTGGACCTTGCTTTTACCAAGGCTTATTTAGAACACTCCTCCCTAGGCCATGTGTTACTTCAACTCATTAGCATAATAACTGAAGCTCTGCACACCTGCTTGTGAGAACCACACCCAGTTCTTTGAACCACACCCAGCTCTTCGAACCACACCCTGCCCTGTCTATAAAAGGCAGCCCCTGGGCCTCACTCAGTGCTTGTGCTCGTCTACCTCCCACTTACCTGAGAACATATCCTTCGGCGCTGGCACTCCTGCTCTCTCCAGACCTTCATTGACTTTGTGCTCTCCTTACTAGATGACCTGAGATTTAGGGCAGATAAGAAAACCCCTTGTGCCCTGGTGCTGCTTGACCTCTCCGCAGCATTTGACACGGTCAATCATGATCAACTATTGTCGCGGTTGAGGGATCTTGGTATTCAGGGCACTGCCCACACCTGGCTGACATCATTTCTTGATGACCGTTCCCAGAGAGTGCAATTAGCTAACCTGCTCTTCAATCCAGTGGGTCTTACATGTGGAGTCCCCCTGGGCTCAGCTCTCTCACCCCTCCTGTTTAACGTCAACCTGCAGCCCCTGATTTCTGCATTAAATCAGATGGACTGCCGGATTTATAACTACGCCGATGATACCCAGATCATCATTCAAATTGACAATTCACCGACAGCACATCAGAGACTGCTAAATATTTTAAAATTCACAGTCAACTGGATGACGGCCAACTCGTTAAAAATAAATCCGGACAAAACTGAGGTGCTGGCGATTACTACAGCATCCAGTCCCTGGAATGATCTTCTTTGGCCTACTGAACTAGGGCCTCCCCCGGAACCAGTGGTGGCCGTGAAAAGTCTCGGCATGCACTTAGATGTTAAACTTACTATGTCTACTCAGGTTTCGGTGGTTGTCAGCACCTGCGTGGGCTTACTGAGACAATTGCGTAAACTATCCCCTCTACTGACCTTGGACACACTCAGACGGGCGGTGTCAGGTTTAATCCTGGAGCGGCTGGATTATGGAAATTCTTTGTATGCTGGCCTCTCTCAACAACTGTTGGCTAGACTACAAACAGTTATGAATGACGCAGCCAGATTAATTTTCAACAAACCTAGAAGGACGCATTCCACTCCACTCCTTCGCGAGCTTCATTGGCTCCCAATTAAGCAGCGGGTTAAGTTCAAGGGCCTCTGCATCACGCATAAAGCCCTGTACGGGCAAGCTCCAAGATACATCAGGGAGTGCTTAGGTCCAAATGCTCCCAGTAGGATTCTGCGATCAGCAGATGCCGCATTCTTGGCTTGCCCTCGCTTTAAATTATCCTCACTAGGAGGGCGAGCTTTTTCCACTGCAATTCCTATAGCCTGGAACAACTTACCAGCGGACCTGCACAAAAAAAAGAGTTTACTACCCTTCAGGAAAAAGCTGAAAACTGTTCTTTCAGGAGGCATGGGGTATGTCTTAATGGCCCTTCCTACTTGAATCGTGTACACCCTCTGATAAGCGCTTAGAGACCCGTGGGTGATAAGGCGCTCTATAAATTTCAATACAAATACAAACAGGCGCGGCTTCTGGCTCTTCCTTCTTCTGGTTTCCGGCTACTTCTTGCCTCAGCCCCTCTTCTGTCCACTGCAATCGACCTGCAAAAGAGAAAGAGGTCAAGGTTAGACTGATCAGTATCCCTTTTCAGCAACAAGTAAGTGCAAAAAACTTTTATTACATGAAATAACTTTTTTTCGGCGATTTCTGGATTCATGTAAAAAACCCTTTGTTACAAGAATACTTTTTGGAACTTTGTGAAATAAACATTGTTTTACATGGAACTTTTTTAAGAATCGAACAGAGGAAACCATTGACAGCAAGTCAAACAGTAAATCAAGGACTTGCACAAATTACCTGCTGTATTTTGATGTAAAAGTACAGTATTTGTTTTATAAAAAGTCTGGAAATGTGTGAAAAGTGAGTTTGCTATTAAGAATTTAGGCTTTAGTTATATTAAGGTGAATGTTAGACGTTGGTAATTCTGATAATGATATTCCTTTGATTTTACAGAAGTTTTACAGTAATAGAAAGCCCATCCCAGAACAGTAACACATTCCAAACCTGGAAGCTTGAGACCATGATCCAAGAGGTACTTTCAGAAGAGAATTTCTAATAAGATTAAGGTTTAGTCAGGAACACATTTAGGGATAGGTTGCACTGATCTGTTCTTTGTTTTTGTTTCATTAGGCACCAGTTTCTACAGAAGTCAGAGAGGGCCGCAGATTTTAGCAGCTCTTCTACAGTGGAAACGCAAGAACGGCGTTGTCTCTCTTTTTTTATTTTATCCACTTCCCCCCTTCCCTTGAGCTTCTGGTTCTTAGTGCACTGTTTTAAAACTAGTGTGCTGGAGAGTCGCGCGAGCGCGGCGACAAGATGGCCGCCGCCACCGGAGCTCCGTAACTACATCAGCCTAATGAGCTGAATAACAACGATTTTTTCCACAAGGTTTGCTCACTTTTGATAGCGCTTGACTCCTATGCCGGCCCCCTACCTTAGCTGTGAATTTTGACCGTTTTCAACGCGCGGGGGTCCCTCTGTCTGCTTCCTGGCTCCTCTCCCCAGCCTCTGCTCCAGCTCTGCCGATTACCTCAGCCCAGGGGGCGGTGCATTTCTGAAGAAAGGGCCTGGCTTGGGCCTAGCCACTCCCACGGCTCTCCTTAACTCTTGCACTGCCTTTTCCTCAAGTGCTTTTGGAGCTTTTAATACCCTTTTCTCTGATATTTATTAAATTTTGAGGTGGATTTGGTTTTTCTACATTTGCCTGACGCAAAAAGTAATTTTTTCTCCTCAAGATGGATAACAAAAATTCTGCTAACAATAAAAGGAAGCAGCAGGTGTCTCCTCCCCCAAATAAATCGAAGGTTGTTGAAACTTCTGAATCTTCACTTACTCTGATACTAGAAGAAATAAAAGCACTGCGCATGAATACTGATGCTATTGCAAACAAAGTGAAAAATGTTCGCAAAGATATGGCGTCCATGTCCATGAAAGTATCTGACAATACTATTAAAATTCAGGACAATAAAACCAAGCTCGATGCATTTACACCTTTGATGGCTCAGATAGTACCAATGCATACCCAATTATTGGAATTGGAGAACCGTAATAGACAATATAATCTCTGCATTTTCAATTTGCCGGAGGAAGTTGAAGGCTCCGACTGTCGCTTGTACTTGGAATCCTTGCTGCATGGTCTTCTAAATATCAAATTTCCAGGAAAATTTGAGGTGGACAAAGCACATAGAATTCCCTCACACAGGAATCCACGCCATACAAAACCCAGGCAGGTGATTTTCAAGGTCTTGCGTCACCATCACTTGGTTCTCATAAGGAAAGCTGCCAGAGACATTCCTTCGCTTCTGGTAAATGGCTCCAAAATATTTATCCATCAAGACTTTGCTAAGGAAACGGTTGCTATTCACAAGGAATTTTCCTCTCTGCGTCCACATCTGAAAAGCCTTGGTTTTAAGTATGGTCTATTTGATCCGTCTACAATGCGAGTTTGGAAAGACACATTCTCAAAATCTTTTCATCGTCCTGCAGACTTACGACTCTTTCTGCACCCTCAAGCTTCGTCTTCAATGGAGACTCAAGCGCCTATTACCTGAACGCATTTAATTTGAGCATTCCTGGCTATTCTTCTTTCTTCATGGGCTCCAACGGTCTCTGGCCATGCTTGTGGAACGGGTGTGCGTCTCTGTGTCCTTATTTATGTGCCCTGTTTGTAGCTTTTTCTTCCTTTTCTGTTTCTTCCTTTTGTGTCTTTCCCTGCCTTTTCTAGCTTTCTACATAGAGTTGCTTTTCTTCCATGGCTGTTCTCACTCTTCTCTTTCTTTAACTCCTCTTTTCATCTTCATTTTACTTCTTCATGGCTGCTATACATGATGTTAAAATTGTTTCTCTTAATGTTAAAGGTCTGCGACATCCAGTTAAACAAACAAAAAATTCAGACTACTTGGGTGCTTCTAAAGCTGATATATGTTTTCTTCAAGAAACTCATGTTGATGACAACATTTTACAATATATGAACAAAAAGTGGGTGGACACTATTGTTTCGTCACCTGCCCTTGGTAAGAAAAATGGGGTTGCGATTTTCTTTGCAAAGAGATTACACTGTCAGATTATTAATAAATTCACAGATACAGAAGGTAGATTTATGGTTGTTAAAGTTAAAATTCATGACTCCACCTTCTTTTTGCTTAATATCTATGGCCCCACAGCTGATGATCCTTCGTTTTGGTCTAACTTAGCTACAGAAGTTCTAAAGTTGGGACAAGTTCCTTTGATTGTTGGAGGGGATTTTAATGTGATCATTGATCCATTACTTGATAGACTTTCTACTACCAAGTTTAGACCCCCCAAAGTTTTTCATGCTTTTAAATCTTTTCTTAGTACTACTAAACTGGCTGATGTATGGAGATTACACTTTCCCACTGAAAAATGTTTTTCTTTTGTCTCTAATCCCCATAATTCTCATTCAAGGATTGATTATTTTTTGATTTCACCTTCCCTACTTCAGTCAGCTACTAATCCTGTTATAGGCACTATAGACATTTCAGACCATGCTTTAATTTCATTTGTCTTAAATATGTCTTCTACTTTTACTAAACAAAATAGGTGGCGTATGAACTCCAACATTGTCCTTACTGATAAGCATAAACCTAAACTATTGCAGGCTATACAAGACTACTTTTTGTTCAACCCAGAAGATTTCACATCAATTGTCACCAGATGGGATGCATTTAAGGCCTACATTAGAGGTACCACTATTTCTATTATGGCTCATGAGAACAAACAATTTAACGCTAACATTAAACATTTGGAAAAACAAATTGCTAAATTTGAGCGTTTGTTTATCTCTTCTAATGACCCCCAGTACAAACTAACACTTCAAAAACTCCGCTATGAATTTAATGCCATTCTTAGTCGCAGAGCTGGAGTTCAACTTTCAAAGTCCAATGCTAAATTTCGTTTTAATACCAATAGATCAGAAAAACTCCTTGCTAATTACTTACGAATTAAAAGAGATAAGACTCAGATTACCTCAATACGAGGATCTCAAGGCAAAGTGGCTATTTCTCATAACAATATTGTGCAAGAATTTTTACATTTTTATTCTACCCTTTATAGTAAACCTGACACCTGCCCTGAATCTTTAATTGATTCTTTTTTAAATAAGTGCAATTTACCCCATATCTCCTTATCAGATAGAACAGGTCTAGACTCACCAATTACATCTGAAGAAATTTTACTGGCCATTAAGTCACTTCCCAAGAATAAATCCCCAGGTCCGGATGGTATCCCAGCAGAATTTTAAAAAGAATTTCAATCCCATCTCCTCCCTTATTTGAATACCCTTTTCTCTCATTTTGGTTCCTCTGGTACTATCTCGGGCTCTTTTACGGAAGCTTTAATTATTGTTCTGCCTAAACCTGATAAAGATCCTACCTTAGTCTCATTTCCCTAATAAACCAGGACTGTAAGCTCTATGCGAAAATCCTAGCTACTAGACTAGCTCCGGTACTCCATTCCATTATTCACCCAGATCAATCTGGTTTCATGAAAAATAGATATTCTGCTAATAATACTAGAACTCTACTACATATTATTGAACAAAGTTCTCAACTTACTTCTCCTGCGGGAGTGATGGCATTAGATGCAGAAAAAGCATTTGATAAGATTCACTGGCAATTTTTATTTAAAACTTTATTGTCCTTTGATTTTAGTGCCCCTTTTATTCGTATGATTTCTGCTCTATATTTTGCCCCTACTGCTCGTTTGTTCATTAATGGTCAAATTTCTAGCCAATTTCCGCTCTTTAGAGGAACTAGGCAAGGTTGTCCTCTTTCTCCACTGTTATTTCTCTTAGGTATTGAACCTTTTCTTAATTATATTCGCCTTTGTGATGACATTCAAGGTATTATGATCAATGATGTAACTTTTAAAACTTTAGCCTATGCTGATGATGTTTTATTATTTATTAATAACCCTCTTTCTTCTGTTCCTTCCCTATTAGACATTATTGCTCAATACTCTATGGTTTCAGGTTACAAATTGAATGTAAGCAAAACTGCATTTTTTCCTTTGAATGTGTTTTGTACCTCAGAGATGCTCCCAAACACAGATATTCTTTGGCAAACATCCAAAATTAAGTATTTGGGTATTCTATTTGCTTCATCGTTGCCAGCTACATTAAAACTTAACTCTGATTTCATAATTGACTACATTAAAAACAAAACATCCAAGTGGTCTGCCCTTCATCTCACTTGGTGGGGAAGAATGGAATCTATAAAAATGAATATAGCGCCTAAAGTTTTTTACTCTTTAGCTATGATCCCCACCCAATATCCTCTTAGTTTTTATAAATCTATTGACACACTCTTATCTAAATTCCTTTGGTCTAACAAAGTCCCTCGTATTGCTTACAAAAAGTTAAAAATTCCTAAGGCCCAGGCTGGTTTTTCCCTGCCAGACTTTCACCTTTACCATAAAGCTTTTATTTTAAAGCAGAGTACCCTTTGGTTTAATACTTCACATATGGTAAAACCTCCAAATTGGTTGGATATTGAAGCCTCCATTGTACGGCCCTTTTCTTTGCCTTCATTGATGTCAATGTCATCCACAGCGAAGGTTGTTCATCTTTCCTCTATCATTAAGTCCTCCAGATTGATAATTAATGATTTAGATTCTAATTTTGAATTACCCTTACTTTCCACAATCCACTTGTCTTTATGGCACAGTGCACTACTTAAATTGAACAGAAACATTACCTTTTGGTCCTCTTGGATTTCAAAGGGAATTTTATATCTTAAGGATGTCTTTAATGGTAATGCTTTTATTCCCTTTGAACAGATACAGTTAAAGTTTGGTCTCCCAGCTACTGACCTTTTAAAATATCAATTCTTGTGTAACTCTATTTTGGATTCCTTTCCTAATGGTATTCCCTCTTCCACCACAAATGACGTATTAATTTACGTTACAGCTGCAACTTTGTCCCCTAAAGCTGTCTCTGTTTTTTTATAAAAAAAATTCCACCTCACAGGGCTCCAATGTTCAAATTATTTCGTCGTTCTGGAACAAGGAACTTTCTATCTCCCTGTCAGATGACTCATGGTCCTCTATATGGCTTGACAGTATCACTGGCTGGCTCCCAGTGTCCCTTTATCAAACCAATGCCTATATATTATTTAACACTTTGTGGACTCCATCACGTCTATTTCATGCTTAACTGTTACTTTCTGATGTTTGTTGGCACTGCAATGCTAGCCCTGGTTCACTTCGCCATATGTTATTTGACTGTCCAGTTATTATGAAATTTTGGTTGGAAGTATGGAGTGTAATTTTAAAAATTTTACCTTTACAAGATGATATTTCCTTTAATTTATTAATTTGCAAATCGATTGCCCTAACTTATCCCCTTTCTGAGTCAGAGGCAAAATTGTTTAATTTTCTGATAACAGCTGCCTTAAAATCCATTACCTTCTGTTGGAAAGATGCTTCTTCTCTTTCAGTCCATGCTTGGTGGTCATGGATTACCTTTACGAGAAGAGGTGCGCAGCTATCTCTTAAAGGTGTTACTCATAATTCACAATCATTTCAGTCGTTTTGGTCTCCTATTGATTCATATGTTTTGCAATGATATTGTTAAATATTTTCTTATGTTCTATTTTTACATTACAATTTAACTGTAACTCTGTAGTTTATGAATTTATGACCCTATGACATGTGCTTTCCTTCCCCTCTCCCTCCCTTTCCTCCTTTCCCTTCCTCTTTAATTGCGATTCTCTTTTATTATTATATGTTAATATTGCGTATTTTGGTTTAATGCATTTCATATTGATTATTTGATCGCTTACGCTTGTAAATTCCTTCCTCTTTTTTGTATTGTACTTGTTCTTTTCATTTTGTCTTAAAACTTAATAAAATCTTTCTGAACTTAAAACTAGTGTGCTAGAAAAAGCAGCTTCAGGGTGGGGTCGGACTATCTTCAACCTCCATCTGAACTGAACAGAAACTCAGGTGAGCTGGGCTTTGACAGGAGGGCAGCCCTATAAGGTTGACAACACAGTTCACTGTAAGGTGCATGCCCAGGCAGCCATTAAGGTAGCATTCCTCTACAGTTCCACACTCGACCAGTTTGCTGACTCAGTACAGGTGCTTTACCATCTTAACTTGTTTTGGTAATTTAAATAAATACAAAACATGTACAGTCTGCCTGCAGTCGTGAAACAAATGCATGCCCCAGAATGCTTTTTAACATGAAAGGAGGTACAGTGGGATCTCTTGGCACATTATTGTTTTACTAATGTATAGCACTGAGGGGTCAAGCCACTTCTCAGATCAAGCTAATTCTTACTTTGCAGTGGTTTCAACTTAAAAAATAGTCTGCTTTTCCTTAGAATTAGCCATTATCAACAATGGGGTAACCCAAACTAGTCCTGGACCTGGGTACAGTTCGTTAACAAAAACAATGGTCCTTGACCAAATTGAAAACTGAAGAATTTATCACATTTATAATCGTTAGTTACTCAGTTTGAGCCTTCATCCGATTGCTCCGGGTATACAATCCCAATTTTTTTTTTTTTAAAGAGAAATTGCAAGACCCAACACAATCACTTGGAGAATCAGTTCAATTTAATTCTACCAAACATGTATGTTCCTTTTATAATTCAATGGTTCCAATACAGTTTTTCGTTATTGTTCTTTCAAATATTTAAGTTCGAAATTGAGAGTGCTCATAAGAACGTGCATAGGGATAGTGCTCAAGAATTGACGCGTGTGATTGATAGAAAGAAGAAAAAGGAGATTTTGTGACAATATAAAAACACACAATATGAGCATACAAAAATCCCCCCTTGGCCAGTTCCTACTTACACAACTAGTATCATCAAGCAATTTTATTCACCTTCTTAAAATGCTATTAAGAAGGTGAATAAAATGGCTTGATGATACTAGTTGTGTAAGTAGGAACTGGCCAAGGGGGGATTTTTGTATGCTCATATTGTCGTTTTTCTCTCTTCCCCTGGTCATTATTCTAAACATAGAGAGGGTCCCATTTTTCATGTGAATATAAAAACACACAACACTGGTGTAATAAATTACTAATGTATCAACTTGTCCACATCCAAATTTCAAAACCTAGTGCTTTAGAATTAAATCTTGTTTGTTTTCACGTTAGCACATTAAGGTTTTTGGTGGTCCAAGGGTTCTACTTTAGGGTGTCGACGTTTCGACCCGACTTATTGCCTTTGGGTAATTTTGTGACCTCAGCTCGCGGGTCTTCTTCAGGACAAAGAGCACCCTCCGTACTCGAAGAGTGTATTTCCTAAGTTTGAAAATAAACAGTATAAGGGTCCTGCATATAAGATATCTACTCGTTATTAGTAAATAAAAGCCGGACTCACCCTAATGAGGGTACGATACACAGTATCCATCCAGGGGAGTCTGGGTTTGTGTCCCAGAAGGATTCTGCACCAAGGTGATAAATCTGTGTGCAATGATTAAAATTAGCACCTGAGTTTATAAGTTGTATTTACATCATAGATGATCCAATAGTTAGGTTCATGGTCACTTACCTAGCTAATTATGATTGTAGTATTCATCTATAGACAACTTCGTTTTACACAGTTTCCTTTTTATGGGTTGAAGTCAGGTGGTTCATCTACAATTAGAATTAGAGTGGATTGATAAGTCTCCCTGAATTTGCCATCGTATTAGTTCATGATTACATGTATCGAATATCAAGTGCACTTACCCTGATACGTGGTTCTACACAAAAAAGTGAGGTCACTGAAATCACAAATGAAAAAACGGGCCAAAGGTTACTATTCACCCGCATTCACTTCAGCGATGCTCTAAATTAATAGTGTAGTAAAATCTTAAGGGGTTGCTCACCTAACTTTTTCCTTTGTTTTGCTAGGACTCTCACACTTCTCAAAATCCACCTCAGCCTTCTCCGTGGCTGAAGGTACCTAATTGGCGAAGCCTGGCGTGCACCTGAATTGCACCAGAACTAAAAATAAGACAGGACCCACTGTTATAAATCTGCTTATTGCGGTGTACCGATTTCTATACTGGCGGAGTCATTTGATCCCTATTTTTGCTCACCTCTCATTTGGTTTTTGATTACTTGTCAAACTCCAAGGTAATCTCGGCCGTCTCTGTCGCTATCGGCGCCTATTGCCGAATCCCGACGTGCATTCAATGCGCACCGGAAATGCGAGAAGAGTCGCGTATTAGGCAGCGTGTCAATAGACACTGAAAACAGACTTGCTCTCGCATGTTTACATACTCGCACTCTAATTCAATAGGAATGCGGTTCCCATTTTTTAAAACTAATATTCTATATACAGGGTAATTTAGAGAGTTGGTTGTGAATTAAACAACAAGAGTTGAGTTTTGCCTTAAATTACATTATTGGTGACAGACACATGCCCAAGCTGTTATTTTGTGGTGTAAAAGTGGTTCCCATGTTATTAGCCTAAAATTCTGCATAGTTGTTAATTTCAAAATTGGTCATAAAGTGACCGATAAAGATTGAATCATAGCAAAATCATAGCAAAAAAATAACAAAAAATATATTGACATTGGACTTTTGGATGACAACCACATAATTCACAATCGATATACATTGTCACACATATACAAAAACGTAATGGATACGTGGTTTGCATAACAGTCCCAAGTACATTGTATACATAAAGGAATGGATAGATACAATGCATGCCGAATATTTATCAAACAGAATGTACAATTCACCTCGATCTTACAATAAGGTGTGGATACCACTCTCTAGCCATTATTCAATGAGGGAATATTTCTACCCAGTTCATCATATTCATTGAGGCCATGTGTGATGGTGTCGAAGAGGTGAATGAAGCGACATTCGCGAGTATTCAAGATATTGCTGAAGTCACCCCCTCTCGGGTTTGGTATCACCTTCTCCACCACCCACCATTTGAAGCTGTCAGGTTTGTGTCCAAACTTGGTGAAATGTTCCACCAATGGAGCATTTAATTCTGCTGCAGTGCTGTAAAATACGGCATTTAACCTTTTGTATAGTTTGCTTTATATACATGAAATTGCACGGGCATGTTATAGCGTATATAACACCGGAGCAATTGCAATTAGTGTGTTCCTTTTGCACGTGTGTGTGCCGGCAATAGGCAGATTAATAACAGTGGGTCCTGTCTTATTTTTAGTTCTGGTGCAATTCAGGTGCCAGGCTTCGCCAATTAGGTACCTTCAGCCACGGAGACGGCTGAGGTGGATTTTGAGAAGTGTGAGAGTCCTAGCAAAACAAAGGAAAAAGTTAGGTGAGCAACCCCTTAAGATTTTACTACACTATTAATTTAGAGCATCGCTGAAGTGAATGCGGGTGAATAGTAACCTTTGGCCTCAATGAATATGATGAACTGGCTAGAAATATTCCCTCATTGAATAACTGCTAGAGAGTGGTATCCACACCTTATTGTAAGATCGAGGTGAATTGTACATTCTGTTTGATAAATATTCAGCATGCATTACATCTATCCATTCCTTTATGTATACAATGTACTTGGGACTGTTATGCAAACCACGTATCCATTACGTTTTTGTATATGTGTGACAATGTATATCGATTGTGAATTATGTGGTTGTAATCCAAAAGTCCAATGTCATTATATTTTTTGTTATTTTTTTGCTATGATTTTGCTATGATTCAATCTTTATGGGTCACTTTATGAACAATTTTGAAATTAACAACTATGCAGAATTTTAGGCTAATAACATGGGAACCACTTTTACACCACAAAATAACAGCTTGGGCATGTGTCTGTCACCAATAATGTAATTTAAGGCAAAACTCAACTCTTGTTGTTTAATTCACGACCAACTCTCTAAATTAACCCCTATATAGAATATTAGTTTTAAAAAATGGGAACCGCATTCCTATTGAATTAGAGTGCGAGTATGTAAACATGCGAGAGCAAGTCTGTTTTCAGTGTCTATTGACACGCTGCCTAATACGCGACTCCACTCGCATTTCCGGTGCGCATTGAATGCACGTCGTGATTCGGCAATAGGCGCCGATAGCGACAGAGACGGCCGAGATTACCTTGGAGTTTGACAAGTAATCAAAAACCAAATGAGAGGTGAGCAGAAATAGGGATCAAATGACTCCTCCAGTATAGACATCGGTACACCGCAATAGGCAGATTAATAACAGTGGGTCCTGTCTTATTTTTAGTTCTGGTGCAATTCAGGTGCACGCCAGGCTTCGCCAATTAGGTACCTTCAGCCACGGAGACGGCTGAGGTGGATTTTGAGAAGTGTGAGAGTCCTAGCAAAACAAAGGAAAAAGTTAGGTGAGCAACCCCTTAAGATTTGACTACACTATTAATTTAGAGCATCGCTGAAGTGAATGCGAGTGAATAGTAACCTTTGGCCCGTTTTTTCATTTGTGATTTCAGTGACCTCACTTTTTCGTGTAGAACCACATATCAGGGTAAGTGCACTTGATATTCGATACATGTAATCATGAACTAATAGGATGGCAAATTCAGGGAGACTTAGCAATCCACTCTAATTCTAATTGTATATGAACCACCTGACTTCAACCCATAAAAAGGAAACTGTGTAAAACGAAGTTGTCTATAGATGAATACTACAATCATAATTAGCTAGGTAAGTGACCATGAACCTAACTATTGGATCATCTATGATGTAAATACAACTTATAAACTCAGGTGCTAATTTTAATCATTGCACACAGATTTATCACCTTGGTGCAGAATCCTTCTGGGACACGAACCCAGACACCCCTGGACGGATACTGTGTATCATACCCTCATTAGGGTGAGTCCGGCTTTTATTTACTAATAACGAGTAGATATCTTATATGCAGGACCCTTATACTGTTTATTTTAAAACTTAGGAAATACACTCTTCGAGTACGGAGGGTGCTCTTTGTCCTGAAGAAGACCCGCGAGCTGAGGTCACAAAATTACCCAAAGGCAATAAGTCGGGTCGAAACATCGACACCCTAAAGTAGAAACCCTTGGACCACCAAAAACCTTAATGTGCTAACGTGAAAACAAACAAGATTTAATTCTAAAGCACTAGGTTTTGAAATTTAGATGTGGACAAGTTGATACATTAGTAATTTATTACACCAGTGTTGTGTGTTTTTATATTGTCACAAAATCTCCTTTTTCTTCTTTCTATCAATCACACGCGTCAATTCTTGAGCACTATCCCTATGCACTTTCTTATGAGCACTCTCAATTTCGTACTTAAATATTTGAAAGAACAATAATTAAAAACTGTATTGGAACCTTTGAATTATAAAAGGAACATACATGTTTGGTAGAATTAAATTGAACTGATTCTCCAAGTGATTGTGTTGGGTCTTGCAATTTCTCTTTGAAAAAATGTTTGGGATTGTATACCAGGAGCAATCGGATGAAGGCTCAAACTGAGTAACTAAACTTTCCTTAGAATTAACTTTGTTCTTTGGAAACACTTCTTATATCAAGTTTTTTTAAGATGTGGTTTTCTAAACACTTACTTAGACTTGTCTTTAGTAATAAATTGAAGAGAAAAAGAAATAGTCAAGCAAATGGCTGAATTTCGCAGATCTGACAAGAGCTCACATCTCAGCCTCCCTGCTTGATCTGTGATCTTAGATAAATCTATTTTCTTCACTACACCTCATTTTTCATGACTGGCAAATGTGAGGAAGTTATTCAGTTCTTAGTGTATACTAAACAAAACCTCACATGTATAGTTTAATTTACAATAATTTAATATTGTATTTATAGATAGTGGACATGACAGACTGACTTATCTCCTTGCTCACTAACGGAATCATCATGAGTGCATGAAGAACTTTGTGAATGTTTCTAAGTTTACTTCTAAAAAAGAATACAGGGGCATATTACCAAGCATAAGCGATAATTATCGCTATGCTTGGTTAGCGGCAATAATTTTATCGCCGTGCTTCGCCTATTTTTTATCGCTGAGGAGCCTTGCTGTTATGAAGGTTTATCTCCTAAGCGATCAAAATCGGCCGAAATGCATGAATACCGCTGAAAAGTCAGCGATATTCATGCATTACCGAGAAAATGCTCTTAGCCATGTTATCCACCTACCATTGGATAACATGGCTAAGAACTGCTCAGGGCAGGCGTTAGCTTCTGGAGATATTTGCGCTTAGCGCGAATATGCCCAAAAGTTGGTAATCGGAGATAGCGATGTTAGCGATTGTTTTCAGTCGCTAACATCTTGGCACGCCCACTTTGCATGTCATTAGCGATAATTATCGCTGACATGCAAAGTGGGCCCCTAAATGCCCGCTATCACCTACAAGCTGTTGCTAACTGGTGTTAGTGACAGCTTGGTAATAGGGCAATGAAATTATCGCCGCATTAGCGGGAAAAAGTCCCGCTAATGCAGCGATAATGGCCCTTGGTAATATGCCCCACTGTTTTTAAGGTATGTTGTTTGTTTTCACTCCCAGTTGTATGCCTCTCTAACATCATCTGTGTGTTATGGTAGTAATGGAGAACGCACAGAGAAATTTCGGGTGACCCGGTATCCTGGCTGAATACGGCTGATAGCCAGAAACCGGTCCTAGGATGCTTGATTCCGGTCCAGGAAAGACATGGCTTGGAAGTTCGGGCTGGATTGTTCCCATGAGGCACAGGGTCAAGGCTGATTTGCATATGGCCATGTCTGAACTGGGGTGGTGTGGAGTGCAAAAAATGACGGATTTAGGCCCAGATCTCTGTACTGGGGTGAATGTATGACATTGTTCTGCATTCTGTCCATCAATTGTTGTTTTTGCATTTGTCACCCCGAGTGGGATGGGTATGCTCAGACGTGAGTCCCATGCTCTCCACACCACTGGGTTCATGCTATCCTGGCTGAAGATTGCTGATAGCCAGAAACCGGTCCTAGGATGCTTGATTCTGGTCCAGGAAAGACATGGCTTGGCAGTTTGGGCTGGACTGTTCCCATGAGGCACAGGGTCAAGGCTGATTTGCATACGGCCATGTCTGAACTGGGGTGGTGTGGAGTGCAAACAAACGCTGGATTTAGGCCCATATCTCTGTACTGGGGTGAATGTATGACATTGTTCTGCATTCTGTCCATTAATTGTTGTTTTTGCATTTGTCACCCTGAGTGGGATGGGTATGCTCAGACGTGACTCCCCTGCTCTCCACACCACTGGAGTCAAGCTATCCTGGCTGAAGATGGCTGATAGCCAGAAACCGGTCCTAGGATGCTTGATTCTGGTCCAGTAAAGACATGGCTTGTCAGTTCGGGCTGGACTGTTCCCGTGAGGCACATGGTCAAGGCTGAATTGCATATGGCCATGTCTGAACTGGGGTGGTGTGGAGTGCAAAAAAAACTATGGATTTAGGCCCAGATCTCTGTACTGGGGTGAATGTATGACATTGTTCGGTATTCTGTCCATCAATTGTTGTTTTTGCATTTGTCACCCCGAGTGGGATGGGTATGCTCAGACGTGAGTCCCATGCTCTCCACACCTCTGGGGTCTAGCTATCCTGGCTGAAGATGGCTGAGAGCCAGAAACCGGTCCTAGGAGGCTTGATTCCGGTCCAGGAAAGACATGACTTGGCAGTTCGGGCTGGACTGTTCCCATGAGGCACAGGGTCAAGGCTGATTTGCATATGGCCATATCTGAACTGGGGTGGTGTGGAGTGCAAAAAGTGATGGATTTAGGCCCAGATCTCGGTACTGGGGTGAATGTATGACATTGTTCTGCATTCTGTCCATCAATTGTTGTTTTTGCATAAGTATTTATAAGCCCTCTGGGTTTTTTTGTATGCCCAAATAAAGAGTGAGAATAGATCTTCCATTTTCCTCAAACAATTGGTAGTAAATGCTAACAGGATTGCCCTTAAAAAATAAAAAAATTGGGGGAAAAAGCATTTTTATTATATTACATCTACCTATGATTGATAGATGCAAGTTATGCAACCTTGCTAACTCAGTTTTGGTTTTAGCTATCAGTGGGTCGATATTGCCGTCCACAATATTTTCTATATTGGTCATAATATCTACTCCAAGATATGTGGCCTTGTCAACCTGCCTAGTGTCATTGCCACGCTGATATTTTTACAAATGATTTGAGTCTTAGTACTATTAAGAGAGTATCCTGAAAGTCGCCCATATCTCGCCGCCTCTGCCTTGACCTCACACATAGATACTCCCGGGTTAGAGGTTACTATGGCATTATTATCGGCATAAGCTAACACTTTGGTTTCCCAGCCATTGGAGATGATAGGTCTGATATTTAAATTAGCCTCCAGTTGTTGTACAAAAGGATCTATATAGAGAGCAAACAGAAGCGGCGAGCTCGGGCATCCCTGCCGGGTACCTCTTGAGATATTAAATGAATCTGTGAGTTCTCCGTTTATATATAGTTTTGCTGTGGGTTGAAAATAAAGCATCTTAAATGCCTGTATGAATGCTTAGCCTATTCCGGCCCTTGCCACGGTCTCCCATAAAAAGGTCAAGGAGACTCTGTCAAAGGCCTTTTCGACATCAAGCAAAATCAATGCGGTTGGGTCCCTAGTGACATTGGCGGCATCAAAGAGTGATATAGCCCTTCTAGTGTGATCTATAGTACCACATCCTGGAATTAATCCATGTTGCCTAGGTGACACTGCTTTATGAATTGCCTCCGCCAAACGAACAGCTAAAATTTTAGAGTAGATCTTGCTGGCTGCATTTATCAAAGTTATAGGGCGATAGGAGCCAAGTTCTAGTGCTGTTTTGTTCTTTTTCAGGAAAACTATTATTTTTGCTTGAGTCCATGATTCAGGTGGCCTCCCTCCCTTATAAACATATTCAATTAACTGCTGCATACCTTCTTTCAGTTCAGTCGAAAACTTCTTATAGAATTCTAGTGGGATGCTATCTAGGCCAGTGGCCTTGCCATTAGGTAGGCTGTTTACACATAGTAAGGTATCAATTCACTGAGGGGTCTCTTCAAATTGTATCTGTTCATCTTTAGATAATTGTACATCTGGGAGTTGATTAAGGTAGATCTTAATGTCATTTGAGTAATCAGAATTAGTCTTGTGCTATAGATATTGATAATATAAATAAAACACCTACCGAATGCCTTCTAGATCTGTAGTTTTACCTCGTACCGGATAATTAATAGCTGCAATTGAATTCCGTGTGGCTTTTTATCTTGCCCTAATCGCTAGGTGGTGACCAAACTGTTCACAACATTCATATACTTCCTGCCTACATGCAACTAATCTATCTGCTGTCCTTTTTGCTATTATTTCCATGATGGACGATTTAGCCACCATTATTTTTGCAAGCGTGTCTGCTGGATCCCCCCCATCTTGTATTACTGTAATCAGCTCTTCTTCTGCCATCGCTAAGCAACTCTGTTTTTCATTTAATAGTTGACATTTCTCTTTATTCAGGGAGAGTGAGAAGCTGAGTGTCTCTCTTCGTATTGCTGCTTTCAGTGCATCCCACACTACTTCTTTCCCTGTACTCCCCAAATTCTCTGTATGAAATTGAGGGATCCACAACCTCATAGTGTACAGTATTCATTATTCAGGAGTAAGGATGGTTCAAAACTCCAGTTAGTCATACCTCCATTTTCAAACCCTGCCCCTCTAAATTCAACTATTAAGGGGTTGTGGTCTGCAACTATACGGGGTGCTTTTTCTATTGAGCAGACTTGTAGAATAGAGTGGGATACAAACATAAAATCTAGTCTCACCAGTTTATTTACTTTTTATTGTAGATATTCTTATTTAAAATATATTGACTGGTACATTCGGTTTTAACTTTAAAGTGCATGGATTTTACATGCTTTCACTGTATTTTGTTTCTTTTGTGGATTTGACTATAAATCCGAATAAAGGTTTGTTTTATTTTGTATTTTTAATTAAGTTTAATGTCATTCTATGCATCACTATGATCTAATTTACTCAATGGTGGAAAAAACAGCCCAGAAATTATTATTTTATACCAGCCCCAAATTTTACTAAGTGAGCATAGTAAGCAAGACTGACATTCTCCAAGTGAGGAAAGGGACATAATCTCTTCCCAAAGGATATTTTGGGGAAAAGCAGGACAGCATGGCTCATCACATAGCACAATTTCATAAACATATAGGTTAAAATGACAATGAATTTCACTGGCATCACTGAAGGGCAAGTCATGAAATACTCCAGAATTTCAAAATCTACTACAACACCAAACAGACATATTTTACCATTGCAGAAAAATATGCATCTATAAACAAACTATGTACCCAATAAATAAATGTAAAACAACACTGGATGCCCTATCAGGCACATTGTTTGCTGCAAGAAACACAATGCCTATTAGATGCAGGGTGGCCCTATTAGGACAAACAAAACCTCAAATATCCTATGCCAAGAGAAACAGCATCAGTGTTTCCAAATATTCAAGGAAGCGACCACTTTTATAATGGTGCTAGGCAAGTATTATTATTTCTGATCAATATGTATTTAATCTGGTGAAATAACTGTTTCTAAAATAGTCCATTGCTCCTCATTGAGCTGGGGAGAAAGTCTATGCCAAAAGGCTGCTAATGTTGCCAACCGTTGTTGCTTATGGTGGTCTGAGGACTTCAGCGCCCACAGATTGCTGGCCCTAATGAACTGGGCACCACATAGAAAATTTACCCTCCAGGTTGCTGTTGGAGCCCTGATGACAGTGTCCTCATTGTCCACTGCCATTCCAGTTCGACCTTGATCTCAAGTATAAGACACCGTAGCCATAATTTTCAGAATTCTAAGTGTCTGAAGCACCATAACCATGCCTAAATGCACAATGACCCAGTACGTAAAGCACCAGCATGGCCAAGCCAATTTCTGCAATGGAACAGAATAAACAGCACCAAAGGCGGCCAGTGCGTCCATTTAGTTAAAGTACTACAACCAGCCCAGTATTACGCCAAAACGTAAAGCACCACAGCTGGAACTTTCTCCACAAATTAGGTGCTCATTATGTAAATCACCATAGTGTGGCCTGCACTTTACCAGTAAATGAAGCAAATATGCCTGGCCAATATAGGCTGTGTATTTGAAGTACTGTAATATGGCAATTATCTATGTTGTATGTGTATGTAAAGTGTCACAGCCAGGCCAGTACTTCCTCAGTATTGAAAGCAGCAGTCATACTAGTATTGGCCGAACACGTAAAGCTTGACTACCAGGCCAAGAGCAACATTAAACTCGGTATCACCTGTCTGCAAAGAACTACATGCAGGTCGATATCCCCGAAGGGTCAACAAGCAAATTCTAGAATAATTACAGTACATTTATGCATGCCATTATAGTAGATAGCACACTTGTGAACCAAAATCAATACTGCCATCAATCGGTTAACTGGGAAGTTAAAAGAGGGAGCATTTTGGGTGCTGTACAACAGGTAGAGTCTACCTCTGTCTGATAGAACCTTTGAACTGCCACCTAGTGAGGCCAAGTGAAAATATCCAGACACCATAAGCCAAAGGGAAAAATGAAAAATGGCATAGAATGGTGCAACTGTGATAGGGAGCATTGGAACCTTGGAAAGATGAAGAGCCATCATATTGCAAGCTCATTCCTACAACAGATGCATTAACCCATGGAGCTATTACATTTTCTGCGTGTGTGTTTTTAATATCATTTTCTTCTAATAGAAGAGCTGCTGTACAGTCCTTTGCTCTGTGCTTTTAAAAATAGGTCATGTAGCCGAGGTTCATGTAAAGCAAAAGTGGTCAGGGAAATATAATTCTAAAGGCATGTCATTGTCATACCTGGTGTTCTAAAAAATCTGGCAGGTTTAGAGAAGACGAGAACAGGAGACAAGGGAAACCCTACTCACTAGGAACCAGTGTAAATAGTAGATACGCAGAAACAGTGGTTAATGTGGGCTAGTACAGTTAATACTGGACAATTATAAGCACAGCTGTAATAGAAAAGGGTTACGTCGATATCCAAAGGAGAAGAAACCATACACCACTCAATGATTGGTAATAGCAGTAGTTATTTATATATATAAAACAATGACATTCTAAAAAAAAATATATATGTATATAGTGCAAAGTGGAACCTACAGAAATAGTGACATATTGTGACATAAGCAAATGGTTTTCAAATAGGAGTAAAGTCGACCATCAAAATTAATAAACAATAGAAGCAGCCTCCTTATACAATAATATGGGCTGTTGAACGTTTTGCTTTTAATTATTGTTGAGGGCGTTTCGACCCCTATAACAGCAAGGGGTTTCTTCAGGACCTATTGATGTAGGGACATCTATAATTAAAAGAGGAGAAGGATAGCATAAGTATAAGCACTGGAACAACTGCTTGGTTGTATGGAACAATATGAGGAGACCTGTACCTGAAAAGGGGACCGTCTGTCAGCGTGACAAAAGTGCACCCCAAGGAGGTGAAAAGATAGGAAGGGTGCTCACATGGGACTCAGCCGGGCGCTACACATGTGGAAGGGGGAGAAAGGAGAAATTGTAACATCCATTTTAAGTTAGTTCTGCTAAACAAGTCAGATGGTGAGAAAGAACTTACCCCAGTGAGGGGAGACTGACAGGGAGGGGTCAATGGCCGTAATCCGCAAATTGGATGAAGAAGTGTGTGGTACTGCTGGAGAAACACAATAGTGTGTGTATTTTGATGAATATCTGAAACCAACGGAGGAATGTTTGAAACACAAAGAATAGGGAGATTCGGCGAGGCAAACGTGAATGAATAAGCTAAGTGCGTCCTGACCAGGGTAAAAACAATTAGTGCTTATTGCGCTGATGTAAACCACTCCGACCTGCGGGGGCGAAGAGGTAGTCGCTGGTCTGGCTCACCTCTGAACGCTCATTAGACTTGGGGCACAGGCATTCACACTTTGGGGCTTATTTATGAGCCCTTGCATCACTTTCGCCCCGCCGGTGCGTCACTTATTGTGACGCACCAGCAGGGTAAAAAATGCGCCATGTTGCGTCATATTTACAAAGTGACGCATCTAGGTAGATGCGTCACTTTGTAATCTACTGCGCCAGGTATAAAGTATGTAGGGTGGGCGTTTTGACGCAGGTAAGACTCCTAGAAATGACGCAGTAAAATCTATGAGATTTCACTGCGTCACTTCTAGGACGCAAATGCGTCATTATCTTACGCCTGCCTCACAGCAGGCATAAGGCTGACGCAGGCCCTTTCACATGGGGCTTGCCCCATGTGAAAGGACGCATTGCTGAAGTTGCGTCACTTTTGTGACACACCCCAGCAATGCGTCAGTTTTTGCGCCTACAGATACGTCAGAATTACCGATGTATCTGTAACTCCTTGCAACATGATGCGTCATATTTTAAATATGACGCATCCAGTATGTCGCAAGGAGTGCACAATAAAAAGTAATGCATGGCTGTTTTCACACAGCGATGTGTCACTCTTCATAAATGAGGCCTTTTGTCTCTTTGGAGTAAGTCAGACACCTGGGTCGGTTCTGGCTCATCATTCCCTTTTAATCTGCTAGCTTACTGGTTGTGTGTGAATATGGAGAAAATGTACTTAAGAAAACGTGTTCAGAGGAATCTTTTTTCCATGAAGCAGTTTCCTTAAATATTTCTTTATGCATGGCACTGGTATCTGCCAAAAGTAGCTTTGAAGTACACAGAGATTCTATGCTATTGTCATTTTGACATATTTTCCTCACATGAATTCTGATGGTAATTGTTTCTGTCATGGTACATCGCTATTATACTGTCATGGACATTTTCTGTTGTATCTCTCATTACAGCATGAAGATTTCTAAAGGTACATATTTAAGCTATGGAAATATTTCCTGGATGAGCATGGTTTCTGATGTGCCTCAAACATATTGTACAAAGCACCTGAGTGGTATATGTAGGTCTACAAATAAATACCTATATATAAATAGATTCGCAATCTCTGAACAGTAATACAGAGGCAGATTTGAAGTGTTGGTTTATTTCATGGGCACTGCCTCTCCCTGGCCAACTATGTCTAAAAAGAAGGTCTTTTTAGCCAATGCTGTTGAAAAAATTAGATTTAAGGTTACATTTACCATATTTTTTAAAAAAATGCAACGGAGATGTTGACTCCCAGTGCTGCAGAGGTAGCAAAGCCTGCTTGCACAGATATATGTGGTATGTCTCAGTTGCACGCAGGGCCGGACTGGCCCTTGCGGGCACCGGGTGTTTCCCTGAAGGGCCGCCAGTGTGGTGGCTGGTTTTGGGACACTGGGGGTCCGTTTTTGTTATCGGGGGCCTGCAATATCGCCCCCCGGTAACAAAATCGTCCAAAACCGGCCCTTGCAAACAGCTCCTCCGCACCCCCTCAACTCCCCAGGGGAGTCGGCTGAGCAGTTTGCCAGGGCCAGTTTCGGTTCCCAGTCCGGCTCGGTTGTGCGTTCTGCTCAGGAAAATGTGCTCACAAACATTGAATTACTGTACACCAAGAAAAATAGTTAGAAGGAACATTGGTTGAGATCTGATCACTAATTTACCAGTGTGGCCAGTATTTTCATATCTAAACCAGGAGAAAAACTGCATAAAGGAACAAAAGCTGGCATTTGTGTATGTTTTCAATAGGAGGAGCAATGCTTGTTTGCATATGGCTGATCTTCATCATAATACTTCAGGCATAACAATGATAGCGTGAAGTCTGTCTTCAATATTTACCACAGCCAGACATTAATTCAAGCATTCCATCCTTCATGTTTTTCTTCTTTTCATTGAAATTCCCTTAGGACAATGGCAATGCCCAGATGTGTCCCCCTTGGCTCACTGGGCCATAGGACGCAGTCTGCAACTAAATGAGGAGGCCTAAAAAGGATGAGACCAGTCTGGAGATGCTTGTGTTTCTATTGAGATGGGACAAGGCATGGCTGGATTGTTCCTATCCAAGCAGGACCAAGACTGATTTGTATAACATCGGCCTCTTATAGTAGTAACACAGTGAATTAAAATCTGTAATTGATGACAAATTTGAGCTGCTCTCAAAGGGAAACCTTATTGAGTGTGAAAATCAAAGACAAACATGATGAATGTCTTTTGAGCTAGTTTCTCGCACTATTAGCATTTATTTGTTTGCACAAAAATAATTTCTGGAGTCCAGGGGGAATTTCAGGTCTACGCAATTGTGGTAGAGAACTATGCACATAAAAAGAAATGCCTGTACTATCCTTTTATGTGAAGAGTTCCCCGCTCTGACTGTGGGGTCCCATATCGCTTCTCCCCTTGATGAATAAAATGGTGGAGAGCTTTGTTAACACTCAGCTTATGGACTATCTGGATAACCATACAATCTTGGATCCCTCACAATCTGGGTTTAGACTAAACCACTCTACAGAGACAAACCTTATTGGGGTTACGGATCATGTCAAAGTGGCGTTGGATGGTAACAAAGCAGTGATACTGGTCTTATTGGAATTGACAGCAGCTTTTGACACGGTCTCTCATCAGAAGTTGATATTTCAAATGAGAGAGGCAGGGCTGCAGGGTCAGGCATTAAACTGGCTCATCAATTTCCTCGACCAGCGCACTCAGACCATCAACTTGGGACCCTTCCGGTCCCAAACCTTAAAACTTACAAAGGGGGTGCCCCAGGGCTCGTGTCTTAGCCCGACTTTATTTAATGTCTATGTGGCCCCCCTGGCCAAGGTTAACAGGAAGTTGGGTTTCACTCCTTTCTCTTACGCTGAGGACACCCAGCTGCTCTTGACCTTTGATAAAACTCTGAGGATATTGAGCAGAGTTTTGCTAAAGGTATGTTAGCAATATCAGAATGGATGACGGACCATTGTCTGCAGTTGAATGTGTCTGAGATGGAAATCCTGCTGTTTGGTACTGCTCAGGCTGTACGGTCCCCCAGGTGGTGGCCTGCTACATTAGGTCCGGCCCCCGCTCCAACCTTCGTGGCAAAAAATCTTGGGGATCGCATAGATGTTCTGTTACCTATGAGGGAACAAGTTATGACCACTACAGGGACCTGTTACCATACCTTAAGCCTTCTACGAAGAGTGTTCTGCTAGTTGCCACTTGAGGTGCGAAGAACCTTGATTCAGGCTATGAATATTTTCTTCAAAAACAAGGAAAATACTACCGAACAAGGAGACACTGGATTGAAACCAAAATCCAAATTCACTCCGATGGACAACACATTACCCATCGAACTTCTTACATTTGAGAAAGCAGTCATGAAAGATCTTGAGAAGCTCGATCCGTTGAACAAACGAGTGTTCCAGAATGTTTCGAAGGAGGAGCGAAAAGCATTACAAGAACTGAGTAGTAACAGCGAAATGGTAATTAAACCAGCAGATAAGGACGGGGCCACGGTGATACAAACTAAGACACAATACGATAACGGGACTACAAAGTTCTCCGCACTGACCCCACTGAAAATATCAAGGTCAAGATCAACACAATGGTCGAGGAGGCATTAGCCCACAATTGGATCACCAAGAAAGAAGGTTCTTATGCCAAAAGAACCCCAGGACCCCCTATATGTATACTCTACCAAAGATACATAAACGTCTGAACAACCCCTCGGGACGTCCCATTGCTTTTGGGATTGGATCCGTTCTGGAACCAGCCTCGAAGTTCGCAGACGCATTTCTTAGACCGATGGTCCAACGGACATCCACTTACCTCAGAGATACCAAATATGTACTGAACCTACTAGAGGACCTGACTTTCTATCCAGAAACCCAGCTCCTAATCAGCTGCGACGTGGAGAGCCTATAAACCAGCCTAAGCATGGGCGGAAAATCCGTTACGCTCGCGGATTTTGCGGATTTTCGGTAAATTCGCAATCTGCGAGATTTGCGGATTTCCCGCAAAATCCGCAAATTCGCACGCAGCGGATTGTTTTTTTCTTGGTGATACAATTTTTGCGGCGCGCGGCGTTTACCTCCCGTCATTCATCGTTTGCCGAGTTATTTTTCTTGATATTTTGCGAGTGCTGCGCCATTTTGGATCTTGCTGCGGGATCCCGCGGGAATTTGGCAAGCGTGATTACGTAATCGCGGCTTGCCAACTTGTACAGCGAGAGTTTGTCAACGCGAGTACGCCGTGATCACGTATCGCGGTACTTCGCAATTGCGAGCTTGGAGATGCGGCGAGCAGCAACAATCTCGCACGAGCGAAAATATAAAATTTGCAATTCTGCACAAGAAATCCACCAGCAAGCAGCATAAACCTTCTGGAAATGATGATTTTTATCTGAATAACTCCTCAGGTTGACATTTGCCTGCACTTTTTTTGCGAGGAGTCCATTTTGGGGAGGGGGGGGTGGGAGGAAGGAAGTGCCCCACAGTCTTCAACTTCCTGTTCCTGTCCAGCATGCTCCTCCCAGTGCTTTGTCCATCTCCTGGTCACTTTTCATTTGGATCTGGAGCTGGAAGGATTACTTTTTGTGGATGCTGCTGGATATTTGGATTTGAGGCCTTTTTGACTTTCTTTGGATCACTTTTGCATTAGAAATTTCACAAGTAAGTTTGTTTGGGGCATTACAGTTGCTGCAACTACAATTTTGGAATTTTCGATTTTTGGGCTGTTTTGGGGCCTTTTGCCCAGGGGTACTCAGTGGTGGGTGCACTGAGTCTTTCTGTGGGGTGTTTTGAATTTAAACATCATGGAGGGGCTGGATGGCTTGGGATTGTGCTGATTTTTCTGTGATTTTCGTTTTTTTGGCCTGTTGTGGCCTTTTCACCCGGGGTAGTGAGTGGTGCATAGGCCTAGTCTTTCTGTGGGTTGTCTTGAATTTAAACATCATGGAGGGGCTGGATGGCTTGGGATTGTGCTGATTTTTCTGTGATTTTCGTTTTTTTGGCCTGTTGTGGACAGGCCATGTGGTTGGGGGCCATTTTGAGTGCTGCTACAGGCCCTGGCCATGTGCTGTGATGGAGGGGGCCATTTTTAATGCAGGCAGTGTTCTCAGGCCTGCACCCATTTTGCCTAGCTTTCATCCATTATGCCCAGGGGTAGTGAGTGGTGCATGGGCCTAGTCTTTCTGTAGGTTGTCTTGAATTTAAACATCATGGAGGGGCTGGATGGCATGGGATTGTGCTGATTTTTCTGTGATTTTCGTTTTTTTGGCCTGTTGTGGACAGACCATGTGGTTGGGGGCCATTTTCAGTGCTGCTACAGGCCCTGGCCATGTGCTGTGATGGAGGGGGCCATTTTGAATGCAGGCAGTGTTCTCAGGCCTGCACCCATTTTGCCTAGCTTTCATCCATTATGCCCAGGGGTAGTGAGTGGTGCATGGGCCTAGTCTTTCTGTGGGTTGTCTTGAATTTAAACATCATGGAGGGGCTGGATGGCATGGGATTGTGCTGATTTTTCTGTGATTTTCGTTTTTTTGGCCTGTTGTGGACAGGCCATGTGGATGGGGGCCATTTTGAGTGCGGCTACAGGCCCTGGCCATGTTCTTTGATGGAGGGGGCCATTTTGAATGCAGGCAGTGTTCTCAGGCCTGCACCCATTTTGCCTAGCTTTCATCCATTATGCCCAGGGGTAGTGAGTGGTGCATGGGCCTAGTCTTTCTGTGGGTTGTCTTGAATTTAAACATCATGGAGGGGCTGGATGGCATGGGATTGTGCTGATTTTTCTGTGATTTTGTTTTTTTGGCCTGTTGTGGACAGGCCATGTGGTTTGGGGCCATTTTGAGTGCTGCTACAGGCCCTGGCCATGTGCTGTGATGGAGGGAGCCATTTTGAATGCAGGCAGTGTTCTCAGGCCTGCACCCATTTTGCCTAGCTTTCATCCATTATGCCCAGGGGTAGTGAGTGGTGCATGGGCCTAGTCTTTCTGTGGGTTGTCTTGAATTTAAACATCATGGAGGGGTTGGATGGCATGGGATTGTGCTGATTTTTCTGGGATTTTCGGTTTTTAGGTCTCGCCTGTCGATGCGCATGTGCATCGAGCTTGCGAGACTATGGGGGCTTAACCACTCTTTAACTGACTTGCAAGGAATCGTGGCGATTCCTTGCAGTGCCCGTGACTTTTAAGCTCAATGCGCATGCGCATTGAGCTTAAAAGCGCGTGCACATCAGTTCCCTCAGCCGCACTCCAGGCCCCCGCTCCGCCCCCTCCCCTGCCCGCCGTGTCGCATTTCTCCTCCCCCCTCCCCTTATCTGCCTCCCCTCCGTCTGTTCCCTCTCCCCGCTCCGCCCCCTCCCCTGCCCGCCGTGTCGCATTTCTCCTCCCCCCTCCCCTTCTCTCTCTTCCCTCCGTCTTGTTTATTTAGTCCCAACGTGCTTTTTCATCTGAACATTGCGCTTTAAATTTCGAATACGCTCCGTTCTCCACTTCCCTCCCCCGCTGCACGGACGCCTGCAAGGCGGGCGCTGTCTTAATTGAAAACATCTGGTCTCATAATTTACATACTTAAATGGCAGTTTTGATTCTTTTCATTAGTGCTCTGCCAAAGCGAGCCTTCCTTTTCACCCAGGAAGCGCTGCGCTTCATCTGACCCCTGCACCGCACTGAAGAAGTCAGCATGTGTAATATTGTTAGATAATATTATTTCTGTGCTTTCTGGTGTTGAATGCTGTCGCCCAACCCCCTCCTGATTCGCAGCGTGACCTGTCACCCACCCCTCTCGCTCCTTACTTTGCACACGAGTGAGATGCACTAACAACCGAGCACAAACTCGAAACCTTGCACATGAACAGAGCGCCTTGCTTGGCTTTCTGGGAGTGCCAGCTGCCCCTGTGTCTTCTGAGATGCCAAGGGAAGTGACATGGGTGAAAAAAGAAAGGGCATGCCACTCTGCTAGAAGCCGCTTCCCTCGCTTTTTATCTAAATCCTTTCAAACCAAAACATGTGCGTTCTTGTTTTCAGAGCTCGTATGCTGTTACGGTAGCGGGGGAAGCCTAACGCTGTGGTGTTCGCATTGAAAGTTCTGTTTATCTCAGCCGCCACCGACATCAGTTCCCTCAGCCGCACTCCAGGCCCCCGCTCCGCCCCCTCCCCTGCCCGCCGTGTCGCATTTCTCCTCCCCCCTCCCCTTATCTGCCTCCCCTCCGTCTGTTCCCTCTCCCCGCTCCGCCCCCTCCCCTGCCCGCCGTGTCGCATTTCTCCTCCCCCCTCCCCTTCTCTCTCTTCCCTCCGTCTTGTTTATTTAGTCCCAACGTGCTTTTTCATCTGAACATTGCGCTTTAAATTTCGAATACGCTCCGTTCTCCACTTCCCTCCCCCGCTGCACGGACGCCTGCAAGGCAGGCGCTGTCTTAATTGAAAACAATCTGGTCTCATAATTTACATACTTAAATGGCAGTTTTGATTCTTTTCATTAGTGCTCTGCCAAAGCGAGCCTTCCTTTTCACCCAGGAAGCGCTGCGCTTCATCTGACCCCTGCACCGCACTGAAGAAGTCAGCATGTGTAATATTGTTAGATAATATTATTTCTGTGCTTTCTGGTGTTGAATGCTGTCGCCCAACCCCCTCCTGATTCGCAGCTTGACCTGTCACCCACCCCTCTCGCTCCTTACTTTGCACACGAGTGAGATGCACTAACAACCGAGCACAAACTCGAAACCTTGCACATGAACAGAGCGCCTTGCTTGGCTTTCTGGGAGTGCCAGCTGCCCCCGTGTCTTCTGAGATGCCAAGGGAAGTGACATGGGTGAAAAAAGAAAGGGCATGCCACTCTGCTAGAAGCCGCTTCCCTCGCTTTTTATCTAAATCCTTTCAAACCAAAACATGTGCGTTCTTGTTTTCAGGGCTCGTATGCTGTTACGGTAGCGGGGGAAGCCTAACGCTGTGGTGTTCGCATTGAAAGTTCTGTTTATCTCAGCCGCCACCGAGGTCGAGCCTGAAAGCTGCTTGTGTGAGCCTATATTTTCTCCGAGCATTATGAACACTTATCCACATAGCAAGTCTTGGCTGCAGCGCCCCGCTCACTCCTCTTCCACGGCCCCTCCCTCGCCTTCCATGGGAACAAATTCACCCTTTACAATCAGAAACCCTTCTCTACCTGCTTCCCGCCCCTCCCCCAACAGCCAGAGGAGGACAGCCTTTTCTGGTGGATTCGGAACTTGCATTAAAAGAAAACGTGAAAAATCAAATACGTTTTCAAAGATTAATAATAGATACTATGTTACATCTTCCAAATGCAGCGAGCTTAGACATCAACCCTACTAAGTAAAATAAGTTTAAATCTAAGTGTGTTTACCTCTTGAGTCTACACAAATTTGCGCTACAGGAACACTTATCCACATAGCAAGTCTTGGCTGCAGCGCCCCACTCACTTCTCTTCCACGGCCCCTCCCTCGCCTTCCATGGGAACAAATTCACCCTTTACAATCAGAAACGCTTCTCTACCTGCTTCCCGCCCCTCCCCCAACAGCCAGAGGAGGACAGCCTTTTCTGGTGGATTCGGAACTTGCATTAAAAGAAAACGTGAAAAATCAAATACGTTTTCAAAGATTAATAATAGATACTATGTTACATCTTCCAAATGCAGCGAGCTTAGACATCAACCCTACTAAGTAAAATAAGTTTAAATCTAAGTGTGTTTACCTCTTGAGTCTACAAAAATTTGCGCTACAGGAACACTTATCCACATAGCAAGTCTTGGCTGCAGCGCCCCGCTCACTCCTCTTCCACGGCCCCTCCCTCGCCTTCCATGGGAACAAATTCACCCTTTACAATCAGAAACCCTTCTCTACCTGCTTCCCGCCCCTCCCCCAACAGCCAGAGGAGGACAGCCTTTTCTGGTGGATTCGGAACTTGCATTAAAAGAAAACGTGAAAAATCAAATACGTTTTCAAAGATTAATAATAGATACTATGTTACATCTTCCAAATGCAGCGAGCTTAGACATCAACCCTACTAAGTAAAATAAGTATATCCCCCACCACCACCACATCCACCACCACATCCACCACCACCACCACATCCACCACCACGACCACATCCACCACCACTTCCACCGCATCCACCACCACCACATCCACCACCACCACCACATCCACCACCACATTCACCACCAGGTGCAAATTCAATGTTCTTGGATTTTCGTCACAATAAAATACACTGAACATAATCTTCACAAAATTAAATTACAAACGTTTAAGCTATTGCCATTTATAAATTACAATACATTTTATTTAAGTATTAATTATTTACAAAATTAAAAGCCATTGTTATTTGCAATATCAATACATCTAAGTCACGTAAAGACAACACACATTGCATTACAAATGCTATAGGTGTCACATTTGCGAAAGTTAAAACTATTGACATTGTAACTGACAAAGCTATTACTTTTGCTAGTTACAAAACCAACACATAAATAAAAAAAGTGTCATTTACAATACCAATTGCTCAAACTTTCCTAATGCGAGACCTATTGCATTTCCAATGCTTGTTTGGCCTGTTGTGGACAGGCCATGTGGTTGGGGGCCATTTTGAGTGCTGCTACAGGCCCTGGCCATGTGCTGTGATGGAGGGGGCCATTTTGAATGCAGGCAGTGTTCTCAGGCCTGCACCCATTTTGCCTAGCTTTCATCCATTATGCCCAGGGGTAGTGAGTGGTGCATGGGCCTAGTTTTTCTATGGGTTGTCTTGAATTTAAACATCATGGAGGGGCTGGATGGCATGGGATTGTGCTGATTTTTCTGTGATTTTCGTTTTTTTGGCCTGTTGTGGACAGGCCATGTGGTTGGGGGCCATTTTGAGTGCTGCTACAGGCCCTGGCCATGTGCTGTGATGGAGGGAGCCATTTTGAATGCAGGCAGTGTTCTCAGGCCTGCACCCATTTTGCCTAGTTTCATCCATTATGCCCAGGGGTAGTGAGTGGTGCATGGGCCTAGTCTTTCTGTGGGTTGTCTTGAATTTAAACATCATGGAGGGGCTGGATGGCATGGGATTGTGCTGATTTTTCTGTGATTTTCGTTTTTTTGGCCTGTTGTGGACAGGCCATGTGGGTGGGGGCCATTTTGAGTGCTGCTACAGGCCCTGGCCATGTGCTGTGATGGAGGGGGCCATTTTGAATGCAGGCAGTGTTCTCAGGCCTGCACCCATTTTGCCTAGCTTTCATTCATTATGCCCAGGGGTAGTGAGTGGTGCATGGGCCTAGTCTTTCTATGGGTTGTCTTGAATTTAAACATCATGGAGGGGCTGGATGGCATGGGATTGTGCTGATTTTTCTGTGATTTTCGTTTTTTGGGCCTGTTGTCGACAGGCCATGTGGTTGGGGGCCATTTTGAGTGCTGCTACAGGCCCTGGCCATGTGCTGTGATGGAGGGGGCCATTTTGAATGCAGGCAGTGTTCTCAGGCCTGCACCCATTTTGCCTAGCTTTCATCCATTATGCCCAGGGGTAGTGAGTGGTGCATGGGCCTAGTCTTTCTGTGGGTTGTCTTGAATTTAAACATCATGGAGGGGCTGGGTGGCATGGGATTGTGCTGATTTTTCTGTGCTTTTCGTTTTTTTGGCCTGTTGTGGACAGGCCATGTGGTTGGGGGCCATTTTGAGTGCTGCTACAGGCCCTGGCCATGTGCTGTGATGGAGGGGGCCATTTTGAATGCAGGCAGTGTTCTCAGGCCTGCACCCATTTTGCCTAGCTTTCATCCATTATGCCCAGGGGTAGTGTGTGGTGCATGGGCCTAGTCTTTCTGTGGGTTGTCTTGAATTTAAACATCATGGAGGGGCTGGATGGCATGGGATTGTGCTGATTTTTCTGTGATTTTCGTTTTTTGGGCCTGTTGTGGACAGGCCATGTGGTTGGGGGCCATTTTGAGTGCTGCTACAGGCCCTGGCCATGTGCTGTGATGGAGGGGGCCATTTTGAATGCAGGCAGTGTTCTCAGGCCTGCACCCATTTTGCCTAGCTTTCATCCATCATGCCCAGGGGTAGTGAGTGGTGCATGGGCCTAGTCTTTCTGTGGGTTGTCTTGAATTTAAACATCATGGAGGGGCTGAATGGCATGGGATTGAGCAGATTTTTCTGTGATTTTTGTTTTTTGGGCCTGTTGTGGACAGGCCATGTGGTTGGGGGCCATTTTGAGTGCTGCTACAGGCCCTGGCCATGTGCTGTGATGGAGGGGGCCATTTTTAATGCAGGCAGTGTTCTCAGGCCTGCACCCATTTTGCCTAGCTTTCATCCATTATGCCCAGGGGTAGTGAGTGGTGCATGGGCCTAGTCTTTCTGTCGAGTGTCTTGAATTTTAAACATCATGGAGGGGCTAGATGGCTTGGGATTGTGCTGATTTTTCTGCGATTTTCATTTTTTTGGCCTGTTGTGGCCTTTTCACCAGGGGGTAGTGAGTGGTGCATGTGCCTAGTCTTTCTGTGGGTTGTCTTGAATTTAAACATCATGGAGGGGCTGGAAGGCTTGGGATTGTGCTGATTTTTCTCTGATTTTCGTTTTTTTGGCCTGTTGTTGTGGCCTTTTCACCAGGGGTAGTGACTAGTGAGTGTTGCATGTGCCTAGTCTTTCTGTGGGGTGTCTTGAATTTAAGCATCATGGAGGGCATGGGATTGTGCTGATTTTTCTGTTTTTTTTTCGATTTTTTTTGGGGTGTATAACTGAACTGATGTTCCTCTGTCTTCCATTGCTTTTAGGTGCACAAGACTCAAGAGAACCACCAGTGCCAGGAAGAAGTCCTGCAGCGGTGTGTGTGTGCAGCATAACGTCACGCGACGTCACGTCTCGCCTCAGACAACTCTACAATTCGTGCAACTGCGACCTGCTGTCTGACCTGCTCTGAAGAAGATGGCCCCAAAAAAAGGTCTCCGTAGCTCCTCTAGCAAGAAAGTTGCTAGTAAGGAGCAGAAGAAGCAAGTTACCAAGGAGGCTGGTGTGCCGGCCGCCGCGTTTTTTGGGAGCAAAACAAAAAGTACGCCTGCAGCAGCAGCAGGATCTGCTGGGGACCAAGCTGGGAGCAGCACCCCCGCTCCATTGGGTTCAGTGCCTCCACCAGCACGCCAACTTAAGTCAAAGCTCTTGAGTGCTTCAGAGGCAGTCAGTGTACTTCTCCAATCACCATCGACCAGTGATGTTGGCTCATCGCAAGAAAGTAGCAGCAATGTCCCTGAATCAACACAGGTTGTTGTAACTCATCTGACAAGTGTTGAACAACCACAGCCGCAACAACAACACCATGTGCAAGTACAAGCCCAAGTACATGTGGAAGGAGAGGCAGCGCAAGGAGATGCGCAAGCAGAGGTGCATGGAGGGTCACAAGTGCCCACAATAGTTGTTCCTCCCGAAGTAGGGGCACATCAGGAAATCGACAATCAAGCCGAGGTATCATTGGAAGCCACTCCTCCTGATGATCATTCATTGTCTTCCACATCCATAGCAAGGAAAAGATCAAGGTTGGTGTCTGCATCTTCTTCAAGCCCACCTCCTTCTGATGATACGGATCCCAATTGGGAACCAGCACCACTGCCTTCTGAGAGTGAGGCACACCATGATCTGACAAAGGTACCTAAGCGTAAAAGGAAGGTCGTCGAAAAACTCATAGCTATGGAGCGTGATGATGAGGCTCAACAAGAAGTGACGGATACTGCTGCTGATGAAGCCTCTCACGATGACGACGAGCCAGTCATCATAAAGGTCACTGCAGCCCCAGCGGGCATGCAGCAAAGAGACATTTTGACCCTATCCCGAGAAGCTGCTGAGCGTGATGATGATGTCGACGAGGAGGCAATGGAAATACAACAATCATTGGATTTGGAATTAACTAGTACACCAACACCTACCGCTTCCATATTTCTTCCTCACAAGAAGGGACATCCATCCACCTCGACCTCAATTAGTGGTGGTGAAAGTGCAAAACGTACTGAAGTTCTGCAATCCACATCCTCCACTTCATCTGGCATTAGCAGCAGGACCACCACCACCAGTATCGCCGCCTCCTCCGGCCCCCAAAGACATTTCAAGTCTCCAGTTTGGGACTTCTTTAGTGTTTGCCCAAAAAAGGAAAACGTAGCCATTTGTAGCATTTGTAAGCTTTGAGTTAGTCATGGTAAGTTTGGTACCAACTATGGTACCGGAGGCCAGAGAGGTCATCTTAGGAGAACGCACACTGTCCAATGGTTTGCGCGCCTAGAGGCGATCAAAGAAGCCCGAATTGCACGTAATGAAAACGTTGATTTTTCATCTGATGATGACGAGGAGGAAGAAGACGATTCAAACACTTCACTTACACCCAGTACCCCTGTCAGCAGCACACCCCATGTGAGCCACACTAAGAGTGTGGGAGAGAGTGAGACACCAATGCGAAAAAGTTCATCAGCGAGCGTAACTGGTTTGAAGATATCATCATCATCATCCCGTAAATCCTTGGTCCCGGGCAACATTAAAAAGATGTTGTTTACAATATGAACGCAACCACCCACTGACGCGTCTGTATAACACTAAGCTGGCTAAAATGCTAGCTCTGGACCTTCTCCCTTTTTCTTTTGTAGAAGTGGTTGGTTTTCTATAATTAGTGGCAGCGCTCTGCCCTAAATGGAAGGTTCCTAGCCGGTTCTATTTTGCCCGAGTTGCGGTTCCAGCACTTCATGAAGATGTTCTGGAGGTGATTGGGGCAGCTTTGCAGAAGAGTGCTGTTCACACTATACATCTGACAACAGACATGTGGACCAGTGGCGCAGGCGCTGATTACATGGGCATCACTGCACACTGGGTCTCTTTTTCAGGGGCTAAAGCAAAGCTAAACGCAGGTGTTGACCCGGACATTGTTTTTAAAGCTGCTCGGAAACATGCAACACTAGCCATGTTTGGTTTGGAGAAACGTCACACAGCACAAAACATTTTGGATGTCTTTAACACAAAGGTCCTGGACTTGCTGTCCCCAAAAAAACGCCAGGTTGGCATTGTTTCCACGGACAATGGCGCCAATATAGTTAAGGCCATGCAGCTGGGTGACTATTTCAGAGTGCCGTGTTTGGCGCACTCTATAAACCTGGTTGTCAAAAAATTCTTGGGTGATAAAGACAGTGCAGCGTACAGAGTAGTGGACACCTGCCGAAAAATGTGCAACCATTTCAGCCATTCTTTTAAGGCCCGGAAGCATCTGAGGAGCCTGCTATATGAACGTCAAATGCCAGTGAAAGCACTCATCCAGGAGGTGGTAACACGTTGGAACTCAACCTTCTACATGCTTGAGCGTCTGTATGAGCAGTATACGGTACTCGATCACTATTTCTTAACACAGGGTACAGCTCAGAAGGAGGACCTGAGGATGGGTGCGGCGCAATGGAACATAGTTAAAAGCCTGACACGCATGCTTCGTCCTTTTGAGTTCTTCACGCGTGCAGTCAGCAAGGAGGACTGTAATTTGGGAAAAGCTATCCCATTGTTGTACATGCTGGAGCACCAACTGAAGGAGGTGTGTTCTGTGTTTGAAAAAGATGAAAAAAACCAAGACCCTTTTGTTCTGGCTGAGAAATTATTAGAGCACCTACAAGGTGATGAACGTCTTAAAATGATCCACTCAAACCAGCATTACATTTGTGCTACTATTCTGGATCCACGCTACAAAAAGGCGCTGGCAGGCCAAGCATTCTTTCCTTTTGCTGATGAAGATGTTACAAAGTACAAACAGTGGATAGCCTCCTCAGCCAAGAGGTTTGAAAGAGAACGGCAGCAAATTGAAGGAAAAGGCAGTACATCAGCATCAGCAGGCCATCCCCAGTCACAACAATCCACTTCTGCACCTGTGGCTGCGGCACAAGTGACCTCTCAGCCGTTAAAGAGACCGGCAACCGGATCATCTGCACCACCAGACACAACAGTAACATTGGAGGCTGAAGAGGATTGGCTAGCTCGGCTTGGGTTTGGTTCTCAAAAGGTCACAGCAACAGCTAAGCAAAGTGGAGGAACCTTGGAGGAGAACCTTGATTCGATGGTGAAGGACTATCTGAATGACTCAACAGAGGTCTATGTTAATGCTGACCCATTGGCGTATTGGCATGGGAAAAAAGAATTGTGGCCACAGCTCTCCAACCTGGCTTTAAACTACTTGTCTTGCCCACTCGCAAGCGTGTCTTCTGAAAGTGTTTTCAGTGCTGCTGGTGGCATTGTAACTCCCAAACGGAGCCGCCTCTCGCCCAAAAATGTGGAGAGGTTAACAGTGATCAAGATGAATCAGCACCTCATACCACCAGATCACAGAGTACGAGAACGCGCGCCGGATGAAGACGAGGTGGACAGCAACATAGATGAGGGAATTTCTTCTCTGTCAGGTGACACTGAGCTCACCCTGCCTGAATTCGCAGAGTATGATGACGAAGCCTTATTCTTATTCATGGACCGTGATACTGAGCCCTGAAAATGAGACAATGAATCAATAACTTTCTTGTTCGTCCTTATTCACTTTTATTCCTGTGTGTCTGTCTTTCTTTGTTGTGCACAGTTAATATAATTCAAACTTTAATCACCTAATCACAAAAACAAGCCCATCAGCAGAACTGTCTTCACTTGTTTGCTTATTAATTTGAAGGTGCCGCAGTCTGCATTCGTCAGGTTCACAAGTTCAGAAGAACATGCTCCTCTATCCTCCTCCTCCAGACTCCTATTTCTATCAAAGCAGAGGGCTGGTTTACGCCCAATGAAGAAAGACTCAGCACTTATGGGGGTGTTGTTCTACCTCTTTGCGGGTGAGTTGACGGCTCTGGGGCCATTGCTGGAAAGTTCTAATACCGGATAAAAGTGGTTTGGACCAAATCCGAGGCGGAAATTTTTTGTGTTTTTGCTGACTTGCTTGCCTTTGAGGTGCTCTTAGGGGGGGTTCCGTCTGTTTGTGGGTGAGCTTCGGGGTCTGTGAGCACTGCTGGGACACTCTAATCTTGATTGCATTTGCTTTTCAGGAAATCCGTGGTGGCAAACCGGACTTATGGCCTAGCTACACAGCGCGTTTGGATCGAAGGCCGAGAAATATTGTAAGTAGGAGATGTTGCTTTTGGCCTGTTTGGGGGTGTTATGCTTTTTGGCGGGTGGGTTGGCGGGTCTTGGGGCATTCCTGGGAAGGTCTAATACTGGGTAGAAGTGGTTGGGACAAAATCCACGCCGATTTTTTGTTGTTGCTATTTCTGACATTTTGCTCAATGTAGCGTTTTCGGGGGCCTGTTTGGGGGGCTTCCTGGTGTTTGTGGGTGGGTTTCGGGGTCTGGGAGCACTGCTGGCTATGGATACTTTACTTTGCAAGAGGTTTGAAGCAAATCCATGGTGGCAGAGGGGAGTTAGGGCCTAGCTGCAGAGCGCGCGTGGAGTGATTTGGGAAATTTGGAAAAAAATGACTAAGTCTCCATTTTTGTACTTTTGCTCTTTGGCTGTTTGGGGGTCTTCTACTCGTTTTCTCCTGGGTTGACGGCTCTGGGGCCATTGCTGGGAAGCTCTAATACCGGATAAAAGTGGTTTGGACAAAATCCACGCGGATTTTTTTGTTGCTATTTCTGACATTTTGCTCAATGTAGCGTTTTCGGGGGCCTGTTTGGGGGGCTTCCTGGTGTTTGTGGGTGGGTTTCGGGGTCTGGGAGCACTGCTGGCTATGGATACTTTACTTTGCAAGAGGTTTGAAGCAAATCCATGGTGGCAGAGGGGAGTTAGGGCCTAGCTGCAGAGCGCGCGCGGAGTGATTTGGGAAATTTGGAAAAAAATGACTAAGTCCCCATTTTTGTACTTTTGCTCTTTGGCTGTTTGGGGGTCTTCTACTCGTTTTCTCCTGGGTTGACGGCTCTGGGGCCATTGCTGGGAAGCTCTAATACTGGATAAAAGTGGTTTGGACCAAATCCGAGGCGGAATTTTTTTTGTGTTTTTGCTGACTTGCTTGCCTTTGAGGTGCTCTTAGGGGGGGTTCTGTCTGTTTGTGGGTGAGTTTCGGGGTCTGTGAGCACTGCTGGGACACTCTAATCTTGATTGCATTTGCTTTTCAGGAAATCCGTGGTGGCAAACCGGACTTATGGCCTAGCTACACAGCGCGTTTGGACCGAAGGCCGAGAAATATTGTAAGTAGGAGATGTTGCTTTTGGCCTGTTTGGGGGTGTTATGCTTTTTGGCAGGTGGGTTGGCGGGTCTTGGGGCATTCCTGGGAAGGTCTAATACCGGGTAGAAGTGGTTGGGACAAAATCCAGGCCTATTTTTTTTTGCTATTTCTGACATTTTGCTCAATGTAGCGTTTTCGGGGGCCTGTTTGGGGGCTTCCTGGTGTTTGTGGGTGGGTTTCGGGGTCTGGGAGCACTGCTGGCTATGGATACTTTACTTTGCAAGAGGTTTGAAGCAAATCCATGGTGGCAGAGGGGAGTTAGGGCCTAGCTGCAGAGCGCGCGCGGAGTGATTTGGGAAATTTGGAAAAAAATGACTAGGTCCCCATTTTTGTACTTTTGCTCTTTGGCTGTTTGGGGGTCTTCTACTCATTTTCTCCTGGGTTGACGGCTCTGGGGCCATTGCTGGGAAGCTCTAATACCGGATAAAAGTGGTTTGGACAAAATCCACGCCGATTTTTGTTGTTGCTATTTCTGACATTTTGCTCAATGTAGCGTTTTCGGGGGCCTGTTTGGGGGGCTTCCTGGTGTTTGTGGGTGGGTTTCGGGGTTTGGGAGCACTGCTGGCTATGGATACTTTACTTTGCAAGAGGTTTGAAGCAAATCCATGGTGGCAGAGGGGAGTTAGGGCCTAGCTGCAGAGCGCGCGCGGAGTGATTTGGGAAATTTGGAAAAAAATGACTAGGTCCTCATTTTTGTACTTTTGCTCTTTGGCTGTTTGGGGGTCTTCTACTCGTTTTCTCCTTGGTTGACAACTTTGAGGCCATTGCTGGGAAGCTCTAATACCGGATAAAAGTGGTTTGGACAAAATCCAGGCTGATTTTTTTGGTGCTATTTCTGACATTTTGCTCAATGTAGCGTTTTCAGGGGCCTGTTTGGGGGCTTCCTGGTGTTTGTGGGTGGGTTTCGGGGTCTGTGAGCACTGCTGGGACACTCTAATCTTGATTGCATTTGCTTTACAGGAAATCCGTGGTGGTAAACCGGACTTATGGCCTAGCTACACAGCGCGTTTGGACCGAAGGCCGAGAAATATTGTAAGTATGAGAGTTTGCTTTTGGCCTGTTTAGGGGTTTTATGCTTTTTGGCGGGTGGGTTGGCGGGTCTTGGGGCATTCCTGGGAAGGTCTAATACCGGATAGAAGTGGTTGGGACAAAATCCAGGCAGATTTTTTGTTGTTGCTATTTCTGACATTTTGCTCAATGTAGCGTTTTCGTGGGCCTGTTTGGGGAGCTTCCTGGTGTTTGTGGGTGGGTTTCGGGGTCTGGGAGCACTGCTGGGACACTCTAATCTTGATTGCATTTGCTTTTCAGGAAATCCGTGGTGGTAAACCGGACTTATGGCCTAGCTACACAGCGCGTTTAGCCCGAATGCCGAGAAATATTGTAAGTATGAGATTTTGCTTTTGGCCTGTTTGGGGGTGTTATGCTTTTTGGCGGGTGGGTTGGCGGGTCTTGGGGCATTCCTGGGAAGGTCTAATACCGGATAGAAGTGGTTGGGACAAAATCCACGCGGAAAAGCCTTTTGGCACTTTTTGTAACTTAGGGTTCATTAGGGTTAGCCCTAGCAGCAGGATTGCATGTGTTTCGGGGTGTTCTAGATTTTTGCAACTGAGTTCTGGGGTCTTACAGCACTCGTGAGAATGTGTAATTTTGGTTGCAAGTCATTTGAAGAAAATCCATGGTGGGAAAGGGGGGATTTGGCATAGTTAAAGAAAGCCTTTGCCACTATTCTTAACTTAGGGTTCGTTAGGGTTAGCAGTATTTCTATTGCATGTATTTGGGTGGGGGGTTTTCGAGTCTTGGAGCGATGCTGGCTATGGATACTTTTGCTTGGTTGCTTGCAAGTGGTTTGAATGCAATCCACGGTGGGTAAGGGGGTATTTGGGCCTACTTTTACTTTCAAAGTACGTTTTGTCACCAGTTTTTTGCTAGGCCTCGTTTTTTGAGATTTGATTGGGGGTCTTCTACATTTTTGCGACTGGCTTTAGTAAGGGTCTGGGTGGGAGCACTGCTGGGAAGATCTAATTTTGTTCTAAAACACAGTTTACAGTACACCTAGCTTGAGGGGAAAGATCCGCTACATTCATTTGCCCATACTTAGTTATCCTTCAAAAGGTGACTCAGACAGAGTACGCACTGTCAAAAATATTGTACTGTCTACTAGGAAAATCAAAGTGTGACTTTTTGCACTCCACAGCCTACATACCTTATATTTATTTATCAGTGGTGTTGTAATATTATATCACTTCCCGTTTTTCGTTGAATAATTACAGGCCGGGTTTCAGTCTGTGCAATGGGGAAAAAAGGATGGAGTCAGGCTTCACATTAGCGAGCCGCAATTCAGCATCCGCCAGGCAGGTAGTGGACAGGGTGTCTTCTGGTCACCAACATTGATGGACGAAGCGTCAGGTGGAATGGAGGAGTGCCGCTAATAAGAGGAATTTTTTTCTGCATGCAACTTACTTACCAAATTCAACAGGACAACTACAACAACATACAGATATTGTATCCATTGTGTTTTTCTATGACTGTGACTGCATTTCTTGGATCTCTCTCTGCTTTTAAATTGATCCCTTAACACATCACTTAGTCCACTCCACTATCACATCTGCACCACACATAGTCATTTGTAAGTGCTCCTACGTAATTCGCAAGTTGCAGCACGCCCCAGCCCGTAGAGGACTGGGATGGCCCCAATGATGAAGCATGTCACCAAGGGTCAACCCTGGTGAGTGAGGGGACACCTAGAAAAAGAGCAATTTCTCAGTTTCTATCTACTATACCTTCCAGACCAACCCCATTGAGTGTTGTGAATGGATTTATAGTGACCAGCAAGGCTCTCAGGTATCTGGCAACAGAGACCTTATGTTGAATATAGTTATCAATAATTCCACACACGCCCTGTACTGTCGCATTCTTTCTTCCACAGTTGTCGAAAGTACTACTTACTTTTCACTGACAAGCATGCACTTTCAAAGATTGATGGATAGGTTTGTACCCAAAGATTTGTTTATGTTCAATTGTTTGTCCATGCTGTGCTTTTTTTACAGGGTGTCTTCTGGTGACCAACATCGATGGACGAAGCGTCAGCTGCAATGGAGGAGTGCCGCTAATAAGAGGAATTTTTTTCTGCATGCAACTTACTTACCAATTTCAACAGAACAACTACAACAACATACAGATACAGTATCCATTGTTTCTTTCTATGACTGTGACTGCATTTCTTGGATCTCTCTCTGCTTCTAAATTGATCCTTTAACACATCACTTAGTCCACTCCACTATCACATCTGCACCACACATAGTCATTTGTAAGTGCTCCTACGTAATTCGCAAGTCGCAGCATGCCCCAGCCCGTAGAGGACTGGGATGGCCCCAATGATGAAGCATGTCACCAAGGGGCAACCCTGGTGAGTGAGGGGACACCTAGAAAAAGAACAATTTCTCCTTTTCTATCTACTATAACTTCCAGACCAACCCCATTGAGTGTTGTGAATGGATTTATAGTGACCAGCAAGGCTCTCAGGTATCTGGCAACAGAGACCTTATGTTGAATATAGTTATCAATAATTCCACACACGCCCTGTACTGTCGCATTCTTTCTTCCACAGTTGTCGAAAGTACTACTTACTTTTCACTGACATGCATGCACTTTCAAAGATTGATGGATAGGTTTGTACCCAAAGATTTGTTTATGTTCAATTGTTTGTCCATGCTGTGCTTTTTTTACAGGGTGTCTTCTGGTGACCAACATCGATGGACGAAGCGTCAGCTGCAATGGAGGAGTGCCGCTAATAAGAGGAATTTTTTTCTGCATGCAACTTACTTACCAATTTCAACAGGACAACTACAACAACATACAGATACAGTATCCATTGTTTCTTTCTATGACTGTGACTGCATTTCTTGGATCTCTCTCTGCTTCTAAATTGATCCTTTAACACATCACTTAGTCCACTCCACTATCACATCTGCACCACACATAGTCATTTGTAAGTGCTCCTACGTAATTCGCAAGTCGCAGCATGCCCCAGCCCGTAGAGGACTGGGATGGCCCCAATGATGAAGCATGTCACCAAGGGGCAACCCTGGTGAGTGAGGGGACACCTAGAAAAAGAACAATTTCTCCTTTTCTATCTACTATAACTTCCAGACCAACCCCATTGAGTGTTGTGAATGGATTTATAGTGACCAGCAAGGCTCTCAGGTATCTGGCAACTGAGACCTTATGTTGAATATAGTTATCAATATTTCCACACACGCCCTGTACTGTTGCATTCTTTCTTCCACAGTTGTCGAAAGTACTACTTACTTTTCACTGACATGCATGCAGTAGTGCATGCACTTTCAAAGATTGATGGATAGGTTTGTACCCAAAGATTTGTTTATGTTCACAATTGTTTGTCCATGCTGTGCTATTTTTTCTTGTCTCCCAAAACCTTTCCCAAAAACCCCCGTACCCATCCATTTTTCAAACCCTAACCCTCTTACCCCGGGCTGTGTGGTTTTGATTGATGTGTGACTAAATTACAGCAATAAATCCACACACTTGCTGGGGAGGATAAGGTGATACCAACAGGCTGGTGAAGAAATCTGAGGATATATTCTTACTCTGCTTGACAAAGACCCATGGCTAATGTCAAAGAACTTCAACCGAATTAGTAGTTATACTTTACCATTTGTTAGGCTACAATGTGGCACTGTTCTAGTGTACTGTCACCTGCTATATTCTCTATTGTACCGTTGTATTGCTCAGGAGGACAAACCAGATTTCCTTTTCTTTTTTTTCATAGGCATGCAACTGCCACTGTGTCACACCACTAGTACCACTGCTATGAGGAAATTTTATCCGCCCAGGATTGCCAACCTTATTCGCTGTTTCCCGTGGAGCCAGCCCTGGGCCTAGCCCTACTTGCAAACAGAAATTACAGGTAAGATAGGCGTTTGGTTGGAGGTAGTATAATGGATTATTAGGAGAGACGAGAGATTGACGGTAGTACTACTAAAGTCCTAGGACTATTCAGGAAAACAAACTTACTGTTAAACCCCCACCCACCAGACTCAAAAGCAGCAAAAAACAGGTATGGTCAGATAAAGTTTCAAAAAGTATATTTTTATAGCCCTAACAAAATAATCTCCCGCAAGACCCTCCCTAACCCCAACGATTGTCCTTCAAAAGTCCCCAAAAAACCCAACTCCCAATTCCCACCCCCCAAAAGTCTCTAAAAAAGGGGCAAGGGACACTATGGCAGGGTGCTGTTGGCTTTAGCAGCCAGGGCATCATGCTCCTTGCGGAGGGTGGCAAGTTCGAACCGGAGACCCTCCACCAAGTTCTTATAGTTCAGGACCTCCTGCTCCAGGTAGGACAGTCTGAGGGATAAGCGGCGCCGGTGTGCCTTGCAAATCCTGTGGGGGGCAGCTGCTGTCTTTGCTGCTCGGCGGTGGCGTTTGGCTTTGGTAGCCCGGCTCCGTACCGCTGGAGCACTGCGCTGGCTGGCAGCCCACACGGAGGAGGATGCAGCTGTCCCCGTGGACGTTGTTGTTGTACCAGACTGCGTCTCCTCCTCCTCCAGGGCCACCAGCCGCCGATATTCAGCGACAGTGGCATCCAGTCTCCGTTGCCGGGCCATTCGAGCCAGCTCCTTCCTCCTTGATGGTCTCTTGGATTTGGAAGGAGCAACTACATGAAGAAAGAAAGACATAGTCTGTAACCAATGCTCCTTAAGATTAACACAAAATGATTGAGCAGAAAGTTGTCACAGTACAAGTAGCAAATTGAAAGCACAGTACATAACTATTGAGGACAGTATCTATGTAACCTCCGACTTCTTCATCCTTGCTCTAACATTAGTGGGAGTTTAAGGAACAAATTCTACAAGCACTATGGACTTCCATTACAGTCGACTATGACAGTACACCAGTCTTATTCTTCTTCTTCTCTCTTGTTTAGGAAAATTGGTACGTTATCTAATGCAAGCCGGCATAATGCCAGCGCAGTTAAGTTGCACCCGAGAAAAACAGACGCACACCATGGTGAGTGAGACAGACTTGCGTTACTGTACCGGTCCAGTACATGCAGGTGGTGAAGCTCTTACTTTTCTATTACGGGTGGCACTGAGAATACTCTGTTAAAAGGGCTACTGCTTAATTAATTTAGCTTTCACCCTACAGTGCAAATGAGTATTAGAAAAGGAAAATAAAGAAGCTAAATAATCTGATTATCTATCACTTCACATGGGATGTATTTGATGACATATGGGATGACTTTAGGTGCTTTGCTTATTATTGAGTGAACAGTGATACCCCCACACATGAATGACGTACTACTACTAAACTAAAGTTATTAAGAGAGGTAGGGAGTGTCCACCGTAATAACCGGATATATGCTGTGCTTGCAGTTGCAATACAAACTACTGCTACTATTCATTTTTTTTTTTTTAAGACCAACGGTCCCAAACTTTATTTAGTTTCACAAAGAAGCCAGTAGTTAATCACACATTGTCGAAACCATGGAGTATTGTTACAAACATTAACCCAGCAGATGGTACATGTCGACATTTCAGGTACGTATTAGTGAAAACAAAACAATGGCTGGTGGAGGTGCATCAGTTCATAAATGACAGTGTCAGGAAATGTCACATGGTGCTGTGTCTACGGTTCATAGTGCTGCAACACAGAACCAGCGTGTCCAAAACGATAAGCCCACAGTCATTGTTGGAAATGAAGTCCCCTGGTCATCGCAGCAGGGGGTTAAGGCAGCTTCATACCCTCCGGTGTCAAATGAGTCGCTGGGTGCCCGCTTCCTAGTTCTGAGCACATCGAAGCAGTTGCACATAAGATGCAGACAAGGAAGGGTACTCGGGCGTTACCAAGAGTATAGTATGAACGGCCTCTGTGGCAACCAAAATAATTAACTGGGTGGCCGAAAACAAGGGGTGGGGGAGGAACATTATAATAACTATTAGACTAGTATTCGAGTGTGTGGTGGTGCATCTAGGTATCCAGCTGTGTGTGGTGTATTCTGCGTGGGCCGTGTGGGGGCAGAGACAACGGATGAGACGGCATCGCCGTGGCTGCAGGGCAATAGGGGGGGGAACCGGGTGGTGGGGGGGGGGGGGAGGGCGAGAGCGGTAAGGGGCAACTTCATCGCGCGAGACCCCTGTCGCCGGGAGGGGGGGGGGCCGGGCAGGCCGGCAAGCACGTGGGGGGGGGGGGGGCGGGGGGGGAAGAGGGGGGGGGGGAGAGGGATGGTGGAGTCTGCACCAGGTGTGGACAGCAATCAGGTGGGTCCCCCCTGGTCTGTGTCGAGTTGGTACTCTATGCCGGCTTGGGTGCATGCGCGGTGATATGCAATCAGGGCAGCGTCCCAATCTTGGGCGATCGGGTATTTCCGTAGACCCGCGGTTTCCTCTCTATGGAGCGACACACTCTCCGCACAGGCCCAGTTTGCAAAAGAGCGGCGCCAATCTGCAGAGCGCGGCGGAGTGGGACTCTTCCACCGTCGTGTAATGAGACGCTTGGCCGTAATTAGGCCCAAATCCCAGAAGCGTGCCCGTAGCTTGGTCTGTTTGGTTCTCTTGTAGAGTCCCAGTAGGCATACTTCCCACGTCGCGGGGAGGGTTTCGCCCGTCGCCGCTGTTAGCATGTCCACGATCGCAGACCAGTACGGGACAAGATGGGCGCAGCTCCAAAGTGCGTGCAGGAGGTCTGAGTCCTGGAGGCCGCATCTGGGACATGCCGATGAAGTGAGCCCGAAGTAGCGGTTCAGCTTGTCCGGGGACAGATATGCACGGTGGATGATGTAGTATTGGATAATCTTAAAACGTGCATTTCGGGGGATGACCCTTGCGCCTGCCAAGATGGCATTCCATTGTTTGTCCGTCCAGTCTGAGCCGTGGTCGGTCGCCCATTTTTCCCTCAGTTTCTGGGAAGAAAATTGCGTGTGGCTGTGCAAGGCTTGTGCGAGCCAGTGCACAATGTGGGACCCGTCCCCCATCACATGCAGGTATTGGATGAGCAGGTGAGTGGGTGGCTCGTGGCTAAGATCACCCCACGTTTTTGCCAGCTCATGAAGGAGTCTGGCGTGTGTCAGGAATTGACCTGCCGGTAGCTCTGTGTCCGCGGCCAAGGTCCCGAATGGTAGCAGCTCTCCGTCGCTGTACAGGCCGCCCAGGTCATCCAGGTCCGCCGCAGTCCAGCTGCGTAACTCAGCTGCGGACAATATGCCTGTGCCCAGAGGTGTCCCTAGCAAGGGCAGGTTCGGAGCATAGGGCACCGTGTGCCTGGTGAGTCGGAGGCTCCGCGCGAAGCATCGCTTTGCCACTGCTACATGAACCTGCGTGGGGGATCGGCCCGTTGTCAGTGGGTGGAAGAGTGTGAGCGCCTGCACGGGGGACAGGATAGTATCGGCCGTGGCCGTGTCCGCCAGGTTCTTACCGCTCAGCCAGTAGGCAACCCACTGCAGCTGTGCCGCTAAGTAATAAAGCTCCTGGTTGGGAACCGCTAGACCTCCAGCGTCTGTGGGTGCATACAGGGTCCTTAGCGCAATCCGGGGTCTCCCCTTATTCCAGATTAGGCGTCTGGTAAGGGTGTCCAGCTCCCTAAATATGCGCGCCGGCACATACACTGGTAAATTAGTATAATAATAGAGAAGCCGGGGTAGCATTATCATTTTGGTCAGGGCCACTCTGGCTGGCACATTTAAAGGGAGGGAGTTCCAGAATGTGACCTGGGCTGTGAGCGAGGAGATGGCCCTCACTAGGTTCCCTTCCAGGAGATCCGCAGGGTCCCGATACATGAAGATCCCTAGGTATCGAAATACCGTCGGGTGCCATCGGAGTGTCTCCCCCATCATGCGCACGTCGCACTGTGGCAGCTCGCCATCGAATGCGTAGGTCCCCGATTTGGCCCAGTTGACATGGAGGCCCGACATGTCTCCAAACGTCCGAAAGATGTCCGAGAGCGCCTCAGGTATGCGCGTGAGGTCTCTGACATATAATAACAAGTCATCGGCGTACAGAGACACCGAGTGGATGCCGTCCGCCAGCGGGATGCCCCAGGCGTCTCCGGAAGCGCGGAGCGTTTCCGCCAGTGGCTCCATCGCCAGGGCAAATAAGATGGGGGAGAGGGGGCAACCCTGTCTGGTGCCCCTTCCAATGCGGATCCTGTCCGAGAACAACCGTCCGGTCCGAACCCGGACCTCGGGTGTTTGATAGAGGAGCCCCACCATCTGGACGTAGGCGTCTCCCAGCTCGTATTTCTCAAGGACTCGGAGGAGATACGGCCATTCCACCGAGTCGAATGCCTTCTCTAAGTCAAGCACGATACATCCCGAGCGTGGCCAGGTCGGGGTTGCATAACGTTGGACCCTGAAGAACCGGCGTAGGTTGTGGGACGTGCTCCGTGTGGGCACGAAGCCATTTTGGTCAGCATGTACCAGAGTGGGGACCAGTGGTGCAAGCCTCCGGGCTAGGGCCGCTGCGAGTATCTTATAATCGGTATTGAGGAGCGCTAACGGCCGGTACGAGCCGAGGTCGTTCGCCTCTTTGCCTGGTTTCAGCAGGGAGACCACGTTCGCTTCGTTCAGGGATGACGGGAGTTCAGCGTCTTCCAGCGCCGCCTTGTACATTTTCAGCATTTCCGGTATTAGTACCAGAGAGTAGGCTTTGTAGAACTCCGCCGGGAGCCCGTCGGGGCCCGGCGCCTTGCAGTTGGAGAGGGAAAAAATCACCTCTCGCAGTTCCTCACCAGAGAGCGTGGCTCCCAGCTCTGCTTGTTGGGCAGCAGTAGCGGTCGGGAGCTGCAGTGTCGCCAGGTAGTCTGTAATCTCCGCTACCGTGGCTCGTAGTCGCGAGTTGTACAGGGATTTGTAATGCGACGTGAATGCATCATGGATTTGTTGCTGGGTATAGACCTCGACGCCCTGGGCTGTGCGGATAGATAGGACCGATGCGGATTGCGTGTCCTGTCGCACCAGCCACGACAGGAGTCTGCCAGGCTTATCTCCCGTGTTATGGGTGCGCGCGGAGTGCGCTGCAAAGTTGATATTCTTGAGGCGTTCCATCAAGGTAGCGTGGTCCGCTCTGGCCGAGACGAGTGGGTGGTCATCACCCCCCATTGCCCCTTGCTCTGCACCCAGTAGCGCCCTCTCCGCCTGTGCCAGATCTCGCTCTACTTGCCTTCGCAGGCCTGCTTGTACACTGAGGCAACTTCCCCGGGTCACCGTTTTAAAGGCGTCCCACTCAATTCTCGGGGAGGAGGTCGAGTCTGCATTGTCCTCGAAGTACTGCAGGATCTTCCCGGAGATTTCCTCTCGGAATGGGGTGTCGAGTAGGAGGTCCGGTTGCAGGCGCCATGTTGGTACTGGCGGGTGCGGGCGCTTCCATCCATATACCAGCGTGTGCGGGTTATGGTCCGAGTGGGTCCGACCGAGGTAGTCAGTGTCGGACACAGAGGGGAGCAGGTCACGGGACAGCATGAATCTGTCTAGCCTGACATGTAGTGAGTGGGCTCCCGAGTAGTAAGAATACACCCGAGCGGTGGGGTTCCTGACACGCCAGGCATCCTGTAAGTTCCACTGTGTTGCCCAGTCAAGGAGGGCCTTGGAGGACGCCTGCACCGGGGCTACTGTCGCCGGGAGAGACGAGCGGTCAAGGGAGGCATTCAGCACGCAGTTATAATCCCCGCCCACCATCATGGGCACGTCCGGCCATGTCGCTATCGCCGTCGACAGTCGTGTGAAGAATTTCCCCTGTTCTACATTAGGCGCATATATGGAGGCTATGACCATCTGCTGCCCGTCAAGCCTGCCCTGTATGAAGACGTAGCGTCCCTCAGTGTCTATGTTGCTGTGTGTTAGCGCAAACGGGACCCCGGGCCGGACCTAGATCAGGGTCCCCCTCGCAAACGCCGAGAAGGTTGTGGCAAATACCTGTCCCCTCCATTTACGGCGAAGTGTGTCTACCTCCGCGGCGACTAGGTGTGTCTCCTGTAGTAGTGCAATCTGGATCTGATGCCTTTTGAGATAGGAATATACCTGGTATCTACGGGAGGGTGTGTGCATGCCCCTGACATTCCAGGTACAAACTTTAAACGAAGCCATCACAGTGTTGATTGCGGCTTAGTACCCACCCCCCCTCCCCCGGGCCCCCACCCGCCCCGTCCCCACCCACCCAGCAGCGGCAAATAATGAGCATTGTTACCTCACGCCCCTCCCCACAGATCCAAAGATGTACACAATAGCAAGTCAGTACCAACACTAGTCTCAAAAGAAATAACTTGAACATAAACATAATACCAAAAGGGCAACAACAAAAACAAGTCGTCGCCCAAACGCTCTATCGAGCTCAATTAATCCGTGAGTTCAATGGGGGGTTGACTAAGTACAGCACTGAAAGTAAACAGGGTAGTTCGTTATGCCGAAAGAGCCGGAGCGGCTCCCCTCCACGGGCAGTGGGCTGGAAGAGCACCAAGAGCCAGTGATAGTGTCTGTGGCCAGTTTAGGGTTCCCAGTGTCACTTGACCCAAAACATAGGTCCCACGGCGGGGCCCCATCTTTCATTCCCCCAGAGGAGGGGCACTCACCTTTAGGGGTCCGTCCACCCCTCCAAAGTCAAGGTCCCGATAATGTTCCAGCAGAGGAGTCCCGGTCCCCCACCCGGCGCCACTGTAGCTCCATGGCAAGCCGGGAAGCGGGGTTCGGCAGCAAAGCACAGGTCTCGGGGAAGGCGGCAGTTGCGGCCGATAGGCCTTCAGAAGCATCCATGCAATTCCCCGGTCGGGTCATCGATGGGGGGGAGCCGACCGTTCCTCTGTGCGAGTCGCTGTGGCCCAGCCAGGGCCGGGTTGGGGAGGAGCCCCTACGATATCAGATCCGATGTTTGGGGGGTGACGTCTGGCAGGCCCCCTGGGTTCGAGTCGTCTGGGAGACCGTAGATGTAGTCATCATCCTCGCTCCCGCGTGAGCGCGGGCTGGCGTTGGATAGCAGTAGAGGCGATTGCGACCCGCTGATCACAGCTGTTATGCGGACGGCTTCCAACTGTTCATTCTGTATTTGCTCCGGGGTTGGGCCGAGTTCCGTGTCCACGGCTGGCGACCCGGCCCTCGAGGTGTGTCGCTGCCTCCGTCTGCGCGTGCCTCGATTCCGGCGCTGTTCTCTTGGCGCGGGTTCAGGGTTCGTGTCCACTCCCGAATCCAGCCAGGCCATCGCCGCCTCTGGGGTGTCGAAGAAGTGGGTCTTGTCAGCTGCGACCACTCTGAGGCGTGCCGGAAATAACAACGAGTATTTGAGAGCCAAGCGTCTGAGCCGGTGTTTCACCTCCAGAAAGGACTGACGTCGTCGCTGAACTTGTATGGTATAGTCAGGGAAGAACATCACCTTGGCGTTATCTATCTGTATATTTGATAGTTTCCGCGTCTCGCGGAGGATGGCGTCTCGGTCGCGGTAGTTCAGTACCCGCATAAGCATCGGCCTTGGGTTGGAACCTTCCGGGGGCGGGCGGGCTGGTACTCTGTGTGCCCGCTCCACTACAAAGTGCGGCGACAGTGTGCCTTCCGGTAATAATTCTCTGAGCCAGGTCTCCATATGTTCCGCTGTCTCTCTCCGCTCCCAGCGCTCCGGCAGGCCCACTATGCGCACGTTGTTCCTCCTGGCCCGTCCTTCCGCGTCCTCTGCCCTATCCTCAAGGAACTCCACCCGGTTGAGCAGGTCCTGGACGTGTTTGTCCGTCTGTGATAGTTTGGGGGTGGCCTCCGCCACTGTGTGCTCCAGGGCCGTGGTGCGGTCAGACAGTTTTTTGTGGTCTGCCCGGAGGAGTGTCAGATCCACGGCCACTTTGTCGATCCTGTTCTCCAGCGACGTACGGGTCAACTGCATGGATTCCTCCAGGCGCTCCATGGCCGCCAGCATGGTGTCTAGCTTGGAAGCTGTCTGGTCAGCCTCTGCGTTTTTCACCATTTTCCCTTTGCCGAGGGTCCCTCCTGTGCCAGTCTTCGCCCTCGTCCCCCCTGACATGTGGGAGGCCTTTGCGGCCGGTCAGGCGTGGGGGTATCTTCTCGCAGTGTGCGGCGGAAGGGCCAGAGCGCGCGGGTCTCTTGGTCTGGTCCTCTGTGTTCCCTATCGTGGATGCCGCGTGGCCGTAGGCGGGGGGGAGGGTCGTCCCACCGCTGGATTCCGGGGATCTGTAGCACGTGGCCGTCCAGGGAGGACAGGGTGGTTGCGTCGTGGTCGTTGAGGGGGGCTCCCGGGCGTGCCGGCCAGCGCCGTGGGGTCCCGGATGCCGTTCACCTCTTGTCCGAGCCACTCGGTGGTCCGGCAGGTCGGGGTGGTGGGTCGCTCCCGAGTCGTCCGTCTGCTGGGCTTGGGAGGACGCGCTCTGCTGGGTGAAGCCAGGCGGCACCTAGCACCGTGTATGGGTCAGGCCCGTCCGGTACAGGTCCGGTAGATGTGGGGCGTGCGTGCTGGGTAGTCCACGTGGCGCCAGGGTGGGAGAGTCTCTCAGCGTTGGGCTGGGTATTGGCAGGGCCGGTGCGACGTGGTCACAGTTCGTGAATGGCGCTCTTTAGGCCTCTTCAGGCCTCACGGCTCCAGGAGGGACCGATGTCGATCCGTGTCGTCTCTTATGAGATAGGCAGGCGCAGTGGTCTGGCAAGAGAGGGTCGTGCAGCCTCTGGTGGCGGCTCGCTAGGCTTGGCGGTGACGGTGTCTGCGTGGGCCTCGTGGCGGCCCAGCTCGGCGGCTCACAGGTGCTTGTTCAACCTGTTCGGGCGGCTCCAGTGTCTACAGGTGCAGAGGGGCAGCGGCATAGACCGCCGCGGGCCGGCACTGTGTGGGCGCTGGCAGCGCTGTGGGCCCTCGGGTGGCCAGGTCGCCGGGGGCCTCTGGCACCGAGTCGCGGGTTCCTTGCGTGCGCCGTGGGTCGGCAGGGCCCTGGGGCAGTGCCGCGCCAGTGCGAGCCCCCAGCCAGGCTCGCGTGCTCACCTCCTGTTGGTCTCGGTGGGATGGCTCCAGCGGTGGCGGGCGAGGCGCGGGAGCGTCGCGGCCTTCCGTGAGTTTGGGCGCCGAGTGTCCACTGACGTCTGGGGCCCCTGCAGGGTCTGGTCGCTGGTGGGCAACCGGTGTGTGGGACGCGGTCCTGTCCCTCCGCCGGGTTGCGCGTTGCAGGGCACTCGTTTTGCGGCCTATCCCGCTGGGCCGGATCCCCGGCCTCAGGTAACCGAGCCGCCGGCCGGAAGTGCACTTCAGGCGGCCAGTCCCCAGGGCCGCTGCCGGTCGGAAGACCAGTCGCTCCGATATGGCTGGAAATTGCCCTGGAGGTGGATCGGGTGTCCGAGTGTACTCGGTCCAAGTCTGGGCTCGTTGCCGTCGGTGCTTCAGGATAAAATGCCCGTGGCAGGGGAGCTTCGCACGGAGCTCAGCTCGGGCACGTCTTACTACATCGCGTGCTTGGCCACGCCCCCCCTACTGCTACTATTCATGGTAGTATTTGGACAAAATTACAACTTCTTTTCCTTGCCTTTCCTACACTGGAACAGACGTGCGGGTGCGGTGTTACATGCTCTTCAAAGTAACACTTAGTTCATCCAGTGACCGTCTACTCTCTCTAGATACACATATGCTATCTAAGAGTCAGATAGTAACATGAATGATCCAGGCATCCATCCATTCAAAGTATATGCACACATACAGTTTCTGTTTTACCCACCCAGGCTGTTCTCCTTCCACCCATCCTTGCTTCATCATTCACCCAGCCATGCACCATACCATATTCTTTCCTTCCCAGCCACCTCGGGGACCAAGCAAACACATATCATTCTTCTTTGCCAGTCATCATTACATTTCTCGTCCTTCCACACTTACTTACACCCTTCTTTCGCTTTTCGTTCATCCCTTCCATCAAGTTCACCTCAGATCTGATTGGGATTCTTCTCGCCAAAAACTTCACAGCTAAGTCAAAGTACATTTAGAGGAGGCTACTACCTGGTTTATTTATAATACACCCGTGCAGAAAGCACACTCTGCAGTCTTCAATCTCAAATGAGTAAGGAATGTATAGCTTACCTGTGCCCGCCACCACCGTGTCATCCCACACAGATTTGTCAGGCACTTCCACCGCCTCCTCCCCAGAGTTGTCCTCGTCCAATGCCACCACCACCTCGATGCTGGCCCCGCCTCCAGATGTTCCACCTACAAAGTACATTTAATAATGTTAGAATACACCACTCACTACTATATAATATTTGGTCTAGGAGGAAGAAAGAAATGTGAAAAAAACAGTATATAATTTAATAATTTGTGACTGTTTACTCTAAAGTAAAAATGTCCCTTTTTCCAGGGAAGGCTGTTGTCTTGCTGCACTTTTTGGCACAACTGATGAATGCTTGCTTTTTATTTTTAACACGCACCACTTTTTCTCCTAACAGACAGAAGCTTGACTTCTAAGAACACGAGCAGGATCAAGTTCAAACCAGGTGAGAGCTCGGCTCGACCACAAGAAATGTGTCCAATTAATCGTCAGCACTAAGCACTTTTCCATTTCCAGTTAAATGTTTACTTTTATGACAAACTTGATTTCAATAAATGTGTTTACTTTTAATAAAGCTTTTAAACTTAAATAGACTCTGTGGTTTTTGGTCCTCCAGACTAGAGTGGATGAGCTAAAGGTTTTGGAATTTTTGCAAGCATAAGTCCGTGCCTCTGCCATCGGTGACTTTGGGAGCTAAATGACTCTGCCACACTATCTAGTCAGTAAGGAGATTGGGGGTTCAACTACAAAGTCTGTTATCACTGAGGTATGTGGAAAGTCTAACAGCACCTATTATAATTGATAAGCTAAGCAATGCATTATTTAGTGTCCATAGTTCTGTTTGTGCAGATTTGTCCCTGCAACAGTAGTAGAATGGATTGTCCTCTTATCCAAACCAAAAGTAAAGTAGTATCTTATTCTTTCTTGGTGGTCATTCACCTTTTTATTGTTGGCAATTGTCAAAGCATAAACATTTAGAATACTTGAAAAGACATTATGGACAATCCCAGAGGACTGCACTCAGTGCATAGAGCTATTGCTGACTAGAATGGGAGTCCAATGGAAATGCCAAATGTGCAATCTTAGTTAGCTACACAGACAGACTAATAAGAATAATCTAGTAATACCACACGGAGTCATAGTCGAGGCAGGATAAGAATTTAGATCCTGTCTACAAGAAGATCAAAGACGATTTAGAAAAAATCGAATGAGGAACGCTAGGAAAAAATAAGTACTCTATATTAAAATTAAAACTTACTGGGGCCAGCAAAGGAGCCCTCGCCTGCCCGGTCCTGGCCTGCATCGTCAACAGCACCCTCCTCCTCCTCCTCCTGTGTCCTCCTCTTGCCCCTGGGGGAAGCTGATGTACAACATGAAAGAAAGAAAAACAGAAAACATGGATGATATTTGTCAACCAATTCAAACATTTCAAAAGAACTAACAAAATATTTTTGCGAAATAGCAAATAGACAACTACTCCACAGGATATATTATTGACCAATCTCATGTGGTCGACTACGTTATTACTTTAGTATTGCTTGATTTGCGGACCGTCGAATTGGAAATTACCTTATGTAACTCACTAAACAAAGTACTAAAAAGGTTTGCCTAGGATTGGCAGGCAGCAGTCCGCAGCACGCGAAGTGACAGCCAAAGTCCATCGTGATTGAAGATCAGCGACAACACTAAAGTTTCCTACTACATTAACCAGTCATTAAAATACTCAAACTATCAATCCACCACCACTATTTCTTCTTATCGCCATGTGTACAAAGGAAGGACTGGACTTGAGTCTGTAGGGGCTGATTTAGAGGCCCCTTGCGGCTCTTTTGCTCCATTGTTGCGTGACTTTTGTGACGCAGTGGCAGCACAAAAGAGGCGCAATGGTGCGGCGTATATTAACAACATGACGCATATGGGAGATGCATCACGTTGTAAAGCCCTGCGCCAATAGGGGGCGTTCCGGCGCAAAGGAGGGCGTTCCTGCGCAGGAACGCATCCTAAAAGTGGCTGAGGGAAATCTACAAGATTTCAATCAGTCACTTTGAGGACAATGATGCGTGACTCAAACCCTGCGCCTGCTTAAAGCAGACGTACGGCTTGACGCAGCATTGGGGAGATAGGGCACCCCAGAGCATTGATGGAGCTGCACCATTGTTGCGATGCAACTCCAGCAATGCGCCGCCTTTACGGCACAGATGCGTAACGCTTTGGTGACGTTTTGGGCCCATGGTGCGCCGCATTGTAAATACGGCGCACCATGGGTGATGGTGGCGTGACGCACAATTACTGGCGCATCCCTGCTACTTTGCAGGGATGCGCCGGTAATTAAAAATCTGAACCTTAGTGTGTAGCATTACGCAGTTCTTTAAACTACACTCATACATAATTTCACAGGCCAATGAAATGAACACAAAATCTAAAACAAATAAGCATAGTAGCAACACTACTGAGAAGAAGGAGAGCAGTGTACCTGAAATGCACAGAAGATTTTGAAATATAATTTACCTACAATGTAATAAGCAGCATTATTGCTCTTGGTAAAAAACTAAAATTTGCAATATAATAACACAGCAGGAGAAAACATTGTAGTAAAGAAATAGCTACTACTACTCACTAAGCCCGGGGATCTCAAGGCCAAGGAGGTCGAGCAGATCTCGCTCACGGGTCAGGACATCCGTCCAGCGGTGGGTGGCCTGGTTGTATGTGCGCCAGACCCGAGAGTGGTGGTAAATGGCCTGGCACACCTTCTCCCACCGCTTCCGGCGCTCCCGGATCCCGTACCCGGCACTGATCTTGCCGCCTCCCATGATGGTCCTGGGGAGGCGGCACTGAACATAAAAAATGAGTTGGCCCACCTCCTCCGGGCTAAAGATCTCCCTGGGTACGACCTCCTCCCCCCTCAAACGCCCGCACGGGAGCCGGACACGGGGTGCGGGACCCTTCCCCTTCTCGGGATGCTTCCCGGCTCCCTTCACCATGGTCTGGGCGGAAAGGAATAAAGAAAATAGAATAGGGAAGAGAAGAAAAGAAAAGAGTTTAAAAAAGTAGTTTAAAATTAACCAAAAGTAGCAGTAAACACAAAAATATAGGGCTAGAAAAATAGAGGGATAGATAATAAGTAAAATAGATTAAAAAAAAACTTCAAACAAGCAAAGGATGGCAGAGATTTAGAGAGGATACAAAGACCATGCCCAGAACCATAGCAATGAATGAGAAACAAGATGGCCGCTCCCGTTCACGACCGCGCGGGTAAGTTCGCGCGAGATTTTCCTTGCGAACACTCGCGAAACTGTACTGGCAAGCCGCAGACTTTGCGAGATTACACTTCGCGCCCGGAAACGGAAATACGTCAGGCAAACAAGGTGGCCGCGCCCTTGAACGACCGCGAGGGTAACTTCGCGCCTTGCGCTACGAGCGGCTCGAAAAAACGCACAAAACCTTGCGAACTAACACGCCGCAAAAAAATAAATTGCATATTCGCACGAATTTGCGGCTTCCGAATCCGATCTCGCGAGTGTTCGCGCCCCGCAAATCCCGCGAAATTGCAGTAAAACGAGTTTTGCAAAACTGAAAGCACTCGGCAGTTGCAAGAGTTCAAACTCATCATTAGTAACAATTCCCTGTAGTGCTTCCTGACTGGGGCCCCTCCAGAGTTCAGTTGCTAGTTGCAACAATTGTATGACCCTGCTCTGACCCTCACAGCAGGCTCATAGAATAGCTACAAGTAGGCCACAAAGGTCCTGGAAAAAAAAATGCACTGCAACAGAAAGCAAATTACAGATAAGGAAGCAGGTGCCAGACTGGAATTTTAAAACAGTGACACATTAATAAACTAACCCCAAATTAATTCATGTCAGTTGAAGCAGGGCTGGTGTGCTTGTTTTTCCCCCCCATAATCTACAGTGATGATGAACCAGAGGGTGGCATTGATGTAACAGAGGGTGGCAGTGGTGAAACAGAGGGTGCTGGGAACCTGTGATGATGAACCAGACGTAGAAACAACATAATCGCGACCGTTGCGAGCCGAAATGTAAGTTCGCAATTGCGAACTGGTACAAAACCCTCGCGAACTGGCAGAAATCCTTGCGAACACAAAAAAAAAATCAGCAAATTCGCGAGAATTCGCGGATTTTGCGGATTGCGAGTTCGCAAATCCGCAAAATTCGCGAACGCGAGATTCGCAAAATTCGCCCATACTTAAACCAGCCTCCCACACAATGAAACTCTCGCCATCATCGAAGATGTCTTATTTGAAGACACCGAGAAATGTGATTATGGAGTGTTGCTCCCTGGCATTAAAGGAGAATTATTTTGAATACAACGGAACCTTATACCTACAGAAACACGGGACCAGCATGGGGAGCACGTTTGCTCCCAGTATAGCTGGTCTATATGTGCACCATCTAGAGGTAACCAGAATACTGAACCCCAGGAACCCTTTCAGAGACAACATTAGGACCTGGAAGAGGTACATCGATGACATCCTCATCATCTGGGATGGAGATAAATGAACTGCTAAACAGTTTCTAACCTGGCTGAACCTACAGGATGATTTCCTCAAGTTTGCCAGTACCAGCTCAAACAGTAACCTCGTATTTCTTGACCTGAACATCTTTCCCAAAAATGGTAGACTAATGACCACCACCCATTTCAAAAGTACCTCAAAGAATTGCCTTCTGATGTACCAGAGCTTCCATCCTAAGCATCTGCGGGATAATCTACCCTACGGCCAATTTCTGCGCTTGCGGAGAAATTGCACAGAAATTGAGAATTTCAAACTCCAGTCCAAAGATCTACGGAAAAAATTGGAAACCCGCCAATATCCGGACAAAATCATTAACCAGGCATATAAGAGGGCGAGAAACAACTGCAGAGAGAGTCTTCTGGAAGAAAAGGTACCTAAAGAGGAGGAACAGAGACCTATTTGTATAACCACATACAATACTAGCTCCAACCAGGTGACCAACATTTTTAACTAAAATTGGAAGATCCTTAACAGTGGAGGCCTACAGATACCCAAACCCATTTTCTCTCACAGAAAGGGACGGAGCATAAGGGACATATTGGTCCACACGAGACCAAAAGCTGAAAGAAATGACTCCAATAAAAACCCAAATTTTGTACAAGGGCACCACCCATGTGGTAAATGCATAGTCTGCTGTTTAACCAAAAAGAGCAAGAGACTGACCTTCCAGAATGGGACCACCTGGGAGCAGAGATGCTTCACAAACTGTAACAGTCTAAATGTGGTATACCTCATCACCTGCCCTTGCAACTTGGAATACGTTGGCATGACTAGCAGGGCCATAAAGACCAGAATAGGGGAACACAAGAGCACGATCAAATGCAAAAAAGCCAGTACAAAACTGACTACTCACTTCCTGGAAAGCGGTCATAAACCGGAGGATATTACTTGGACAATAATTGAATCGGTTGACAATGAGGAACGCCTCTTAGGCAGAGATGGGTGTTCCGCATTAACTCAAATAAAACTGGCCTTAACAACGAAATCCCATGGGGACAACTATAGTGTGTGCTCGCCATCATCCTAATTTGGGAGTTGCATATATTATACCCTCCATGAGGAGTAGTTTTCACGTATCACCACCTCCCGACCACTGCCTGGAGGAAAACTAGCCCGAAACTTGCTGAATGTACAAGTATCTGTCTTTGATCACCATCGAAATATAGACGATGTGTTTCTTGAATAATATACAACGATGAGCCTTTGCACTTACTCATAACCTATGTAGGCAATACAGGACATGCAGGAACCACCCTTTCTCACTATTGAAAATATCAATGAGTTTTTTAACCCTCATAGACAATGCAGGGCATGCAGGGACTGCCCTCTCTCACTATTGGAAAAACCAATGAGGTTTTTCAAACCTAGGCCCAATGAATAACATTGGTCTCCCTCATCATTGCAAACGAACAACATTGGCCCCCTTTGCAAATAATTTAATTTCAATATGAAGAAACTTGACGCAAAAATAGAAGAAGGACTCTACAAGCACTAACCCGCATAGACAATGCAGAGCATGCAGGAACCGCGTTAACATTGGTCTTCTCAATCACCATTTCTCTCACCATTGTAAATGATCAACATTGTTCCCTCTTCGTAAACAATTTAATTTCAAAATAGACAATGTAGAGCTTGTAGGAACCTCGTTAACATTGTTTTTTTCAAATCACCATTTCTCTCACCATTGTAAATGAGCAATATTGTTCCCTCTTCGTAAATAATTTAATTTAAAAAATGTAGAAACTTGACGCAAAAATAGAAGAAAGACTCTACTAAGTACGTCTTTTTCACACTGCTATGCCACGAACAGCGGCCATTTTGGGTTAGCGCTCTAGTCTACACCGCCGATACGAGTCTGAGATGACCACACAGTTTCTCACTCAGGTTAAAAGACAGCAGAGATACGGCCACCTTATCCCTCGGAGCGGCACAAGGGTAGGATTAAGGCATTGCTCTAAGAAGTGGTAACGTAAGTAATAGACTCTGACCATGAGTCTTTAAAACCTGGTCTCGTACACTACAAAGGTAAAAAAAACTACGAGTATGGTGAAATGACTGAAGGATGCGGTTTTTCCTTTTCAGTTTACACCCTTCGTTTGCCAGCTCATGGGGCACGCTAGATGTGTCTTACCAGTATGTATGCACATTTTTATTCAGTTACACGTGACAACACGTCTTCATATGTATCTGCATTTCCATCTAAGCATTCAGATACTAAGAACCCTTTTCCCTTCATTTTAAATCCTGAACCACCACATTGCAATTATCGGTAAAAACACTAATGTCTCCCCAGCTCTGGTCCGCTTTTGTTGGGGTTGTGACTTGGATGTATTGAGACATGTGTGTGTGCGCTCTGAGAACAGCCTGCCCACGTATAATGTGGTTGAGTAAACCGTATGACAAATTTTGCCAATACGAGTAACATAATCACCAAGAAAAGTGTACTAAGCCCTTTTCTCCCCGCATTAAGCGAAACACGAACGCTTATGTCATTAAGGGACACGCAATGACAGTGTGACCCTCGGAAGAATGCAGACGTTGAGAACTATGTGAAAAGACTCTTATAACATTGATTTACATGTTTCTTGTATTCTTTTTTTCTCCCATTTTCCTTTACAGAGACCATATTAGGTCAGTTTTTCTACTTGGGCTCACTCAAGCCCCGAAGCTCAACTAGGTAGCCGATTTTTGCTACTCAGTTGTAGGACTTTAGGCATACTATTTAGCATTCAAAATTGAGTATTTTTTTGGTAGGGACCATCAGAGGTCCTGATGAGTAAGCAGTAGGGGACTGCTTACGAAATATGTTGACCGGGTAGCAAGCAAATAGCTCTACCAACAAAACCCCCTTTTTTAATGTTCCCAGCCAGAGAAGTTAATAAATTATATTTTTTCTACTAGCCAGGGAATTTTTAACTTTGCATTCACATATATAGGTCCCTACACCTCACTGATATCACCTACACTGCACCACACATAGCCTAACGTCACAAAATTAGTGCTCCCACGTAGCTCGTAGGTCGCAGCACGCCCCGCCCCATAGAGGGACGGGAAGAACCCCATGATGAAGCATGACACTAAGGGATTCTTAGTGGGTGAGGGGTATTTTAAAAGCACATAGTGCCCTCGTCTTGTCATTTCAAGAGAGAGCTTTGTTCCACACTCATTAGATAGACAATCATCAATAAAACTAAAATGATTCACTAATGCACATTGATAGAATCCTGTTGTTTATATATATGATTATTGGCCGCCTGGACTACTGTAATACCCTGCTGGCATCTGCTGATGAGTCTCTTCTCAGCAGACTGCATATTGTCCAAAATGTGGCTGCGCGCCTGGCTCTAAAAAAACCTCCTCGGACCTCGGCAGGCCCCTTATTAAAACAGCTTCACTGGCTCCCTATCCGCCAAAGAATTAATTTTAAGCTCGGATGCCTAACCCATAAAGCTGTGTATGGCTCAAGCCCCAGCTATTTGGTGGATACATTTAAAGTTTATTGCCCCAATCGTCATCTTAGGTCAGAAGGGAAACGTTTGTTAGTGGTTCCCCACTTCAAGAAGCTTAGGTCTGGTGGTAAAACTGTGGTCCATCTGGCCTCGAAATTCTTGAGCACCTTACCTATGGACTTGCGTAAATGTTCCAATCTTGTACGCTTTTGGAAACTTCTGAAGACGACACTATTTAGGGTATAAGTTTTCTTCTGCACATAGTCATCTGATTTTCCCGCAATGATAGCACGGAGATACCCCTTCGGGAGTGATTCCTGCGCTTTATACATTTTATACATACATACATACATATGCAGTCGAAAACTTACTATTAACTCGTAGTTTGTGAATACAGAAAGAAACCTAAACCTACTCAAAAGTATAAGTCCACATTTGTGTCTCAGGCCCCAAGTCTCCAGATTCAAATTTAGGAAACATAGCCACTATAAGACAGCTCATTATTTCCCATTGTGATAAGACTCTCCACTAAATGGTGAAAAACCTGATTAACTCAGTTCTTAATTCATGATGGTGTTAGTTTTGCAACTGAAAAGGAGGTAGAAGAAGGAAACCATTGTCAGCTTCCCAACTCATACAAATTGATACAAAGAGTGAGGGGATAGAGATGCAACAACCTCTGCCACATAAGTCACAAGATGTAAAACAGATCTAAGAATAACTTTTATGGTCCATCTGGAGCTAAAGAGGGACTCACACAGATGCCAATCCTGCATTGAGATACTTTAAAAAAGAGAGGAGAACCATAACTTCATTAGAGAGGCAGCAGTATATCACAGCGACACTCTCCATTGTTATCCCATGCTGACCTCTGCATACATTTGTGTAGTGTACAAATTATATAATACGTCGGATTCTGTAATCCCCATATAAACACCAGTTTCTAACTCCTTTATAATCGGCGACTTGTTACTCACCCAGTCACTGATTATACACAGAAGACACAGAACTCTACTATTATAAGTTATTACAGTTGAGCTCTGACATCACAATGCCAGCTGCTAGAGCCAGCAGCCCAGGTGAAAGGCCGGTCAGATCATGGAGCATAACTGAAGCAGCTGTTTAATGCAACAAGCACAAACTGTTGATTTTCTTTCTTCTGCTCTATTTTAGTAGCTTCTAATGACAAGCAGAGAGAATATGTTTATTTTTTTCACTTCTTAGATAGAGAAAGGTTAAACTCTTTATGCATGTTCTGACCTGTATTAAACTGTGTCTAATTTTTGTTTGGAAAAAATATACAGCAGGTTTTCGATATGTTTAATTTTGCACTAGTGGTTTTAATTGCATTTTTCATTCTTGTAAACATGCATGCTCTTTCACATGAAAGAGCTACACACCAAGGTTTTCAGTGTTTTGTGGTAAAGGTAATGACGTGGCCAAGTATTATGTGGGAAAAAGCAGCACCCTCCTGGCATACATGACAGGGATATTGCAAGCTGCCTCGGAGTTCCATAACTTTATATAGGAACTCAGGTTTTTCCCTAGTTTGAATCTCATACATTATGCATGAGGTTTCTTGGAAGCACAGCGGGACTACCATCTTTTGTATAATATCTCTGTATAAAGTTCAAGCCCGAAGTCATCCTTTAGGCCAACACAGTAACACAGCAAGGTAGGACCCCTCGGGAGACCTATGGGTTTATATACATCACATCTTGCTTAGAAGGAAAGAGGAGACTGAGACTTCCCGGCTGACGTTCCTGCATGCAGACACTCCAGCTCGCAGTGGTTTAACATCCCTTGCGGGGTGTCCAACTCGAGACCAGGACGGGGTCCCATATTCTCTCATTATCAGGTAATGGGGTTGACTAGATCCTAGAGGGATTCTTGGCATAACACCTACACACATGCCAGGTACATTTAGGTACATCTAGTTAGAGAGGCATAGTAGGTATGCACACTTTTCATCATGTATTTTCTGTACTTGTATATACTCATAATTACTGCAAGATGGTAGAACTGTACCATCCTTTTACTTTCATAGTACTTCTAATCAAATATCTCTGCTACTGTCAAATGGTTGTCGCAGTTCATCTTTTCTACACTTGAAAAACAACTGTTCAATAAACTCTTATTGAAAACACCCAGCCTGTTTATTCTGTGTATCTCTCTGAGAGAAACTAAGTGAGCACGAGTGACTGAGCGAAAGGTAGTATATTGTTTCCATGATCCTGAGGGATCAGGATCCAGTGGGGTTACACAGAAGCAGTCTGCCACCAATCCCACAGTTTATGTTATCCAAACGTGCAGATCCTGTATATGTTATATAGAAACTACACAACACTATTCCTGCCTGCAATGTGACTAAAAATTTACCCACACTTTGTATTTAAAAGCTGCTGACAAATTTCTTTACAGTTACAATCCTATGGGATTCTGTGATTTCTATAGACCTACACGCATGTATTATATAGGATATTTATAATATCTAGCTTTCAATATTACTGTAACTCTAAAAAAAACTGAGACTGCTCAGTCATGATGTGCTTGCCCTCATCGATTTCTGCCACTGTGGACCCAGTCCTATGGAATGTCTCCGAGTAGGGTGAGAGACTTTGGCACTAGTGGTTGTTGCATCTCTACCTCCAGAACTTTGTATCACTTATCAGGTAGATCTACTAAGTATTGTAAAAAAGCTTTAAAATGATTGCAAATTGAAGGTTACTCTTGTTTAATTATATGTGGGAGTGAGACAAGTCTAAACAATTATCAGTTTCCCCTAATCTGCCTTGGATTTTGTTCTCTGTATGCAGGTGCATGGACCTATTTCTCAAGTCAGTAGTTATTTCTCTATCTTTCCTATTTAGTCAATTCGCTTCTCAATTGCTATGCCAGGACGGCATGTTTTGAGTCACATGGGTGGAAGTACGTGGATTAGGAAGGTCTTCAACAGAACCAGGAAATTCAGTATGATTTTGTTGGTTATACTGATTTCTCTAATTTCTTTAGAGGGGATTCTTACTGTGTGTTGGGTTCACTCATCCGAGGAAAACTCCAAAATGCAAGAATGGGTGATGAGAGAAGTGGATGGACAACCTCTACCGGAAAGATGCATATCTATAAAAAGGCATTTTGTACTACACAAATGCTAGCCCACAAAGTAGCCAAGCCTGCATGGCACAGAATATTTCTAAAGTGGAGACAGTATCCAGTGAGGCTCTCAAGGGCTTGGTTCCCAGAGGCTCCTGCAAACATCGATAGGTGATTATCTATGAGGATACACTCCGAGGAGACCTGAGATAACGTTATAATGTATATTGCAATGGGACATTTATCCATGCAGTAAGATGATACGTAGCTTCTCTCAGACGTTTTTGACCAGTGTGTGTGGCTTCATCCTGCTGTGATTGGTCATGTGGGGTGCTCTGCTGCTGCACACAGCTTTTCCATGTTGTGCTTCCTTGTGTGGTAAATCCCTCCTTTTGGCCTCCCGTGTGGGACTAAAGCACCATATGTCACCTTCCCCTGCAATGCTAGACCAACATATACTGTCCCCTGACTGTTATGGGGGAATGTGTTTTGTGACTGGCCAGGTGAAATGCAGCCATCATGCATGGCCTCTTTTGACACTCAGAGGCCTGTTTGCTGAATTGATGGAGCCCTTTTGCAATGTCTGAGGTGGCAATGGGAGATGGCAAGAGACCTTCACATTGTCAGCGAAAGACAGATATTTGCTATGCTATAACTACTTACGTGCAGTTGTTCTGACACCAGAACATGCCTGCAATAAGAAATTCATCCTGTTCATATTACAGTACAATTACAGTTTCCCGCTCAAAATAACAATGTTCAACCAGATGATCAAAGGTAATGTGAACTGTAAGGGAATGTAATGGCTCTGGTAAGGCGACTTGTTACCTGGGTGAAATGTGGCCTCCACTTTTTTTGTGGTAAACTTCACTCTGAGGGTCAGACCTGTTTACAAGGAGTTTCCTCTCTACACCTATCAGTTTCATGTCATCAGTATTGGATCTTTTATGTGTGCTCTCCTTCCATCCTATTGATCCAGAACTATAGATCCTAACACATATGCGTGGGTGCAATATCAAGACACTGGCCACTGGGGGTCCTTTTCATTTCTCCAACAGTTATTTCCATTATCAGGATCCTCAAACGAATGAAGGTTGGCTCTTCGTTATGTTCACTGAACTTGTGGAGCACCTGTCTCACCAAATATTAATGGTTTATCAGAGCATTCGTCCTCTGCCCATATCATTTGATGCCAAATCAATCGGGATTGAACTCCTTCACCCTCATATTCGAGCCCAAGCCTGGGATCAGTGTCCTCCAACAGTTCTGCTCATGATGTCCACCCATACCACTGGTTGATGGTGTATTCTGTGAAGCTTTTGGCAACCATCTAATGAAGAGTTTGACCTTGCAAAGATGAGGCCGTGATTCTCAGTCCAGTCTTGGCTTCTTCCTTGGTTCTATGGGATACACTTAAGCACAATTGGAAAATTTGTATAAAGTTATGTTTAATACGTAATCTAGTAAGGCAGTGGGCCATGGACAGTTACGTTTACCAGGTGGGTGGGGGGATTGGATGTCCCACTTTTTAACCCAAAGGTCTAAAGAATTTGCACTTGAATATGTATGTTTTTTCCCTCTCACTCTGCCAGGATTCTACTTCTTGTGATGATGGTCTGTTTCAATTAGTAAATATGAAGACAAAGCAAAATCTTTTTGGATTGTGCTTCTTCTTTTTGGAGTCTGATTTACTTGGGCCTAGTCCCAGAGGTAGAAAACCATCCATTCCGACCCTGAACAGACAGTTCCAGTTGACAGTCTCTAAGCCATGTGTGCAGGGTGGTGTAGCGCTGCATGCTTTGGATGAATGATAGTCCACACAAGGAACTGTGACTTCAGAGCTTGGGCAGGGAAGCTAAATTGGCCTATCTCTTAGAGTCCCATATTCATTTTCCATTTAAAAATGATGTTGATGCTTTCTGTACTTCAATAGGTACTGTGGTACTCAGTTCACCTGTGGTTTTATGTTTTTGTATATGAGAGTTCTTTAAGGTCCACGAGGCTGAGATATTCACTCTGTCAGGTCCTTGTGAAATCAGGACTGGGATGAGGAAGAGCAGCAAAGTGGCAGAGTCCTGGGTATTTTTTGTGATTCCCAATGCACTGAAACCTACTGTGTCTCTGCTCCATCACAGTCGCTGTGGGTGGATTCATCATTTTGTCTTGGCACGACTATGGAAGGCGAGATAGAACTTGGCGAGAAGTGTGCCCTGTTTAAATCCTCAGAGGAGGAGGTGCTGTACCAGAGGGTAGGTCGCCAATTATGAGATGAGGACTCTACATAGATAGAATAGGGCTCAGCTTAATGGAAATTACTGATGAGCCAACCGGGCAAATGTGAATATTCGTGATGGTAGTGCAAATCCTAGACTGAATATGTGCATTCGTGTGCAAACTTTCATGCAATTGTTTGTTAGTGCCTCTTATATGTGCTTCTGACTCAAAAATGTAATTTATTTTGTTTGGAGATTCAGATGAAGGCAGATACTCAAAGACATGACCTTGTCAGGAACATTCAACATTTTGAGCTTGTTTTAAAAAGCAAATCAAAATGCCTCCAACCCTGGGAGAGTTTATTAACCTGCCCTTCCGCAATACAGGCTCCAAAGCCGGAATTCATGCTGGTGACTCCAACCATCAATCAAAACACACGCTGTCTTTGAATAGAAAAAGTGAAGACTGAGGACCATATTATCAAGCAAGGGCGATACATTATTATGGGCTGCTTTGGAAATTCACAAGGGCTTATTATCAAGCCCATTATCGCCGCTTTAGCGGCAGTTTCCTGCCGATAAAAGCGGCAATAATGTATCGCCTTTGCTTAATAATATGGCCCTTAATTTGCACCAGAGCACAACAACCTATCTGGAATTCAGAGATATGCATTGAACCATGGATGACTGCACATCCCACAGTCTCATAAAAGAGGCGTGCAGCTTTCACCATTAAAATGTTGGAAGTGAAACTTGCTCCATAAACTTGAGATGGCATTCATGATCAGGAGCAGAGAAAATTATTTCTAAACACGTGTGGGTTCCTGTGTGGATTTCTTCAGTTGCAAATTACTTTAAAGTAGGTTGTAGGAATCAGAAAAAAAGGATTAATGAAAAGATGACGAATAATTAGTGAATAGGGAGTATATTATAAAACATTGACGCATCTTTGAATCCTAGGCACAGCAAAAACGATTGCAAATGTCAAAGCAGATTGATTTTCTTTTTAGATTTGAAACAATACCAATATCAAATTAACAATTAATTATAGTATAAACATATTCTGCACATTAAAATAACGTGCACACATTCACATATGTTTTCATTTTGGTCATTTTGGTCTCACAATGCGATTTTACACACAATTTCATAGTAAAAGATACTAAACAAGCATTTGCAATGCAATAAGTCTCACATTCACGCGGGTTTGAGCTATTGGCATTGTAAATGACAATGGGCCAGATGTACGACAATGACAATTTGTGAGTCGCACATTGCGCTCAATTGCGAGTCACAATTTGTGAGTCGCAAAATGCAATGTACAACAGTGTCTGAGACACAGTTTGCAATTTCCAATGGGGTCGCAAATTGGATGCCTCATGAATATTCATGAGGCACTCGCAATTTGAGACCCCATTGGGAATGGCTGGCCCTCCCAGGGATAGTTGCCTGCTGCGCTCAGCAGACCTCCATTTCTGGGACTGCTTTTAAATATAGAAGTTTTTGTTAATGCAGCCTGTTTTCCTTGAAGGAAAACGGGCTGCATTTAAAAAAAGAAAATGAAACATTTTCGTTTCATTTTTTAAGGGCAGGTAGTGGTCCCTGGGACCACTGCCTGACCCTAAAAAATATTTTCCCCTGCATTTGCAAAGGGGCCCTTCCCATTTGCGAGTGCATTACCACCCTCTTGAAGAGGGCAGTAAATTACGAGTGTTTTGCGGTAGCAAAACATTCATACATGGGGTAGAGAGTCGCTATTAGGAAGGTACGCCCTTAAAATGCCCCTTCCTAATAGCTTGTCACAATTCCTATTTAGTGAGTTCCAAATAAATTACAACTCGCTGAATAGGAATTGTACATGGCCTATTCATTTTTGCATACACAAATGGGTCTCTAACCCGTTTGCACATTCAATTTAGGATTGTACATCTTGCCCAATGGCTTTTATTTATGTTTTGGGTTTTAAAACATAAATAAAAGGCACTGTCCTTTACAATACTTATAGCTTAAACTCTCGCAAATGCAATTAAAGGGCCATCTCGAACACTTGTTAGATTGTAAATATCAGAGGAAGACAGCGGTCTGGGACGTCTTCAAAGTAGTGATAAATAGTACAGTGAAGAAGATGTGTAAGTGTTGTAAATTACACAGACACAAAGTGTAAAGTGAGAGTTACATATGGCAGAGCTATAAACACTAACAAAGCGTTGCAACACCTTTCGCTCTGTGATTACACTATCACGACTCAGGAGGAAGAGTGCGAGGGGGGCTATTGCCTGCCCACTTGTACAGTGCCCCTGCTATTGCTAGTGAGTGAGAGGTGCCGAGGTGGTGGTATTGGTATTGATGGTGGTGGTGGTATTGGTATTGGTGGTGGTGGTGGTATTGGTATTGGTGGTGCTTGTATTGATGGTGGTGGTATTGCTGGTATTGGTAGTGGTGATATTGTTGGTGGTGGTATTGGTGATATGGGTGGTATGGATGGTGCCGGTATTGGTGGTGGTGGTGGTGATGGTATTGGTGGCAGTATTGGTATTGGAGGTGGTGGTATTGGTGGTGGTATTGGTGTCATTGATGGTGGTATTGCTGGTATTGGTCGTATTGTCGGTATTGGTGGTATTGTAGGTGGTGGTTGTATTGGTGGTGGTGGAATTGGTGGTTTTGGTGGTGGCGTATTGGTAGTGGTGGTGGTATTGCTGGTGTTGGTGGTATTGGTGATGGTGGTATTGATGGGGGTGGTGGTGTTGATATTGGTTGTGGTATTAGTATTTGTGGTATTGGTAATGTTGGTGTTGGTGGCATTGGTTGTGATATTTGTGGTGGTGATGGTATTGGTGGTATTGGTGGAGGGGGTTTGGTGGTAGTGGTATTGGAAGTGGTAGTATTGGTGGTGGGATTGATGGTGGTGGTATTGGTGGTATTGGTGATGATATTGGTGGGATTGGTGATGGTGGGATTGGTGGTGGTGGTAGTGGTGGTGGTGATATTGGTGGTTGTATTGGTATTGGTGTTGGTGGTATTGGTGTTGGTGGTATTGGTGGTGGTGGTAGTGGTGGGATTGGTTTTGGTGGTATTAGTGATGGTTGTAGTGGTGGTATTGGTGGTGGTGGTAGTTGTGGTATTAGTGGTGGTGGTATTGGTGGTGGTGGTAGTGGTGGTATTGATGGTGGTGGTGGTATTGGGGGTGGTATTGGTGGTGGTAAAGGTGGTGGTGGTATTGGCGGTGGTGGTATTGGTGGTGGTGGTATTGGCAGTGGTGGTATTGGTATTGATGATATTGGTATTGGTTATCGTGGTATTGGTGGTGGTGATATTGGTATTGGGAGTGGTTTCGGTATTGGTGGTTGCGGTAGTATTGGTGGTGGTGGTATTGGTGTTGGTGGTATTGGTGGTGTTGGTGGTATTTTTGGTGTGGTATTGATGGTGGTTGCATTGTTGGTGGCATCAGGGGTGGTATTAGTGGTGGTATTGGTGGTGGTATTGGTTGTAGTGTTATTAGTGGTGGTATTGGTGGTGGTGGTAATGGTGGTAGTGTAATTGGTGATATTGGTAGTGTGGGTGGTGGTGGTATTAGTGGTATGATATTGGTGGTGGTAGTAGTATTGGTGATGTTGCTGGTGATGGTATTGGTGGTGGTGGTGGAGGTGATGGAATTGATGGTGGTGGTGGTATTGTGGTGGTATTGGTGGTGGTGTTATTAGTTGTGGTGGTCTTGATATTGGGGTGGTATGAGTGGTGGTGGAGGTGGTAGTATTGGTAGTGGTGGTGGTATTGGAGGTGGTGGTATTGGTGGCAGTGGCATTGGTGGTGGTATTGTGGTGGTATTGGTGGTGGTGATATTGGTGGTGGTATTGGTTGTGGTATTGGTGGTGGTTGTAGTGGTGGTATTGGTAGTGGTGGTATTAGTGGTGGTGGTATTGGTGGTGGTGGTAGTGGTGGTATTGATGTTGGTGGTGGTATTGGTGGTGGTGGTGGTATTGGTGGTGGTGGTATTGGCGGTGGTGGTATTGGTGGTGGTGGTATTGGCGGTGGTGGTATTGGTATTGATGGTATTGGTATTGGTGATCGTGGTATTGGTGGTGGGGGTATTGGTATTGGGAGTGGTTTCGGTATTGGTGGTTGCGGTAGGATTGGTGGTGGTGGTATTGGTGGTGGTGGTATTGGTGGTGTTGGTGGTATTTTTGGTGGTGGTATTGATGGTAGTTGCATTGTTGGTGGTATCAGTGGTGGTATTAGTGGTGGTATTGGTGGTAGTGTTATTGGTGGTGGTGGTATTGGTGGTGGTGGTATTGGTGGTGGTGGTATTGGTGGTGTTGGTGGTATTTTTGGTGGTGGTATTGATGGTGGCTGCATTGTTGGTGGTATCAGTGGTGGTATTAGTGGTGGTATTGGTGGTAGTGTTATTGGTGGTGGTGGTATTGGTGGTGGTGGTATTGGTGGTAGTGGTATTGGTGGTGTTGGTAGTGTGGGTGGTATGATATTGGTGGTGGTAGTAGTATTGGTGGTGTTGTTGGTGATGGTATTAGTGGTGGTGGAGGTGATGGTATTGATGGTGGTGGTGGTATTGTGGTGGTATTGGTGGTGGTGTTATTAGTTGTGGTGGTATTGATATTGGGGTGGTATGAGTGGTGGTGGAGGTGGTAGTATTGGTAGTGGTGGTGGTATTGGAGGTGGTGGTATTGGTGGCAGTGGCATTGGTGGTGGTTTTGGTTTTGGTATTGGTGGTGGCGGTGGTGTTATTGGTGGTGGTGGAGGTGGTAGTATTGGTGGTGGTGGTATTGGTGGTGGTGGTATTGTGGTGGTATTGGTGGTGGAATTGGTGGTGGTGATATTGGTGGTGGTATTGGTGGTGGTGGAGGTGGTGGTCATCATGGTAATGGTGGTGGTATTGGAGCTATTGGTGGTGATATTGGTGACATTGGTGGTGGTTTTGCTGGTGGTGGTGGTATTGGGGGTGCTGGTGGTGTTGTTATTAATAAAACAGGCTTTTGAAAACAACCCATCACGGGGCTTTAGTACAGATGACATGTAACACAGATGTGCTGTTGTCAGCTTCAGCTCATTAGCACAGGATTTTGTGCTACCTGGAATTCACATGACTTAATTCACTAATCATCTCTAAATCCATTTTACTTGGGTGAGGGGTTGGACCTGGATAATGCCAGGTTAAGGTGATTGAAGGCAGACACCTCGTGTTACGGGGGCTGTTGTGCTGTTTAAAAAAACACAAGTGGTTTTAGCTGAAGCAGTGCGGCCTGCAGTAAGAGAAACTCAATAAAGTAAATATTCCTTATAGACTAAATACGGGGGCATTTGGGGCACACGAGAAATATAAGTGACCTGCCAAAGACAGAACAAACAAAAATATTTTGCTGATTTAATGGAAATTTCTGCTGGAGGTTAAGGTACATGCAGCACACTCTTTTTTTAAAAAAAATCAAACGTTATTGACAAGAATGATAACTTTCTCCCCAAAAAGTAGGAATTGTCCATCAAATATCGAGACAGGTGATGATAATCCGAGCAAAGTGCACTGTGAGAAAAAGCATCACTAGTTTAAGGATATTACGACAACCCAACGCACTCCTATCGCATTTCATAGAGCGGAGTTTATTTATTTATGGATGTTCAAATAAAAAACTGGTATGCCCATTAATTTATAAAATAAAAATTATTACATCTCTGTTGATGTTTTTCTGTATATTTGCAATAGAAATGGCATTGACGAACCTTCTGTAAAACAGATTTCAGCACCATAATGAAGCTGATCAACAACAAAAATGCTGTCAAATTCAAAGGACCCCCAAGGTGATATAAATCATTTCAGGCAGAAAATGAAAATGTCCGCGTTGTGGGTGGGGTGAAAGTGTGTCGTGTGGGTTGGGGCGGCGGTGTCACAGGTGAATTTAAATTTTGACATACCAAGTGCATTAAAAATAAAATCCTGAAACGTGAACGGGGACAGAAGTCCACATGCAACAAAGGCGGGTGCGCCTTTGCTCAGAGAAGAGACGTGCTGTGCCGTGTGAAGCGAGCACCCACCGGCTCCCAGAACATCTCTCATTTCAAAAGGTTTTTGTTTCCACATGTCAGATTCCTGCCTAAAGCTCTGCTCTGCCATTTGGGAAGTCGTGCACAAAGATGATGCTCTGTCCTCTCTGCACAACCTTCCTACCCTTGTTATAGTGCCCCACAAATGACACCATGTGGCCTTGTTGCAGATTCCCCGGCACTCTGAGGAGCGGAGAGAAGGAACACCTCGCTCGAAGCCTACTGCCTTCAAGTTTCTTTCCTTTCTGTGCTAAAGATGTTTAAACAAATCAATATTTGCAATGCCATACATCTTGCATTTAAATGCAAGACCTATGGCATTGCAAACAAATGGCCGCCATTGTCCTGGCTGTTTTGAAAGTGAAAGCGGGCATGGCACGCTGGATGTAAGCAAAGCACGTCATTGTGCCTAATGTAGGAGAAGCTCAATAAAGAAAAAAAAAGTACATGTACCATGTAAAAACCAAGTAAAGGGGCCAATAGCCATGGGAGGATACAAATGATGACATGGCCGTACTAAGGAGGGACGAACAAGCCTATTAAGGAATCAAACGCCACAATTTGCGAAGGACAAAGACACAAGCCAAAGAAAAATATGGACGGGCTTCTCCTCCATACTCTACCTACAACAGATTGTCATTGCAGCGCTTGCGCACTGTCTCAGGCCCTACCTTAAAATGGAAGTTTAAATTGGCCAGGTGGCAGGTGCCAGATTAAATACAATAAAAACCAGAATTTACAAAGGCAATTTGTCTGGTGCTGGCTGTAGACCTAGGGGCGCATTTATAAAAAATCATGCAGGCAGAGCAAGCCACCTTGCTATGCTACGCGATAGGGAAAAGGCAGTAATAAACTGTATTTAACATTATACGGCGCATTCCTGTCTTTTACTTGGGTTGGCGCACAATGCCCATTCAGTGTTTGACTCTGTGAGTGATCCACACGCTAACTGCAGGCTCCCTGACCCTTGGCTGGTACTCCTCATCGGATTTACTGCGTTCTCAGACCATGTAATTCTCCAGGTCCCTGGCTGCCGATATACAAAATTGCTGCGATCGTTTTGTGACGCCTACTTTTGATCCCCTAGAAGACTCAGGTCCCTGACTGCCAAAATACTAATTTGCCGCGATCGTTGTGTGATGTCTACTTTGACCCCTTGAACATTCAGTTCCTGGGCGGGCAGATGAACCTCGCCGGATCCTCCGGATCTGGGGTTAGATTTTACCCGCTCACAGCACCCGAAACGAGACAACCTCGTCCTGAAGATGGTCCACATTGGTTAAGGACCGAAATGTCGTCAACTTCACAGCGCAAACTATAGGCGCATCTCGTTGTGACTCCATTGAAATTGCGAACTGTGCAATATAAAGTCACTGATTCTATGTCACATTTTGAGCTATTCACTGTAAATATTTCACCTTGCGCCGGCAGTCGCTGTTCACTTTCTCACTTGCGTTGACACACATCACTTGTACATATTGAGTACCAAGTCTTTTCTGTTGTCATTTCAATTATCTGATTGTGTGCTGTACATAACTATTCCTATATGAATTTTTCCTTCCTTGTTTGAGTACCAAAATTACAAAAATTAATTTTGACTTTAAATCATTTGAATAAGTGTCTCCTTTTTCTGATCTATGTAATGCCTTGCGCATGCAATATAAATTGCCTTTTCATTCATACCTTTTGGGATATTGTTTTACCTTTATAGCGTCAATGCAGTCACACTTTGCACCATAGTGCACCATGGTGCAAGGGTGCCTGCGTTGTAACCAGGATTGTTTTTTGTGCAGGAATGGACACCTTCCTGCACAAAAAACAATCCTCTGAGACATTTCCCTCTTCACACATAGAAAGAGGAAAGAACAAGAAGCAAGAAAGATATTTCTCGTTATGCCTCACCTAGGAAGTCATTGCATTTTGAAGCATTCCCAGGTCAGCCAATAATGATAAATCTGGGAATACACTAAAATTCATGAGTGGGTGTGTGTGACACCCATGATTCTCTCATGAAATGCCTCCCTGGGGCAGATTAACGCAACTCAGCAATTTGCACAGCACTGCATTGCGTTACTCTTGATTTATCAAGCTCCTGAGGGCATGGACTTGTGTGGATTGATAAATCTGACTTTGTTTTTGTGTCGCCTGTGCGCTCCCTTGCTTGGCAAAGGGCAATACAACAACAATTTTAATATGCCCTCTCTTGTCTTTGCAAGGGATTATTCAATAGAAATGTTTTTATAACATATTATTAAAGAAACATTTAAAGATGGTCTTCTGTGTAAGAACACACAAGAACATTGCATGTGGACATTGGGAATGTTTTGTGTACCACACACAAGACCAATCAGGCGACCATCTTGGAATGATTTTCAATTAAGTAAAACAAAAATTATTCCAAGCTGTCCAACCATGCACTCACATGGGGACATTTTGCAATGGTTTAGAATGCCTATCTCAAAGATGGCAACTACTTACGGGTGCATATGTGATGCGGTACACTGCATGTGGCAGTGAGGATTCAACTGCAGTGTCTGAGAGCTGGCTGGCTCTCTCACAAGGTAATTAAAATAAATACAAAAACACAATGCACACATGGACAAGCATGTTCCTGTCCCTGAAAGTGACACTTTTCTGTGTGAATGATTATGTTGCCTTTGAATAGAATGCTGTGACTCATACAAGAGGGAACCAGTGTATAAAGTGGGCTGACCCATTTCTTCTTTCTGCATGCTGTTTTGGGTGGAAGCAAAATGTAAACAACACTACAACAGACCAATGGATGACTGATAGCATCCATACATGTTTGTACATATAATTAATTAATGAGTAGTTTTTTGAAAAACAAAAGATTTTGACTAAAGCCAAACGTAATCAAAAGTAGTCCTAAAACGTGTTCCCTCTGGAGCTCTATTTTTGTCCTTCACTATGCACATTATTGCTGGGTCAATTGAGTGGAAAATATATGTGAAATCTAGTGACAAGACAGAGCTGTGCAGTATGTTAAAGTGAATTCCTTTCTGCCATTTAGTGGCAAGAACCGAATTAATTCATGGACAAAATATGATTTCATTTGGGGCGAATGTAATCTTTATTGATTCGATTGTTTTTTATAAAGTGGTAGAGTTATTGAACCTTAACATGCCTTTTTACTGTGTCTGACATACTTCTATGTCTGCATTATTTGTAACAATATATTCGGTTCAGGAGGCTGCATTTACTATTGATGACTGCATTTCAATAAGACACTCTGTGTGTTTAGCATGCACTTTATTTTGTGATATTTTGTTATTTTACAGTATAAATGTAACACCAACATAAAAAACAAAACAATCTGCTCTTCTGCACTCATATTAAATAATAGCTGCATTGTTGAAAAAAAAATCAATCTGTTTTACGAAATTATTATTTATGAAATAGCACCGAATGAGTTTTCTAATATTCAGTGAAACACTTCGAGAAAATGTATTAAACGCTGGAAATGTTAAATGTAATATCCGTAATGATTTAACAAATAAGATACTTAAATGCTAAATGCATAACATTGCAATGCATGAAACTGTTATCAGGTATGGCTGGCCGGGTTCCAACCAAGAGCAAGTAACATTTGTTAGAAATAAATGAGTACCATTATTTAGGAGTTCATGATATGTGGGAATGGATGTAATGGGGAAATATATCTTTACCTGGGCATCAAAGCGCTATGCATTCCATGCAGTGATATGGTGCCGCACATATGGAAGAGTCCAAGGGGATTTCTGCAATTTGTTGTACTGATGACACAGGGCCATCTTCATTTTCATGCGAACAGGCATAGGAGAAAGGAAATTTCCATGAATGGAACAATTGTGAATTGTGCATATTTACATACCAGCCAATGGATTTATAGTTTTGACAGTTGCGAAAATGAAACATTGTAGTCGACATGGAAATAATACTGTGCATTGACCATGTAATAGGCAGAGTGTCACATTAACCGTAAATTATGCTTCTTTAACTCATTCTATACTTAATCGCGTGTATGTAGATTCTATCTTGGGCATTGTTTTTCGACTAAGTGTCAAATTATACAGTTCAAACAGGGTTGCTTCATTGAGAAGTTGCCAAGACAAGCTTTTTATAGGTCGAAACTAGCTGCCTCGACTTTCTGTTGGAGGCGCAGTCATGTTAGAGGGGACACAATTCACTAAATTTGGGGATGCCCAATAATTCTACCCTACTGGGAGGCAGCCTGGTATGTTCTTCAAAGCGCTACTGATCTGCATCTACAGCTATCACTGGATCCGGCACTCCTGCAGGCCACACTACGTTGATGACATCTACTCTCATCAAAAACAGTGACTCGACTTCACTCTGGTGGTGGCCACAGTTTGTATCCAGAGACACTGGAAGTCTGCTGCACCACCGACTGGAGAAATGGATGATGGCTGTGGCAGATATGGCATCCCATGAGAAGGTGTTTATATGGACGTTTTTAATGATGTTTGGGGTTTCTTAACTTAAGCTGCTCTATAATCTCTAACTCTTTGCTATAGGAACTTAAAAACTCCTCTCCTAATCCCTGCTATAGCATCATTCACCCTGCCCAAACTCTGTATGACACTTTGAGTATCCAGTCAAAATCCCAGAATTGATCTTCTCAGAGGCAGTTTTTTTTTACAGAGGACTACGCCGCAGCTGGGAAGTTTTTCCACTTGGGTTCTCCTCTCATCAGGACTTCTCATTTGCTATCCAATTACATGGATCCAGTTAGTTTTGTGTTCCATAGATACAGTCTAGTCATTGTTTGTTGTCCTGGTCAGTAGTTTAGCATTGCCAAGACATGGCGTGACATGGCAAGAAATGTATCTTTTGATGGATCTGGATTTGACACTCGAGTGGAATATCTGTAATGTGTAGGATCACTTTTTGAATGCTTTTGCTTTCCTCCTACTGCATGGTTCAAATGTATACACTTTGTAGTGGTACTGGAACCTACTATTGCTTTCTGCAAGATCCAATAAATAAAATTGGTAAACAAACAATGGGACCCAATTTAATTCTTGGCTATAAGGGTACTATGTTGCAAAGGGTACTCCAATTTAATTCTTGGCTATAAGGGTACCTAATATTGCTTACTGCAATATCCAATAAATAAAATGTGTAAACAAACAGTAGGACCCAATTAAATTCTTGGCTATAAGGGTACTCCATTGCAATGGAATATCCTAACCGCCAAGGGTGCTGTCCTACCACCAAATGGATAGGTTGGCGGACCTTCGGACTAAGCTAGGCGGAGACTACTCTGTCTCCTCCATGAGTAAACCCCTCCAACACCCTTTTCATTCAGCCCATCTAGTTTAGATCTCAACTAGAAGTCACCTTTCACTGCTCGTCACCACCAGGAAAACCATGGTGGTAAGGGGCAGTGAAAACAGCTAAATGCTGCCCCTTGTCATTGGAGCAGACTTCCATGGCGAGGGGAGAATTTTATTTTTACTGTCAAAAACAAAACCACGTTTCAGGATTTTATTCTTGAAAATAAAATAAGTGATTTATCCAGGACTCTGTCCCAATGATGGAGCCCTGCACCAAAGAGGGAAGTGCATCAACAGGAACTGCCATGATACCAGCTCCTAGAAATGCTTTACAAATGACTGCCAGCTTGATGGTAATTTATAAATTTGGAGAGTCAAGATGTCTCGGCCTGGTAGATGTAAAGTCTTTGCCAGGCCAAAGCAGATTACTCCGTCCGCCAACATCAACATTAGGCAATTAGGGCCTCATCTGCAAATAAATGATGCAGCAAGGTGCCGCAAGCCATTTACCTGCTCCGTGCTGCGTCATTTTCAAAAGCACAGAGATGAGTCATATTAACAACAATAGGACGCATTCCTGTGCTTCACCTGCGCTGGTGCACAATTGGCTGCCATGCGCCAGCACAGGCACCCTTGCGTCATTTTACAAGGGTGTCTGCACTGCAGGGATGATTGTTTTTTGCAGGAAGGGACACCTGCCTGCACAGAAAAATAATTGATGGCATTTTATCTTTCTATGGGTGATGAGGAATGCAGCACGTATAGAAAGAGAAAAAAATTTAGGAGGAATAAAAGTATTTCTCCTTCTTGCACCACTCCCACGCCTCCTGTGGGGAGGCGTAGGATTCTGATGCATTCCCATTTTCACAAATGTTGTAAATCTGTGAATGTGCTAAGTTCCATGGATGTTGCTTGTGAACAACCACAGCAAGCAGAGTAATGCGTGAAAGGGACCCATATTTACAAGGTCATGGAAAGTCATGCAGGGTGACTTTACATGGCCTTGTAAATATGGGCAAGCCCATTGTGCCACCTGTGCGTCAAAAAAAGTGGCGCATCATGGGTGCTTTGGACTCATAAATAAGCCCCTTAGTGGGTACCATTTCTTTGCCTCTTTAAAAGCTCAACTGAAAAGCCACCTATTTGTGACCCAATTCATTACACCTTAAATCCCTCCAGCTAGTGAAATGCATCAGTATGTTGCTCACTTGAAAGTTTATGCACTGAAGGCTCGCCTCTATCTAACCAGTGTTTTGTGTGGAAATGTGTCTATTTTTATGTAAACATCTAATACAACCATTTGGTATTCTATGGAATATAAGACTGCCCTGCCTCCCTTGTCTGTAAAATTTTCTAATATCCACTGATGAAAAGCCTGTGCTGTGAAAAACAGCAGAAAAATAACCATTTCTGTCATGTGCTGGCAAAGATTGCTGCTATTAATCAATAGCAAGAAAACACCAAGCTGAATTTACAAACATTGTATATTGATCTTCACATAACAGCAAACACAACGATCCAGTGAGGGTAAAGCTGACCTTAAAATAGAAGGCAACCTCAGAACAGTAGTGGTTGTAGGAACGTATTGTGTGTGCTATAGAGAGACCAGGTAGAAATAGTATGACACCCAGAAGTAGCTGGATTTGCTTGCATGATATCTATTGATTAATCTATTGCATAAAATCTTCCAAGTGATTTCCTCAAATACTTCTGATTTACTTCCATTCACATTATTATTATTATTATTATCATTAAATTTATAAGGCGCACAGCTACCCGGAGGTTCCCCGGCGTCAGCAGACAGAACGCGAAAGAAAAGGAAAACATCTAGTGGTTAAATAACCGTGGGCCATATTATCAAGAAAGGGCGATGCATTATCGCCCCTTTATCAGCAGGAAACTGCAGCTAAAGCGGCAATAATGGGCTTCTGGTGTTAACCTGGGCTTCTATGGGAATTCACAAGGGCATTTTATCAAGCCCATTATCGCCGCTTTAGTGGCAGTTTCCTGCCGATAAAAGCGGCAATAATGTATTGCCCTTTCTCGATAATATGGCCCCAAGTTTTTAGGCCTTTACGAAAGTTGTTATAGCTAGTTTCGTGCCGGATAGGCATGGGGAGCGAATTCCGTAGTAAAGGGGCCAGGTAAGAGAAAGATCTGCCACCCAAACGCATTCCCATGCTGCAGTGCTGCAAGAGCCATGGCCTAAAAGCAGGTTTGTAGTTTCATATTCAGTGCCATATTTCCATATCCCCGTTATTTTCTAGCACAGGGGTCTCCAACCTTTTCTGTAATAAGAGCTACTTATGTTCAATGAAAATTACCCTGAGCTTCTGTAAGTGATGTGATAGTCCATTCAAGACTGCCAGCAGTGATCACATCTGGGCATTAAGCAGGGTTGCCAGCAGTAAAGTTAAAAAAATACGATCAATTTGGAATGCATCAGGAAAGAAGTGTGGTGCAGCGAGCAGTAGCAGCTGATTCCCGAACACGGGGGCTCACGGTTCAATCCCTGGAGCCGGAGGCAGGTTAGCCCAGTGGCAGGTTAGCCCAGCACCATGTGACTCTGGGCAATAGTTCGCTTAATCTCCCCAACAGCCCCCAGCGCCAGGACACCCCTCCGGAGGTAGCTGTGCGCTTTACAAATGCTGGTATTTCATTTAATTTCATCTACATGGGAAAGACATAACAACTATAGCCGCTATTCCCCGGCACCAAGGTAATAATATGAGTAATAAACGTCTCCATCTCAAATTATAGCTTTACATTTATTTTGGGAAATAAACCATCTTTATCTACAAACATCAGCTTTTGAGCTCTGAAAATACACACATTCTCATTGCAAATATATTCTTTTTAATCTTGGGATACAAATAATATACCCAAGCAAAGGCTTTCATGTTAGTAGTCTGAGATGCACACAGCCGAGTTACTAACAGGCAGCGCCTGGTCCAGCAAGTACACCCGAACCTCTCTTTCCCTCTGCCACTTTCCCCCAGCTACATGTCTTCCTCATAGAGCAATTACACTCTGAAGTAGAGATGAGTTTCATGGAGGATTTGGCTAGATTGGCCCCTATCATATTGTGGCATGAAATCTGTCGGCAATCAAATTCTGGACTCTCTAAGGCGCTTTTGATTTACTGCTTGGGACGCACTAAGATAACCCAATGGTCCTAAGTATAGTTTCAAAAGACACTATCAGTATTTGTATTTCGGAATTATCTGCATCATTGTATTTGTGTTTAACATGCTCTGTAACTGATATAAAGCGCTCCGATACCCACCGGTCAGGTCAGTGCTATATAAAACTCCTCAAATAAAAAATAAATAAAAAAAAACACTTTGAGAAAAACATATCCAACATATAGGGCCATGATTTATAAATTAAAGGTAGGCTCTTTGAGCACAGTTTATGAATTTGGCCCTTTGTGTCTCCACCGGGTCTGAGCCGTGTCTGAATTCTATCAAAAATTTGCCATATAGATTTTATCTTACCCATTTTTGACTCGGCACAATGCACTTTTTAATTGCTTTCCCAATTCAGGGCAGATAGGTTGATTCATTCCCCGTATGCTACGGTGATTTGCCCCAACCGCAAAGTACGAGCCACTTTATGTTATTTTGCACAGTTTATAGTGCTCCACTTAAACGTTTTTTGGCACCCCATCTGCACGCGACAAACATTAGACAACATCATGCTTCTTTATTATACTTACAGAAATTAACCTCTCCCGACATATGCTATGCTGTTTTACACTTTATCAAAGATGCACTTATCATAAGAAAGCGCTATGGGACTTCTCTATTGTGGTAATTGTATGCCTGTTTTACTTTGCTGTACTGATTTTGCATATTTTTTAATGAGTTTATTTGCATTATGCTTTTATGACTTTGAGCCGAATAAAGTAATTTGATGCTGATGAGGACGATACATGATTTGTTTGGGACTAGTGTGAATGTTCAGGAAATTTTGCAACCGTGCAGCCTAAATGTTGCAGCATCCCAGGCTAAATGTCATGAAGAACTCCAAGTCACGAAGTATATTGTGTTCTTGGCACTACTCAACTGCCCTCACTCTGTCAAGCTATATCTCGCCTTTTCTTTATATAATGAGTAAGTGAAAGCAGAGTATTATGTATGCACCGTTCATGTTGTAGTAATCCCTGCATCCGTTTTTAGGTCGAGCTGGAGAAAGCAATGCGAAGCATTGCGTCCATCTCGACAACTAATGTTGCCAGCCTCCTGGAAATCTGAGACAGGGGTCGGGCACGTGCAGCGATTGGTATCTGTGAACGCGCACGTCCTGGCCGGCGCCGTGCACATCTCCTTCCTCAGATTCCCTGAAGTGCGCAAACACACACACACATACACATATGCACACACACACGCACTCACATACACAAACACACACACACGCGCGCAGGCACACACGCACACACACACGCTCACGCACACACACACGCTCCTCACCGCTGCTGTTGGGGACAATCGCCGGGTCCTCGGCTCCCGATGGATGGGCGGGCGGGGGCGACACGGCCAGGGGCTCCAGAGCAGGGACAGGCTGACAACTTCCAGCCTGCTAACTTTCTGCTGCTCCGGCGGGACCTGCGGTGTGCTGCGGGAACGGTGGCTGCGGTGCACGGGCGGGGCAGGACGGTGGCTGGGCAGGATTCGTAGCCCCTGCCCTTCGGCCGCCTCCGGGACTCCGCCCTGCTAGCACGCCATTGGCTGAGCGCCCCTCAGCGCTGGCTCATCGCTTGCTGCCAGGCGAGTGTGTGTGTGTGTCGGATCTGCTATGAACATTTGAGTTCCAGCGAGGTCAACTCACACTTTTATCCTTATGACGACGAAAAATTGAGATCAACTAGTTAATAATAATTCCATTTTTAAAAAAAAGTTATATTTTGAATTAGCAGTTGCATAGCGCAGAACCAGCCATTGCTATGGTATCGCGGCGCCTTTTGATAATGTATGGATGTGTTTCCGACGTTTCCATGGAAGACAAGTGTCTGATTCAGTTTAGTGTTGTGGCCGGTTATTGTGGTGGGTTTGCTAGTTTTAGCAAGTTGTAAGTGGTTCTGGGGGGCGAGAGCCGGGTGTATTCAATGGCATGCATGTGTCCGCGTTCGGGATTGGTGCACCTTGCTTGGCAGGTGTGCATACGCATTAAGAACCTATTGATGGATGTCTGAATTGCTAAATAGTTACTTAGAGGGCGCTGTCGATTATATTGCCATGTTTTTGCCCTTAAGTGTGCCTAAAGCGCTTTAGCAAAAGCACTATATAAATAGTGCATCATTGTGTCTCCTCCTCTTCAGTGCGGTGGGGGCTATAGTTGATATCTCTGCTCCTCTCTGAGCAGCATCCCTCCTCTCTGGCTACAACCCCTGCAAAAAGAACCGCCCCACCCCCTCCTGACTTTCCTTGTAGGGTCAAGGCATCTGTGGGACGCTTCCTCGGGCTGGACACGGCATTAGGTGTTGTATGCACTTCCATCTAGTGGCTCGGGATTCTGTGGGACTGTAGGCAGAGTTTTACAAGAAACGCAAGTCAGAGGGGCTGGGGGGCTGCAGTGACACTTTAACCACACGAGGGATAGGATAAAATGCAGGCCTGTCGAAGGATCTATCATGCTTTTAACAAAGGAACCAGCATGGTTCGTAAAACAATAACTTAGCAGTACAAAAATCCCAGCTCTATCAGTACACCCTGAGAACCTCTGCACAATGAGTGGGGTGTGGATGGGTCGGCTTGGCAGCTGATCAGCCCCGAGTGGACAGTATCAAGGTGAGAGGGGTGAGGGTGCTCTTTCACGTCTGATATTTTAGGGGCATCGTTTGGCACACGCGCTCTCATTGGCATACGTGGTTTAAAATGACATAGGAGGATCACCGTTAATTAATCGAGGGAACTGTGCCCCTTTTTCAAGAAATGGAAACAATAAGAAATGGACAGAGTCTAGCGATGAAATCACAGATTCCGACGTTACCAGACCTTGATTCAGATCGCCGTTTACACCCTTGCCCAATCTGTGGTCCCCTTTAGAAAAATGCTTTACTTTTTTGTCTTCTAAAAAATGGGGAGCTTACCATGGACGATTCGGTTTGCAGTGTGTGATACAGAGGAAATGTGGTGCATTCAAACATTCATTCTGCTTTTCCAAAGGTGTGTGAAGTGATGATGAACCTATGCCGCTCCGTGCTAGTGTGCGTGAGCACACAGGCCAGTGTTTTTATTGTGCTGCCTGGTAAGAGAGGAGGGGAAAGCGCCTAGAAAGAATGCTCCCCAGCTGGAGACCCGCACACCGTGACAACCCTTTGCAGAAGGAGCTCAGTCCATTTAAAAAAGCAAGCAGTCCCTGTTGCCATGCACACTTCCGCCCAAGAATGCCCAGATTCCAGATTTCACTGTGCCATACACTGTCTCACAAAGATAGCACGTTCTGAAGGAAGGGACGCTGCTGCCAGCCGAGGACAGGTGCTTGCCGAAGACGTACAGTGACAGAGTGGGCGCATGCCCGAGCTCTGAGTGGCATGGTTGTGTGTAGGAGTAAAGTTAAGGTAAAGTGCGTGGGTTGAAGCCAGCTGACACCCTGTGCCAGGCAGGGGCGCTTTAATGCATGGGCCAAGTGGGTAATTGCCTAGGCCCCCACATTCCCAAGGGGCCCAACCGAAGATTAACTTTTTCTCTATTTTACTTTTTTCTACTTCCCCATCTCAACCTTTAACGTATGATGCAATGTTTGTCATTATGGCGATTGAAATAGCGGGAAATGTGTAACATAATTCAGCTGCTCCAAAAATGGACCCTTATAATATGTTTTGTCCAGGCCAGGGCCCACTAAATTCTTAAGGCAACACTTGTGCCAGGGGGTCAGCAGAATGGCTCTCCCATCTTGTGCATAGGGCAAGAGTCATTAGTCATTTGTAGGTGCAGCTGCTGTGTTGCACTCTTATGTAGCGCACAAGTGCAATTTACGCACTAGCACAGTTAGCGGACTGTTTGTGGGTTGCACACTATAGACCTCCAAGGGGGCAGTGGCCACGAGATGGTGTTGATATATCCCTTCATCCAATGGGTGTGTACAAAGTGCTGTGTACTACTTCGTTTTTTGCTTTCTTTGTGCTTTGTTTCTTGTGATGGTGTGATTAGGTCGCTAGCCGTGTGTCACGAGCAGAATCTCGATTAACTGTACTTTCTGTCTTGGGAATCGCTTTACTTCCATGTGCCTCCGTCCCTTCATCTAGCAAAACAGGGGGTGTCTAGAAATAGGTTAAGCCTAGCTACTAGCCGCGATACCACTGTCACATCTATCTTCAGCCGCTCGTCAACATGGAGCTTAGAGAGAGATGCGGCTGACAGCTCGTAACAGGATGTTGCTAAACTTCTAGTAAATGGCCTCACAATGCTTTTCGTTCATGTATGATCTTAAGGAGTTGGGGATAAGTTTAACAGTGGGGTTTGTGGACCAGGGGGGTAGCTTCAGGGGGGGGGGGTGGGGCGGGAGTGTTTGGAGTTTAACACCGCCCCGCACAATACATTTATTTTTTGATAAACAATTGAGCAGAGGTGCTTTCAGTCTGATATGGTGAGATGGCTGACTGTTTTCACCAGGAATTTTCACATGCACTCAGACAAAAACGCTCACACATCCTCTCCTTTTTGAAAGTGCTAAAAAAATATTGGTCATTTTACAAAATATTATGTTTTTTTCTCACGACTTCTACCAAACCGCATCCCTCTCCCTTTTCCACTGCTTGTTTACATTTGCTTTTGTCCGTGGCTGTTCAGCTTCAGCACCCGTCTGTACTGCCCCCACCCCCATCACTTCATTATTGCAGAGCAACCGGAGCCCAGCCAAGCCCCCCAGTAAAACACCGTATACCACGTTTATTTATTTATTTATTTATTTATTTATGCATTTTTATATAGCGCGGACTTTACCCGAAGGCCTCAGAGCGCTTCACATTAGGAACAGAAATGAAACATAATGAGAAACATTACAAAAGAGCAGATTACTGAAACATACGTTACTTACATAAGGTAATAGTGACAATTGTGAGCAAACAAAAAAACATGAGGTAGTAAAAATTGTGAGCAACCAAAAATACATGAGGTAATAAAGGTAATGATGACAATTGTGAGCAAACAAAATACTTGAGGTAGTAAAAATTGTGAACAACCAAAAATACATGAGGTAGTCAAAAGTGCACAAGAGGAAAAGTGACAAGTGTGCAGTTATAAGAGAAAACAGAGTATAATTTGAGGTATAATACTGCAATAAGTGCTGGCACAAGAACAGGCGTTACGTAGGCAAGGTGGCCCTTGTGCAAGTATCAAAGGTAAAAACATGTGAGAGGTAGCAACCGTGTGTTACATGGGCAAAGTGTAGTGTGCATGTTACAAAAGGGCACCGAACACAAGTACATGGAGAATACTGCAAAAAGGCAGACACTCCCACCACAGGAAAACACTGGGAAGGCACTCCCATGGTCATAGAAAGTAGAAAATATCAGTAGTGGGGAGTCTTCCTCCAAATAGCAAGAGGACATGAATTACTTTTGGGGAAGTTACGTTGAGGAAGTTGGAATTTGAAGTCCATTTCATGTTAGTTTCCTTTGGTTTCAATTTAAGTTTCAGTTTGGTATAACATTTTTGTCGTTCGTAGTGCCTCTTAAGAAGTGCTTCATTTTTTCATCTGCAGAACCGAACCCTGTGACCTACAAGTAACACATCACTGCATGGGTCTCCTAGCTCATTAAATCACGTTAAAACTTCAGAGCACATTTACCAGTCCTGGCTCAGGCGCTTTGGTGGCGGTAATGGGACTATGAAATATTAATTTGGGTGGTGTGAAGAGGCCACCTCTTTGTGTCTATAAAAAGAGGTCTGTGCATCAAGGTGTGCTTTGATATGCGGGTGCACAAATCATTCAATTAACCATATGCCCCAGAAAGTAAAAGCATTGTACGTGCTTCCACTAGGCAAACTAAAAGCAAAAAAGCATTTGCAAAGCAATAGGTCTCGCATTTGTGGGAGTTTAAGTTATTGACATTGTAAATGACAATGCCTTTTGTCTATGTTTTTAAAACGAAAACATAAATAAAAGGCATTGTCATTTACAATGCCAATAGCTCAAACTTAAGTAAATGCGAGACCTATTGCATTGCAAATGCTTGTTATAGTTAGGGACTAGGCAACCTCAATCAAAATGATGCCCCCTCTCAACCTTCCTTGCCCATCACTTGACCAGGGGTTGCTTATGTTGATCAGGTTAATATCCCAATGCCTATATACGCAGCCATGTATAGGAAGAGGAAGAAAGTGCCTTGTACCTGTGGAATTTTATAACTTGTATATACAAGCACTTGTTTCCTCAGTTTTGCCACTTTGCATCACTGCAGACATAACAAATATAGAATTGCACATGGGAATTACTTGCACAGCCCCAAATAATGCCCCACTATTGGCTATCACACTACAGTCAGTGATATGTGCATGAAACCTGTGAGCAAATATAGGGAGGAATACTGAGACATTTTTGTTGTGTATCTGCTCTCTAGGCAGGTCAATCACTGGAAGCAGGCAGTGTTTTTTTATGTCTTTCATTTATAATTCCCTTCCACTAGATATACTATTTAGGCCTACCACTCGGAGAGCTGGCCTCTACCATATGTTCTACTCTCAACCCCTGTTGTTGAATGCCACTTTGTCTTTGTACTATTTTTCCTTGGGCTCTGTACTTCTTGGAAGTGGTTTCAGGTATTCAGCTGGTACGCTGACCTCCCAAATCCTTGATATCATGTGGCATCCTCTGTATTTTTGTTTTACACCTGCTTTAATCTTCTGGGGTGGTGCCTCCTCCTTTCCTTCAGGGTGACCTTGCTGACGTAATATGAAAAGGCCATGTCGGGTGATTCAATGTCTTGACTTCTAGCAAGCTAATCATGTACTTGTCTCCAACACAGTGTGGTCACCACTGATCCTTTCCAATGTATCACTGCAATGACTTGCTTACAATCTTGCTTGCTTATTGTAAGTCTTTTTTTCTTGTCAGTGTCCGCTTGACTAATATCCAGGCACCTTCCTTGAATGTCTGAGGGACGATCTTGCCTTCAAGAATTAATAGTAATAATTAGGCATTTAGTCCTAGAAGAGAAAATAAACAAAGTTTCGATAGATGCTCCTATGAAATCTATTGACAAGCACGAAGTTTTTTATTTGGAAATTAAAGAAAATTTGTGAGCCATTTTGTCATCATGATCTCTTCTAAAACCTATTGATGTACCTGCATTTTCCCATAGATTTGACTTTCGAGTCTTGTCCATCCTTTTTTGTGTCATAATGTTTCTAGTGAGGAGTAGTTTTTAGGTGTCGCCTGAGCCAGCGCATGCGCCGATATGGTGAGACATTTAGTGAGTGGGCTTTAGAAATCGACCACAAGCTTTTGCTTGTGGCCTAAAGCTTGCGGTTACGCGCGGCGGCACGCGCATAGCCGTTATCTGGCTTTCCTCGCAGCACCCTTCCGTCATGCTCTTTTTTATCCCCCCTCCCGCTTTGCACTTTCGCGGCCTTCCGGGTCGTGTCACTTTCACAGCCGTGCGGCTCTCTCACTGTCTATGTTCATCGACTCCTAGAAGTTCTTTGCACGCCGCTGCGTGCTCCTTCATGCTCTTTTTTATCCCCCCTCCCTCTTTGCACTTTCGCGGCCGCGTGGCAGCGTCACTTTCACGGACATGTGGCTCTCTCATTGTCTGTGTGCTCTGAACGCTTGACAGGATATGCTTTCGTTTCTCAAGAAGTCTTTTGTCTTCAGCCCATTACAGTAAACGGAAGCCCTGCTTTCCGTCGTTGCTGCCTGCTTTCAGTGATCGTGCTGACTTTTTCTTCCAGTTTTCAGTTGACTGTCTGTTTATTAACATAAGGCATATCTCCTTTTCGTCTGGCTGCCAAAAAACAAACCTAATTTGTTGTATTTCTGCTGACGTTAATAATAAGCCGTGAGTGAGGGCTCGTCAGCCAGCTTGCCGGAGGGTGGTGCTACAAGACCTGAACACTTTTGCTGTTCTTTAGAGCAACTGTAGTGATGATATACTGTTAGTTCCCCTTTCTACTTCCGTTGTCTGTTAAGTCATTTATCAAACCTTGGAGATGGCGTGACTGCACCCTTTAGTTACCTGTCATATCTGTCCCCTTCGTAGTGTAACTTATTTCCTTTTACTGAGGAGCCGGCAACTAGCCTCCTACAGTGAGGGTGGAAACCCTCACTCCAACCTAAATTGAGTTACTACATAAACCTGATAGCTTCATATTTCCCACTTAGAAATGTGCCCATTCGCTGGAGCAGGGTACCACCATAAATGGTTTGTCAGCGCTAAGTGATAGGTTGAGATGTCCTTCCACCTACTTCCTTTTAGAAGACCAATGGCTGCTGGTTCCACTGGGCTCCATCTCATCCCTAGGGCAGCCATGCAGTGCAGGCTTGGCATAGAGCAAGGCATTTAGCCACCCATTCATCAAGACCAGACTAATGTTGACCTTAGGGCCATGAGTATCCATTTAATCAGTAGTTTAAGGGGCATTCATGGAATGCTCAACAGGACTTTCTCTGCAACACTGGCACAGTTTTTTCTACTTCCTCACGTCTGCCCTAAGATCACTCCTGGTGGACTTCTCATTCACTAGATTCTGAACATAAATACTTAAAAGAATTCCTGTGAAAAGACATTTGCAGCCAGACCTCTAGAGGTGATAATCTAATTGGGCATTAGAGCAAGCTCTAATTGGGAATTAGAGCAAGCTGATGCACAGCTCTGTCTCAGCCCAGGCACACTGCCCACAGCATCGTTTAATTTTCAGAACTAAAACAGGCTACAGTGGTGAAGATAGTGTTACCTGAAACTCGCATTTCTTTGAAAATAGTCCCAATGTTTGTAACTGTGTTCAACGCTCCACACAGAATATCTTTATAAGGAAACATGTTCGAGTTTTGGTTAAGTACATGACGCACATTGATATCTAGGCTAACATTCGAGCGCTAAATCTTTCGTACTCTAAATAAACATCAGCCAGCTCTTCCCATCAGATTCCTATCACCTGCTTGAAAGGTATCCTTGTGATCTCACTTGCTCAATGTAACAAAATGTTTAATTTCTCCTTATTTATATTAAGCAGGGGCAGGCGCCTGCTAATAATTATTTTGCAACTCTTTAAAAGTACTTTCTATTTCTGTACTCTCTGCTTGCCTGAAAGAAAGCCTGCCTGTCTGAGCGTCACCTTCCCAGGCCACGCCTCTGACAGCTGATTTGATAAGGGGTCCCCCAGACATGATGACGCAGCCGTTCACACTTGGAACTTATTCCACATATCTTTGCAATAGCATCTGCGCACACAAGATGCCTGTTTTTCTGTCGGCCACACAGAATTTAAGAGCAACAACAGAGGCAGGACAAAGTTTCTGATGTTTTTGTTACACATTGGTCCTACCTTCCTCCATTGTGCTGTATGGATGTCATCTCTTTATTTGGCAAAATGTCATTTTCTTCTCTACCAACCAAACCCGCCCTGCTTCTTTGGAGGGAATGAAAGTGTTTGCATTATGGTGCATGTTAAAGTCTGGCTTTGAGCAGCTGTCACATGTTCAATATACTTAGGGGTGCATTCAGCCAGTTCTCTTCAACCAGTCACCTGTTATTGTGTCATTCACATTTCGGTATGCCACTGCTGATTAAGGCATGGCCAATGGGTCAGCCCACTTCAACTAGTGTCTAACTTCACAGCGATTAACTGAATTTTGCCCTTCTACAAAGTACAAAATAAAGAGAAAGCAGAAGGAAAATTATTATAACTTTTCAACATGCTGCACAGCACCCATTCTGCCATACAATATACCTCAAAAACATCAGCAAAGCCAATCCTCTGGCTAAACACTTAGAGGGCCCCAAAAGCGAGACCTATTGGCTATGCCAATGCTTGTTTAACAAGAGTATTTTGTATGAAGTGTAGATACCGCAGTACTTTGGTGATGCAAATTAAAGTCATTAAAGTCATTTCTAATAAAAACTAAGTTCCAGTCAAAGTCCCAAACGACACATTTTTTTAAAAGTTAGATATGGTGGAGGCCATACAATAAGGAACACATCTGTGTTTTGTTTTATTATTGAAAGCGTAAAAAATATGTGTAAGGGAGCTATTAGGTTTATCGTTGTATTTGTTTTTCAACAGTGGCATCTGAAACTCTAGAAAACCTTCCCCAATATGATTCTCAAACTACTTAACCTACCCAACCTATTAAACAAAACATCTAAAATCAATGTGTGATTTTGGTCATTTAAGCAACTTTCTTTTTTGGTATTTGTATTTTATATTTCTTGGGGTTTTTGTGTTTTTTAAGGCAAAGAGTAGGATCGAAAGAACAAATGAATGCCTTTTTTTCACCAGCCTCCTTAAAACAAAACTCAATACTTTTTCACATTTTCACATTTGATGGAGGTATGATTGGATAAATACTTTTGGAAACTGGGTATCAGCGTTTTCTACACTATACCCCTGGTTAACACCATTGGTGCGGCGCATTTTCCCGCTGTTCGCTGAAGATTCGAAAATCCCACGGTTCATGACGAGCTCAGCTCGTCATGAGCGTACGAGAGGTGTACTTCATGACGAGCTGAGCTCGTCAACGCGTCGAAGGGGTTAATGATGTATTTACTGATGACACACACCATTCACATCTTGTGTACACTGTTGCCTTCTACATTCCCTCATGATGGGACAGCAACACTGAGATCAAGAGATCTGAGAATGAGAACATACAGCACCTGTTTACTGATCCCAACAAGTCTTTCAGTGTAGTCAGACACTAGAGCATCCAGTACTGGGTTTCGCCCACACACTGCCATGAATGTTCTGCTACACTTGTAACCAGAAGCTTATAATGTCATCTATTCTCTTTGTATTGTGAGGCTTGAAAGTAGAGATAACATTCATTGTACACCTCATTTGGCAGCACCCTTTGTCAGTTAGTTTTAAGTTCATGCTTCCTGGTGATGAATTCATCAATTGTACCTTTCATTCTCAAAAATGTTGCATTCTTTGTAGGCCACACGTTTGGCTCCAACTGGTGGCTTCTCAGGGTAAAATAGGACACTCATTAACTGGATAAATGTGCAGCCTGCACTCATGACATACTGCTCCTTCTCTGGGTTTCACCTTCAGAGATTTTCGCACCCTGATTGCACTACCCCACTCCTCCTCAGCAGCACCTTTGTTCATGGCCTCCTTGGCCATCGATGTATTCCAGCCCCATAATGGAAACAGACGCTTGAAAGGCATTTGGGAACTTTAGAAAGTTCAGTATGCAGAGCAAGTGCTGGCTTCAATATGTGTTTGGAAGTGTTTATGATATTTGTTTGCGTCATTACTGCCCAGTTCCTACCTGGAGCTAATGATAGGATTATTCTTTGGAATACCTCTATTCAATTGCAGATAAATATTTTTGTTATTGGATGTAGTCTGAGTGTTAAAGGAATAAAAGTGAGACATGAACGTGAGAGAAACAGGAATAGATCAGTGGTATTGCATAGGAACATAAGGTAGTACGAGTCTGTCTGAATCATTACACTTTTCTGCTTTTTGTTAGCTTATCTTTTTTGTGTTTTTTTATTAAAGTTATGAAAATCACATTTCTATAATAAATCAGGTATTCACTTTGTCTGCCTTGAGTGCATTATAAGCACTGTGCTCCTGTAAAGTATGTTTGCTGATAGATGACCAGTGCGACATTTGAAAATCCTGACTAAGATGGTGCCTAGGATCAGCAGAGAGCAAGAGGGGCATATTTACAAAGAAGTGACCGAGCGCAGCGTTAGCCTTCTCGGCTTAACGCCGCTCTCCGCTCCTTCTGAAAAACAGGGCTGTACCATATTTACAACAATACGGTGCAGCCCTGCGTTTCCCCCTGCGCTGGTGCTAATTTCAGCTGCCTAGCAACAACTCAGGCACCCTTCCACAATAGTGCAAGGTTGCCTGCATTGGAGGGGAATTATTGTTTATGTGCAGGAAGGTGTTCCTTCCTGCACATAAACAATATTAAATGGCGATTTGTAACTTCTATGTGTGCTGCTTTGTGCAGCACACATAGAAGTTGCAATTCGTCATTTCTAAAATGTTTATTTATGTACAGGAAGGGACACATTCCTGCACATAAACAATCATTCCTCTCCAATGCAGGCAACCTTGCACTATTGTCAGAAAAACACACTTTCATCTCACAGACCCCGCTAATTATTGTCCTATATCTCTTCTTCCTTTAATAGGAAAAATGTTGGAATCCCACTTAAAAAACAGCTGTCATCCTATCTGGAGGCCTTCTCCCTGCTGGATGCCTTTCAGTCAGGTTTTCATCCTCTACACAGCACAGAAACCACCCTCCTAGCAGTAACAGACTCCCTTAGTCTATCTCTGGATGCCGGCAAACCAGATATTCTGGTTCTTCTTGAATTGTCGGCAGCATTTGACACCGTTTCACATCCTATTCTGATCCAATGCCTTCAGGAGATGAGTATATGAGGCACTGACTTACTCTGGCTTGCTGACGTTTTAAAAGACAGGACTCAAACTATCAGATTGGGCCCTTTCCAGTCCAACATTGTCTACCTGAGCAAGGGTGTTATCAAGGCTCTGCCTTAATTCCGACCCCCTTCAACATTTATGTCACTCCCCTTGCTTGGTTAGTAAAGTTTTACAGCTTTGATATTCTTTCTTATACAGATGACACTCAGTTGTTCATCTCCCTAGAGCAAGATAGGGAGGATTTTAAACAGTGATTTATCTCCAGCATGAGAAAAATTACCAATTGGATATCATCAAATCGCTTACAACTGAATGGGGACAAAACTGAGATTCTACTCTTTGGTAAAGCTCATATTCACTGGCCTGAGGACTGGTGTCCTATGGAGCTTGGCCCTGCCCCCTCGCCTAGAAGCATGAGGAATTTGGGTATCCTCTTCGAAGATAAGTTATTGATGAAGGACCATGTTACATCCACATGTGGCATGAGTTTGGGGACAATGCGCCTTTTCAAGAGAATATTTCAGTGGCTGCCACTGGCCTCTCGGAAGGCCCTTATCCAGGCTCTGGTTATCAGTAGCCTGGACTATGGAAATGCGCTTGTGGCAGCATCAAACACATCTCTCCATGCCAAGATGCAGGTTGTTCAAGATACGGCAGCCCGACTGATTAAGAAACAGTCACATGGCACCCCCTTGGCCAATCTGCTTAGAGTCTTACATTGGCTTTATATACAGAAGAGAGCAATTTTCAAACTCCTCTCCCTGATGCATACAGCTCTGGCAGGTAAGGGGCCCAAATACCTTCAGGACAAATTGGCCCCCTATCTTCCGGATAGAAATCGTAGATCTAGGAATGAGCTCCTTCTCTGCCCTCGATGTATCCGCACATCCAAATTCGGAGGACGAGGCTTTACTTATCTGGCCCCACACCACTGGGATAAACTCCCATTTATCATCTGGGCTTCTACTGACTTTGTAGGCTTAAAAAAACTGCTTAAAACCCGACTGTTCTAAACACTTGCTCTAAACTTTTTTTGCCACCTCAGCGCTGAGATGCGCTTTCGGGGATGGGTCGTGCGCTATATCAAATATTCAGTAACATAACATCTATCTACATTATGATATAAGGAAGGCAAATGTTTTGCACATATTCTATTGCAGGAACTTGAAAACTACGAGAAGAATACAAATTTGCTACCAATTTTCCAGACCGGTTTTTAACAGCATGTTGGTACAGAGGACAATCTTATGGTTCTCTCTTGGGTTATGTGCCATGCAACTCCTACAACAGATAACAATTTATTTTCAGCTTTCATAACTTTTAAGACCACTTCCCACTAACTGGATCTCTCTTTATGGTGGTCAAAAGGGGCAAATTGGGGGATGTTTTCATCGCTTTCTGGAGCTATCATAGCACTGTATTCTGATACATGCTCCAAGGAAAAGCTAGCGGAGTCAACCTTCACATAAAAAATTATGTGCTGTTGCCCCTGATTTTTAACTTATGTATTGCAGACCTTGTCACTGACATTAATTTTGCCAATATTTGTACACTAAAATTTGCGATCAAGCCGTACCTATTTTGCAATATGATGACAGGATCAGTTTGTAAAGAGCATTACATGTTTTAGGTACTCACTGTTACTTAAATAAGTTGACCATATACACTGAAAAGTGGAAATTTTATATTTTGCCACAAGTTGCATAAACGGGTCATTGTGCTTTGGAACAAACAAAAGTGGAACACGTTTCTGTATATGAATACCTAGAAATATGGAGGCATATTTACAGGCTGATATCGCCACCAGACAACAATTTTTACCAACGTTCTGGTGGCGATATGCCCTTCTTCATATTTACAATGTGGCGTTAAGTCCCTTTTTGTGGCTTAATTGTCACTTGTAAATAAAGCCTGCTATACCTGGCATCCTTGGCGTGGTTTCCCTTGACTTTGTGCCCCTACCTCCTGTATTTTAGACACTGTGCTGGAATTCCTTTTTGCTGGTTTAGATGCTTTGGGCACTTTGCCACTGCTTTTGCCAAAGTCCAAGTGCTCCCTGGTTAAATTAATATTGTGATTGGTTATCCATGATGGACATATTTGTTTTACCAGTAGGTCCCTAGTAAGGTGCACTGGGTGTGCATGGCTGGTAATTCAAATGCTACTAGTGGGCATGAAGCACTGATTGTGCCACCCACATGAGTAGCGCTGAAAAGAGGTCTCAGGCCTGCCACCGCAGTGCCTGTGTGCAGTTTGCTAACTGCCATGTTGTCCTGGCCAGTGTACACACTAGCCAGGCCTGACCCTTCCCTTTTCTTACACATTGGACACCCCTATGGTAGGCCCAAGGTAGCCCCCTGTGCAGGGTGCAGTGTATGTGAAAGGTAGGACATGTACTAGTGTGTGTAACATGTCCTGATAGTGAAATACTGCCAATTTAGTTTTTCACTATTGAAAGGCTATCTTGCCCATAGGACAGATTGCGGAATGCTGTGTAACAGGTTTACCTGCATATCTTCCCATAGAAGCAAGATAAAAATTTGAAATCTGGTAACCCAAACTCAGAATTTAATAACACATCTTTTAGGAAGGATGGTTTTTAAATTTGGTGTTTGAAAATAGCACTTTTAGAAAATGGCTTTTTTCTTGTTCAACCTTTCTGTGTGCCTCTGCCTGTTTGTGAATTAACTGTCTGGTTTGTGAGTGACAGGGGCTGGGGTGGCTCCAAGAGGCTGTGTGAGTCAGCACTAGGCTGAATGGACCTATCTACATTTGGAGTGGTGGGAGGAGTAGCACCTGGGTCGGAATAGGGCCGTGCCTGCCTCCACCTCCTGTGGTGCGTCCGATGGCCCTGACCCACACTCACAAAGGAAGAAGATGTGCACTGGCAGAGTGCACCCAGAACTTCTTTGGACTGGGTCCAGGACCCCTCACACATGAAGAACAAAGACTTTTGGGGTATACAAATCAGAGCTGAACCCCCTAAACTTTAGTTAGGAAACTTCGAGTTCAAGAAGAAATCCCTGCCAAAGAAGAACATCTGAAGAAGACTGAGGAAAAGTGCTGCCATTGCTGTGTGTCTGGGGGCTGACATGCCGTTGCTGTTGTTGCTGAGGAAGAGGACTAAGGGACATTCTGCTGTGTGATGTGCCCCCCTGCTTGAAGAGGAGCTGTGCTGTGTGCTATGTCCCCTCTGAAGTGTAACTATCTCCAAGGGTCTGAGAAGAGATGGCCTCCTGTTAAAGACTCAGGGATACAAAAGTTTCTGGGAAGAAAACCATCTTGCCAGCGCTGTGGGCGTGTCTCCGCACCTAGACTGTGGACTAGGGAACTCTACACTGCCTGCCCGTACTTTATTGACTCGGTGTGCTTGTCAGCACACAGCGGGTGTTCATCGCGAGGTTTGTCTTGCCTCAAGTGTGAATCCTCCGAGGGATTGTCTCGGCGCCTGAGAGTGCATGTCAGTGCACTACCTGAGGCCTTCAAAAGGTGCCAAAATCACTGCTGCCAGCCCAGGAGCTTGAAAGCAATGTGTGCCCCCAATCACCGCCGCCGGCCCGGGAGCAGAGAGAGCACTTTGCCTGCATTCAGCACCGCTGGCCTGGAGTCCGTCGACGTCATCACCGAGCCATGCTGGGATTGGCCCCAGCGTTGAGGGTTACCTGACAACGAGGAGGCTTGTCCAGGAAGAGCTGCACCTAGGCCTGTGAAGCACGAGGTGTCCCCTAGCAACCAGGGCTTATACACGCCCGCCAATGAGAGCCGAGCTGGGCCCGAGGTCGGCGAACACTCTTGTTAATGAGTGTGCCGCCGGCGGACTGCATCTGGGTGCTACAAGCTGGATTGGCTGGCGTGCACTCGCACATTGAGGAGGGGTGATTTATATAAGTTAAACAAAACTGAAAAGTGGCATTTGACCATGCTTGCAAGCATGGTACAGAGGTATATCGCAATTACCAAAGAACATTTCAAAAGAGAGACTATGTATGTTGGATTTCTGTCATTATTGGACTTGCCTAATCAGATAAAGATATTGATATTTTCATAAATATCTGTGTGGTGTATCACTGGGTTAATGTGGGTGTTGGTGCAAATACTTTACACATTGCTTTGGGGATAAGCCCGTCTGCTCGTGCCACGCTACCAAGGGGGTGAGCAGGGGTTATCAAAAGTGTGTATCCCGGTTACCCTGACTAGAAGCAAGGGTTCCTATTTGGGCAAAGGTACTTACCTCTGCCAACTAGAGACCCCCAGATCTAACAAGGCCCCTTAACAATGCTTCACTTTGCGTGAAAGGGGCGTAAAATGGGTGTTGCTGTGGGCATTCCACTGCAACACCCATTGCTTTTGACGCTGCCTCAGATTTACAAGGAGGAATAAGTCTGAGGCAGCACAAAAAACGAACACCATGCAAGAGCAGGCATTAGAATGGCAAAACGAGAAGAAATATTTTTATTTCTATTTGTTTTTGCTTTTTCTATGCGTGCTCATTCTGTGAAATACATAGAACCAGCAAAATGCCATTAATGATTGTTTATGTGCGGGTGGGTGTCCCTGGCGTTTATGCACATAAGCAATCATTAAATAATGAAGATTTGCTACTTCTAGGTGTGCTGCATTCTGCAGCACACCTAGATATAGTAAGAAGTAACAAATCAACATTACTGATTGTTTATGTGCAGGAAGGGACACATTCCTGCACATAAACAATCATTCTATGCAACTCAGGCACCCTTGCAGTATGGCGCGAGGGTTTCTGCATTGGCACTAGGCAGCTAAATTTAGCACCAGTGCTAGTGAGAGCACAAGAGTGCACCGTATTCTTTTGAATACGGCACAACCCTGTGATTTGAAAATGTCGAAGGGTGCACTGCCAAATTTGGCACATCTCCGCACTCTGGCATTTTCTCCTAAATATGTCCCAGGGTTTGAAGAGATGGATGGTCATCACCTATACCTTTCTTCTTTGAAGGCAGCGGTTTCAGCACAAAATCAAGTTTGCCCTTTTGCAATTAAGCAACACATTTCTGGTCCATTATTGAGCCCAATATTATTAGTATATAAGGCCAAATAAATGCCAACATCGACATATGTCGCACTTTCTGATAGAACGTTTTTTGAACCGATATAGAAGAGTTGATTTTTATTCTGTTGTTCGGATGCTACCACCTAAGACCATATTCACCTAGAATTAGCTTTGTTGCAGCAAGATTGCTCACTTCTGGCAAGCTATGTGATCTATATACCAAGAGTTAGATAGGTCCCAAAATGTTATATTAAAGCATGTAATCCTGGTGGAGTAGAATTAACTAAATCATCTATTATTAGAAGGAATCCTTCGTTAAATTACTTAAAACGAATTAACCTGGGCAGTCAATTTCCACTTGAGATCTTGAAAAAGCTGGTGGAACACGAGTAAGGTTCATATTACATACAGAAGATTGTGATCAATTTAAGCAGAAGAAACACGCCTGGCTGACTGCACATTTTTACACTACTGGGGCAATTATGGAATATTTGAACAAACCAATTTAGATTGCACAAAGGTGTAAATTAGCTTCTTTTCGCTTTCAGGTGTTCCAATTGAAAGAATTATATGGCGAGTGAAAATATGCAAACACAAGTACTAGCTGCAGTGTATGTACGTTCATCCTTGCTTGCTTATGTCCGGCATTATTAGGGAAAAGAAGGAGTCTTTTCAACCGCACTTTGGGGCATATTATCAAGGGCTGCGTTAAAAATGATCGCCCCTTTAGCTGCAGAAAGCTGCAGATAAAGCGGCGATAAGGGCCTTGATAATATGCCCTTGTGAATTCCCATAGAAGCCCATGTTCAGGTGTGAACCTGGGCTTCTACGGGAATTCTCAAGGACATATCATCAAGCCCATTATCGCCGCTTTAGCAGCAGTTTTCTGCGCTAAAGCGGCGATAATTTTATTGCTGTTCTTGATAATATGCCCCTTAATTTGTTTCGAATTTTTAAAATGCGGGTACTCCATTATCACTTGTTAACCCCTTCGATGCTGATGACGAGCTCAGCTCGTCATCAGCCACGGTGGTCGTGTACGGATGACGAGCTGAGCTCGTCATCTAACGCGGCTTTTCGAAAAAAGTAGCGCAGCGAAAAAATAACCGCCGCAGCGATGCGGTTAAAAAGCTGAAATTCCACATCTCTTGCCTGCATCTTGAAGTTCCTGGACCATGTAGAGAGCTTATTTTCTTGACACTACAGTTTTTTTCAATTCCTATTGTTAAACCAAAAACTTGTACGGAGGCGATGACTCTTTAATGAAAAAATAGAATTCTCAAAAAATCTGCTGTTTTTACAATTTAAGTTAACATTTGTGAATCTTTTTTAAATGTATTGCTATTTTACTGGAGCAAGTATGCATGCCTTATTAGTCTGATTTTAACTTCTGTATGTATAGGGCCACAGCCAGGGCTAATCCAATAATTGTTTCAATAGGTGGATCTTTCACTGTCTACAGATTCATCACGCTAAGGTTAAGTTGTTCACTCTAAGCTGTTAGGAGCAAAACAACCACTGTCAGATACAATGGATCGCAAAAAATCTCAGAAGTATATTTACTAAGTTTTAGCGCTGTGTTTATGCCACAAAAGTGATGCAAATGAATTCTAAATCCTTTTTTACAAATTGCTTAACACTGGATAACACTTGAAAGTACCGCAAAGCAGCGTATAGAGCTTCTGTGCATTACTTAGTGCCAAGGCGGCATACTATGGGTCGTCCACGGGTACTCCCACGCAACCACTCAACGTATCTGACGCTAAGCCCTATTTACTTAGAAAAGTAGACAGGGTTTAACATGAGAAAATAGTGCCCTTTTGAAATAGGTGCTTTGAAGGTGAAATGCTTTAATTTTTCCTTTCTTTTCTGACTTTGTATTTGTGCTGCACTGTACAGCAGGTATACAAACTAGGAAAATGTTTCATGTCAGTCTAAGCATGGTATTCCAGTACAAAACCTATGCCAGACTCACGAAGACGCCCTTGCACTATGGTGCAAAGGTGTGTCTGTGGCGCACAGCAGCATATTTCTGCACTGGCGCTATGGAAAGAGGAGAGGAGTGCAATTTTTCTATAAATATGGCACTTTCCTATTCTCTCCTCATGCAGCGCAGCACAGCATTTACGGCTTATGCAGTGCGCTCTGTGAGAATCTAGTAAATCTGCCCCTCAGTGCTTTTGGGAAAGTGTCAGTCAGCCAACCCTTGACTGTTCAAGAAAGGCTACAATTAAATGGTGAATAAAGCAAAACAACAAGGAAGTTGGTGGAGGGGCTTGTGCCCTTTCTTATAGTCATTGATGAACTTTCTTATCATGAAAAACAAATAATCAAGATATCCTGATGTTGTAAGGAACTACTGTGTGGCGTCCCTCCATGTGACCAGTTGGTGGCAGCAGAGGAATAAATATGTCTAAAGGAAGTGACAGTCTGTACGCCTGATTCACAAGAGTGACTTACACCTTTAAGTAATTTACCCTTTTGACTATGTTTACTACTTTTTGTTTAAAATAATTAAAAACCTACATAAATATAATTTATGTTAAAAATGTATGAAAAATTATATTTATTATTTAACTTTGCAAATATTGTAATACCATATTTTGAATTTAAAAAGTAATGTAACAACAGTGTGCATTAAAATAAAACAGATTCAAATTAATAAATTATATACATCACTTTTAATATTCATTACTGCATAGGAAAAACGTTTTTTCTTTAAGTAGGAATATATTATTATTATTTAAAATTCTGATTTTTTTATTTCATTGAATATACTATTATTAATTAAAGATTTATTTCAAAATTAAGTTAATAGTGCTGTAGCATTTGTGTTCTACATTAGAAATAAAGATATAAATACATTTACATTAATATTGAATATAGAATTGTTTCATATTTTTCTTCGTTTTAAATAAATGTTTTAAATGTTCCCTATACTTTACGATAGGGAAACTCCACAGTCATGGCCAAGATCTGCAGGGCAGCTGTGTAGCATATGTATTTGCGGCATCATTACAATATGTCTTATCTTTTAGCCAGTTTTCATTTGTTGTGTATCATTCTCAAGCCATGGCAAATCACCACCATTCATTAAGCCAACGGAAGAGCTATGAGAGAGAAAGTCCAGATTCTAATTCATATATTCTTGACAACTCCTAAAGAGGTTGCAACAGGGGATAGGATTAGGGGAATCCCAACCACTATTGAAAGTGTTGTATGTCTCTGTTGGCAGAATTCCGCTAATGAGAGTCATGACCATGGGAGTCCCTCCATTTGGCTGCCTTAAGTAGGGATAGTACTGCCTTCTGGAAGGCGGTGAAAGCACCTTTTCTGAAACCACAGGGGGGCCCTTCTATTGAGATTGCCATTTCACAGGAGCTGTGGGTTGGGCACTTTGCAGAGGTCTTCAAGGGGATTGATCGGCCTGACAACGACACCTTATCAAGTAATAAACCATTTAATACTGACCTTAAATTCACTTTAGATGAGGTGTTGATGGCAATTTCCAATCACGTGGAGGAAAGGCGCCCGGACCAGACGGGGTCCCCAGTGACCTCTTTAAGTCAAATTTATCTCTTTGGGGTCCGATTGTTACGCAAGTAGCGAATGCTAGCTGCCACGTACCATTCCCAGCAACCTGGACAGAGTCAATTATAGTTCCCATCTTTAAAAAAGGAAACCGTCAAGACCCTAGATGCTACAGGCCCATTTCATTACTCGACTCAATGACAAAAACAGGCTCATTTCATTACTCGACTCAATGACAAAAATCCTTGGTCGTGTAATTTTAGTAAGACTAAAAGCCTGGGCATCTGATAATAAGATTCTTTCCGATTTACAATATGGATTTCGCGAAGGAGTGGGCACCATCAAGCAGTCTCTTAACCTTGCCTTATTGGTGGGAAAAATGGTAACTTGTTTTTAGCCTTGGTAGATTTGACAGCTGCTTTTGATTCGGTACGACACATTAAACTGTGGGAGATTTTAGAAAGGATAGGTGTGGATCATCAAATTATCCACTTTTTTAAGGCGGTTTTATTGCAATGCCCAAACCAGAGTCCGCTTTGATGTTAAGGGTGGGACTACAACTCCCATTCCAATCCGTAGGGGAGTCCGACAAGGATGCCTTCTTGCAGCACTCCTTTTTAACTTGTACATAAATGATTTGGAGGGCGCATTACTTGAGCAAAAGGTTGACTTCCCTAAGATCATTGGTCGTCCAATCCCTGCTCTTTTATGTGCTGAAGATGCGGTTTTAATGTCCAGAACCCAAATCGGCTTACAGAGAGTTTTGACTGGTTTTAACGATTTTATGAGGGACTTAAGACTAACTGTGAACATGTCTAAAACTTATGTAATGAGCTGGGGTGTGGGTAGGAAAAAATGTCATGAAGTGTTCATTGCGGATCAAAAGATTGACACAACAAAACCTTTCTCATATCTGGGTGTTATGTTCCACCAGGAGGACATGTGGGCACAGGCAATAATATTTAAAACACTTGGTTTTACTAACACTATATCCACACTCACCCAGTTCGCGAAAAGATTAGGGCTACGACCACCAGTGGAACTTTTACAAATGTATCAGGCAAAATGTACTTCCACCGCAGCTTACGGGTCTGGAATCTGGGGTGTTACAAATACTAACTCCCTACAAGTAGTGGAAAATAAATGTGTAAGATATTTATTGTCTGTACCAAGAACAACACCTGCCCACATATGTCATGCAGAATTGGGATTAACATATCTGACTGACATCATTAAACTTGAGACAATTGTATTGTGGCATCGTGTATGGACAAAAGAAGAACCCACATTAAATAGGGATGTTTTAAAGGATATTTTAAAATTGGAAAAAGTTTTAAGGGTTCCCTGGATTCATTATGTTTCTAATGTTTCTAATTTTATGCATAATCATGGTCATCCTGAGTATTTTACTGACCCTAAATCGTTGCACTCAGTAAGCAGGAAGGAACTGAAAAAAGAAGGTATCGCTATGCTGGAAATGATGAGGATGACAATGGAAAGTCTTAAACATTCGGTACTAGCTAACTAAATGATTTTAAGTGTTTTTAAAATTCCGCCCTATCTAGCCATAGTTCCAGCAGGGTCCGATAGGTTCTTACTAGCAAGATTTCGCCTCGGTATATTTCACAGACTCACTAGCTCTCCTAATATGAATAATTGGAGTCGCACTCTGATAGCTTGTCCTTGTGATGATTGCTCATGTCAATCCACCATCCATGTTATCTTTTTTTGTGGTTTTTACTCTGAAATTGTGGATTTGACCAATGTTAAAAATGATGGGACTTAGGACTTGTCGACCTGCGTATATTGCACTGCAAACCCTGGACAATGCTGATATGATCTGGAAAGTTGTGATGTTTCTGAAAACGACAGTGGCCTATAGGAAGAGCTTAGTGTTTTAATTAAATGTGGATGTCAAGTATGTTATCCCCAACCATATTTATGTATTTTTAACTTATATATATGATTGATAACCAATGGAGTTACATTTTTTTAAATTGTCATTTTGATTACTGCTTTTATGATTGCACAATTTCACAATCGAATAAAGCTTTTTGGATTTGATTTGATTTGAGAGTCATGACCATGCCAGATGCATGAAGTCCATATCTAGGGGACAGCAGCAGGTTCACATCAGGTTCACTTCTATCTCAGTGACCTGCAATGTCAACTGGTGTGTGGCAAATTCTATGTAAAAACTTGAAATGTAAAAGGTTATGCTCTCTATTCAGTGACCCGTCCTTCCTCCCCATAATCCCTCTCACACTTGCATCTTGCTCCAGAAGTTGACACCTGTCTGAGACTGACAATCATCGAAGGCGTTTTAAGGCATGGATAAAGTGGACAACTGCCCAGGGCTCCCACCTTTAAAGCAACCCACAGATAAAGAATAGACAGTGAAAAATCTTACTATAATGGTGTTATAAAACAGCACTGTACAGAATATATATTCAATATGTGGATTGTATTAGGATTTGTCTAGGCATAGTGTTTTGTACTGGAAGGGTGTGCAACTAGTACAAAAGATGCACTAGTCAACACACACACACATCTGCACCACTGTGCAAAGGTTGTGCACTAGCATGAGGGTAGTGAGCAGCAGCAGGCCATTTTTTATATCTTGGCTCTGTGCTGCTTTCTCCCCCGTGAGCAGCTCAGCACAGCAACTTTGGTTGCTGCTCTGAATTGCACTTCAAAATATATTTGCCCCTTTGTGTGCCAACCTGCCCTGCCCAGCATTAACCATTGCACTGTCTGGGAGCTGGTGGCTTTTCACAGGCTTTCCATGTAATTTCTCTCTTCTTACTTCACCTCTCTCACTCTGTCTCTACTTCTCTAGATATCATTTTACTAGGAAACGCCTAAAAACCCTACTTTTCCCCTGAGCTTGTCTTCCTGACCCTTCCTTACCTCAGTACCGTGGTCTTTTTAGCGCCGGGATGCCCCAGGGTAGCTGCGCGCTGTAGAAAACCTAAAATCAAATCAAATCAAATCAAATCACTTTCTCTCTATCTCAGCTCTCTCTACGTTACCTTCATCCACCTCACCTCTCTCTCAATATTCCCAAAATACCTCACTCAACTTCATCTCTACCTCTCTCATGACTTTCTCTGCAACTCTCTGTGCACATATCTATCACACTTGATCCCCTCTCTCTACCATAATCCTTTCTCTCTACCTCAGTGCACTTTTTCCATCTAACCTCCCTATATCTCTTCTCCATCTACTTTGTTTCTTACAAGAGCTAATTTCTATCTTTACCTCACCTGTCTACCTCTCATTCCATGTCTTTGCTACCTTACCTCTTTCTACCTCTCCCTCAGGCCTTTCTCTACCTCACCTCCCTATTTCATTTCTCTCTCTACCTCACATGTCCGCCGCTACCTCACCCCTTTATACCTCATCTCTCTCTTTCTCTCTCTCTCAATACCTAACCTCTCAATTTACCTCACCATTAGTTCACTACCTCACCTCTTCACCTCATTTTCTCTCTTTGCCACACTTCTTGGAGTCCTGTACTCATCTGCCTCTCTTTACATTTCCATTCCCCTATCTCTATTTTCCTCTACCTTTCTACCAAGCTCTAAAACCTGAGCTATTTCTCTTTCTCTCTTTTTCTACCTAGATCTTCTTTTTTCTACCTCTCCTTAACTACCCTTCTGGCTACCTTATCTTTCTTTCTTTCCTTTAGTTCTCTCCCTACCTCATATATCTTGCTATGTCATCTCCATCTCAAACCAATTTTAGCTCTACTTCACGTCTCTCACTATACTGTTCTCTTTATGTCTCTGTGTATCTCTTGTATCCAGCCCTATACTGTTTCTCTTACTCAGTGGGTTCACCTGTGATGGAGTGGATTTCCTAATTTTCGCAATGTAAACACAAGTAACTGAAGAGTGCTAATTTAATACTGAATAACACAAGTAAAATAAATGGAAACATTTGTAGGAGGTAATCATATTTAAGCATTTAAAGGCTTAAGCTAGCCTACTGATACCATGTTATATGTCGACTTTATACTTTTGGGACAAGAGGCCTGTTTCACATTTACACTATTGTTTTGCACAAGATGTTTTTCTCTTCCACAATGCAGATGCTGTTATTTTCCAGAAGCCTTCTGCTAGCGAGTAAATAGGAATTTATTATGTATTAGACAACTAATAGTGAGGTTCTCACTGGGAGGAAAGGAAACACAACTCAGTCTGAAATACAAGATGGGATCAATGTAACAATCCAAGGGCATTATTCTGTTCTCTATTGTGAAAACATGAGAAACAAGGGAGTATATCCCAGAGTTTGCTGGAGGCTGATTGGTTGGTGGGAACAGGAAATGTAAGACTTGTTACTAGTCATGTTTTGTGTTCCTTAGATTAGTCAGGAGCAATGATTCAGAAGCCCTTCCCGGGAAGAAATCTTTTTTCCAGAGAGCTTTTCTTTCTCGCTAAAAGAACAGAGGGGCATATTTATGAGGAAGTGGCGGCGCGAGGTGTTAACACCGCACTCCACCACTTCTGAAATGCAGGACTACACTGTATTTACAAGGATACAGTGCAGACTTGTGTTTCCCCTTGCACTGGAGCTAATTGCGGCTGCCTAGTGCCAACACAGACACCCTTGCACCATAATGCAAGTGTGCTTGCATTGCAGGGGAAAATTGTTTATGTGCAGGAAGGTGTCCCTTCCTGCACATAAACAATCTGTAATGGTGTTTCGTAACTTCTATGTGTGCTGCTTAATGTAGCACACATAAAAGTGGCAAAACTCATTTTTTTAAGGTACACCTTCCTGCACATAAACAATCAATGGCGTTTTGCTGTTTCTATGTGTGCTGCACAACTCAGCACACATAGAAACAGCAAAAACAAGGAGAAATTAAACATTTGTCTCATTGCGCCAGAGTAAGACCAGGTTTTTCCTGGTCTTAATGTTGGCGCTGCCCCATATTTATGCCACCCTTGTAAATATGGGGCAGCGTCTAAATCAATGGAAGTTGCGGTAAAACGCACATCACAGCACCCATTGCCTGTCCCTTTCACGCTAAGTATAGCGTCGAAGAGTGCCTTATTAAAAAGGCAGCGGTAAGCCATGTTAAGTGGATTAACGCTGCCTTGTAAATAAGGCAAATCCCCTATCATCACCAAACTTCAGAAAAAGTGACGTTGTATTGGTGATAGGGGCTTGTAAATATGCCCCAGAGTTTGCCGATTTTGAGGATGTCTGAAAGCTTTTGACCTGGGAATACTTTCCAGGTTTGCAAATTTTCCATTGCTTGAGTGCTAAGGCTTCACGACTATGGGGTCGATTACGATACATTTTGGAAGGTCTCCATATCGGATTTGGGTTTGCTGAATCCGATTCGGAACCCTTGTTTCTGACCGAACCATAAACAGTTCCCAATGACTGATTACGATCCCCAGAAACCGTTCGGGCTGTCTGATTTGGATCTGAAAGGCATTCAGATAGGTTGATTCTTGACGAGCTGAATCGTACAGCTCTATGGACATGGTTTCTGAGCAAGAAAATACAATGACTGATTCGGACAGCCGTTTCGCTTTGGTTTGCCCTAAATAAAATAGCTGTCAGAATCTGTCTATGGGGGCCCATTACCGGCCCCCTCCTTCACCCAGGGCCTTCTGATTTGGGCCCCTGGGGATACCCTCTTTACAAACATGCACAGTGTGGCAGGCACCATGAGGTAATGCCAACAGATAAAAATACCCTGTGCATCCCTAACAATCAGAAAGGGTACCGTCATTAAGGCAATTAGGTAATTCAGTGATATAGGATAACATTCTTGGCATGAACGCCTAAGTCTTAAAAAGAGGAAATTATTTAGTAGGGACACCCCACCTACCTCCTTGAAACTGTCCAGCATCATAAAATTCCCCGCTGGGAAGAGATCTCCCATCTTCTCAGGGTTTTAAGTTCCATTGTGACTTTCAGGAGGGGATTGCTCAGAAGGGGATGTTTAGGAGAGCTAACAGCATCTGCCCCACACTGGAGAAGAGTCGATGCTATGTTTTACCGCGAACATTTGAAGTAGTGAGGGAAGTTTATACGGCCATGCGAGACGCCTTGATGGTCGTACGGAGGCAATGGTACTAAAATCTTCGCAATTTACCTTCCATTGGAATATACCGCAGCACTGATAAAAATTACTTAGAATCAGACTAAGCCCCCTCACCGCGAAGACACGCTGTATTGTTTAACTTCGTGCATAAGAGAATTGTCAGCTACTAGCTGACTAGGAGTTGCTCTGACCATAGGAGGAACTGCCATATATTACTATGGAGTCCTGAGCCATTAATAACAACGGACCGTATAGTGCATCTTTTATTGGTGCTGCTTGTACATCGTGTTTCTCCAAACTGGTCAACCTATATGAAAATAGAACTTAAGCAATGGGAAATATCTGTTTTTATCATCCCCTGATATCTGGTAAATAAAGTGTGAGAAAAAGGTCCTGAGGAAGGTGGCCTAGAGCCGCCGAAATGCGCGTCGACCTGGTGCAGGGGCCTATAATTGCATCTTGAGGCCCTAGAATTGGCACTGAGATCTTGCCAACCATAACTCAGCCTTCCCTTTTTCCCTGTTGGTGTGGTTTGAATGTAGTATGGGTGTGAGAATGCTAGTATTTTGAATTTGTGTGTATGGTATCAGGTGGTGTCTTCTTTAATAATCTGTGTTAATTGATTTTGTACATATTTATAGCTATTTTTGTAATATTTGTTTATATGTATTAAGAAAAAATATTTCCCAAAAAAATGTACTCATGATGAAATAATTTTTTACAAATATAATAAGAAATCATATAAAATGAAAATAAAAGAAATGTTGGAATAAAAATTGTCTAGAATATTTTTGTCGCAAAGCTTTAATAAGTAGGATGTATACCAATATACCAATATACCAATATTTGAAATGTATGGCCATTGAAGGAACAATCCCTTCACAGTGAAGAGTCGATGCTATGCCAGCATCGTATAGGCCACCATATTAATCAGAACGCTCGGTCTCAGAATGGGCTTGGCAAGTATTGTTTTTTTTTTTTTTTTAGTCCTCATACGCCAAAAGATGTTCTTGAAGTACGTTCAACTGTTACCATCCACTTACAGCAGATATACCCGGGAATGTTGTAAAACTCTGAAGATCTTATTGGGAGCACTTTTTGCAGTTACCCTGATGAAGTAGTAAACAGTTCAGTTCTTCTAACTGACCACCATGGAACTGATCTTAGGGTATATTGTTCCGCAAAAAGGCATAATCATTGGACCTTGATTTTTTAAAGCTTATCCAACCAGGCAATGCACGGAGTCCAAAAGTGTTTTTACTCTTCCGCTTTATGCTATCTATTTTCAAAGTATGTTTAATGGCCTTAATCCAGTCTAGATAAGTTGGTGCGGTGTCTATTATCCACAATTTGCAGATTTCTCTGCGAGCTAGAATAATTAAATAAAACATCAGCTTGTTGACATCTCGAGAGATTGATTCATAATTTGAAGTAATACCAAAGAATATAAATAAAGTACTAACCTGTATATTAAATTTCAACATACTTTCCATACCTTCAGATGCCGCACACCAAAATTTATACAGGACCGGACAAGTTAAAAACATATATAGATCGCCCGCTTTTTCCAGCTTACATTTTGGGCAGCAAGGGGTACTGCCTTTTGAAAATGTAACAAGCTTAGCGGGGGACCAATACACTCTGTGAAGAGAGAAAAAATGATTGCGTTTTAAATTGGCAGGAGAAACTGTAGTGTGTAGTATGTCAAAAGATACTTGCCAAACTTCTCCAGATCGACGTCCAAAATATGATCTCCCCACAGATGAGCTGGCAGAGTGAAGTTGCCATCGTCTGCTTCCAAAATGGCCCAATAGAGGGTTGCTGTCCTTATCTTCCTGTTCTTCCCTTGAAGCAAATCCTCCACAACGTTTGGTCTTCCTACTTGCGATCATACCGCCTGACTCCAGCTCTTTATTTGAAAGTATTTAAACTTAGATAGATTGGTTTCAGTCACGCTAGAGATCTCCTCCCATGATACAAGCATCCCATCAGGCATTAGCTGAGACCAATACTTCATCTCCGCGGCCAGCAAAGGTTTTGCGAGACTATCCTTGGTCCACTCTGGGGAACCAGGGGAATCCCAAATGGGAGCAATGGCTTGGCAAGTATTTCGTTCAGTAGATAAGGGGCTCCTATGTCAGCTTCACTGTCATGGAGAGGCCAATAATCCATATGAAACCATTCATAGGTATGCTGTTCCGGTTCCCATCAGATGGATTGTTCCATAGAGGGGGTGGAGAAGTCCTCCCTCTTATACAGTATGGTCATTGTATCCCAACTTATCTGGGAATGGTTAAAACGAATTTCAAGAAGAGGATGTGCAGTGTTTTAAAAGGAGTTCATCAGAGGAGCTGGTATATTAATAAAAAGATACAGCTATTTAGGGAGGACATTTTCAAAACGGCAACTGGCTCTGCCAGGAATAATGGAAAAGTCAGACATCTAGTCATGATATCCTAAATTTTAGCAACTGCAGGGTCATAGTTCTCCTGAAGCCTAAATATCTCACTGAATCTTTCTATATTCAAGTGGGATTTACACAGTTCACCTGGCTGTTAATGGAGTAATGAGAAGCCCTTCTGACTTGGTACAGTTTGTCTCTAACCCAGATAATAAACCAAACCTTGTGATCTTTCACACTATGGTAGCTACAATGATTGCAGTAGCTCTTGTACGAAGCATACTATTATCTGCACAAAGTGGTATTAGGCAGTTCTTTCGCTCTATCCAGAGGGCCTTATTGGCATTATGTTCCCTAAGGGCACATGCCAAGGGCTCCATTGCTACAACTAATAATAGTGGGTAAGGCTGACACCTCTGGTTAGTGTCCAGTATTATTCTTACAGTGGGTGATAGACAGACACTTATTCTGGCTCAGACTCTAGGCTCCGAGTAAAGGATAGATTGTCAGCCTGTTATCCCCTCTCATAGTCCCAGTATCATCAGAACTGGAAACAAATGGCAATTCGAGGGAGGTTAATGCATTTTCAGCATTTAATAGCAACGTTGCCTCCGAAATGTCAGTAAAAATCTGATGCAGAAGCAGCTATTGATTGACGTTGAGTGGCCTGGAATAAAGCTTACCTGGTTGGGTAAAACCAGTTTCTTCACATAAGGCATTAGTTACATGGAGAAAACCTTAACTAGAATATTAGCAATGTTTATCAAGGATATGGGGGGCTGGCCTGCTTTTTTAATAATGACGAACTGTTTCTCTCAGTGTAGGCCAAATACTTTGAAAAATGCCCTAGCACAATTAAATTAATTTAAAAAAAATGTTATATATTAAAATTAATTATGATTGTTTTATTTAAATACTCCCACCTAGGGTAAAATATTTGCTTATTTATTATTTTTTAAATGTTACTAAAGTTATGTATATCATTAATTTGGATTGATTTGAATATGTTTAAAAAATATATATATTTTTAAAAGTTAACATTATTTCCAATAGGGTGGAACGTAAGTCCCTGTGTCCATTATTTTCTAAGGAAGTCTGTTGTAGCAGCAGTATTTGGCCACGTGTGGTGCTGGACTTTATGACTGTTTTGTGTCCATTTTGGCTGTAATAATTTTGCAATTACTTTTATGAATAGGAATAGGAATGGCCTTACTCTTTTGTGGGTGTGTGCATGTCCCTCCCTAACCCCTTTCTTAGCCATTATTGAACCTCTCCTTACCCCTTCCTAAAACCCTCCCAAACACAGGCGTTCATGTGTAGGGCGTTGCGGCTGCCCTCAATACAGTAAGGACGTGTTCTTCTACACGGGACATACACGAAGACTATGGCAACTTACATTGAAGGAGATCGTATATGCCCGTAATGTGGCTTTGTTCATGAACCTCTATACCAAGATTACAGACATCGTGTCATATAGTGTTCACTACTGTCCATGCCTATAAGACATTGAAGACTTTTTCATAAAAAATAAGGGGCCGCGTCTATATACCCCAATATCTGGATGCCTGACCTCGTGCCATTTAGTATTTCCACTTTTCCCTGCCTCTAACTACATATACAGATCTTCGATGGTGGCAGTTATGGAATTAATAGTATCAAGTTGAACCAAAATAAAATACAACTTTATGAACAATCCACACAAAATATTCTTGAAATGTATTGGAAGGTGTGTCCATTGGGGACGTTACTCTTATGGGAGATAACGCTTGTCTGTGAATAGGGCCTTAAGGCCTAGATGTAGGTAATTTTATTTTACCACTTCTTAAATACCGAATTTTACCGATTCGGTATTTAAGAAGTGGTAAAATAGAGGGGGGGGGGTGTAGGTATTACTGAATCGGTAAATACCGAATCGTTAAGATTCGGTATTTACCGATTCTGTAAATACCGATTCGGTACTGCCCATTGATTCTTAAGGGCATTGAAGCCCATAGGAATCAATGGGCATTACCGAATCGGTATTTACCGATTCGGTAAATACCTATTCCAGCAAGGGTGCAGGGGGTGTCACTTTGACACCCTCTAGCACCCCAAATACAGGCATGTGTGCCATGTGGCACACAGACATGCCCTAAGGGCATGTCTGTGTGTCACATTGCACAGGTGTGCATGCACACCTGAATTCGGTATTTTACCACACAATAGGATTGTGTGGTAAAATACCGACTCTTAAGGGCCTGTGGCACTCTTAGGAGTGTCACCTACATATGGATTTACTGATTCGGTAAATATACCGATTCGGTATTTTACAGAATCGGTATATTTACCGAATCGGTAAAATTACCGATTCTTAAAATAACATGCCCCTACATCTGAAAACCCTAATACCGGTCGGAAACGGCCGAAATCGGCCGTTTCTGACCGGTATTAGGGCTCCTACATCTGGCCCCATATCTCTTAAATAAATGTGACCCACGGTTATCAAACCAGCTTCGCAGTTGGAAATCACTTAAAAAACAATTACAGTATAGTATGCTATGAGATAACATAATTTGGCAAATCAAATCAGTATAACCATTCTAATCGACTGAAACATTTTGAGAAACACTTCATAACATAATATAGCATGACATAACATATCAATTGAGTACAACCATTCCATTCAGCAGCCATATTTTAAATAACTTTCCATAACATAACAATTAAGTATAGCCATTCCACTCGATTGAACACATTTTCAGTTTTAAGATTACATTCCTCTTCTGTATACTTTAAGGACGGTGTATGTTATATATAAACTTTCATACACCACACTGAACTTGTCAGAAGGTATTAACCTTTTTGGAAAACTGACTTAATTAGTGCAGAAAAGAGGCAACATTTTTCCTGACCGCCAGCATGTTTCATTTTTATTGTAATAGAATCTGACGTTCTGAGCTCTGAACCCAACAGTCTTTCCCAAAGGGTCACTATTTTTAGTGAAATTGCTGTGCCAGGACAAGCTGCGGCCTAAAGAGTTTGATGGCAACAGAGTTTAAACAATTTTTGTAAACATAAAAGAAAGTTGTAAATAAAAAGCTCAATTTGGTTTAATTTTTAAGGACCATTTCCGTCGTTTTGCACCTCGATCCTTTGAGGGCTTTGGGCCAGACCTTCGAAAAATACTGCTCACAAATTCAGTAGTGGCTGGCAGGGAACGAGAGTAGAAGGGCTGGAAGGGTAGGACAAAAGAAAAAAATAAAAAAACGTTCCTCCATCGTCTCTCCTCCGTAGGCCCTCGCCGTCTCTCTGCGGCCGAAACTAGGAAGCAAACTGGCTCCCTCCCCTTATCCAATCACAACGCAGCAATGCAGTGTTGAGGTTAGGCTGAGCCTATGGTTCGGCGCTCAGACTGGGAATAGAGCCTGGTGGGGAACATACACATTGCGTATGACTGTTTGGCTGGCCCAAGATGGCGAGCCAAAAAGTCATGAACACTTAGAGGCATAATATCAAGAACGGCATTAAAATTATTACTGCTTTAGCTGCAGGAAACTGACGCTAAAACAGTGATAATGGGCTTGATAATATGCCCTTGAGAATTCCAATAGAAGCCCATGTTCACACCAGAACATGGGCTTCTATGGGAATTCACAAGCGATAATTTTAACGCTGTTTCTCGATAATATGCCCCTTGGAGTGTTGGAGGTGGGAGCTGGCTGCCTCAGCCCTCAAACTAGCACTAGGGGCCTGTGCTCTTTGCACTCAGCTGTCTATCACAGATCGGCTTGGGGAAGTTTAAACTGCGCAGGTCAGGCTGTCCATCGCAGTACTGCCGGCCAAAGTGACACGTGCAGTTTAAACTGGTGTTGCCAGGTTCTTCTCCTCCCTGCTCCCAGTGTGCACTGAGAAATGGCCCCACCCCAAAATGCCTTCAATCTCAGCTGCGGTAGCTGGCAGAGCAAAAAAAAAATGGCAACAAAGTCACTTTATTACCATTTTATTTTTCACTTTTGACGCTCCTGTGCACAAATGGATCAATTCCTGCTGCTGATCGGGCTCCTAGTTGAATAGCCTAATCTTGAGTTTCTTGCCGAATTCGAGAAGGGATGGGGAGCTCTTGATGTGATGTGGAAGGTCGTTCCAGGATTGGCTGTGATATGGGAGAAGCAGCATCCTCCCAAATTGCTCCTGCAGATGCTGAACACAATGGGCTGATGAAAGTTGAGGCAATGGTCGAGGCAGGCAGGTTCCACACAGTGGATGACTTTGTATGAGTGTGTGAGCCATTTGAGTTGACATCACTTTTGGACTGGTAGACCTCCCCCAACAGACCCACATCACCCCTCATCTCAAGGAGCTCCACTGGATCCCTTTACAGAAGAGATGCTAGTTCAAACTACATCACCTAGGATCAAACTATATCAACCACCACTACCTGAACTTCCACCAACTGTCCACACAGTTACGCTCTGCCTTCCTCTTGTTTGCCCACATTCCTTGCATCAATAGAAGCTTGAGCAGAGGATGCTCCTTCTCCTACTTTCCTACCTGGCAGTGAAGACATGGAAGGGCCTCCCCCTGCAGCACCGGACCTTCCCTTCTTTACCGGAAATCCGAAAAGCACCAAAGACCTGGCTATTTGACTGTGTCCCTTGGACTCTACGAGTGCCTGGATACTCTCTCTGGTGATTAGCTACTCTATACAAATAATCTGATTGATTCCGTGGTAGCCAGCTTTGCTCTCTGAAGTGGGGAGTGATATGTGTGTTGCAGGGAGTGTTGAGGATGAGTCTGGTGGTGGCATTCTGGGTGGTTGATTTATAATGCTGGCATAGAGTGTGTTGTCGTAGTCTAGTCTGGGGTTATGAGGACCTGTGTGACTGTACATATGGTGTTGGTTGGGAGGTGACAGTGTTCACTTGTTTGGTCATTGTGAGTCTGTCATCCATGAGGACGCTGAGGCTTTTAGCACGGTTTGTGGGGGTGGTCATGGGTCTCAGCTCTGTTGGCCACCAGGAGGAGTGCTATGGAGAGCTCTTGTTCCCAAAGATCAGTGCTTCAGTTTTATCTGTGTTGAGCTTTAGGCAGTTCTGTTTCATCAACTTTGCTACTCTAGACATGCAGGTCTTGAAGTTGGTCCTGGTGTTGTGCTTGTTGTCTGTGAGGACAGGATAAGCTGGGTGTCATCAGCATAGAATATGATGTTGATTCCGTGGGATCTTATTACGTGGTCGATAGGTGCCCTGTAGACATTGAAAAGAGAAGGGGTCAGCGATGATCCTCAAGGGACTCCACAGATGAGGTTCTTGATTTCAGTGGTGAAGGAAGCCTGATTGGAGAAGAAGGAGGCCAACCAACTTATGGCAGCAGGGCCAGACTGGCCGAAGCGGGCACCGGGCATTTCCCAGGTGGGCTGCTAGGGCTGCCGATTTTGGGCCCCTGGGGGCCGTTTTTGTTATACAACCGTTTTTGCAGCATAGCTGCAAAATTGGGCACCTGGTACAAAATCGCCCGAAACCGGCCCTGGAAAACAGCTTTCCCGCTTCGAGGGGGGTCTGGCCAAGCCATTTGCCAATGCCAGTTTTGGTTCCCAGTCCAGCCCTGCATGGCAGGGTCATGTATTCTGGAATTGTCGAGTCTTGTGATGAGGTTGCTGTGGAAGACTATGTTGATGGATGCAGAGAGGTTGAGTAATATGAGTGCTGTGGTTTCCCCTTTGTATATGATGGTCGGAATGTTGTCAGTTGCCGTGAAGAGAGCGGTTTCCGTGCTGTCATTGCTGTGGAATCTAGACTTTGAGATGTCTAGTAGGTGGTGTTGTTCCAGATGGTTGGAGACCAGATTATTGATAGCTTTCTACATGAATTTAGACGGGAAGAACCAGAGTGAGATAGATCTAGAGTTGCTGAACTCTTTTGGGACTGCTGTGAGTTTTTTCAGGAGAGCTGTGATTTCTGCGTGTTTCTAGGTTTTCTGGAAAGATTCTACTTTGGAGGGTTGTGTTCAAGATGCTGGTGAGGTGGGAACTGATCAGAGTTTCTCCTAGGTTGAAGACCTGGTGGGCGCAGGGGTATTGGAGTCTCTGGAATGGCTTGTTCTTATGATTTAAGTAGTATCTTCTGGGGAAAGGGATTTCCAGTTTGTGTTCCACTGGTCCGAACTGAAGGTGGTGGGTAGCGGGTTGATAAGTTCTTGTGTCTTGCGTTGGTGGTCCAAGTTGCTGCAGATGTTGACAATTTTGCTATGGAAGTAATCATAGAGGTTGTCACAGAGGTCTTGCGAAGGGGTGATGGAGTTGGTGGTGGCTGTGGGGTTGGAGAATTCTGTGACTTGTAAGTGTTTCTTGTGGTGGTGTTCTGACTGGTGTTCCATTTTCTCTCCAGATGTTTTCAGAGTTGTTTGAAGCTTCTGAGCTGGCTTTTGGTGTTGGTTCATGAGTGCCTGACTTTCTTCGGTGGGGCTAGGGTGTCTGTAATGATAATTATCCAGATGTTGAAGGCTTTGATGTCAGCATGTGGGTAGCTGATGAGGTTCAGTTAGTGGGCAGTGAGGATTTGATCCATTCTGTGTCCTTTATCATGTTGCAATTATGTCCGAGGTTGTAGGTCATCTTTGCAAAGGGGATTTGGGGTGCATTGATGAAGAAGTGGATGATGGATAATGGAGTGCTCTGTCAAGGTGAGCAGAGTGATGTGGCTGAACTTGACCGGATCGCAGGCTGTAAAGATGGGGTCGAGGGTGTGACCTGTGTTGTGAATGAGGCCATGGATAATTTGAGTAAGTCCTAGGATCTCAAGGCTCTTGAGTATAGCCATGGAGTTGAGGTATTTTTGGTCTTCAAGATGGAAGTTGAGGTCGTCGAGTAAGATTGAATTTGCTTGAGCTGATGGTAATGGGGACAATGAAGTTTAAGAAGAGGTTGCTAAAGGTGGGTCAAGGTTCTTGGGATACGGTAATTTTGGGCGCCTTTGATAGAGATGTAGTTGCCGGTTCAAAGACCGAAGGTTCCACTTTGACCTACCTCATCAATATTAATGAGGTATGTCACAAATTGAAATACTAATCCTCCTAATCGAAAGCTGGGAAACCCTTTCTGAGGCCACTAGTATAAAAAAGGGTAGTATTTTTTGGTCTGCTATGAAGGACCTCCGATCGATGGGCCAACTATTAACACCTATTAGCTGTAACATCTCCAGTTAGTCTTGGGAAAACCATTTTTCTAAAATTTACGCTACCCCTCAATCAGAGACAGATTTTTACGAGCTTGGACCATTGGCTACCATAGAGCTAACTATCTCTGAAGTGGAAGAAGCTATCAACCAGAGCATAGGGAACAAGGCACCTGGGCCAGATTGGCTGCTTATTGATTTAATCAAGTGGATTCCAGACTTTTGGGCCCGCTACTTTTGAATGTTTTTAATAGTTTAACTCATGCCACTTTACCTGAAACATGGGCTAAGAGTATTATAGTTCCAATTTTTATAAAAGGAGACAGGTCCCAGCCCAGTAATTATCGACCAATATCGTTAATTGATAATACACTAAAAAATATTGGGGAGAGTTCTCTACAATAAAATACTAACCTGGACAGAAGAAAATGATATTCTAGAGCCATGCCAGTTAGTATTCCGCAGCAAGGTGGGTACTACAGAGCAATGCCTTGATCTTAATTTGATTATAGAAAAATACACCATTGCACGGAAGTCTCCGGTCTATCTGGCATTCATGGATTTGTCCTCAGCATTTGACCTTGTCAATAGGTCAAACCTGTGGACAATCCTTTTGGCACATGGGCTGGATGAGCCGTTGGTACACTTTTTAGCGTACCTCCATAAAGCCTTCAGGCACAGGTGAGGATTGGCATGGGTGGAGAGGCCTCGGGTCCTATTAAGGTAGGAAGGGATGTGAGACAGTGTTGTGTTTTGGCCCCCCCTTCTCTTTATTAGTTACATCAATGGGTTGAATAGCTTATTGAAAACCGCAACTTATGATGTCCCCTTAGTTAATGGAAAACCAATTCCTGTGTTATTATACGTAGATTATGCGGTTCTTACATGCCGCACCCCAAATTCTCTGCGTATTCTAGATCAAACTTTTGTAAGCTATATGGATGGCCTGGACCTGTGCGTTAAGTTTAAAACATTGTTTTTAATGTCTTGTGGCCCAGGGAAGCAAGAGTTAAGTTCTATTGTAGTGGGCTGTCAGAAATTGATATGCACTCGCATATTTTCCTATCTTGGGTTGGTCTTTGCTGCGAACGGCTCCTGGACTGAGCATTTTGCTCACTCCAGAAGCAAGTTCTCAAAGGCCACCAATTCAAACCTTAGTCCTCCCCGCCCAAGGACTGCTGGAGCTATTTCAGCCATTCAAAAAATCTATAAACTACAGTGCATTCCTGGGCTACATATGAGGCTGAGATTTGGGGCATTGCAAACAGTTCATGTATCCAGCAGGAAGAAAATAGGTTTTGCCGGAAACTGCTGGCATTCCAATCTCTACCCCACAATATATTTACCATAGAGAACGTAATCTTAATTTTATATCTGACTATCTACATGCTCGACCTGCTCTTTTTTGGCTATCAATATGGAAGAACCAGGGGGCGTGGCTTGGCGCCCGGCGAGGACGGCAGCGCAGATGTGAGCGCTCCCGGCCGCTGGGGGTTTTTCGCCGCTTCTGTCATCCTACCTGCACCTGCAAGGCAGGTTTTCCACGATCGGAGACGACAGCGAGCACAGGGCTTCCATTTGCGGTCCCTTCGGAGCGACGGAATGGCCGTTTTCGATGATTTTGCGGCGGACGCGGCTGAGTGAAAGTCGCGCCCGCCATTTTGTTTCCTGTCAGCGCGGACTGCGGCGCTCCCGCTCTACAACCATGCGAGTCTGCCACGAAGCCCTACACATCGCCAACTCTTCCTGGTGAGCTACTTTCTGTATCCATGCTTCACCCCTGCATACATAAGCCATAAGGCACCTTTTAACGGATTTTAGCGAGTTTACTTCACATTTTCATCTCCTTGGCGGCCATTCTCAGCAAATGGACTTATATCTCTTCAGGTACCCTGCAGGTACATTTAGACAACGTCAATATTACGCTAAAAGCGCTGCTCTCTCTCAGGCTCACATATTTAATGCTATCTACAACCTGGGGCAGTTTTGAGCACAGTTTCTGCACGCTCTCCTTTACTTCTACCCTCGCATTCATGATGTCCTCTCCTTGACGGACCTCCTTTGCTCCACAACGTGCCATTTGTCTATACTTCATCACCATGGGGGTTCTTTGCTCCCATCATCAATGAGTTGACTCCTTCAATTAGCGAATTGGTCGCTGCTCCACCCATTTTCCTTACTCCCTGGCATAATTGCTTCCTGTGCAGTTTTCCAGTCAGAATCTCCAACGCACACTCTTCGCTGCCTCTGGATTAATAGTGGATATTATTGAACTTTATTTTTATGGAAAAGAGGCCATTCCCTCGCACCTCCAAAACTCCACGTCGTGTCTTCATCAAAAACTCCAAAGTCTTCTCTGCACTGGCGCACCTCGAGGCCTTTCAAGGGCTCGTCACTCAAATGTCGCAGTCTAACACGGAGCGGCCCATCCAACCTCCAGGGAAGGTCACGACAAAACGCCTTAACACCTTGGCTGCTAGGGGTTTTCCCGTTCTGCGCTGACTTTGGATGATTACCATTGTTCATGACAAGGTCAACTCGTCATTAGCGCAGGGCAGGTAAAGCCCATGACGAGTTGACCTTGTCATCAGCGCTGAAGGGGTTAAAAAAGATCCTCCATCGCCAACGGGGTCCACATCGGCTGTTTCTATGGAGTTGTTATTGGAAGAGATCCGTGCCCCTAGACCCTTCATGGAAGAAACCAATTCTAAATTGCAGGTTCTTACTGACAATTGGTCTCAGATGGATGCCAGAGTAACTACAGTGGAAAAGTCTCTAACTACTCTACAAGAGTCATCCTCCAAAGTGACACACATGCAATCTCAAATTTCCTCTCTTCAAAAGCAAGTTGAAGAATTGGAGAACCATAACAGGCGCAATAATCTTCGTCTCTACGGCCTGGCGGAGAATTGTGAGGGGTCTGACCCCATTGCCTTCTTCAAATCATTTTTGCCCAAGCTTCTTCATCTACCCGAGGATACCACGCTTAACATCCAGCGTGCACATCGGTTGGGCCGTCCTCCTTCTACTTCTTCTCATTCTTCACGACCAAGAGGTATCATCATGTACTTCTTAGAATATACTGACCTCCTCAAAGTCATCTCAGCGGCTCGTGCCTCACCTCGTCTGCAATGGTCGGGCTCCAATCTTTTCTTTGCGCAGGATTACGCAAGAGCCACAGCTACTCGCCGCAAGGCCTTCTTGGATATGCGACCAGAACTTCGTGCCATTGGAGCCAGATATGGTCTTTTTCACCCTTGCCTATTCAGAGTGACCTACAACAACAAAACTACGACATATGAAGATCCTGTTAGTCTTCGAAGCTTTCTGAATGCAACTCAGGCCTCTGATATGGACTTTTCCAGCTCCTCGTCAGCTTTCCCGCCATGATTTCTTCCTGATGCAGCACTGGAGTTTCAATTAATTTGCATGTTTGTCGTGCACTGTTGAATGTTTTATTGTTTGTTTATGCCACGTTTTCCGGCGACTCTTGTTTTCCCGTTTTCCTGCTCTTCCCCTCACTCTCCGTCGTTTTTCTTGTATCTCTGTTTGTTAGTTAGTACTGTTCACTACCGTTGCTTTACATATCTTCTTGTCCTTTGTTATTGTTTTCTTCTCATCTTCTCTCATTCGTCTCATTCATTATTGTTTTTCCTCCCTTTTCCTTGCAGGTTTTACAATATGCATGGCGTCTTCCCCCCGACCTGTTGGTTCGTTTGCATTGGACACTTGCTTCCTTTGCCTGGCGCTCCCTCCTCATCCATTTCCTCGCTTATCCCCCCCTGGTGATCAACCCTCCTCATCTCTACCCTCCGTAAGTATGTTTTCTCTTTCTTTCCGGTTGTTCACTTTCCTCCTTGTATCCTTTCCACTTTTAAGTTCCCCAATTTCCTCTGATCCACAGGTGTCTCTCTCTCTTGGTTTTCGAATGCTCTTCTATTACTGTCTTCTACCTATCACTCTAACTACTTCTTGGACTACCTTATCATCTTCTCCACATCACTCGCTTCTGCCTTCCTTGTCCTCACCCTATCTTTTCTTTACTCAGCCTTTTACTCTTTATTATACTACAATGATTTTCATCGATTCTCTTATTCTCCTTGGTTTTTTCAGCCTCTGGGTCTCATTTCCACTCCCTTTCTTTTCCTTTGTTTTCTTCTTCTTCTTTGATATGATATGTCTCTGAAAGTAATCACATGGAATGTTAAGGGCGTCAACTCCCCTATCAAGCGACAAAGAATTTTATCTCATCTTTCACGTTTAAATGTGGATATTGCTTTTTTACAAGAAACCCATTTATCTGCTGAAGAATCTGTTAAACTGAAGAGAAGTTGGGTGGGTGATGTTTACTATTCCCCTGGGGATGGTAAACGTAATGGCATTGCTATTTTATGTCACAAAGCTCTTTCCCATTCCCTGCTTGCTCAGGAATCAGATGCTGAAGGCCGATGGATATATGCCAAACTCTCTATCAAGAATGTTCCAATTTCCCTCCTAAATGTTTATGCCCCTACACAGGTGATCCCACTTTTTGACATTCATTTTCCCAGCACATCACCAGATGTATTGATGTTAATTTTATATTAGCAGGAGATTGCAATCAGCCCCTGGATCCCTTTCTAGATAGGAACTCCAAAGCACACTTCATCCCTAACAAATCTCATAAATCCTTCTCTCAAGCTATTTCCCAACACAAACTCACTGATGCTTGGCGTCTATGTAACCCAGAACTTCAGGAATTTACTTTCTATTCTCCGTGTCACCATTCCCAATCCCGAATTGATTACATTTTTGTTACCCATAATATTGCCCAAACTCTCACACATGCGGAAATTGGTCCGATTTTACTTTCTGACCATGCTCCCACATTAGTTCAATTGGACATCTTACCCAAATCAATAGGCCCTAAACGCTGGCGTTTCAACAATTCTCTCCTCCTAGACCCTAAATTTACTGCCTCCTTCACTTCCTTCTCCCATGAATTTTTCTCCCTAAATGATAACTCCCCTGTCCCCAAACACACCATTTGGGATGCCTTTAAAGCGGCGGCGAGAGATTTCATTATTGGCTTCGTTGCTAAAAAACGTAGAGCTGCTCGCGATTTTACTAAGGCTATCCTTCTAGATATTAAGAAATTGGAGCATTCTTATTTCACTTCCCGCTCACAGCAAACTCTAACCGCCCTGGTTAGCGCTAAGTTGAAATTTAACAAAAAATCTACGGACGATGCATCCTTGTACTTATTAAAATCTAGTGCCAAGTTCTATGGAGGCAAAAATAAGGCTGGCAAGATCTTAGCTAACTATCTCAAGGTGAAACACAATAAATTAAACATTGAATCAGTCTACGACGCCAATTCAAATCTCAAACACACAGACGCAGACATCCTCACCGAATTCTCTACCTTCTACAAAACTTTATACTCTTCTGAAACTCAGATTCCTCTCTATTTTGGACGTTGCTGCCACACTCTCCAGAGCGTTTCCTTTTATTTCAGCTTAACCCACATCTTGCGGTACCCGCTCCGCGGGTCCCGCTGCGAGGAAGGCGGACTGAAAACTCTAACGAGGGAAAGTGAGAGAAGCAGGGCTGCGAGCTGTTGCTGGCGCAGGACTACCTGTCCCAGGAGCGCCAGCAACCTACCCAAATTACAATCAGCTGGGGCGCTCTCCCTGCCGGCCCCTCCCTCGCTCCAGCAGTGCAGATAAGCCTCTTTCCTTCTGCTCACCAGTGGATTCCTCTCTATTTTGGACGTTGCTGCCACACTCTCCAGAGCGTTTCCTTTTATTTCAACTTAACCCACATCTTGCGGTACCCGCTTCGCGGGTCCCGCTGCGAGGAAGGCGGACTGAAAACTCTAACGAGGGAAAGTGAGAGAAGCAGGGCTGCGAGCTGTTGCTGGCGCAGGACTACCTGTCCCAGGAGCGCCAGCAACCTACCCAAATTACAATCAGCTGGGGCGCTCTCCCTGCCGGCCCCTCCCTCGCTCCAGCAGTGCAGATAAGCCTCTTTCCTTCTGCTCACCAGTGGATTCCTCTCTATTTTGGACGTTGCTGCCACACTCTCCAGAGCGTTTCCTTTTATTTCAACTTAACCCACATCTTGCGGTACCCGCTCCGCGGGTCCCGCTGCGAGGAAGGCGGACTGAAAACTCTAACGAGGGAAAGTGAGAGAAGCAGGGCTGCGAGCTGTTGCTGGCGCAGGACTACCTGTCCCAGGAGCGCCAGCAACCTACCCAAATTGCAATCAGCTGGGGCGCTCTCCCTGCCGGCTCCTCCCTCCATAGCTCCAATTGTATATAAGCAGTCGAAGAGACCCGCTGCGCGGGAGCGCGCGGGAGGGCGCCGGGAGAAGCCCGGGACAAGGGCGGGACCGACTGTGACCGACAGAGACTGATAGAGGCTGGGCTGGGACACATCTCTTTTATCCTTCATTTAGGTTAATACTGGTAATTTTATCATTCTTTAATTTTATTTTTCTTTCTTTTTTTCATCTTCACTGTTCACTGATCTTCATAGGATTGTATTGTGTCCCACATTTGCCCTCGCCTTTTATATACAAGATGACTACCAAGAAACTAAGATCCGGGCGAGTGCTAGTTGGTAGAGCCTGTTCTAAAACCAAATCTAATCCTTTGAGAAATAGAAACGGGCCAGCGCTACAAGTAAAAAGCACATGCCAGTTATATTCATTATGGGATAAGGGTAAAGACAAAGCGGATCGAGAAGAAGTCAACTCTGATAATACTATCACTAGTGCTAAAGATCAGGTACAAGACTTCTGCATGAATAAGATAGTTAGTAATTCGCCAGATATTATAGCCCCATCCCATACTGAAGTGTTAACCTATAAGAATCAAGAACAAGATATAGTTCCCCCTCCAGAAACCCAAAACTTGGTAACTAAAGAGGTAAATCAAGGTTCCCCATTATTAATTATAGCTCATAATCCTTCTCCCTTTTTAAATAATGATCAAAATATATGCCCTGGTTTATCATCCCCGCTGCATATTCCTCCAGAGGACTACACCCTTCCTGATATTAATCTTGAGTCCCAGAAAGTTCCAATTCAGAATCTTACCCCAAGACAGGATATTATGGCTACTCCTATGTTACATTTATACAGCAGCACACCCTCTCATAAATCAGATTTTTCTACCCCAGAAATGAATCTATTTGTTAGTCCCTCTCACGACCAAAATCAAGATAATGATCGGCATAATTCTTATGTACGAGAAAATAATGTAATCTCCGATTCCTTATCTACTCTAGAGCGACTAATTTCTTCCATCTTAATACTCTTGGAAAAATTAGTAAATGGATCAGATAATGTCTTTGACACAGTAACTCTGATCCTAAAGGCACTATTGAGTAATCATACAGGACTGGAAGACATCATCTACCCAAAAATATCAAATTCCCCTCAAAATTTAGGTGAGGAACAACAATATGAAACAAAGGTTAAAATAATAACTGACCTGCCTACTGCGTCTGATTCTTTGGGTAAGACTAATACAGATCTTATAGTTCCGATCCACTCTCCCATCCAAAGGAATGGGAATTTAATTAAAAATAATTGTGCCGCTCTTATTGGACAAGAGATTAAGACATCTCCGCTTTTGGAGAATAAAGAGAGTAATATCTTACCTCCTATCTTTTCTATTTTTGTCCCCCAAACAAATAAAGAAACCTTAAATTCATTGGCCATAGTGGATAAAGTGCCCCCCTCCGATGAGAATAAATTTGAAATAAAGGTATCTAAAAAACAAAAAGGGAAAAAAAGAAAACTAAATCGTAGATTTTATAAAAAGAGACAACGGAAAATTATTTTTGAAAATGTTAAAGATTCTCTAATAAACAACTCCAATCTGGTCGATTCGGATCCCAATTCATCAAATGAACTAGTGTCAAGTCCAAAGGTAACTCTTTCAGTAGTACAACAAGAACCAATAAGCCGCACAAATCAGCAATATGCTGATGTTCAACGTACTATTGTAAATGATTTAAATCTAACTCCTACTTCTGATTCAGTTTCAAGAGCAATTCTAAATCCTTTGGCTACTCCTTTTTCACAAATTGTTGTACCTGAAATTTCATGTAAGACAGCCCCTAAGACTAGAGAATACGTAGATACTCTCTTTCTTGATTTTATTCCCATCTTTGATCCAGACCTGATTTTAAATAGATCTGTATTAGTTAATTGTTTTCAGGAAATAGAGAGCCTAAAATTAATCCACTCGGCAGATATAGATGTTGTATATCTAATAACTTCGAATAATGGAAAGATAGCTCGTGTGAAATTTTACTCCAAACTGGTATTAAACCACATTCTCCAGTGGGCAGAAGAATTTCAAATAAGAGGAATTGATGTTGATACTCACATACCGGCCAAATTAGTCGGCCAAAACTGTAAAGGATTGTTAACCCATCAGGGGTCGAAAGCCTATTCTTCGGATAATCTTCCTGTAAAGAATGAAGAGTTGAAAATACGGATACAAAAAAATAAGCGACAAGTGATAGTTAATAACCCACTTTCGTTAAAACAGACTAGGGTAAAAGATGCTGATTTTGAGTGGAGTTGGTTACCCTCTATCCTGTCGAATAAATCGGGTCCTTCATTCGGAGTCAATCCTAATCTTTAGCGATAACTCAAAAATAATTTCATGGAACGTTGCTGGTTTAACCCAGAGTTCCGATAAATTGTTATTTTTAAACTCTTTAGATGCAGATATAATCTGCTTGCAGGAAACCTGGCTAATAGGGCACTTTCCAGTCATGAAAGATTATTATGTGCTAGAGAGCAGCGCCACTCCCTCTATCAGAGGCCGAGCCAAAGGTGGGCTAGCTTGTTTGCTATCTAACAAAATAACATGGAATTATACCCACTTTGTAGATTCGAATAAATTATTCCAGGCGATTACATTAATAAATTTCCTGAATGATGGCTCGAACAAATCGGTCATACTAATAAATGCTTATTTACCTCCTGATTTAAAATATAACTGTGGTATAAAGACGATTTGCTCCTTCATCCTTAACCTACAGGAATCCTGTCCCCCTCCACACATTATACTGGTGGGTGATTTAAATGCAAAAATATCAAGTGGAGCTTTAGGGTTATTTAGAAACAAAACAAAGGAGGAAATGTTCCAGATACCAAAAGCCATATTCCCAAAGAATATTAAAACAAATAAAAGAGGGAAATTAATCTTAGAGAGCTTAACCGAAGCAGACTGTATTATAGCCAATGGGAGGTTTCCCTCTGACAGTCCTGCTCATTTAACACATAAATCAGGAAATAGTGGTTCAATTTTGGATTATGTGATTGTCGATAGCACATTTTTTAATTTTTTGAAGGACCTGGCAGTGTTAGCCACCGATCTTAGTGATCATAATGTCTTGATGCTGAAGTTGAATGTATCATCGCCCAAAAATCACTGGAAAATTGGGGATGATTTATTGAACTTTAATACTAAAAGCAGGAAGTGCTATTGGAACCCCGGGACTATTAAAAATCTGTCCAACTTACTGGAATATACAGTAGATAACTTAGCTTTATGGGAAGGCAGAGAATTAGACTGCTTTACGTCATTTTTACAAATTTTAAAATTAAAAGCTCAAAAGCAACTAACAGCTAAGGTAATGCATAAAATTCCCTCTGATCTCCTTAATTTAAATAAGGAAATAAATAAGCTGGTAAGGGCCCAATACCTTTCTCCCTCTCCAGACCGTAGACAAAGAATTTCACTCTTGAAGAGGAGAAGAAACAGGCTGAAGGTCAGATTAAAACGTCAGAAGGAAGACGCTCTTTGGTGTAAATTACGGGAAGCAGCCAAGAATGGTCGGACTAAGACCTTTTGGTCACTAATTGGGGAGGGTTGTGGGGTGAGAGCCAGACCCTCTCCGATATCAATAAATGAGCAGACTTGGGTAAATTTTGTTCAGGGTCTATATAGTAGTAATGGCGAGGAGTTTGATCGTAATAAATTGCAGGAAGATCTATGTCCTTATGATCCTCCCTCCGAATTAGAAATTGAAACTGCAATTAAAGCTCTCCGCTCGTCCGGTGCCCTCGGCCCAGATGAAATTCCAATTTCTGTATTGAAAACTCATAGTGCCTTATGGGGAAAAATTCTATATCCCGTCTTTAAAGCCTGTTATAATAATGGCATTGTTCCACATTCTTGGAAAGGGAGCTTGCTAATTCCTATCTACAAAAAGGGTGCCAGGGATTCTCCTGAAAATTATAGACAAATAGCTCTCCTAGACGCTATAGGCAAGGTTTTCACCAAGTGTCTATTGAATTCTATAAATGACTGGGTGACCATGTCTGCAATTCTTCCACTAGAGCAGACTGGATTTAGAAAACACCACGGTACCTTAGATAACTCTACTGCTCTTCAAATTTTAATTGAAAAATATGTCACTGTCCGTAGAGGAGGTCTTTATGGAGCATTTATTGACTTCTCTACGGCCTTTGACAAGGTGGAAAGAGCTCTGCTTTGGAGTAAGCTAATAAAATTAGGAATGCCCCCGACCCTATTGAAACTAGTTATTGAACTCCATACTGACACCTGGTGCAGAGTTTTAATGGGTGGTGATAGAGGACTGTCCAGGATAATATCTACCAATAATGGGCTTAAACAGGGCTGCCTTCTGGCCCCACTGTTATTTTCCTTATACATTGCGGATTTACCTAAAGCTATGTTAGCCACGAGTAATGGTATTGCCCCTGTATTAGGGGGATTATCCATCGCATGCTTAATGTATGCGGACGATATTATAATTCTAGACCTCACCCCTAAGGGTCTGAATAATCGTTTAAAAAGTTTGTACTCCTACTCCGTGGCCCACTTTTTAAAAATTAACATCTCAAAAAGTAAAATAATGTGCTTCTGTGGAAGGAGAAAACCTAAATACAGCGATTTTTTCTGGTCTGTCGGGGGGGGAAAGATTAGAAGTAGTTAAATCCTACCCCTTCCTTGGGAAGATCGTCACGAGTAATCTCTCAGAAAAAACCCATACAGAGAAGAATGGTAGGAAAGCTCTCGCTCAAGGGAAGAGTCTTATCTCCTTATACAGAGCGACAGGTCGGAGGCATTTCTCTATATTGCTCGAAGTCTATCGGGCAAAAATCCCCGCATCTCTAATCTTCGGACTAGAGATAGTGGACATGGCATGCTGGAAATTCCTGGATTCTATTGAGGGAAGAATTCTTCGTAATCTAGCCTCTGTAAATACAGCAAGCTCTACGTCATCGTTGCGACAAGAGTTTGGTTTACGTAGTGCATGGTCCCAGGCAGTGGCGAGTGTTGTGAGATGGGTTTTTTATATTGCTGAAGGAAAACCTGGCACCCTGAGGTTTCAAATAAAAAAAGAACTGCTGGGTTCCTATAATGTTTACTCCTCTATAGTAAAAAACTTCAGACAGGCAATTTCTCTATTACAGATTGATGAACAAAGTCTTTTTACACTATCAACTCCCCAATTAAAATTATCTTTAAAAACCTCATCTTGGGAGTTGAGCTTTAGAGCTGATAGTACGATCCGAAAGTCTAAGAGAGGAATGTTCACCCTCGGTAACTCTTGTGAAATTAAAAAATTTCAACCATATTTAGGTTGGAATCTTCCTCATGCAGTTAGGCGATTTATCTTACTGTTAAGATATGATTTACTCCCATTGAATTGTTTGTTGTCTAAATGGCATGGTGGTACAGATATATGTGACCTCTGTAAACTCTATCCCCAGGATTTATACCATGTAGTTTTTGTTTGCCCAGCCCTTATGGTACACAGACGAAAATGGGTAAAACCTCTGTGTTTTCAGCTGGGTATTTTTACTGCTTATGATTTAATTCTAGCTATGTTTAATCCTCCTAACGAAATGTTTTGCTTTAAATTATTTTCCTTCTTTAAATGTTTTTTAACACTGTATTGACATTTCTTTTTAAATATGTATTGAAAATTGTTTCTTTTTCTTCTGCTATACTGTTATGTGGATCTCGACAGAGTTCCGTTATCATAAAAATAAAACTTGAAACTACTACAACTGATACTCTGAAACTCAGCCTTCTTCCCACTCTCTGGATACATTTTTCTCCTCTATTCAAAAACCATCCCACTTTCCACTTGACCTCTCTCACTTAGAACTTGATATATCCCAACAAGAACTACTCAAAGCGCTTCAAACCCTCCAAAAAGACAAGGCCCCTGGGCCGGACGGCTTCACAGTAGAATTTGTTCTCCACTTTTCAAAGCTCCTTATCCCTAGACTCCATTCCCTTATTGGCACCTTCCTCTCCTTGGGTTCCTCCTCAGGCTCCTTTTCAGACGCTCATATTTGCCTCATACCCAAGGAGGGGAAGGACCCTCAACATTGCAAAAACTACAGGCCAATTTCTTTGGTCAATATTGACTATAAAATTTTTGCAAAGTCTCTTGCAGCACGTCTCGACCTTCTTCTTCCAGACCTTTTGGGTGAGGAACAGTCGGGCTTTGTCAAAGGTCGTTTTATCACTGATAATACCAGACTCCTCTTCAACATTCTTTCTAAATCTCGCCTTTTACCCCATTCCCTTGCGGCCATTGCCCTGGATGCCGAAAGGGCGTTTGATAGGGTCGAATGGACTTATTTATTTCACACCCTCCGTTGGTTTGGTTTCAGTCCTGTTTTCATATCCCTAATTTCACTACTTTATTCGAACCCACGCGCCGCGGTTTGTGCCAACGGTCAAATATCTTCCTTCTTTGATTTAAAAAGAGGTGTTCGCCAAGGTTGTCCCTTATCTCCCTTTCTTTTTAATCTGGCCTTAGAACCCTTCCTTTCCAAGCTCCGTCAAAACCCCTCCATTCAGGGTTTCCAACTCTCAGACTCACACATCAAACTAGCCGCTTATGCGGATGACATTTTGCTATTTGTCTCCAACCCCTCCGTTTCCATTCCTGCCTTTCTCACTGAAGTCCATGCTTACTCCCAAATCTCTGGCTATAAACTCAATAATGATAAATGTGAGATCCTCCCCTTGACTAAATTCACATTCCAACCCGATTTTGCCGCCTCTAACTTCACATGGAAACCATCCACTATCAAGTACCTTGGGATGCATATTACCCCTACCATCCCAGACACTGTTTCCCTGTGCATGTCCAAATGCATTCAAAAATTAACGGATCTCACATCCAAGTGGCATCCCCTTTACCTATCCTGGTGGGGTCGCCTTGACACCATTAAAATGATGTTGTCTCCCATTGTCCTCTACACCCTCTCCAATATTCCGGTCCCTGTCCCCTCAAAATTTTTCAAAAAGATCAACTCTATTCTAACGTCCTTTCTTTGGAATAAAAAGAAGTCACGGATGTCTCTAGCACGTCTGATTCGTCCTAAATCAGAAGGTGGGGCCAACTTTCCTGACTTCCCAGCCTACCACAAGGCGTTCCAATTGAGGCAAGCCTCTTTTTGGCTACAAGACCCTGATACCCCGTGTCCTCTTTGGGCCAAATTTGAACGCCTCCTTCTTTCTCCCTTCTCCTTTGCCGAATACCTCTCCTTCTCTCGCAAACCCGCCTCTATCTCTACTCCGATCCATAAGTTCACCACTAAATTACTCCTCTCTTCCACTCACTCACCTCCTACTACCATTGCTGATTTCCTCTCCTCCCCCATATGGCATAACGCGTCCTTACTTATTCGTGACAGGCCCTTTTTTTGGAAATCTTGGCATACTCGAGGTCTGCAGTGGATTTCCCAACTTTTTTCTCACTCCTCTTTCTTATCTTTTGACACTCTTCGCTCCCTCTATGACTTACCCATTTCATTTGCAGGCAAATATCAATTGCTTAAAAACGCAGCCCTAACTAAATACAGTGACCTCTCTCAGCTCTGCCCTCCTCCTACTACATCCACTCCCACATCCACGCTTCATTCCTTCTTACGCACTACACCAAAAGCCACTGTAATTTACAAATACCTACACACTGGTGAGACTCCAAGACCTAAATCTAAAGTGGAAGAGTCCTGGGAGCATGATTTGTCTGTCTCCTGGTTGGTTTCTTTCTGGGACAAAATCTGGACCAAACTTCGTAAATCTTCCAGAGCAGCAACCCTCACTCAGACTTTGTTTTTTATCTACAATAGGCTCCTCTTCACACCCTCTGACCTTCACAAACGCTTTCCTACTACTTCCCACACATGTTGGTCTTGTACGTCACCACAAGCTAATTTATTTCATATGTTATTTTTATGCACTCATGTTCGTAGTTTCTGGCTACAGGTTTGGACTCAAATTAACTTAATTTTCCACACTTCTATCCCTTTTTCTCACACACATTTTTTATGGGTAGCCTCTCCCCTTGTTGGGATGACGTTGATCTAAAACCTCAGATCGTTGACTTGTTACTTGCCGCTGCCTTCCAACAAATAACGGTCAACTGGAAAGATTTCTCCAAAATTTCCTTCAAGGCGTGGTGGTTCAATGTATGCCATAACCATAGACTCGATACTGCCCATGTTTTCCCGGCATGTATGGCCACAAAACGCATGGACTTATGGACTCCTGTCACACTTTATCTGGACTCATGCAGTCAACGCTTGTTTCACCCTCCGCCTCCACAACAGGAAGTTCCTAAACCTCCTTAATCGCTCGATACATTCCACTTATCCTCCATTGTATCAATTTCTTTTTTATTCTTTCCAATGTTCTCATGTCTTTCATATTTTATGCTTAACATGTTTTCTCTTAGCCATTTCCTTTTTTCTCATTTTTGTACCCAGATTTCTTTTATTATACTGCCTGCATTGTATGATTGTATTATTATGCTTAGATTCTTAAATTTGATATCACGTTGTACTTTGTTTTGACACCTGGTTTTCTCTCTTATTATTATCAATAACATTTTCTTGAACTAAAAAAAAAAAAATATGGAAGAACCAGGCTGCCTCCCTTACTAGAGAGATTATTAATGATTGTCTCATGTGTGAGAAAGGGATATCCCTTGGTTGAGTGGTGTGCAACTAAGCCTGCGTAGTGTTAATAAGGAATGTGTTTTCCTAGATCCAAGCATAGCTGAAACTGTGTCCAAAAAGGAATTAAGAGATGCTTGTTACTCTCTATATAACACAAAAAGGATAGATTTAGAATCTAAGAAATCTACTGTTCTTAGTTATATGACCATCAAACAGTATTATCACCCCTTACCTATATATCTCACTTTATCCATGAGTCACTGGGAAAGGAGCCTATTATTCCGTTTAAGAGCAGGAACGGTCAGATTTGCACAGTTTTTTCCCCTTAGTGACCACTCCAACCTCAATCATACATCATATCCCTACGATGGAAAGAGTGGTCAATCAATATTACATTTTCTATTTTTTTGTAAATATTATATCAAATACTCAAAGTGGCTTTTAATCCCATTTTTTAAAGAGAGGGTCCATTAGTCTGGAGAAGGCGTACTCGTGCATAGTATCTTTGATTGATGAAGAGTTGATTTTTTGTACAAGTATATTTCTCAGAATTGCCACCAGAGCACGTAAATCGATGTCTGATCTTTGAGATTTTACCATTGTATAACTGGAGGTTGATATAATGTTTTTATATTAGTAACTTTTTTTCTATTTATTACCAATTAAGTTACTCCTATTTTGTAACTAATTTATTGTGGTTATATAATTGCGAATTTTCATATTGCCATGTGTTCTCAAAACTCTCTGATTGTTATTTTATTTGTTATGATATTGTGCTTTTATGGGTACCAAGTTACCCAAATAAAGTTTATGAATGAATGACTGAATGACTATATGTTTTGATGAAGGGGAGATACAATAAATGCTCCCAGACCAAATTTCTTCAATCTCTACCCACTGCTGCATGAAATTAATTGTATGCTAGCCATGGCCGTGTGGTATTTAGAAACAGAATGACTGATTACTAGTTGCACGATATGGATGGGTTGCTAACTCAGCAGCCACAAACACCAGTACCATATGGTAACCCCCACCAGTATCATCAAATAATTACAAGTTAATCCTCACACAATATGGATAACCTGATATTACTAGGTGGAATTTCGCATAGTATTCTTTTTCAATGGTAATTAAGAATAGCATTTACCACCTGCTCTATGCAGGTGCTAAATGTGCACAGGAGGGCTGGTGTGGGGTTGGGTGGGATGGGATGAGGAGAGAGTCAGATGGAAAGGATGGTGTGTATTGTGTGCTCTCCCAATGTTTGCGCAAGGGGGGTGTTTGGGAATCATTCCAGAGTGTCTTAAGAGCATGAATAACATGCAGTTTCACCAGCTGCATTTTCTGGCTGCTAAAATTATGTTCGGTCTGAGGATATCAGCAAACTTCTGATTGAGTATAGTGGAATTCCACATGGGAATTCTACTCCACTGAACTCATAATCGGTGCCCAGAAATGTTGTGCAGCCTTCACTCTTGGAGGACACATATCCCATAGCCTGTGAATGTAGCCCGGCCTCCATGTCTAATCTACTTGAAGATTTGTTGGGCGATGTTATGTTATGTCTAGCAAAGCATTGACGTGCAAAAAGCCGCTTTGTTATATTATTTTATTTTTTGAAGCAGAACGTGGATGCGGTCTAGTGTTTCATGCATTAGTCCACATATTAATGCACATATGCGCAAAAGCATTTCCCTGTGTCTTTGTGTTTTTGCATGTTATTTTCACTGCACACTGTTAGTAAATGTTACTTAGGAGTTAATCTGAGCAGGTTTTTTTTTCTCAAAACCCTGCTTCATCAGGGTCACTTAGGAAGCTGCTCACGCAACCTTTCAAGCTCATGTCATGAGTTAATGTTAAAGATAGGTGATGCTCGTTTCCTGGTCACCGCAATGTCCATTGCAAGATAAAAGGATTACGGAAGAAGGAGGCCTGAGAGTGAAGAGAGCATCAGGTTTATTCCATACACCTCAGCCACCGCATACCAACAACGAGTTCAGTATCATGCAGTCTCCTTACTCTACATTCTAGAACTTCTTAACCACAGGGTTTCCCTGTTCCAGTCCCTTCTTCAATGTTATGGTATTTTCTACAGTGCAAGTTGTAGAATCTTGTGAGTTAGAGATGACGGGACCCTTTTGGTTCCTGATGGACTCCGCAGTACAGTGACGTGAGTGCTTGGGTGTGGTTGATAGAATTCGGGATGCAGAATGTTCAGTTAACAGTTACACGCTGAGGAAAAAAGTTGTGTAATACCAAGCTCTGTATGTGCCATAATAATTAAAATGCTCCAATACTGGAGAGGACGCTACAACTGGTGACGGCATAGTGGATAAGTAACTGAAGAACTGCTAATGCTCTCCCAGAGAGTTTGCCATGGTCCAGCACGGTGCTTGTTCATGCCACACACGCCTAAGTCAAAGTGAAGTTCGATGGTTAGAGTATGTGGAGTCAAAGCACCACTCCAGCCAGTGCAAAGCTTTTACAGAGAAATGTATAGAATATCATCCAGGAACCTGCTGGTGAGGTCGTGAAAGAGGTACTGTGACACAATGCAACACAGAGCCATAAGTCATATGGAGCGATAACACTAAAGGCAGTGACAACCAGGTACAGAGAAATGCTAATTCCAGCAACAACCAGCACAGAGAAGCATTAAAGGCAGAAATAGCTAGGTGCAAGGAAGTGCTAGAAGAGAAATAGCCAGATACGGAGAACTCTGAAGGTAGTGGAAACCAGGTACATGCAGAAGATTGAAAATGGTGATGATCACATGCAAGAGACAAAACAAGTACTTACCGTAAAAGAGGAAGAAGGCGATGCACTGGAACCGATTTTTAACGAGTGTGTATATTTTTAGAATTTGCCGGTTTTAATTATAAATTGTGATTGGACATTTCTGTGCTTATTAATATCGTACATTTGGGCCCCGGCACCCGATCCAGAGCCCCGTCACAGCCGATTAGGTGCTTACGCCGTGGGACATAGCGTTCTAGCCGCCATATTACTGGGAGGAAAGGGTTGCAGTCCAGCTGCAGGACGCCTTCCACCCTCCCAGGATATTTAATCGACGTTTGTTTGGAGCGCGCAGACTAATTGCGCATTTCTCCCCTGGAGGGAAGCGGGGGTTTTATCTATCTCTCCTGCATTTTGCACGTTATTGGAACCGATTTTTAACGAGTGTGTATATTTTTAGAATTTGCCAGTTTTAATTATAAATTGTGATCGGACATTTCTGTGCTTAGTAATACCGTACATTAGAGCCCCGGCACCCGATCCAGAGCCCCGGCGCAGCCGATTAGGTGCTGATGCCGTGGGACATAGCGTTCTAGCAGCCATATTACTGGGAGGAAAGGGTTGCGGTCCAGCTGCAGAACGCCTCCCACCCTCCTCCATATTGTATAAGAGGGCCATGTCTTTCCGTCCGCGCAGCGGGCGGGCGCAGCGGGCGCGCCGGCTGCGCGGCTAAGGCGCGCCAAAGGTGAACCCGTCTGTGCCCGTCCGTGCCGAGACTGGGCCTAGGGCCGCGACCCCTGGTCCCGACGGCGCCGAACACAAGATCTTCTACTCAAAAACAACACTGCCTGTAAGTAATTGTATAAAGTACAACCCTGAGTATGCCTTAAACTTAACAATGCCGACCTGTCCCCATTGTAAGTCCACTGTACCATTTGTTGGTAACCTGGTCACTCCCAGAAAAAAGAATAATCATAATATTATACACACCACTATAGCGCTTATTAATGCGCGTTCACTAGGAAGGCATAGACAGGACATAGCGGATTTTATTATTGATAGGAAAATTGATATCCTTTTTATTACAGAGACATGGATGGACAATACGTCCGATCCTGATCTAGTAATTGCTGTCCCTCAAGGATTCAAGGTCTATCGTCAGGATAGACAGGGTCAAAGAGGGGGCGGTCTGTCTATAATTGCCAGGGACACCCTGATGATTAGAATCTTTTTGATCCCCTCACCCACCTGTGAAGCCATGCAATTTGCCATCAAGCTGACTCCTTCATATAACTTTAAAGGTGTCCTTTTATATAGACCCCCAGGAGCACGCTCCGTATTCCTTTCCAACTTAAGCACAGTTTTGGAATCACTAGCAATTGAAGAAGCATTAACGGTCCTAGGTGATCTTAATTTTCACTTAGAGAAATCAGAGGATAGGGAAACGCAGTCTTTGTTATCTGACATGGAAACCCTAGGGCACCCCCAATTGGTTACTTCTTCCACCCACGAGGCCGGTCATATATTGGACGGCATCTTCTCCAACCTTGATGGTATTTACATAAAAGACATGCTCCCGCTCCCTTGGTCGGACCATCATGCAATTCTCTGCACAATTACAACCAAGGAAGCCTCCACCATTAGGGTGTCGACTTCTTGTCGTGAACCATTTAGGTCCTGGAAAGATATAAATAACGTTAAGCTTAAAGCTTTACTGGACAGCACACGGCCCATTATATCTACAGACCCTAATACAGCTACTAATCAATACCAGGATTGGCTAGGTCATGCCACGAATTCTTTGGCACCATTCAAAACAGTAGCCAGAAATAGGATGGGGCCATCGACCCCGTGGTTTACTGAAGATCTCAGGAAACAGAAACAACTCTGCAGGAATAGGGAGAGGCACTGGCGGAAATCTTACAATTCAGATAGTAGAATTCGCTACAAGGAGACTCTTGATATATACAAAACAATGATCACTGACGCCAAGAGGAAGTATTTCAGCGAACAAATAGAGAAAGCGAAAAATTCCAATAAACAATTGTATGACATCACGAAGCACTTAGCAGGGAATGCCCCCGATCTAGCTCCCCCTCCCTCTCAATCCCTCTGTGACGCATTAGCAAACTTTTTCTTCACAAAAGTTAATGACATTTATTTAGCCTTTTCTTCTAAGTTAATCGCTACCCAGTACTCCACAAGTATTACTCCCCCTGACTTCTTATTAACCCACTTCAATGAACTTACGGAATCTCAAACAGCGGACATTATTACATCCATCAAAACAGGATCAGCCCTGGACCCTTGCCCCTTTAACATTCTCCCCCCGGTTATGGATTCTCTGATTACAATCATTACTCAAGTCTGCAATACCATTTTTAAATCTGGGACCTATCCAGACATATTAAAAAACACTCTCCTAAAACCACTTTTTAAAAAAACGCACCTAGATAAGGACGATTTAAAAAACTATCGACCGATAGCTAGTCTTCCATTCTTGGCAAAAGTGGTAGAGAAAGCGATGAATCAGCAGTTGTCAGAATTCATCGAAGAACACCATCTATTGGATAGCACCCAATTTGGGTTCCGTAAATTTCACGGCACAGAAACCGCCCTAATCAAAGCCGCTGACGACATTAGAGTCATTCGAGATCAGGGAGGGACAGCTGTGTCAGTGTTACTGGACCTATCCGCGGCTTTCGACACAGTCGACCATTCGATTCTGGTCGACCTTGTCAAAAAAATGGGTATTCAACAGATAGCAAGAGATCTATTGGCCTCTTTTCTGTCTGAGAGACCACAGGCTGTCACCCTGGGATCATTTCAGTGGGCTAAGTTGTCTCTGCCTTGTGGTGTTCCTCAAGGCTCATCCCTGAGTCCGACACTTTTTAATATCTATGTGTCGGGCCTAGCTAAAGTCATCAAAGCGCATGGGATGAGCCTTGCCTCTTACGCAGATGACACTCAGTTAGTGCTGGCCATCAATAATGATGGAGAAAGGGTGGCCAAATGTTTCCAGGGGGGAATGTTGGCAATTGGACAGTGGATGGCCTCCAATTGTCTTAAGCTCAATTCCGAGAAGACGGAGGTCGTCATTTTGGACAGCTTGCACTAAGCTGGTCCCCTGCCTGGTGCCCTCATCTTTCGGAGCTCCGCCCAAACCAGTCTCTAGGGTCAGGAACCTGGGAGTGGTTTTTGACGAAAGCCTTAGCTTTGTTGCCCATGCCAACCAAATAGCGGCAACGGCTTTTCATAAGCTGAGACTGGTAAGAAAGATCATTCCCTTTCTACCAGATAGCGCTGGAAAAACCCTTATAAGTTCTATGGTGTTATCATCACTAGATTATTGTAACAGCCTATTTGCTAATGCACAGGTCCGTGTGGTCAACAAAATGCAGACCATACAGAACGCTGCAGCAAGACTGCTCTCCAGAACTCCCAAACATAAATCCATCGGCGACACAATTAAGAGCTACCACTGGCTTACGGTCAAAAACCGGATTAAATTTAAGACTTTGTGTATAGTATATAACGCGTTACACAAGCAAGGACCTCAGTTCTTCAAGGACCAGTTGACACCCTACTGTCCCCCTAGACAACTTCGATCCACAACCTTGAATAAACTTGTGGTGCCACGTACCAAAACGGTTTCCTGCGGAGACCCCCGGTTCTTGGTTATGGCACCCAGATTGTGGAACACCTTGCCATTGTCTATCAGAACAAGTCACTCGCTTTTGTCATTTCGCAAAAGGCTGAAGACATGGCTGTTTAATCAGTAACCCTCTTATGAACCAGCAATGGAGAATTGTGTAAGACGTTTTTAGCGCCGAGATGCCCACGGGCATTTGTTCGCGCTTAACAAATATCATAAATAAATAAATAAATAAGTAGAGAGCCAATATTTCAGAAGGTACAGAATTAGGTACCCATCCAATGTTGTCTGAACAGCATATATTCTCAATGTCATTAAGTTCCAGAACTGGTTATAATGCCACAGTGTTCCTAAAACCACCACCTCACTTGGATATCGCAAAAAAAGTGGAATATTGGTACCAGATGGAAAGCCTAGATCAAAATGTTTGATGATTTCATTGATGCACTTGGGGAAGCAGATATCAAAAAAATCATCAAATATCTCAAGAATCTTGTAAGTGAAGGTGTAAAGGAAGTAATAAAGAAAATACCACATGCTGATGAAGTGTCATACCGTCAAATCAATTAGGCGATAAATATCAAATTCAATCCAGCACCAAATGTTTATTACAAAAGATACATTTTCAACCAAGAAAGGCAGAAAGCTAGTAAAATGATAGAAGAGTTTGTCGAAAGACTCGATATGCTCATCAAACATTGCAAGTTCAATCATTTCAATTGATGAAGGAGCCAATAAGACTTAGAGTTATAGATGGTTGCCTTTCCAATTCATTCAGATGATGAATGTTGAGAGAAATGCTCAGTCTGGTGGGAATGTTCATGACTGCAAGAGCACAGGATCGTGCAGAATGACAAGCTGCCAACATGGAGGCTGGAGGAGCCCAGAGTAAGTCAGCTTTGAATGTGAAAAGTAAGCAGAGACAAAAAGTTAAGGGGCGCAATGTGATATCTCCAAAGAAAAAGAAACTGCTTCAGATACGTATTTTCTTTTCCATATGAAGGTAAACATCCTGCAATTGGACATGTATGCAAGGGCTGTTGGAAAGAGAACCATTTTATAATGGTTTACAAAGAAAAGCAAAAAATAAGTGTGTCATGTCAAGAAAACAAAATAGATGCTCAAATGTACCAGAAGCGAAGTTCTGTTCATGGCCACAAGGCCAACCGTCCACATCAGAGGAGGGAAATGGAAACTAACCGAAGTTGATCGTCATCTAAATCTTTGACCAAAAGTTCTTTAACATCATTGTCAAGTGACAGTGTAGAAGATGGATGTGTGATGTTGATGCCTATTAAAGAGAAACATGCACATGTCTGATTGGCGGTATGCAAGGAAGAATTCAAGTTGAAGAAAGATCACAAGTGAAGTCACAAAAAGTATTTAGACACTGTCCTAAACTAAACCTTAGGGCAAATGGCTGTTCCATACCTTTTATCATAGACAGTGTTGCATTGATAAGCATCATGGCTGAGGAGAAATACAACAAACTGTCTCCAGTGGCCCGTCTCACACTATCGAAGACTAAAGTGTATACATGGGCTGTATCAATGCCATTAAAAAGTCAAGGTTCATCTGCAGCAACCATCAGGCACAAAAAGACAAAAGTACAAGCACCAATTCACGTACCTCAAGTTAGTTCATCAAGTGCCTGTTTACTCAGTTTCAGTACGGCTGCTGAAATGGGACTGTTCTGTGTAAATTACAATATATATGCTCATCACAAAATAGTGAGTCAATTTTAATCATTGTTTCACGGATTGGGGAAACTTAAGACAATGAAAGTGCAACTGCATATTAATGAGGACATTCATCCTGTTATTCAACGATGTAGTCAAATTACATTTCAATTACAGCAAGCTGCTGAAAAAGAACTTGAGACATTACTAAAGCATGATGATATCATTGAGCAATCTACTGGTCCAACACTATAGGTTTTGTCCATAGTGGTAGTGCCTAAAAAGGACAGTAAAGGAGCTGTACACATCTGTGTTGATATGTGTCAAGCAAACAAGGCAATTGAAAGAGAACACCACCCAGATCCACACATTGCCGATATGATCACACAACCGAATGGTGTCGAAGTCTTTCCTCTCCCTGGTCTGAACAAAGGATATCATCAATGGGAACTTGAAGAAAATTGAAAGTACATTAATACCTTTTCTACCCATATTGGTTTGTTGAGACATAACAGGTTACGTTTTGGCGTGTCATGAGCTGCAGAATTGTTTCAGAATGTCATTTGTCGCATAATACAGCCTGTCATACATTCTTTCAAATACAGTGATGATATTAGTCTTTGGGGCAAAAAGAAAAGAACATGATAAAGCTTTCACAGAAGTGTGTCATTTACTTGCTGAATGCAGAGCAGTATGAACTCCACAGACCAAAACCCAAATTCTTTGGCCATGTTTTTTCTGATGGGGAATGATTCCAGATTCAGCTAAAGTGCAGGCTTTGTCAGCCACATGTCTGCCACAAGATGTTACCATGTTATACACTTTTCTTGGCATGACCAGCAACTATTCTAGATACATCTGTGATTAATTTTGCCGCAGTAAGCGCTCCATAAAAAGACTTAACAAAATTAAATCCTTCATTTTAACGGTTACATGAATGTGAACAAAGCTTCAAGAAAATCAAATATGCAATTGAAAACACCAATGAAATGGCCTACTTTGATCCAAAGCAACATACATTGGTTGTTATTGACACAAGCGCAGTTGGGTTGGGCACAATTCTGGCCCAAAGAATAGACATCCAAAAGCTCAAAGGCATATTGTGACTTATGCTAGCAGCAGCATATCACAAACTGGAAGTGTCTATTCAGAACCTGAAAACGAAATCCTTGCTGTGGTGTGGGCTTGGGAACATTTTTATGCATTTCTATATGGAAAGCATTTCACTCTTGTCACAGATCATCAGCAGTGCTTGATACCTTTGGCAACTTTGCTAATCAAGCCAAGATGCCCCGTCAAATTATCAGTGTAACAAATCATTGCTGTGACAAGCACAGACAATGATATGCTAATACTTAATGGTATTATTACACATCAATCCTGTAACACTAGATCTCTTACAATGACAGTGAATATCAGAAATTCAAAAATGTGAAAGATGAACTTTCCATTACCTTACAAGGTGTCATCTTATGAGGTTAGAGAATCGTCATACCAGAAAGTCCAAGACAGCAAGTCATTGAAGTGGCACATGAGGGACATCATGGAATTGTCGGAACTAAGCGAGCTCTCTGAGACCAAGTTTGGTTTCCTCATCTTGGTGAAAGAGTTGAAAGGGATTTAAAGTTCTGTGATTTGTGCACTGTTTATCTCTCAAAACAATCCAGCATCCAATAAACATGTCTGATCTTCCAAAGTATGTGTGGTGTCATGCGGCTGGGTTAGGTCCGAGAAGAAACGCCATAATTTCCATACACACATTTCTTAAGTTGCCTTCTTTTCTTACACAACAACTTTTGACATTTATTTGCTTGTGTGCCTGTGCAGGATTAGGTTCTCTGAAACCATATTGCTCACATTTCAACTTCATAGGCACACTGTCAAAATACCTTGAACGTTTAGTACAAGGCTTAAATGCACCTTATACAAATGTTGTTGTTTGTTGATTGTCCAAAACACCACACACCTATCACAAGAGGATAAATAATGTCAGCTTGGCTGAGGCTTTGGCACGGAAGCATGGATGCTGTTTATTATAAATACACATATATTTCCGGGTTTTGGGAGAGGAGCACTCTGCTGTCACTGCAAGGTCATTGCTTTTTGGAAATCTCAGCCCAGCTGATTCCTGTTTTCCTCTGTGAAGAGGGATATCCAACTTGTGACCAATATGGGACCTGCATATGCTATATAATTTGTTATGTTATATAATTTTCTAACGTGCACAGCTACTCCAAGGAGTGTCCCGGCGTGAGCACAGAGGGACTGAGACGCTCGTCAGTGCTAAACAAAGAGGTAAGTTTTTTAAAAAAATGTAAAAGCCACAGGATCTTTAATGATGCAAAGCGCAAACAGAAGGGCGTTCTATGCTTGAGCCACCATAACGGCAAGGGAACAACCACCAAGCCTGTGCCGGAAGAAACGGGGAACCTTTGCCAGAAGAAGAGCGGAGGAGCGTAGCAGTCTCCCTGGAACATAAAAAGAGAAACGTTTCTACAAATAAGCTAACCCAAGACCATGCAGAGCACGATGGGCGATGGTAATAGATATGAATTTCACCCTGGCCGCCATGGTAAGCCAGTGAAGAGAGCAAAGATGACCTTGCACACTGCTTCTTCAGGGGATCTCTAACAGGAGCCGAGCTTCCACATTTTGCACCACTTGGAGTTTATTAGGGGAGTATATAATCCAGGCGGGAAAGAATGAGTGCGCGGACAACTGTCTCTTTCGCCGCCCGTGGGAGAAGTGAAAGATATCTTCTCAAGATTTTGATTAGACCAAAGCAACACCCTGAAAGTCTCTTGGCTTGGGTGGCGAAAGATAAATTATCCTCAAACCAAACTCCCAGATTCTTAGCAGTGCTACTGCTAGAGGATGGTGGCTTGAACACAGACGGCCAGATCAAATCTCTAAAACTAGGAGGAAAATTACCATCCAAGAGGATCTCCGACTTATCTTTATTACTTTTTAATTGGGCACCCGCAAGCCACTTAAATACCAAAGACAAGCAAAATTGAACAGAAGCCACAAATTCCTCATCCTTTTTCCAGGTGAAAAGTAACTGGGTGTCGTCAGCATAAGCGATCACCCTAGCCCCAAAGCCGTAGGCCAACACAACTTGAGGAATAAGATAGATATTGAACAAGAAGTGGCTGTGGGACGACCCCTGAGGGACCCCAGTAGAAACCGGCAGAGGGACAAATGCTGCTGGTGGTAACCGGCAGCACCCGACTCTCCATAAATGACCTAATCTAGCCCGAGGCAGACCCTGATAAACCAATCTCCGAAAGTCGGTCAAGCAACAAAGAATGAGGAACCGTGTCAAATGCAGCCGACAGGTCAAGCAGCACTAAGGCTGCTCTCCCGTCGGTATCAAGGCACTCTTGAATAGTCGCAGATACTTCCACCAAAGCCAATTCTGTACTGTAAGAGGACCAAAAGCCCGACTGAGCTGGGTGCAGAATGTCAGCCCTCTCCACAAACTCAGTCAGCTGTCTATTCACCACCTTCTCACAGACTTTGGTGAGACTGGGCAGAAGAGAAATGGGCCTATAATTCCCAGGAATAAAAGGATTTAGGGCAGGCTTTTTTAATAATGGAAGAATTTTAGCCTGCTTCCATCCGTCTGGGACTTGGGCTTCTCGCAGAGAGTAATTTATAATGTTATTCACCTCAGGATTAATAACCTCTGCTACTGCCGCCATTAGTCTGGCAGGGCAGGGGTCGGCAGGCGAGCCAGATTTTAATCTCTTCAGAATTTTCAGGTTACCAGGCAAATCAACTGGGGAAAAATTACCCAGAGAGCACCTAAGGGAGGGGGGAGCAGAGGCAGACGACAGAGAATCAGGTGAACACGTTATAAAGCTTGCTTGAATCACTCAGATTTTGTCCATAAAAAAATTAGACAGAGTGTCGCACCAGGCATCTGTGGCCGGGAGAGAGCATGATTGTGCTATGGGTGACATGAAGCTCTGTACGGTTGCAAAGATTTCCTTTGAGTTGTTTTGTGCCTGATCAATACGGACAGCACAATAGTGCTTTTTAGCTTGGGAGATAGCAGCGTAATAAACTTTCTGTCTCCGTCTAAGAATACCCTTTGCCACCGGGCAATACTCGCTGAGATGCCAAGAGCGTTCCAGTTATTTATAATCTTGTTTTAATGAGGTCAGCTCAGCGGTATACCACGGTTTGGAAGGAGTCTCCCTGATGCAGCTGGCCGAAGTAGGTATAGCAAAGGCAGTCATAGTAGACGAAACCCAGTTGGTAAAAGCCAGGAGGCTCCCTTTCAAATCCTGTGGAAGTACCGGCCTACAGGTGGTCAGGGCCATTGCAAATTTGGAAGGCTCAATTCTTTTAAATGCTGATTTACGGGAACCATGGGTAGGCATGCTGGCTGAGGCCACCTCCCAGGAGAAGAAAGTCAGGTGATGATTGGACCAGGAGACTGGAAGGGGGTCAACAATTGTAATGGGAAAGTTAGAGCAAGTAGGATCAAGAATATGGCCCCCTTGATGGGTCGTTCGATTAACCCATTGAGAAAGATGGGCGAGCTGAAGAGTATCAAAGAACTCCAATGAGGCCTTAGAATTCATCTGATCAAGATGTATGTTAAGATCGCCCAATGTCAAATAATGGGAAGAGCGCAGAGCCCACAAGGTCACTGCCTCGCCTCATGATTGAAGAAAGGCCTTCACAGGGCCGGGAGGTCGATAAATCAAAGAACCCCCCAGGGTGAAATGGGCCGAAAAGCAAATGCTAAAGTCAAGAGCTTCACACTCGCCCCAGGAACTGGAATCACACTTAAGAAGATCCCACTTGTCCTTAAACATAATAGCCACCCAACCACCCCTTCCCTCCATACGGTCCACTCTACACACCTTATAACCCCCGAGAGTGGCCAATGAAATAATAGGATTGGTGGAAATGTCCAACCAGGTCTCCGTAATAAACAAAAGATCCAGCGAATTGTCAGACACCAACTCAAACACATCCAGGTAATGTTTTTTTAACGAGCAGGCATTTATCAGTGCTGCCAAGATGGTAGGCGCCCCAGTGGTCCTAATGATGGAGGCAGGATCTAATCAAAGTCTAAAACCACATGCAGCATAGAGAAAATCCTCTTTTAGAGATAGATCAGGACAATCATGGTTACTGCAAATTGCTGACCTTAAAAGCCTTAGCGACTCACTGGTGAAGCATCGTCTGTCTGAAGAGGCGATAGGCCGACAGGCAGCATCACTGACCCTAGCTGCTCTCGGGACGCTGACGGGCGCCGACGGGGTTGCCTTAGGCGCGCCTTCGGCACACCAGTGGTGCATCTTTATAGAGCCGGTAGCCAGAACAACTAGAGACCGCCCAACAAAACAAAAATTGCGCCTCTCACTGGCTTGCCGGTAAAAGGAAGTGAGGAAACCCCCCCTAACCTGCGTAATAAAGTGGCAGGTATTAAAAGCCAATACGTAAGTAATATGTGCAAAGAGCAAAGTGTCAGAGTCCACGAATCTCTCTCTTGTCGACTTGCACAGGAACAGATGATGCTAGCTTTCCGACTCCCTCTCTCCAATCGATCGGAGTCAGAGTGTAATCGTAACTCCAAGCAATCAGAAAAAGGGAAGGGGAAAAGTGGAGAAAATAACCATAAGAAAATAAAGCACAGAAGAGACTGGTCCTGGTTCCTCGGTATTCTAGCGATATCCTCTTCAGGCTTTTATTCTGCCCAACAAGATGCCTGTGAATACTAAGCATAAACCAGATACCGTGAAATCCTTTCTTAGACCCTACACTTTCTTATCTCACATTAACCTGATGACATACCCAAGGAACGGTGAGACCTGCTTCTCTTCTTTCCTCAGATAGGATTTCTTAACCAGAGCTGCCTATTAGTATTTCGACTCACTGAAAGAAAATTATACTTTTATTAATTCTCTATCTAATTCCCTTGCGATCCCCTATTTAAGAACTTGGAGTTTAACCTACCACTAATAGCAACTCCTTAACCTTATATTCGGAACCTTTCTCCCCAGATGAGTGTCAGTTCTTCATCACGTGTGGTGGAGAATCTTGTTCCTTTTCGAATTCCCTGAAGGTATTTCTAAATCTTTCCTGCTGATGAAATTCTTCAGAGAAGCGTCTCAATTCGTGACAACTCTCGGATTCAATATGCAGTCACTAAATATAACTTGTCTCTTGTAGATTTTAAAGTTCACGTTGACCTTTTAACTAGAGTGCACTCTATAACAATATTACTCTCATTGCTCAGTCTCAGATAATTCCTACACGGGTACTGTACAGTGTTATTTCTTTTGTGACTTATCTCCTTAAGTTCTGGCTCCTTCCGACGCGTCGATTCTCAGCTGGCTCAGCGACACGTGGTTCAGTCGGGTAGGCTCTCAAGCTTGCTGCTGACTCTCCGCTAGCGACTACAGCAGCGAAGACTCACAAACGTCGGCTTTCAGTCAGACGATTCTCCGGCTTCACGACGTGAAGCTCGTTGGTAAAGGGGGCACTAATTTCTGTTACTTCAACCCCAGACACTATAACTCGGAAACTAAGAACTTGGGTGATTTCTATGACTAGCTAGATTCCTCAACCGCCTTCGTCAGGAAACGCGGTGAAGTGCGCAGTTTTGACAGAGCGCGCGCCCCACCGGAACTCCGCTCTAAAAGCACTCTAAACACTAGACTGCTAACTTCCTTGTTCCGACCGCCATCTTGGAATTTCGTAAATTCCATGCTTCGGACCAGGAAGTGATTTGGCTCCAGTTTCGTTTTCGTAACTTCAGGACCCCTGCAGACCTTGCATTAGGGAGAACCCTGACAGTACCCCCCACCAAGGAAGGTCCTCCCAATCTGGGCTTGGTTGGATATCTCAGGTGAAAAAGTCTCACTAATCTAGGTGCATGGACATCAGACTCCAACTCCCAAGACCGCTCCTCTGGCCCATAGCCCTTCCAGTCCACCAAATAGTACAGTTTTCCCCTCACTATTTTGGAGTCAAGAATTTCTTTTACCTCGAACTCCACACCCGTTTCCAACTGAATCGGTGGTGGAGCTCTCTCTTGTCTCAAACCCTGAGCTACCTTTTTTAATAACGAAACATGGAAGACTGGGTGTATCTTGAGTTTCGTGGGTAGGGTTAATCTGTAGGTGACTGGGTTAATCTGTTCTGCAATAGGATAAGGACCAATGAATCTTGGCTGGAACTTTCTATTCCCTTTTAATCGCAAGTGCTTAGTATTTAGCCAGACCTCACTTCCAATTTCCAACTGTGGGGAATCTCTCCTTTTTCTGTCAGCATACCCTTTATACCTATTCTTGGCCTGTTCTAAATTTGTTGATGCAGACTCATGTACCTGACACAGATGAGTTACCAAGTCCTGAACTGCTGGTACCGGAAGTGAAATATCTTGCATGGAGAAATTCGGGTGTTTTCCATAGTTCAAATAGAACGGTGAATAACCCGTGGACACATTTATGGCATTGTTATGAGCGAATTCTGCTGCCCACAAGTAGTCCAACCATTCCCCACCCTGTTTTAAGGTAAATAATCTCAAATACTGTTCCACTTCTTGATTCACCCGTTCTGTCTGTCCATCTGTTTCCGGATGGAAACTTGTGGAGAATCGTGTCTCAGTTCCAAGAGCCTTCATGAAAACTCTCCAGAAGTGAGAGACAAACTGGGTGCCACGATCTGAAATGACAATTTTAGGAATGCCATGTAACCGCACCACCTGCTCACTAAAATGAGTAGCGAGCTGTTTGGCCGTTGGAATTCCTTTCATAGCTACAAAGTGCGTCATCTTGGTGTATGCATCTACCACTACTAAGATGGTGTTGTAACCTTGACAGGAAGGAAGTTCTGTAATTAAATCTAAAGTGATTGTGTGCCAAGGAGAAGGTGGAGTGGGTAAAGGCTGCAACAAACCTTTAGGCGCCTGTCGTTCTGACTTCGCCTGTGCACATATTTCACAAGTCTTCACGTATAACTCAATGTCTTTACTCATGTGTGGCCACCAGTAACTTCTTTTCACCAAATCCGTAGTCTTCAACTCTCCCTTATGTCCAGCCAGTAAATGATCGTGACATTCCTTCATGACCTGATTCTGCAATTCGGATGTTGGTAAATACAAGGCTCCCGAGTGGTAAGGTAGACCATCCAATATCTCTCTGCCATCTTCCTGCTGACTCCATTCTAACATGTCCTCTGGAGACAAGGCGCGAGTTATTTGATCCTTCACACTCAGAGTTTCCACAACACCTATGATCTTGGAATCAGGGATGATCGCCTGTGTCTTAATTTGGTTCTTTTCTTCTCCTGTTCCCATCCGCGACAAGGCATCCGCTTTGCCGTTCTGGGCCCCTGGTCTGAATGTGATGACAAAATCATAATCAGCGAAATATAACGACCAACGAAGTTGCCTTGGGTTAGGGTCCGAGCAGACTTTAGGAACTTCAGATTCCGATGATCCGTGAACACCGTAACAACATGATGAGCTCCCATCAAATAATGCCTCCATTCCTTGAAGGCGTCCTTGATTGCCAGCAGCTCTTTTTCTGTGATCGTATAATTGACTTCAGCAGGTGACAATTTCCTAGACCTATAAGTCACCGGATGTAATTGGCCCGTCTTCTTATTTCTCTGAGAAAGTACTCCTCCTACCGCCAGATCTGAGGCGTCCGTTTCCACATAAAATGGCTCGGATGGATCCGCATGGAGAAGAATTGGAGCTGATGTAAATTCTTCCTTCAGACTCTTGAATGCTGACTCCGCCTCCTTGGTCCACTGAAACTGCACACCTTTTTTCAATAACCTTGTGAGAGGAAGGATTCGTCGAGAAAATTCACTGATAAATCTTCGATAAAAGTTTGCGAAGCCAATGAAGGCTTGTACTTCTTTCACACTGGTCGGAGACTTCCACTCCAAGACTGCTTGAATCTTCCTTTTATCCATGTGTATACCGGCTGGTGAGATCACGAATCCCAAGAACTCTACCTCAGTGACATCAAAGGCACATTTCTCCAACTTAACAAACAACTTGTTCTCTCTCAATTTTTGTAAAATTCTTCTCACTTGACCTTGATGTTCCTGGGTGTTTGCAGAGTAGATCAAAATATCGTCTATATACACGATAGCACATTGGTCTATGAATTCACTAAGGACATCATTGATAAAGTGCTGAAATGCTGCTGGGGCGTTGCATAGACCATAGGGCATTACTTGGTATTCAAATAATCCAAACCGAGTCCTAAAAGCGGTCTTCCACTCGTCACCAGCTCTTACTCGAATGAGATGATAGGCACCTCTCAAATCCAGTTTAGTAAATATTTGGGCCCCTTTCACCTGATCCAATAAAACTGAGATGAGGGGGAGTGGATACCTATTCTTCTTAGTGATCCGATTGATTGCGCGGTAGTCTATGCAAGTTCGCAACTCGCCCTCTTCCTTCTTCGGTACAAAAAACAGAGGCGAGGATACTGGAGATTGAGAAGGTCTAATAAACCCGTTAGCCAAGTACTTGCGTATGTATTCTTTTAAATGTTCATGCTCCTTTTCCGTTAAGGCATAGACCCTGCTACATGGCATATTTGCTCCTGGTTCAAGATCTATCTTGCAGTCATAAACCCGATGAGGTGGTAATTGCTCAGCTTCTTGCTCATCAAATACATCTTCAAAATCTTGATATTGCGATGGAATGGACTGGGTGTTGATTACACACACAACTGCATTCGCGGAACACAGTGCCAGAGCTGGATTTTCTTGGTCTTTTTTCTTCTGGTTTCCGAAACAATAATTCTTGCAATAGTCCGAAGACATCTCTATAGTTCTTGCTGCCCAATCTACAGTCGGATTATGCTCTGTAAGCCAAGGAAGTCCTAAGATTAACTGGAACTGAGGTGCGTCTATTAGGTTAAACTGGATTTCTTCTTGATGTCCATCTTCTCTGATTAACTGCACCGTTTCTGTGTGACTGACTATGGGTCCTGAAGATAGGTTTGTCCCATCGATGGCTCTAACTGGTTCACTTTTATCCTTTAAGATTGCTCTCAAACCGATCTTGGTTGCAAATCGTTGGTCACAAAAATTTCCAGTCGCCCCAGAATCCACCATTACCATCACTCTCTCTCGAACTTCTTGACGGAACTTTATCGTCATTGATAACACTAGATGAGGGGACGACGATTGCAAGGTATTGGCCAGTTGGTGTTCTTGTGGAGTTGAATTTTGACTCGCATCCACCTGTACAACTCCTTCTACAGGTGGTGCAGCTAGTTTTCCTTCGGCCTGTATGTTCCCTTTGGCTTCTTTGGACAATTCCTCACAAAATGGCCGCTCGAACCGCAATACATACACTGATTATTGGCTCGTCTCTTCTCTTTTTCTTCGTTAGTAAGTGGACCTCTTATCGTTCCTATTTGCATTGGTTCTTGACCATTGGTTCCTTCTACAACCTTTCCAACTTCTGGCTTGGCTCTATCAAATCGAGGCACTGTGCTTCGAAATTCTCGTCTTCTCTCACCTCGTCTTTCTCCTTGCCGGAAATCTAACTCAAGAACCAAATCTACGAGGGCCGATATCTCTGTTGGTCGGTTAGGAATTTGCGCCAGTCCATCTTTGAGTTCGTCTCGGAGACCTCGATAAAAAATGGCCGTTCTCTTATTTTCTGGCCAGTCAGTTTCCATTACCAATTTATTAAATTGGGCTAGGTACGCCACCAAGTCCCTGTTTCCTTGTTTCAATTCCAGAAGCTCATTATCAACCGCCTGGGAAATTCGCCTTCGATCAAATATACGCAAAAATTCCTTCTTAAATTCGTCATAGTTCTGTAGAAGAGGGTCGTCTCGAGAAACGATGGGCATTGACCACGCGGCAGCGTCTCCACTTAGATAGGATAAAACGAAGGCCACTTTGGATTGTGCATCGGGGAAGACAGAAGGACGACACATGAAATGTAAGGTACATTGAGAGATGAATACTTGCGCCTTCTGTGGGTCTCCACTAAACCTCTCTGGTGCTGCCAAGGGAATGACTGGGGACAATGAATGTATAACCTGTGTAGTTAGCCTATTTGTTTCCGTTGCGGACGTGGAGGGGGTTTCTCTATGTTCTGAAAGTGGTTGACTAATTCTTTGTGCTAACTCTGCCGTCTCTTTCCTAGCATTTATCACCTCTTGCCTCAAACCCTGATTCTCTTGCCTAACCGCCACTAATTCTTTTTGTATGGAATCTAATACCGCCCCTAAGGTCTGCAAATTAACCCCTTCAACCATTCTGTTCGGGTGCAAATTTACAACGTGGGCACTTCACTCTGTCAGAGTCCACGAATCTCTCTCTTGTCGACTTGCACAGGAACAGATGATGCTAGCTTTCCGACTCCCTCTCTCCAATCGATCGGAGTCAGAGTGTAATCGTAACTCCAAGCAATCAGAAAAAGGGAAGGGGAAAAGTGGAGAAAATAACCATAAGAAAATAAAGCACAGAAGAGACTGGTCCTGGTTCCTCGGTATTCTAGCGATATCCTCTTCAGGCTTTTATTCTGCCCAACAAGATGCCTGTGAATACTAAGCATAAACAAGATACCGTGAAATCCTTTCTTAGACCCTACACTTTCTTATCTCACATTAACCTGATGACATACCCAAGGAACGGTGAGACCTGCTTCTCTTCTTTCCTCAGATAGGATTTCTTAACCAGAGCTGCCTATTAGTATTTCGACTCACTGAAAGAAAATTATACTTTTATTAATTCTCTATCTAATCCCCTTGCGATCCCCTATTTAAGAACTTGGAGTTTAACCTACCACTAATAGCAACTCCTTAACCTTATATTCGGAACCTTTCTCCCCAGATGAGTGTCAGTTCTTCATCACGTGTGGTGGAGAATCTTGTTCCTTTTCGAATTCCCTGAAGGTATTTCTAAATCTTTCCTGCTGATGAAATTCTTCAGAGAAGCGTCTCAATTCGTGACAACTCTCGGATTCAATATGCAGTCACTAAATATAACTTGTCTCTTGTAGATTTTAAAGTTCACGTTGACCTTTTAACTAGAGTGCACTCTATAACAATATTACTCTCATTGCTCAGTCTCAGATAATTCCTACACGGGTACTGTACAGTGTTATTTCTTTTGTGACTTATCTCCTTAAGTTCTGGCTCCTTCCGACGCGTCGATTCTCAGCTGGCTCAGCGACACGTGGTTCAGTCGGGTAGGCTCTCAAGCTTGCTGCTGACTCTTCGCTAGCGACTACAGCAGCGAAGACTCACAAACGTCGGCTTTCAGTCAGACGATTCTCCGGCTTCACGACGTGAAGCTCGTTGGTAAAGGGGGCACTAATTTCTGTTACTTCAACCCCAGACACTATAACTCGGAAACTAAGAACTTGGGTGATTTCTATGACTAGCTAGATTCCTCAACCGCCTTCGTCAGGAAACGCGGTGAAGTGCGCAGTTTTGACAGAGCGCGCGCCCCACCGGAACTCCGCTCTAAAAGCACTCTAAACACTAGACTGCTAACTTCCTTGTTCCGACCGCCATCTTGGAATTTCGTAAATTCCATGCTTCGGACCAGGAAGTGATTTGGCTCCAGTTTCGTTTTCGTAACTTCAGGACCCCTGCAGACCTTGCATTAGGGAGAACCCTGACACAAAGCTACATCAGCCCCTCGAGCACCTGCGAATGGACAGCGTGCATCTTTATAGAGCTGGTAGCCAGAACAACTAGAGAGCGCCCAACAAAACATAAATGGCTTCTCTCACTGGCTTGCCAGTAAAAGGAAGTGAGGAACCACCCCCCCCACCCCCCGCCCAGCGGAATAAAATGGCAGGTATTAAAAGTTCTATTAAAGTGCAATGCATTAAATAATTTAAAAAACAGGCTAAAATGGATAGCAGTAAACAAATTCGATATAGCAGCACAATTTAGCAGCAATACGTAAGTAATATGTGCAAAGAACAAAGTTACATCAGCCCCTCAAGCATACAGTTACCATCAGGTAATAGGGAGTTAGATCATCCAGTAATAGATTTGGTAGATCACCCAGCCCTAGGCAACCAAGTTAGGGAGCGCAAAGTAGGAGTGCACTATACCCAGTACTAATATGCCTGCCTATATACACTGTTTTAGCACAATGGTGGGATTGTTTATCCTTTTCATTGTCCGTGTAATGCTAATTACTTTAATCTGATTCTGTCAATTAGTCATTGCAGCACATGTCTTCTATACAAGAATCACAGTGCCTCAATAAATATTGAAATGCCTCTTTGTGCATTTCTTGAGTATCTCTCTGGATATGGATGAGTGACTGAGCGAAAGGGTTCTAGGTTTGGTACCACAATTCCTAGGGGGTCCGTGCTGTGATGTGCTGAGGTTGCATAATCCATGTGTTACCTGCCTAGGTTTACTTATGGCTGCACTGTGAGCTAGCAGGACTATAGGCAAACATATCCTGAGGGCGTGCATGGAATCAGTCTGGCACAATCCTGACGTTTATATTGACGAACAAAAGCACACCTATACTGGTGAGGTACAAGCCATACGACTGTGGGAAAGAATCACTGTTGATTTCTTTGCAACCCATGACAATGGACATCATCTAATGGTTATCATTTATGAGTATTCTCGTTTCTCCCTTGGTAGAAGACCTCTCGTCGCTCACTTTGGAAAAAGTAATCGAGAGGCTTGATGGCATTTTTGCAATATGGGGTGTTCCTTCAATTCTGAAGTATGACAATGACCCACTTTCAACAGCAAAGAATTCAAAGACTTTCTTTCTCGCCGGAATGCCAAGCATCAGAAAAGCACACCTCTTTGGCCACAAGCAAACAGCATTTATGAGCGTCTTATCAGCACCCTAAAAGGACTGTTCAAAGTACTGAACTGGAAAAGCTTAAACTCAAATCAGGTCATTCTGCTCTTAGCACATACCGGTTGACTCCACATTCAACTACAGGTCAAAGTCCTGCAGCCCTGATGTTTAGGAGAGCCTTTAATACCAAGTTTCCACAATGGACCACTGAAATAAGCATGAGCGTGAAATCCGTTACGCTCGCGGATTTTGCGGATTTTCGGGAAATCCGCAATCCGCGAATTTTGCGGATTTCCCGCAAAATTCGCAAAAAAAAATCCGCGAACGTAACGGGTTCAAAAGTTGAACCCACACTCATTTAACTATTTTACAATGGCGCCAGCAAGCTGCCAGCGCCGTTGTAAAATAGTTACAAAGTTAGCTTGCACAGGAACCACTAGATAAAACGAAGCAGGTGCTTCCTGTGCAAGCTAACTTTGTAACTATTTTACAACGGCGCTGGCAGCTTGCTGGCGCCATTGTAAAATAGTTACAGGGCAGCACAGCCTTACAGGTCACTCAAGGGACCCCTGCGCCCTTCAGGGCGATTGCATAGTAACACACACATGGTCGCTCGAACTAGTTAATGCTCAAATTCAGTGACTCATTCATTAGCCCAAAAACAATCATGTGCCTCTTCCCAAATGTACCGCGGAAAATCAGCTGTGATGCTGGATAGAGGCCTTTGCATCCTTGACTTTCACGAGCGCAATACCCGTGCTGTTCCTGTGACCAGGAGCTTCTTTTTCTTCATCTGCTGAACCGATCTTTCTCTGACCTTTTATACATACAAGAGGCATGTGAACTCGCATGGAAGCACCCCCCCCTACCACAAAATCGGCAAATCATGGTCGCTCGAACTAGTTAATGCTCAAATTCAGTGACTCATTCATTAGCCCAAAAACAATCATGAGCGTCTTCGAGGCTGGACAGGTGTGCCTCTTCCCAAATCTACGGTGGAAAATCAGCTGTGATGCTGGGTAGAGGCCTTTGCATCCTTGACTTTCATGAGCGCAATCCCCGTGCTGTTCCTGTGACCAGGAGCTTCTTTCTCTTCGTGTTCGCACGGGTTGCTGCAAGTTCGCACGCGTTTTGTACAATTTCGCAATTTGCGAAATTGTACAAAACCCTCGCGAACTTGCAGAAACCCGTGCGAACATAAAAAAAAAAAATCCGCAAATTCGCGAGAATTCGCGGATTTTGCGGATTGCGAGTTCGCAAATCCGCAAAATCCGCGAACGCGAGATCCGCAAAATTCGCCCATGCTTACACTGAAAGAGTGATTGATGATGATGAACTATGTCAAACAGATCCATGTTACCAATACAAATTAAATACCTATGCAGACAAACGTCGATGTACAGGAACACTGTCTTTAACTACTTGAGCGCTGGTGACGGAACCACTCCGTCACCAGCCACGGACGTGCTGTGCTGGTGACGGAGTGGTTCCGTCACGGCCCGGCCGCCGCTCCTGCGCGGCGTCAATTCGGCACCTGCGCTGAGCGTTCTATGGAGCGGGCGGGGCCGTGACGGAACCACTCCGTCACAAGTACAGCGCCCCCGTGGCTCGTGACGGAGTGTTTCCGTCATGAGCATGGCGGCGCTGCGCTGCCCCTCCTCCCCCCTCAGCGCCGCCGCGGCCAAGGGGTTAAAGAAGAAGAGCAATCCTTGTCAGATAGAATTGAAATGTAAACACAAGTTCAATGCTCCTTTTGATGTTGACCCATTGAGGGTTGTGACCAGTGGCGGCTGGTGACATTTGAAAGTGGTGGGGCGTACAATTTGTCCTGGAGCCCACTGCGGCGAGCGTGCGAGCTCGAACAATGTAGGTAGGACATCTTTGAAAAATGAGTCAGCAAATGGTACATTTTCAAGCAAATTTGAGAACACAATCACTTTACTCTTCACAATCAAAAACGAGATGAGGGTTGGCCTAAACAAATTAATAATTAGTCTAAGCAAACGCTCACCTTCTTTTTGACTGTGACTGAGTAAAGTGCATGTCGTTATGTAGATGGTTAAATACATACATCCCATCCTAGTCAGCCTAGCCTGACCCTTTACCTCTACCTGCCCGGCACTCTAAAAACACCGTAACTTTCTTTACCTGTGCCTCCATTAAGCCTACCCAACCCTTAAAAATTCTTTATTTTCAAATGGCATAATATGTATGACATTAAAAAAAATGCTATCCTGTGTGGTAAAATACTACCGGGTAAAGTACCAAAATGGGTACTGGTGGTACTTTTCGGTGTGGTAATGTGTTGTGGCATAAAGATTGCATAGCCTCCCTCCTCGACTCCATCCTGTGAACTCCTCCCCTCTGCCACCACCTTTGTGCAGCGCTCCTTGTTTTTAGCTAGACTCTCACTCTATTTAAATTCATATACATGTATGCAAACATCAAATTCACCACTGATAGCAGCTGTGCACTTACTCTCGATGAAGAGCACTAGAAATTAAAAGTCCAAAAAGAGACTGTCTCTCGCACCATGTTCAAGAGTCAACAATGAATACTAACTATGGGGAACAAAGAAAAATAGATATTGAACAGCATTTTCGAAGACTACAGAGCTGCTAAAATTCCTCTGTGTGGACACAGCTGAGATTTCCCCATAAAATTGCCACAATTTCAATGATAACAGCATTGGGTCTTACAAATTTCCAGCAAAGAGGCCATGTATTGAATGGGCATAGAACCTTGCCCACAAACTTTTGGTGGGTATTATAAGAAGATGCCATCCGTGTCTAGCATGAAATGTTGGCCCTGATCACCACTATTAGGAACTCATACTGATGCTAAGAACTTTAGACCACCAAGGCTATTAATTCTGCATTTTGCAGGAAAACCAGATGCCCTCTGTGAAGCCAGGCAAGGACCCTGGTGCAAACGTTCACAGGGCAAAATACACAGTAAAATAATATCTCAGTCATCCCTATGTGGCAGATGGTTCCAGTATTTATATGCCGTCCTCAGTATCCCTTAACTCCTCGTTTTTCAACGTGAGTACTATTTGAATTCAACCAGAAAGAGCTCAAGGGAGGGCAGCTTTATATAATTCTACCTAAGACATTCCTAGACTAGTGCAATCTCCTTGCTCTGGTGCCAGTGACCTATCCTGGAGACTCTTTATGACCACCAACACCCTCCCACTGCCACAAACACTGCCAGTAAGTTATGCTCATTAAAATGGTGTTTACACAAGTGGTTTGAGAACTATACCCTGAGGCAGACTACTCACGCTTCCCACAAGTCTCGCTGCATACCATTTATGTTAGTATTAATCGGTTTCTTTCAGTTTTCCAATTATTTTTACTTATATCCTAGAGATAACAGACAATTTTTTTGTTAAGTTAAAGACAAGTGCTCGTGAAGGATGTATGACGTTACAATGCATACTTTTACAACACCTACCTTTACAACGCAATTTTTACACCACAACATCCATTACAATGCATACCATTACAACGCATGCCAATACAACGAATTCTTTGAAACTACCTTTACAACGCATTCCACTACAACGCATACTACCTTTACAACGCATACCATTACAACGCATAACATTACATTGCATGTAAGGTAAGTGTTGGATAGTGTAGGGGTTAAAATTACTATTCTAACTCCAGGGGGTGCAACAGTAGGGTAAGTGTTGGATAGTGTAGGGGTAAAAATTACTATTCTAACTCTAGGGGGTGCAACAGTAGGGTATGTGTTGGATAGTGTAAGGGTACTATGTGTTGTAATGCTATGCGTTGTAATGGTATGCGTTGTAATGTCTGCGTTGTAATGGCATGCGTTGCAGTGGTGTGCATTGTAGTGTCATGCGTTGTAATGGTTGCGGTGTAAATGCATGCGTTGTAATGGATGTTGCGTTGTAAAAGTTTAGTTGTAATGGTAGTGCGGTGTAAAAGTTGCGTTGTAAAGGTTGTTTCCCGCTTGTGAAACGTCTCTGCATACTCTCCCAAAACCCTTTAGGTAGCATGAAGGAAATTATTAGCAATCAATCAACAAGACGGTTATTTATTTTAAGAGGCCTCAGCCCACGTTTATTACAATGAAACAAATAGGCAGAACCCAGCTGCTTCATTTTTTTTTTACTTACATTGTGGTTCGCTGACTCGTCACTGACTGGACTGGAAGGGAAGCTTGCCTTCAAGCAGGGGCGGTTTCTGTTCATGGGCGTCGGGGCTCCACCCCTCTTACTTTCATAGTGAAAATAAAAGCAATAATACAACTATTACAATAAAACTACTCCTTTAAAAAATACAAATAAAAAAACACGTTTACACATCAACTATTTTGCTGGGGGCGGCTGCACACTGCCATCACGGTCTTTAATGCTGTGATGGCAGGCAGTGACGCTTTCCATACACGTCTTCCCCTGAAGCTAAGAGTATATGCCGGGCCGATGAGCTTACAGCCCTAAGGCCTGTGATGTCATCAGTTCGGCAAATACGTAGCTTTTAGGATCAGTCTCCTCCCTTTGCCTACGTGAGTGTTTTTGACAGAAGCCCTTTAATGCTGGGCCCTTACGTCAGTCAAAGAAGGGTAGAGCATGATCTCCCCACCCTTTCCCAACTTGTCATAGAGGGGTGGATCCTCTCCTGTGAGGAGTTGGGAAAGGGTGGGGTTGAGGCTGTAGGCAGGAAGCCAAAGGACTTTGAAGGACATACTGCGCAGACTCGAGATATCTGCTTCCTGCGCTGCAATTAATGCAGGACGCTATTTCATCCATCAGACTCGTCCAGGTGTGACTGTGGAAAGGATTTGTCCACGTTGTCTGTCTTGAAGGCAGGGGCGGCTGGTGACATTTGAAAGTGGTGGGGTGTAAAATGATAATCATACTGCACCGTAGCGAGTGAGCGAAGCGACCGAGCCTGAACTCCCTGAGGAGGGGGATTTTCCCCCGAGAAAATTTTGAAAAAAGCGTGGGCAAATGTTGCATTTTCGAGCAAATTTGAGAAAGCAGGAAGGTTAATAAAGCAATTGTGAAAGTGCAGTTATTACATTAATAGATCTCATATGTGTGTAAATGTATTTGAGCTTATATAGCGCACAGCTACCCGCAGTGGGTTTCCCGGCACTTGCTTAGGGAACCCGTCCTGGTATTCCCCTGTGAGATAGCCCCAGCAGGGTATCCACAAGGTGAAAGTCAGGCATCCCGCCGCAAGGGGCCGTTGTGGAGATTAAGCAGGCTATTGCCCAGAGTCACAGAGTGTGAACCCGTGAGTGGAGAAGGCACTGGAGCGAGAATTATCGAGTCTGTGGAATTTTTAGCCCAAGACCCGCTGAGGCAGGGAATTGAACCCTGGTCCAGGACCGATCTCAGCTTCCGGATCTGCCGCCTCTAACCCCTGAGCCACACTTCTCCACTTCATAACATAGGTAGCTGCTTATTGAGTATAACCACAGAGCTTCATACATTCGGTCCTATTACGCTGCTGAATTCAGACTATAAGACTATCATGTAAATCTCAGCTCTAAGAGTAGCAGAAGTTGCACAGCAGTTGGGAAACAGCCTTTACCAAGCATTGGGAATCACACATTACCTTTAGCACATTTCCATTACAACGCATGTGACTTTATCACGCATGTTTTTCCACACAGTTTATAGTGTTTAGGTGCTACAGAATGTACTTAATAATATGCCATTTGATAAGTAAAATCTGTTTAGTCCCCAAGTAGAACAAACACTAGAAAGCTTTTAAAAACAGAGATAACAATGCATTTCTGAGTACCTTACTGTCACTATTGCAAACATTAAGACAGTGCTTCTGGTAAGGGGAGGGTGAAACTGCTTATATAAGGCAAATACTTTTTTTTTTTAGAAAATATAACTCTGCGCTGGCTGCCTCGCAGATTTACAGAAACTCGAGTCTCTAAATTGAAAAAGCAAAATAAGCTGTGCCTCACTGGAAATGCCACCACCCCTTTAATTAAACAACCCACTTATTCATAACAAGGTGCTGTTGGACCCCTCCATCTGAGATGGAGGACTGTGGTTTGTGCCAAGTACCAGGTTCTTGTCTGTATTTTTTTAGCACTTACTTTGTCTGTGGCCGTGTTGAGGTGATTCATGTATTGCACAATCATTTCCAGATTCAAAACGAGACGTCATCGTATTCAATCACCCTTAAGGCACACCTCCCTGTGGAGGCCTTTGAACAAACCTGTGTCACAGAACTATTTAGCAGTGTTCATCACTCCACAAATGAGAAATCTTTGGAGCCGTGGCTGAAGAACAGATACTGCTTTTATTTTTATCGCTATTACTTAGGTTAGTTATTTGTCTCTTTTTTGTACATTTATTTTTTCCTTCTTTTGGCAACATTGGCGAAGAAGCCTTACAGTTATGGCTGCGATAACCGAACGATGTGCAACTTGTGAAAATCAGGATGTGCACAGTGGAGTGGTGTGGCTCACTGGTTAGAGGCGGCAGACCCGGAAGCAGAGGACGGCCCGGGACCAGGGTTCAATCCCTGACGCGGCAGGGTCGTGAACCAGGGTCTGCGGACTTGATAATTCTCGCCTCAGTACCTACTCTAACCAGGGATCACACTCGGCAACTCTGGGCATTAGCTTGCCTCATTTCCTCAACAGCCCCCCACAAACGCCGGGGATGCCTGGTTTCACCTTGGAGATACCCAGGAGGGAACATCTCACAGGGAAAGCCAGGACGGGTTCCCCAGCGGTCTATAGTGCCAGGATGCCTCCAGGTAGAAGTGCGCTTTACAAGAAACACACACAAGCATTTTTTCAGAAGCAGAAAATGACTTCTTCAAACTTTTTGAGTGCTTTGTTTCCATCTCTCCAAATAGGAGGTAAAGAGCAGCTAAAGATGCTGAGAGACCTCCAAGCAGAAGATGAGACTGTGATCAGCTAGGCTGCAGTGCAGTAGACCCGAGTCAGAAACCATGGGGGCTCCACAGATACAGAGGAAGACTTAAGTGTAACACGTGCTTTCAGCGATGGGTCATATGGAATTTCCTCTCCCTGGCCTAACCCCCCAAAAAGGCAGTTTGAAGCATTTTTATTTTTTGGTGTAGGGTGGGGTTGGGTTGGGGAATGGGAACTCCTGATGCCTCAGACATTTCTAGCGAGGCAACGGTTTACCGGGGGAACTGCCAGAATACCTTAATGCCAACCTCCCAGATACATTCACAAGATGTCACATTTCCTCACCATCTCTCATGTGTTATACTTTGTGAAATCCTGAACCCACTAGAGATCCAGGGGCCCGAAATATGAAAGGATTTTTACAGTCAAGAGGTCTGCAGTTTGCAAAATCACTGGGTGGGGTGACTTCAAAAATGCCTTCATATAATGTATAAAGTTCAGTTTGTGAGTGCCGAAAGCCTTTTCCCCTCACAAAATGGCTTCTACGCCTCATTCTGGTTATGATGACAGAAACCTCCACTTTTGATTTAGATCACAGTGATATATCAATGGTTTTTACTGCAATTGGGAACGAAAATGCAGGAACAGAGGTCATTTGCCTGTTGTAGGCCACCATCTGTGCATTTGCAGCCAACCAAAGGGGAATAACAAATTGTGACCTGCCTAATTATTTTTCTAGATTTAAAAATGGCAAGTTGGTCCCATCGCAAATTGCATATCCACATCTAGAAACCAGTTGGTGAGCAATTTGCTGATACCTGTTGTGAAAGAGTGTTAGTACGTTGGCGCCCCACCCGTATTATTATTAGAGGCTCAGGCTGAGACAAGCAATACAAAAATCTGCAGCAGAAATGAATTAAAAACAATAAACATATGTCAGCCAATTAATATGATCTTTTAGTGCCGCTCCAGTAAGGGGCTCCTTTGCTTCCTTTATAAAGACACGTTTCTAAAACAGACAAGAACACGGTACATGTGTGATTCAAGTTATATCATGTACGAAATTGTCCAATGCATTAAAGTTGTGAAATAAATCAAGGTAATGGCTGGTATAATTGCCGATTTTCTACACAGTGGTTATTTCAATCCGTTTTACGTGATCAATCAATCAATCAATCACAGCATTTGTAAAGTGCGCTACTCACCCGGGAGGGTCTCAAGGCGCTGGGGGAGAGGGGTAAGTTACTGCTCGAACAGCCAGGTCTTGAGCTGCTTCCTGAAGGAGAGATGGTCTTGGGTTCGCCAAAGGTGAGTGGGGAGAGAGTTCCAAGTCTTGGCTGCCAGGTAGGAGAAGGATCTTCCTCCGGCGGTGGCTCTGCAGATGCGTGGTACGGTGGCGAGTGCGTGGCTGGTCGATTGTAGCTGGCGGGTGGGCGTGTACAAGGTCATGAGGTCGTTGAGGTACTTGGGGCCCAGGTCGTGGAGAGCCTTGTGTGTGTGGGTGAGGAGTCTGAACGTGATTCTCTTGCTGACGGGGAGCCAGTGCAGGTCTCTCAGGTGTCCGGTGATGTGGCTGTGTCGGGGGATGTCCAGGATGAGTCAAGCGGAGGCGTTCTGGATGCGTTGGAGTCTTTTTTGAAGTTTGGCTGTGGTTTCAGCGTAGAGGGTGTTCCTGTAGTCCAGTCGGCTGGTGACGAGTGCCTGGGTGACGGTCTTTCTGGTTTCAGTGGGAAGCCATCTGAAGATCTTGCGGAGCATGCCAGGGTGTTGAAGCACGAGGATGAGACGGCGTTGACTTGTCTGGTCATTTACAGGGAGGAGTCCAGGATGAAGCCCAGGTTGCGTGCATGGTCCGTTGGTTTGGGAGCGGTGCCCAGGGCCGGGGGCCACCAGGAGTCGTCCCAGGTGGAGGGTGATGACCCCAGGATGAGGACTTCCGTATTGTCTGAGTTCAGTTTAAGGCGGCTGTTCCTCATCCAGTCGGCGACGTCTTTCATCCCTTCGTGTAGGTTGGCTCTGGCGATGGTGGGGTCGTTGGTGAGGAAGAGGATGAGCTGGGTGTCGTCGGCGTAGGAGATGATGTTGAGGTTGTGTTAGCGTGCGTTGGCTGCGAGGGGGCTCATGTAGACGTTGAAGAGGGTTGGACTGAGTGAAGATCCTTGTGGTACGCCACAGATGACTTCGGTGGCTTCAGATCTGAACGGAGGGAGGCGGACTCTCTGGGTTCTTCCGGTGAGGAACGAGATGATCCACTCCAGCGCTTTTTCTCGGATTCCGATGTTGCTGAGGCGCTTCACTAGGGTGCGGTGGCAGACAGTGTCGAATGCCGCAGAGAGGTCCAGGAGAATGAGGGCCGCTGTTTCCCCGTTGTCGATCAGGGTTCTGATGTGGTCGGTGGCTGCAATTAGGGCGGTCTCGGTGCTGTGGTTGGCCCGAAACCCGGACTGCGGGGGGTCGAGCGATCCGTTTGTCTCGAGGAAGGTGGCAAGCTGTTTGTTGACGGTCTTCTCGATGACTTTGGCCGGAAAAGGAAGGAGCAAGATGGGACGGTAGTTCTTGAGGTCGGTGGGGTCCGCCGTTGGTTTCTTCAGGAGGGCGGTCAGCTCGGCGTACTTCCAGCTCTCCGGGAAGGTGGCGGTGTGGAAGGAGGAGTTGATGGTGTCTCGGAGATGGGGTGCGATGGTGGCGTCGGGCTTTGTTGAAGACGTGGTGCGGGCACGGGTCGGTTGGTGATCCAGAGTGGATGGAGTTCATTGTGCGGGTGGTGTCTTCGGTGCTGATCGGGGTCCAGTTGCAGAGGGTGGTGGTGGCGGGCGTTGGTTCGGTGGTTGGGTGCGTGGTCTGTGCATCGAAGCTGTTGTGTATGTCGGCGATCTTGCGGTGGAAGAACGAGGCGAGTGAGTTGCAGAGGTCTTGCGAGGTAGTGATGTCGTTGTTTCCGGCGCAGGGGTTGGAGAACTCTTTGACGATGCTGAAGAGTTCCTTGCTGTCGTGGGTGTTGTTGTCCAGACGTTCTTTGAGTGCCGTCTTCTTGGTGGCGCGGATCAGCTGATGGTGATTGCGGGTGGCGTGCTTGAGGGCGGTCCTGTTGTCTGTGGTCTGGTTGAGCCGCCAGGCTTTCTCAAGGGTGCGGCAGTTCTTCTTGGATTCCTTGAGTTCGTCGGTGAACCAGGGGGATTTCTTGCTGCCGGGTCTGCTGGGAGGGTTCTTTAGTGGTGCGAGGTCATCGGCGCAGGCGGTCAGCCAGTTGGTGAGGTTGCTGGCTGCTTCGTTGGGGTCCGTTGTGCTGGGGGGAGTGTTCTGGCTGATGGAGGCGGTGAGCTGCTCGGCGGTGATCTTGCTCCAGCTTCGGCGGGGGACCTGTTGCGGGTGGTGGTGAGTCGTAGTTCTTCTGAAGCTGAAGTGGACGCAGCTGTGGTCGGTCCAGTGGAGTCCGGTTGCGTGGCTGAAGGAGATGTGCTTGCTGGATGAGAAGACGGGGTCAAGCGTGTGGCCGGCGTGGTGGGTGGGGGTGTTCACCAGTTGCTTGAGTCCGAGGTTGGCGAGGTTGTCCAGCAGGGCGGTGGTGTTTCTGTCGTTGTTGTTCTCCAGGTGGAAGTTGAGGTCCCCTAGTAGGATGTAGTCGGCGGAGGGAAGGACGTGCGGGCGGATGAAGTCTGTGATGTCTTTGCTGAATTGTGTGCGTGGGCCCGGTGGTCTGTAGATGAGGGTACCGCGGAGGGTGGTCTTGGGGTCAGTGTGTATCTGGAAGTGCAGGTGTTCGGCGGCGGTGAAGGTTTCGTCGGAGTTAGTCGAGATGCGGATGGTGTTCTTGTGTACGATGGCGATGCCTCCTCCCGTCTGGTTGACGCGGTCCTTCCGGGTGATCTTGTATCCGCCGGGATGGCTATGGCGATGTCGGGCGCTGAGGAGGCGTTCATCCAGGTTTCGGTGAGGAAGGCGACGTCCGGTGCTGTCGCGTCGAGCAGGTCCCAGAGTTCCACGGCGTGCCTGTGGACGGAGCGGGTGTTGAGCAGGATGCACTTCAGGTGGTTGCTGCTGGTGCTGGACTTGGCGGGGGCGGAGCAGGTCCGGTAGCAGGTGAAACGACAGGTTTGGCAGGCGAAGGGTCCGTGGGTGCGTCTCAGGGTGGCTCGGTAGCAGGCAGGGTTCCGCCCGGCATTGAGTGCGTTGAGGGTGGCGGCGTCGTAGGTCCGTCGTGTGGTCTTGCATCGGCGGTTGGGACCAGGGGTCCTGGCACTGGGCGCGGTCCAGGCGCGGACGGGCGCAGACGGGCTTGCCTTTGGCGCACCTTCAGCGCACAATCAGCGCGCCTGCTGCGTGTGTCCGCTGCGCGTGCAAGGGGACATCATAAATAAGGAGCCGGCAGGGAGGGTCAGCTGGGTGGCGGGAGCGGGGCAGCGAATGGGCAGGAGGGGGACGGGGCCGCAGGGAGGCAGCGGCGGGAAAAGTGGTGAGTCGGGCAGCTCAGCGGCGGCTGGGTCGTCTGGCGGTAGAAAGCAGGAAGCAGAAAATCCAGGCAGAGAGCAGTGGTGTGTGGGGGCGACCTCGCCTGGAGTACAGGCTCAGCGGTCGCTCCCTGCACCTGGCGCGGTTCCCTTAAATAAGGACCCGGGAATGAGGGTCAGCTGGGTGGCGGGAGCGGGGCGGCGAATGGGCAGGAGGGGGCGGGGCCGCAGGGAGGCAGCAATGGGAAAAGTGGTGAGTCGGGCGGCTCAGCGGTGGCTGGGTCGTCCGGCGGTAGAAAGCAGGAAGGAGAAAATCCAGGCAGAGAGCAGCAGTGCGTGGGGGTGACCTCCCCTGGAGTACAGGCTCAGCGGTCACTCCCTGCACCTGGCGCGGTCCCCTTAAAGAAGGAGCCGGGAGGGAGAGTCAGCTGGGTGGCGGGAGCGGGGCGGCGAATGGGCAGGAGGGGGGCGGGGCCGCAGGGAGGCAGCGGCGGGAAAAGTGGTGAGTCGGGCGGCTCAGCGGCTGCTGGGTCGTCTGGCGGTAGAAAGCAGGAAGCAGAAAATCCAGGCAGAGAGCAGCGGTGCGTGGGGGCGACCTCGCCTGGAGTACAGGCTCAGCGGTCGCTCCCTGCACCTGGCACGGTCCCCTTAAATAAGGAGCCGGGAGGGAGGGTCAGCTGGGTGGCGGGAGCGGGGCGGCGAATGGGCAGGAGGGGGGCGGGCCGCAGGTAGGCAGCGGCGGGAAAAGTGATGAGTCGGGCGGCTCAGCGGCGGCTGGGTCGTCCAGCGGTAGAAAGCAGGAAGCAGAAAATCCAGGCAGAGAGCAGCGGTGCGTGGGGGCGACCTCGCCTGGAGTACAGGCTCAGCGGTCGCTGATGGCAAGTTTATGCCACTTCTCCCTAACTCAGCCCTGGAAAACATATGTTTTTCTCAGCGCAGTCTCTTCCAATTAAAATCGCTCATGCAACAATTGTACATCGTAACGGCTGATGTATTTGAAAAAATGTAAAAGCATAGGCTAACATGCAGGTAATAAAACCATCGACAAGTTGAGAGATTATTTTGAAGTTGCCCGAACCTCTCCCTTCTAGGATCAGCCATCCAGATAATGATCCGAAATAAACAAACGTTTCTAATGTAAATGGCGATTTCTGCTTACAGCCTGTAGCTATTTCTTCACGTATACCATGTTATCTAGTCTGTGGCGTCAGAAAATGCGTGCAGTACAGCAGCAGACCCGTGTCGCACGAAGTAGTTTTGTATAAAGGTAGCCTGGCGCAGAACAGCCATGAAAAGAGGGCCTCGTGTACACATTTGGACGTCTGTAAATGGGGAGTACAGGGCAAACTGCCTGGGAAGGCTCCTCGGAGAAAGTGAGAGGTAATGCAGTCATGACCTAAAATAAGGTACTAATGTAAATGTGGTGCTTGGCCATAGCTGGAAAACAGATGTTGTGTGTAAATAATAGTGCCCGGTTTCAGGAGCGCCTACGTGTTTATTAAGACAGTTAAAGAGGGACAGCTCGGCTCTGACACCATATGATGATATGTTATTCCTACACTTTCTATCCCTTGATGCCTTATGTAACGTTTCCTGTAGACAGATTTCTCTCTGTATTACATGTGTGATCAAAGTGCCATGAAACCTTACTTCGGGATTAGTAGTGCTATGAAAGTCTTAAATAAAAACAAGCATTGGAAATGCAATAGGGCTCGCATTAGGAAAGTTTGAGCTATTGGTCTTACAAATGAATTTTTTTTATTTATGTGTTATTTTTTAAAATAGCTAAATTAATAGCTTTGTCATTTACAATGCCAATTGTTATAACTTTCGCAAATGTGACACCTATAGCATTTGTAATGCAACATGTTTTGTATTTACGTGACTTAGATGTATTAATATTACAAATAACAATGGCTTTTAATTTTTTTAAATAATTAATACTTAAATAATTTATTTAATTTGTAATGGCAATAGCTTAAACTTTTGTAAATAACTTTTGTGAAGATTATGTTCAGTGTTTTTTATTGCGACGAAAATCCAAAAACAGAAGTGAAATATTAACATCTTTTTGTGATTTGTAATAAAGCGTGAAAGCTTGAAAACAGTTTGAAACATTGAAAGAACATATTTGAACCAGTGATGCTGTGGTTGCGCGGAGTGATGCTGTGGTTGCGCTGAGTGATGCTGTGGTGGTGCTGAATGATGCTGTGGTGGTGCTGAGTGATGCTGTGGTTGCGCTGAGTGATGCTGTGGTTGCGCTGAGTGGTGTGTGCATCGGTGGAGCTTAGTGGGTGCATTGGTGGAGCTGTGTGGTGGGTGCATTGGTGGAGCTTAGTTGGCGCATCGGTGGAGCTGTGTGGTGGGTGCATCGGTGGAGCTGTGTGGTGGGTGCCTCGGCGGAGTTGTGTGGTGGGTGCCTCGGCGGTGGTGGGTGCATTGGTGGAGCTGTGTGGTGGGTGCTTCGGTGGAGCTGTGTGGTGGCTGCATCTGTGGAGCTGTGTGGTGGGTGCATCTGTGGAGCTGTGTGGTGGGTGCATCTGTGGAGCTGTGTGGTGGGTGCCTCTGAGGAGCTGTGTGGTGGGTGCCTCGGAGGAGCTGTGTGGTGGGTGCCTTGGTGGAGCTGTATGGTGGGTACCTCAGTGAAGCTGTGTGGTGGGTGCATCGGTGGAGCTGTGTGGTGGGTGCATTAGTGGAGCTGTGTCAGTGGAGCTGTGTGGTGGCTGCATCAGTGGAGCTGTGTGGTGGGTGCATCGGTGGAGCTGTGTGGTGGGTGCATCGGTGGAGCTGTGTCGGTGGAGCTGTGTGGTGGGTGCATCGGTGGAGCTGGGTGGTGGGTGCATCGGTGGAGCTGTGTCGGTGGAGCTGTGTGGTGGCTGCATCGGTGGAGCTGTGTGGTGGGTGCATCGGTGGAGCTGGGTGGTGGGTGCATCGGTGGAGCTGTGTCGGTGGAGCTGTGTGGTGGGTGCATCGGTGGAGCTGGGTGGTGGGTGCATCGGTGGAGCTGTGTCGGTGGAGCTGTGTGGTGGGTGCATCGGTGGAGCTGGGGGGTGGGTGCATCGGTGGAGCTGTGTCGGTGGAGCTGTGTGGTGGGTGCATCGGTGGAGCTGTGTGATGGCTGCATTGGTGGAGCTGTGTGGTGGCTGCATTGGTGGAGCTGTGTGGTGGCTGCATCGGTGGAGCTGTGTGGTGGCTGCATCGGTGGAGCTGTGTGGTGGGTGCATCGGTGGAGCTGGGTGGTGGGTGCATCGGTGGAGCTGTGTCGGTGGAGCTGTGTGGTGGGGGCATGGTAGAGCTGTGTGGTGGGTGCCTCGGTGGAGCTGTGTAGTGGGTGCCTCGGTGGAGCTGTGTGGTGGGTGCCTCAGTGGAGCTGTGTGGTGGGTGCCTCGGTGGAGCTGTGTGGTGGGTGCCTTGATGGAGCTGTGTGGTGGGTGCCTCGGTGGAGCTGTGTGGTGGGTGCCTTGGTAGAGCTGGGTGGTGGGTGCATCGGTGGAGCTGTGTCGGTGGAGCTGTGTGGTGGGTGCATCGGTGGAGCTGGGTGGTGGGTGCATCGGTGGAGCTGTGTCGGTGGAGCTGTGTGGTGGGTGCATCGGTGGAGCTGGGTGGTGGGTGCATCGGTGGAGCTGTGTCAGTGGAGCTGTGTGGTGGGTGCACCGGTGGAGCTGTGTGGTGGCTGCATCGGTGGAGCTGTGTGGTGGGTGCATCGGTGGAGCTGTGTGGTGGCTGCATCGGTGGAGCTGTGTGGTGGCTGCATCGGTGGAGCTGGGTGGTGGGTGCATCGGTGGAGCTGTGTCGGTGGAGCTGTGTGGTGGGGGCATGGTAGAGCTGTGTGGTGGGTGCCTCGGTGGAGCTGTGTGGTGGGTGCCTCGGTGGAGCTGTGTGGTGGGTGCCTCGGTGGAGCTGTGTGGTGGGTGCCTCGGTGGAGCTGTGTGGTGGGTGCCTCAGAGGAGCTGTGTGGTGGGTGCATCGGTGGAGCTGTGTCGGTGGAGCTGTGTGGTGGGTGCATCAGTGGAGCTGTGTGGTGGGTGCCTCGGAGGAGCTGTGTGGTGGGTGCATCTGTGGAGCTGTGTGGTGGGTGCCTTGGTGGAGCTGTATGGTGGGTGCCTTGGTGAAGCTGTATGGTGGGCGCCTCGGTGAAGCTGTGTGGTGGGTGCATCGGTGGAGCTGTGTGGTGGGTGCATCGGTGGAGCTGTGTGGTAGGTGCATCGGTGGAGCTGTGTCGGTGAAACTGTGTGGTGTGTGCATCGGTGGAGCTGGGTGGTGGGTGCATCGGTGGAGCTGTGTGGTGGGTGCATCGGTGGAGCTGTGTGGTGGGTGCATCGGTGGAGCTGTGTCGGTGAAGCTGTGTGGTGTGTGCATCGGTGGAGCTGGGTGGTGGGTGCATTGGTGGAGCTGTGTCGGTGGAGCTATGTGGTGGCTGCATCGGTGGAGCTGTGTGGTGGGTGCATCTGTGGAGCTGTGTCGGTGGAGCTGTGTGGTGGGTGCATCGGTGGAGCTGTGTGGTGGCTGCATCGGTGGAGCTGTGTGGTGGCTGCATCGGTGGAGCTGTGTGGTGGGTGCATTAGTGGAGCTGTGTCAGTGGAGCTGTGTGGTGTGTGCATCGGTGGAGCTGGGTGGTGGGTGCATCGGTGGAGCTGTGTCGGTGGAGCTGTGTGGTGGCTGCATCAGTGGAGCTGTGTGGTGGGTGCATCGGTGGAGCTGTGTGGTGGGTGCATCGGTGGAGCTGTGTCGGTGGAGATGTGTGGTGGGTGCATCGGTGGAGCTGGGTGGTGGGTGCATCGGTGGAGCTGTGTCGGTGGAGCTGTGTGGTGGCTGCATCGGTGGAGCTGTGTGGTGGCTGCATCGGTGGAGCTGTGTGGTGGGTGCATCGGTGGAGCTGGGTGGTGGGTGCATCGGTGGAGCTGTGTCGGTGGAGCTGTGTGGTGGGTGCATCGGTGGAGCTGGGTGGTGGGTGCATCGGTGGAGCTGTGTCGGTGGAGCTGTGTGGTGGGTGCATCGGTGGAGCTGGGGGGTGGGTGCATCGGTGGAGCTGTGTCGGTGGAGCTGTGTGGTGGGTGCATCGGTGGAGCTGTGTGATGGCTGCATCGGTGGAGCTGTGTGGTGGCTGCATTGGTGGAGCTGTGTGGTGGCTGCATCAGTGGAGCTGTGTGGTGGCTGCATCGGTGGAGCTGTGTGGTGGGTGCATTGGTGGAGCTGGGTGGTGGGTGCATCGGTGGAGCTGTGTCGGTGGAGCTGTGTGGTGGGGGCATGGTAGAGCTGTGTGGTGGGTGCCTCGGTGGAGCTGTGTGGTGGGTGCCTCGGTGGAGCTGTGTGCTGGGTGCCTCGGTGGAGCTGTGTGGTGGGTGCCTTGATGGAGCTGTGTGGTGGGTGCCTCGGTGGAGCTGTGTGGTGGGTGCCTCGTAGAGCTGGGTGGTGGGTGCATCGGTGGAGCTGTGTCGGTGGAGCTGTGTGGTGGGTGCATCGGTGGAGCTGGGTGGTGGGTGCATCGGTGGAGCTGTGTCGGTGGAGCTGTGTGGTGGGTGCATCGGTGGAGCTGGGTGGTGGGTGCATCGGTGGAGCTGTGTCGGTGGAGCTGTGTGGTGGGTGCATCGTGGAGCTGTGTGGTGGCTGCATCGGTGGAGCTGTGTGGTGGGTGCATCGGTGGAGCTGTGTGGTGGCTGCATCGGTGGAGCTGTGTGGTGGCTGCATCGGTGGAGCTGGGTGGTGGCTGCATCGGTGGAGCTGTGTCGGTGGAGCTGTGTGGTGGGTGCATCGGTGGAGCTGTGTGGTGGGGGCATAGTAGAGCTGTGTGGTGGGTGCCTCGGTGGAGCTGTGTGGTGGGTGCCTCGGTGGAGCTGTGTGGTGGGTGCCTCGGTGGAGCTGTGTGGTGGGTGCCTCGGTGGAGCCGTGTGGTGGGTGCCTCGGTGGAGCTGTGTGGTGGGTGCCTCAGAGGAGCTGTGTGGTGGGTGCATCGGTGGAGCTGTGTCGGTGGAGCTGTGTGGTGGGTGCATCAGTGGAGCTGTGTGGTGGGTGCCTCGGAGGAGCTGTGTGGTGGGTGCATCTGTGGGGCTGTGTGGTGGGTGCCTTGGTGGAGCTGTATGGTGGGTGCCTCGGTGAAGCTGTATGGTGGGCGCCTCGGTGAAGCTGTGTGGTGGGTGCATCGGTGGAGCTGTGTGGTGGGTGCATCGGTGGAGCTGTGTGGTAGGTGCATCGGTGGAGCTGTGTCGGTGAAACTGTGTGGTGTGTGCATCGGTGGAGCTGGGTGGTGGGTGCATCGGTGGAGCTGTGTGGTGGGTGCATCGGTGGAGCTGTGTGGTGGGTGCATCGGTGGAGCTGTGTCGGTGAAGCTGTGTGGTGTGTGCATCGGTGGAGCTGGGTGGTGGGTGCATCGGTGGAGCTGTGTCGGTGGAGCTGTGTGGTGGCTGCATCGGTGGAGCTGTGTGGTGGGTGCATCTGTGGAGCTGTGTCGGTGGAGCTGTGTGGTGGGTGCATCGGAGGAGCTGTGTGGTGGCTGCATCGGTGGAGCTGTGTGGTGGCTGCATCGGTGGAGCTGTGTGGTGGCTGCATCGGTGGAGCTGTGTGGTGGCTGCATCGGTGGAGCTGTGTGGTGGGTGCATCGGTGGAGCTGGGCGGTGGGTGCATCGGTGGAGCTGTGTCGGTGGAGCTGTGTGGTGGGTGCATCGGTGGAGCTGTGTGGTGGGGGCATGGTAGAGCTGTGTGGTGGGTGCCTCGGTGGAGCTGTGTGGTGGGTGCCTCGGTGTAGCTGTGTGGTGGGTGCCTCGGTGGAGCTGTGTGGTGGGTGCCTCAGTGGAGCTGTGTGGTGGGTGCCTCGGTGGAGCTGTGTGGTGGGTGCCTCGGTGGAGCTGTGTGGTGGGTGCCTCGGTGGAGCTGTGTGGTGGGTGCCTTGGTGGAGCTGTGTGGTGGGTGCCTCAGTGGAGCTGTGTGGTGGGTGCATCGGTGGAGCTGTGTCGGTGGAGCTGTGGGTGCATCAGTGGAGCTGTGTGGTGGGTGCCTCGGAGGAGCTGTGTGGTGGGTGCTCTGTGGAGCTGTGTGGTGGGTGCCTTGGTGGAGCTGTGTGGTGGGTGCCTCGGTGAAGCTGTATGGTGGGTGCCTCGGTGAAGCTGTGTGGTGGGTGCATCGGTGGAGCTGTGTGGTGGGTGCATCGGTGGAGCTGTGTGGTGGGTGCATCGGTGGAGCTGTGTCGGTGAAGCTGTGTGGTGTGTGCATCGGTGGAGCTGGGTGGTGGGTGCATCGGTGGAGCTGTGTGGTGGCTGCATCGGTGGAGCTGTGTGGTGGGTGCATCTGTGGAGCTGTGTGGTGGGTGCATTGGTGGAGCTGTGTCGGTGGAGCTGTGTAGTGGGTGCATCGGTGGAGCTGGGTGGTGGGTGCATCGGTGGAGCTGTGTCGGTGGAGCTGTGTCGGTGGAGCTGTGTGGTGGCTGCATCGGTGGAGCTGTGTGGTGGCTGCATCAGTGGAGCTGTGTGGTGGGTGCATCGGTGGAGCTGTGTGGTGGGTGCATCGGTGGAGCTGTGTCGGTGGAGCTGTGTGGTGGGTGCATTGGTGGAGCTGTGTGGTGGGTGCATCGGTGGAGCTGTGTGGTGGGTGCCTCGGTAGGGCTGTGTGGTGGGTGCCCCGGTGGAGCTGTGTGGTGGGTGCCTCGGTGGAACTGTGAGGTGGGTGTCTCAGTGTAGCTGTGTGGTGGGTGCATCGGTGGAGCTGTGTCGGTGGAGCTGTGTGGTGGGTGCATCAGTGGAGCTGTGTGGTGGGTGCATCGGTGGAGCTGTGTGGTGGGGCATGGTAGAGCTGTGTGGTGGGTGCCTCGGTGGAGCTGTGTGGTGATGGAGTGAGACCGAGACCCCATTGAACTATAGGAGGTGTTTCATGATGACAGAGAGACGCGCACTGCCTGAGGTGAGTGATGGGGCGCGTGAGAGGGAGACTCCAATGATGTGAGTGACGTATAACTAGCGAGACTCCATTGAAGTGTGACACCTCTGATGTGGATTTGGGTGGGACTCCTCAGCAGTTTTGACGAAGCTATGGAGTTTGCTCACTTGAACCACATGGCACAACGATGGGGAACCAGTGACACTCTTGATGAGTTTGAGGTGAGTGATAGGTAATGGGTGAGACTTCACAACAGTATAAGAAACGACTGGTTTAGGAAGTGACTGAGATTTTACCGGGGTGCGTGTGGCAGTAGCGCCTGACAGTCAGTCTCGTGGACGGATATGAAGTCACTACGAGTGTTTATTCTTCTGAGGTCGATAAATCGAGCCGCCGCTCTAATTGTGAGTCAAAAGCGTGTGTCACCTGCTTAAGGAAATGAAGCGCTTTGAAAGTACTGCGTGCTAATTACAGCATGTGTCCGCAATTAGTTTAACCCAAGGCTGGCATTCTGTAGTGAAGAAGGGAAATCTTTATATCATTATGCTATGTTTTAAAGTGCATTTCCTTTGATGGTGGGCTCAGCTATTGTATATGGTTAACTTTAAAACAATGAAAACCGTGGCAAAACAATCAAATGTGGTGCTCGATTTCATTAAATCAAAGATATGCACATTTATTCGAGCGATAAGCTCAACATCTGAAAATATTGTACGTGAGCATTAATATGACAAAGCTGTACACTTGCATATCTTTGCTCTAGTTTGATCCATTTAATAGATTTTTTGTATTGTGCTCATTATGTACAGTTTTTACATTTAGATATTATATAAATGATGATAAACATTATCCGAGAGGTCCTGAAGCTGCTCTTGTAAGGGGGTTCACTTTTGATTCGTCCTTGACCGTCCACTCTGCGCGTGCTTTGACCTTGATGGACTTTGTTGGTTACGAGCAATGCTTGAGGTGTATGTATTCGGACCGGTGGTGCGGTCAGGCTGCTGGTGCCTAAAAAAGGGCCGTGATTTAAGTTCTTGCGAGAGAAAAATGACTTTTCTTAAAACTTGAAATCATCTGCTGCCGGGTTTACGAATTGCGCAGAGGACACGCTGTATACGCATACATACATAGACGCAGTTATGCGTGTTTTGATCGCTGCAAACGGCGTGTTTTGATATTTTTGTGAAAGGCATGAAATTGGAAGATTTTGCCATTGAGGAGTTGCAGATGTAAATGCCTAACAAGGAAGCAAAGCAAACAGCCGGAGAAGAGAGAAAACGGCAGGGATCGAAGTAAAGAGGAGGATGCAAGGAGAGGTACAGAGGGAGTTAGCATAAAAGGAGACACGGCCGGCGGCCGTGAAACTGAAAGTACGGCCGGCCGGCCGTGAATAATTAGGGGATGAGCGCACGCTGAGAAGCTGCCTTTGATGTGGTAATGCGAGGCAGGCAGGCAGGCGGCTGGTGGCATTGTGCACGCGCTTTTTAGGGCTTGCGCTTGCGCAATGACCTAAAAAGCACATGCACTCAAAGGAATCGCCAGTGGAATCGCCAGTGGTGGTTAAACACTGGATAAGCCCCTATAGAGCTTCCAGCTGTGCGCATGCGCACAGCAGGCGAGCACTAAAAATGAATTAGTAGGTGAAATTTAAATCATTATTTGTGTAATTACTCATGCAGACAGATGCTCTGACATCTGTACAGTGCATGCTGATCTCTTCCATAAAGAGGCTAAACAAAGTGAAAAAACTCCATCCAAATCATAATTGATCTTGAGTATGTGTAACGTGATAACAGTCTGTGTGCCTTTGTTTCCCTTCATTGCATTGGCATCCACACAGCTCCCAGCCAGAATGATACAAGAACAACGGAAGACTTTTGGTCCTTTAAATCGGGCCTTCCCTGTAAGAAATTGAAAGAATAAAACCCTCACCCAAGGCATTTTTGGCTCGTAACGCAAAGAAAACAACATTTATTTATTTATTTTAAAGGTTTTATATAGCGCTGGCTGGACCCAGGGGTATCAGAGTGCTTTACAATTTTTGAGACAAAAAGGTCAATAGGACAGGGAAAATACATAGCATCAAAGTATATAAACAACATATAAGTCTCCGCCTGACAGATTTCAAAATGATAAATATGGGAAATAAGCACACCAAAATGTGGACGAAGTGATAATCAAAAGTATCATAAGAAACCAATTGAAAAAGACAAAGGAGCCGGAAAAGTTGCAGAGTCAGGATAGGGAGGTTAGTGGTCAGTTAGGTTGGTAAAGAAAGAGAGAGGGGGGCAGCTGTATACCAGTTCTAGCTTAGAACGAGCCGAAGGATTCTGGGTTTGGCTGGTTCCCCCTCATTTCCTTCAGTGTGCTATGGATGAGGTTCAATTTATACAAATTGCAATGTGTGTAGTTGTGCCCACTTTGAAGAATTATTTAGTTATAATTAATGAGAAATGTAAAATATTTTAAGTGCTAGTTAAATCCTCCTCTCTTTAGGAGCTTGCCACCATTTGCCCCACTAAATATGGCAGCCTCCATGCAGATGTAGGCTGCGTCTCTGACTATCGGTCACTGTCGGTCATGTCTTTGTTAATAATAATTTTAAACCATTTCATGTTGCTCTGTAGAAAGCACTTCTAGTTTTTCTAAGCATTGTATAAATATTAGGTTGCTACTGTGGTAGACTTAAGACGTGATGTCAGTATGCTGTTACCGACCGTACACTATGAGACACACTCCCAAGCACACTGCTGACTGCTAATAAAGTTTTTATAACACAAAAACAGGAACATTTGTCGCGCCTGTAAAAGGAATTTACTTTTTCACGTACCAGTTGCATTAGTTAGTATTGTGCAAACTGTGCAATGCATGTAACATTGAATAAAAATGGTGTCATTGTGCAGTATACATATAGGAGTCTACAGGTACAAAGTGGTGTAACAGCCCAGTCCTCTGGTGCGGCCGTTTTAAAACTCGAGAAAGACCGTAGACGACAGCATTTGGTTAGAAGATAAGGCAAGCTCGAGTGGCCTTTCTACTGATCATGATGACGACACAACTTTTTCAGGGTTCCTGCGATAAACGCATACAATCACAAGGCTACCCCCCACCAATGACCATCCATCCATCCACCCTTCTAAAATGCGCACGGGGCGCACCGCGCCCCCACTTACAATTTACAAAGCGTAACCCAAAGGCCCGTTTAAAGTTACGCCTGCGGCCTGTATAGCGCTGCGATAGCTGAGTGGGCAGGGCTAGCGGCGCATCATGATCTATTGCCAGCATCAGCATGCGCACCCAGGCCGCGGGGTCCAATCTCTGTTGATATAGCGCTTAGTAGCCCTGCCGACAACCGAAGTATTGGACAGTAAGAGCGCTATAGGAGCATATACTAGTCGGACCTTCCGTCCGTCTGTGATTATTACCGCCTGAGACGCTGCACCGGTGCAAAGCAGTGCAACAAACAGGCATACTGTACAGAATTACACAGATTTCCCTAAATCCTTTTTTTTATTCTTACTTCATATAATAATTTCACAGGAGCAGGACACAGACAGCGTGACAGCGTGTGGCGCACGTGGTGAGGTGATGAGGCGGTAGGCAGGCAGGGAGTCGGTCTGCTGCGCACAGGAGCCGAGCCTAGAGAGAGAGAAGAGATTCAGGACTACAAAGGCACAGCGGCGTGCGCGTGAGCGTCCTGAAATGGCCAATCACTGCATGGCTTCACATGAAGTCATACAGTGATTGGCCATATAAATTGGGGCCGAGGAAGTGTGCCACCACTCACTCGCGACATCCGATAATGGATTGCCTGCCCTTCTGCACGGTGGACCAGCCAATCCTGGCGCTGCATGCAGCACCAGGATTGGCTAGGGGGGCACATTTACTACTTGCCCGTTTTCAACCCTTTTTCAGCGGCGGTGCTGCTGTAAGAAGCAGCACCCCCCTTGGTCCCTCTCTATGGGGAAAGTCTAGCGCACATTCTTGGGCTAGTCAGAACCCACAACTTGTCATGCGCAGTACTGCTGCAGCTGAGTGTGGACTGTCACTCATGCTGCAGCAGCCCAGCCAACCCCACCCCCTGCGCATTCCCGATTGAGTCCGGTGTGTCCCACTCCCGGCGGATTCCCGGCCGGTAGCGCTAATAATAACAGAGAGGTAATTATTGCCAAAAATATGACTGTGCATTCATGTGACTTAGTGGGGCTACGTCCCTACGCCCCAATGGATGCACCGCGCCTGATTAACCCTGAATCTAATTATTGCACTCATGTTTGCATGCAGGGCTGGCAAAATGACCAAGAGCCTAATCCAGTCCCATGCACTTAAGAATCGTCCAAAACATGGAGTGGAGAAGTGTGGCTCAGGGGTTAGAGGCGGCAGACCTGGAGCTTGAGTTTGGCCCTGGACCAGGGTTCAATTCCCCGCCTCGGCGGGTCTTGGGCTCAATAATTCCACGGACTCGATAATTCTCGCTCCGGTGCCTTCTCGACTCACGGGTTCACACTCTGCGACTCTGGGCAATAGCTTGCTTAATCTCCACATCGGCCCCTCGCGGTGGGATAGCTGGCTTTCACCTTGTGGATACCCTGCCAGGGTTATCTCACAGGGGAATACCAGGACGGGTTCCCTAAGCAAGCGCGGAGATGCTCAAGGGTAATTCATGCGCTATATAAGCCTCATACATTTACATGTGCAGAGCTTTGTGGCGCCGTGTGCACAGGAGATAGGGGCCACACCCTCAGTTATATGGGCAAATACTTTGTCCAATCATTTTAGGGAGAAAATCAGGGATATCCAAGATTCCTTTCCAAAAAACCTGACGCCTCCCCAGCCCCAGCGGCAGCTTAGTGTGGCGAAGGACCCAGATCATTCCCTCTCAGCCTTTTGCCCCATTAACCTCTTGGCCTCTCGCAAAACCTTGGGGCATTGAAATCTGGTTCCCCCAATGATCCTCGTGCGGCTCGGCTGTTGGCCGACCTAGCTGACAAGGTTAACCTGGAAGTTAATACTCTGATCAACCAGTCGCTTCGCGAGGCATACGTCCCGCTTGCTTGGAAGCAGGCTCTTTTACTTCCATTACTTAAGAAGCCCACCCTGGACCCCTCGTTTCCCGGTAATTACAGACCCATTTCGCTTTTGCCTAGTCTGGCCAAGGTCTGTGAAAAGGCGGTCACCTTGCAGTTAACCAACTACGTGACGATGTCGGGCGCACTACATCCTGCACAATCGGAGTTCCGGGCTGCCCACAGTACAGAGTCGGCACTGTTGGAGGTGGCTGAGTCTATCAGGGACTGTTTGGATGCCGGCGGTAGAGCAGCTCTGGTGATGCTGGATCTCTCGGCGGCATTCGACACAGTTCTCCACTCCCTCCTCCTGGAGCGACTTACTGACATCGGCATTGCAGGTTCGGCGTGGAGCTGGCTGCAATCCTTTTTGGAGGATAGGTCACAGCAAGTCTGGCTCCCTCTGTTTGCCTCGTCCCCCTCCCCGCTCTCCACTGGTGTCCGTCAGGGCTCCTCCCTTAGCCCCCTTTTGCTTAACATCTTTGTGACTCCCCTGGTTTATCTGGCGGAGTCACTGGGGGCTAGGGTGATGGCCTATGCGAATGACACGCAGTTATTGTTTACCTGGAGAAGGGGCGAGGACTCGGTCGACACGGCTCAGCGCTGTCTTTCTGCGGTGTTTCGGTGGTTGGCCAATGCACAACTCAAGTGCAATGAGGAAAAGTTGGAGGTGCTCCTGTTTGAAGCTTTTCCTGCGGGTTTTCGATCCAGACTGTGGCCTACTGACTTTCCACCTCCACAATCAGACAAGGGCCTTGCAAAAAATGTGGGTGTCTGGTTCGAGGAAAATTTGAAATTTGCGACACATGTCAAAAAACTGATAGGGACTTGTTTTGGCATACTTAAAACCTTGCGTAAATTCATCCCCCTTCTCCCGGATGAGGCTAAAGAAACTGTAGTCCGAGCATTGATCCTCTCCCGGCTGGACTACTCCAATGCGCTTTTAGTGGGATGTCCAGGCTATCAGATAAAAAAATTACAGGTAGTCCAAAATGCGGCTGCGCGCCTCCTACGTGGTCTTTCTTCCAGGCAGAGCATGCGGGTCCTTCTCCGCCACCTCCACTGGCTCCCTGTCGAGGCCCGTTTGAAATTTAAAATGCTGGTGATTGTCCACCGGGCCTTGTATGGTTTGGGCCCACTATATCTACAGAAGCGCTTTTCTTTTTATGTTCCTTCCCAGACCTTGCGGTTCTCGAACCAACTTCTTATTCAGAACCCACGCTTTTTACGCCAGAGGCTTGGGGGCTGCTCTTTCACCCATAAGGCTGGTTTAGCTTGGAATGAGCTTCCTCTTGCTCTTAGGAGGATTGTGGATCCGGTTTTCTTCAAAAAGAACCTAAAAACATTACTATTTTAAGCCTATTTTTCTGTTCAGCTGGTTGTGGTGGTTTTAGGGTAGCAGCGCCGGGATACTCTGAGTAGCTGAGCGCTTTAGAAATGCAGCACATAACATAACATAACAGTCAAAAGTTGTGGACAGATCCATAAAATCAAGATACAAAAAGACACTGTTTCACAATATTATACTTTTTCTATCATCAGGGTCAGATTTAAACAGTGGTCTGTGGTCCCCAAACACTCCATGAAACCATGTTGGCAGCTGCTGGCCCAATCATGGATTGTATTATAAATGACCAAACTGAGAATGTTTTGCAGAGGTGTGAATGATGGAACCTGGGCCCTAACATCTTTGATTCGTTCGATCACCTTTTTTGAAAATGAGGATAATTATCAATGAAGGCCAGGACATTGGTATGTGGGAATAAATATAACTATTAAAAACATTAGTCAATAGAGGCACCAATACGTCTGGATTAGATTTCACCAGGTCTATGGGGACCCAGTTGGACTTGAGTGCTTTCCCACTAGGGGTTTGCTGAATGACTTCGATAATCTCACTCACCGAGACAGATAAATACAGCTGATGTTTGATGTTTTTGTAGAAACACAGGGTCTGGAGTAAGTATACTGAAAATACGGGAAAGTAAATTTGAGAAAAATGTGTCCCCATGATTCACTAAGGATATGACCCCTAACTGGGGAGACATGGCTACTAGATGTCGTAATAAAGGTTACAGTATCCCCAAATATTTTTTTAAGGAAGCTGTAGTGACTAGGTTCTCTCAATTTTATTGAAAATCACTAAACGCCTGCTTTTAATTGCTAATTTATACTGTCTAAGGGAACCTGCAACTGCTTTAGGATCTCTTGGTTTACCTCCATGAGCGTTTTGTAACTGTCTATTTACTAAGGAGGAAGCTTTGTTGTACCACCTGGGAGCGTCAATTTGGGTCCTTACAGGTTTTTGAGGGTGAGTATAACACAATTACAGAGATCTTCAAATGAGGTGACAACCGACTCCTGTCATGTCCTCCAGGAAAGGACATAGTTATATAAGTAGGTCAGAGGTCTAGCTGATCCAGACAGAATTGAGATCCAGCAACTTCCTGGGTGGAGACGGAAAGTACTAGTTTTCCCTCTCACTACATTGAGAGAAGCAGAGAGAATAGGACTTGTGGAGAGGAGCTCCACATCAGTAGGCCATTTATAAAAGCTGAGAAATTAATAAAGATAAGTTAATAGCCTGATGCCAGGTTCTGTCTTTTATGCAGAGTGTTATGCTTGCCAGTGCTATGAAGAGAAACCAATCCAGAATAGGACAACTGGCGACGAGGGTGGGATCAAAGATCATGCCTGCAGATAACGGAGGCAAGTAATATAAGAAAGTACCAGTGCTGAGGAAGGACAAATTACCTGCAGCTAGCATGCAGCATTAAAGAAAAGCAGGAATTCTCTTACCTACAAGCCATGCATGCTGCAGCCGTGTGGTGGCCATTTTGAATTTAGGCAAGTTGAGATACAGTCCATTGAAGTCTATGGGGTGGCCATCTTGAAGTCAGGCACATGAGACAAATCCACTAAAATCAATGAGGCGGCCATATTGGAATCAATTCAGAAAAGGCTAAACTACCAAGCCAATTCTTCAACAGAAAGGAGACAAGCTACCGGGGACCGGTTTCTGGCATTTCAGCCGTCTTTGGCCCTCCTTGTTGTTAAATATTTTGTCCACCCTAAGTGTGGAAGGGTATACTCAGATGTGAGTCCCTTGCTCATTGCACCATCAGGATTCAAGCAAGCCGGGCCGATGACGGCTGAAATGCCAGAAACCGGTCCCCGGAATCTTGTTTCCTTCCCAGTGTAAGAATTGGCTTGGTAGTTTGGTTTGCCCTGTTCCCATCATGCACTGGGACAGGAACAGACTAATTTGCATATAGCCAGGTTCTGAACTGGGATGGTGCAGTGAGCTAAAAAACGGTGTTGGATCTAGCCCTGATCTCTTGACTGGGTGAGAGTATTCTGCTTAATTCAGAAACTCTGTCCATCACCACCCCTTGTTGTTAAACATTTTGTCCACCCTAAGTGTGGAAGGGTATACTCAGATGTGAGTCCCTTGCTCATTGCACCATCAGGATTCAAGCAAGCCGGGCCGACGACGGCTAAAATGCCAGAAACCGGTCCCCGGAAGCTTGTTTCCTTCCCAGTGTAAGAATTGGCTTGGTAGTTTGGTTTGCCCTGTTCCCATCATGCACTGGGACAGGAACAGACTAATTTGCATATAGCCAGGTTCTGAACTGGGATGGTGCAGTGAGCTAAAAAACGGTGTTGGATCTAGCCCTGATCTCTTGACTGGGTGAGAGTATTCTGCTTAATTCAGAAACTCTGTCCATCACCACCCCTTGTTGTTAAATATTTTGTCCACCCTAAGTGTGGAAGGGTATACTCAGATGTGAGTCCCTTGCTCATTGCACCATCAGGATTCAAGCAAGCCGGGTCGACGACGGCTGAAATGCCAGAAACCGTTCCCCGGAAGCTTGTTTCCTTCCCAGTGTAAGAATTGGCTTGGTAGTTTGGTTTGCCCTGTTCCTATCATGCACTGGGACAGGAACAGACTAATTTGCATATAGCCAGGTTCTGAACTGGGATGGTGCAGTGAGCTAAAAAATGGTGTTGGATCTAGCCCTGATCTCTTGACTGGGTGAGAGTATTCTGCTTAATTCAGAAACTCTGTCCATCACCACCCCTTGTTGTTAAATATTTTGTCCACCCTAAGTGTGGAAGGGTATACTCAGATGTGAGTCCCTTGCTCATTGCACCATCAGGATTCATGCAAGCCGGGCCGACAACGGCTGAAATGCCAGAAACCGGTCCCCGGAAGCTTGTTTCCTTCTCAGTGTAAGAATTGGCTTGGTAGTTTGGTTTGCCCTGTTCCCATCATGCACTGGGACAGGAACAGACTAATTTGCATATAGCCAGGTTCTGAACTGGGATGGTGCAGTGAGCTAAAAACAGTGTTGGATCTAGCCCTGATCTCTTGACTGGGTGAGAGTATTCTGCTTAATTCAGAAACTCTGTCCATCACCACCCCTTGTTGTTAAATATTTTGTCCACCCTAAGTGTGGAAGGGTATACTCAGATGTAAGTCCCTTGCTCATTGCACCATCAGGATTCAAGCAAGCCGGGCCGATGACGGCTAAATGCCAGAAATCGGTCCTTGAAGCTTGTTTTCTTCCCAGTGTAAGAATTGACTTGGTAGTTTGGTTTGCCATGTTCCCATCATGCACTGGGACAGGAACAGACTAATTTGCATATAGCCAGGTTCTGAACTGGGATGGTGCAGTGAGCTAAAAAACGGTGTTGGATCTGGCCCTGATCTCTTGACTGGGTGAGAGTATTCTGCTTAATTCAGAAACTCTGTCCATCACCACCCCTTGTTGTTAAATATTTTTGTCCACCCTAAGTGTGGAAGGGTATACTCAGATGTGAGTCCCTTGCTCATTGCACCATCAGGATTCAAGCAAGCCGGGCCGACGACGGCTGAAATGCCAGAAACTGGTCCCCGGAAGCTTGTTTCCTTCCCAGTGTAAGAATTGGCTTGGTAGTTTGGTTTGCCCTGTTCCCATCATGCACTGGGACAGGAACAGACTAATTTGCATATAGCCAGGTTCTGAACTGGGATGGTGCAGTGAGCTAAAAAATGGTGTTGGATCTAGCCCTGATCTCTTGACTGGATGAGAGTATTCTGCTTAATTCAGAAACTCTGTCCATCACCACCCCTTGTTTTTACATATTGGAATCAGGCATTCCAATCCTAACTCATTAAAGCCTATAGAGACAGCCATACTAAGGGCAGACACCAAGCCAGGTTAGCTTTTGAAAGGAATACACATAGCTGGGGCATCAAAGCCGGAACAGATCTACAAGAAAAATGTGAAGCTGCCAGAAAAAATACAGTGATCACCTTTGAGTGAACTTTCCCAAAATCAAAGAAAAACACCTATACGCAAGATCTCTACAGAAGAGGGTCAACAAATGATACACAAATTATAGTGAGCAGTCCTGTTGCATTATCATACTAGCACATTCCACCATCATGTCGGTGGGAAAAGAAACACAAAAATCTGACCCCTGCATTCAAGTGCCACACCCAGTGACACAGACTGGCACCCAAAGTTTGGGTCCCAAATAGAACCGGTAGCTGGGGTCACTGGATGAATTTCTAGCAACAACCGGTGAGCGAAGAGACCAAAAACGTCTGCTACTACTACTACAGCTGGTGGGGTATGAAGGCTGACGCCTCATCAGAACATTTTCAGCAAAGGACACAGAGACATATGAAAACCTCAAAGAGACACTACGTGTCCATTTCAACACAAGACGTTGATCAAGAGCGCCTCCTCTTCAACGAGCACGTCAGGAACCAGGAGAATCATTAACAAATTTCATTACAAGGTTACAAAGTCTGGTACACTACTGCAATTTCAATACATTCACAAATGAGGAAGCAATTCGACTCAGGGAAATTGAGGGCTGTTCAATACCAGACATGAAGCGCAAGATCCTTCAAAAGCAGCTCTCGCTAAAGGAAATCATGAGGAGGGCCTAAGCTGGAGAGCGGGCCAAAGCAAGAAAATTTCACGTCAATACAAGAAAGGAAGACAAGATAAATTAGATGTTTCTCATGTCAGTGAGTAAAGTCCAAGAAACTAAAAGAGCCAGAAAGAGTGAGGGCAATGAGAGACCTGAGACAAGATATCAAGATAGACAAAATGACATGAAATACTCAGATTCAACAATGCAAAAGGCAGTGGAGGATGGCAAACAAAAGACCGGGGCAATCCGGGATTGTGACAGACAAACTAAAATAACTTCAAGGAGTCATTCATCAAACTTTCCAGATCATTCTGAAGAAGCTTAAAGCAGTGGGACAGATCACACAAATGGAACAGACAACACCATGCCCAACAAGCATGAAGTAAAAACAAACTACAGAAGATTGGGCAATTCACACCAACCCTGGAAACCAGTATAGAAACACACCAGAGCCACCCACTGTTCATCAAACTTAGACTTTTCCGAAGAAGCATGGAGCCGTGGGATATATCACAGACGACAATGCACCCAACAAGCGAGAAGAAACAAGCCACATAAGACTGGGCAATTCACTCAGACACCGGAAACAGGTATGAAAAGACACCCATGAAAATAAGGAGAAAACTGAGAGGATCCAATTAACATCACATGAGAGGAGCAGAGACAAAATGAAGTGGGGCCAAACAAAAGAAATAAACACTCGGCTATCAAATTATCCCTCCGTTGCAAGAGCACATAAGACGCTTCAAGAGATGTACCCAAAGAAATGTCTCAAAGACAGCTCCGACTTAAGAAGCAGTTCATCACAGTCCATCAGCTCCAGAGATTTACCAGCCAGAACACACCCAAAAAAACTTCCTCAAAGGAAATCAACAGAAGATTCATCTGATTCAGAAAGCATGTCTGCACAATCACTCAGGTTAAAAGAATCAATATCAAGACAACACCCATGCCATCAATCACCCAAAAGCACAATGGAGTCAGGGAATGTTCTCCCCGTTCAGAGCAAAACATCACATGCCGATTACTCAGAACAATCACTTACCCCACAACGCAACATGTCATGTCAGTTATATTCACACAAAGACATGAATAATATACCTTCACCTCTGATGGAGACAGCTCGGCTGACTCAAAGAGCTTGCAGAATAAGAACAAATGTATAGGACATTACCCAAAAATGTTGGGAAAAGGCTGCCTCATCACTCTGTAGGAAAGGCAGAAAGGTGCTGACAGAGACATGTCATTCTCAAGGAAAGGGGGATGAGAAAGGAACATGCATATGCCCAGATTTCAAAGACTTCAACATTCCAAAACACAACTGGGAGTAGGTGAGGCAAACAGAACAAGTAAATGGATCTCAGAGCCGACCCTTGTTCTCGTGAAGCATCAACACAACAAACACCTTTCTCAACAGAAACCCCACTCAACATCCACAGAGCTAATAAACCAATCAAGTAGCCCAAAGGATGCTCACCTCACCAACGAACACTTCCTCACAATAGACATCACCCGCGACATCTGCAGAACCACTCTCAACATTCGCAGAGCAAAGAAGCCAACTACAGAGCCCAAAGGATGCACTAAAGAGATTGACTGAATTTCTTTGTAATTGGGGGGGGGGAGATGTCATGTCTTCTAAGAAAGGACATTGTTTTATGAGTAGGTCAGCAAAGTTAACAAACCAATCAAGGAGTCGAAAGGATGCTCACCTCATTAACGAACACTCCCTGCAACAGATATCACCCTCAACATCCGCAGAACCACTATCAACATTTATGGAGCAAAGAAACCAACTACAGAGCCCAAAGGATGCACTGAAATGATTGACTGAATTTCTTTGTAAATGGGGGGAGATGTCATGTCCTCCAGGAAAGGACAATGTTATATAAGTAGGTCAGCGGTCTAGCTGATGCAGGTAGAAGTGAGATGCCACGAACTTCCCGGGTGGAGACAGGAAGTACTAGTTTTCTTTCTCACTACATTGAGGGAAGCAGAGAGAATAGGACATATGGAGAGTAACTCCACATCAGTAGGCCATTTATAAAAGCTGACAAATTAATAAAGATGAGTTAATAGCCTGATGCCAGGTGCTGTCTTTTATGTAGAGTGTTATGCTTGCCAATGTTGTGAACAGAAACCAATCCAGAATAGGACAGCTCCCTCCATCCCTCATCTTCAAGACACTTTAGACGTGAGTCCATCAGAGGTGGGTTGGGGATGGGGTACCACAAAGGAGGGACTTTGTTCCTTGCTTATCGGTGGACAAGGTTGGCACAAGGGTTGTGGTCACCATAGAAGTATTCAATGGTCGTGCCTTGCTCTGAATAATTATCGAACTCCCTGGATATGAATATCTAATTAATTATAGAGGGACAGCCCCTGACTTGAAATGTTGGTGTGGGATTTACATTATTTCTCACATACTCCTGGCTGTTACACGGATCATAACCTGCCAGGTAGCCTCCAAGTTCTGCTCCTTTGTGTACAACTCACTATAAACACTGCAGCGGCTCCCACCCGGTGCGGCACTTCTCTGCAGGTGATCCTTGTGTCCACAATCAGGACTTCAATACTGCCCATGGACTGCGAACCTAACCAACCATGGAGCTGCTCTCAAGCTGTTTTCATCATGAGAGCGGCTCCATGATTGTTTGGAACAGGCTAACCTAGCGCTCATTTTGAGACTAGAGGCCTGTGTCAGCAATCCCCAGGCTGTTTCAGAGCCCTTGTATTGCTGGGTCTACAGTGCGCATGTCGAGCTGGCCGTTGCGAGACAGCAGTCCAATCGTCATGCTCACTACAGGGCAGCAGAGTTCGTGCAATTGCAGGATTCAGCCTCACCCTCACACTATACACAGTGCAAGCTTTGGCAAAATAAAATGCCATTGACATGCCATTTTATTTATGTGTGTTGGCTGTTGTGCTCGCAGCAGGTGAGGCGATGCTCCTCCGGCTTTTAGGAGGAGCCACCCCTGCAATTACATTTCAAATAACCCCAGCCGCCCTTTCGAACATGCTGCCAATTGATGTTACTCTTCATGGCAGGTTTGGGGGTGCAAGCGCCTTATGCTAACTCATGACTGCATGCCGCTGACTCTCTTGCACTGATTTACAGCTGATCCCCAAGAAGTCGCTGAAAGATTGGGTGGGTTGCTTGAATGGGTTTGGACAGGTGCTGACAGTCCCGCTCTTGCTTGGTCCTGGCCCACACCATAGCCCGGTGCGTTCCGCGCTGCGGGAGAAAACAACGTGCTTAGTAGCGCTGGGACAACAATGCTCCTTCTCATGCACTGCCTGCTGCAAAGGATTATTGACCTGGTAGTCCTTGACCCCTCTCTGCAATACTGGTGTCCCAGCCAGAAATGAGGTTATTGCCTACTGTCATACTTTGCACGGAGATAGAGGCTAGGGCCATGACAGCTCTAGGGCGGTGCGACCGCATCGGGTGCTGACTTGGCATGGAGGTGCCTGTTTTCAGGAAACAATTAAAATGACAAGAAAACGCCGGAAATTAATGTTCTTCCTGGCGAGATCGGAGTTTTGTCTAGTAGGAGTTTTCGTGGAAGTTTTGATTCATGGTAAGCAGCACCGAGGGTTAATATGCCTGCTGCAAAGGACATGTACCATGCAGGTCACAAAGTGAATGCAATGTCAACCAGAGGTGCAACTAGAGGAGGCGCAACTAGAGCCAAATTTCGGGGGGGCTAACAAAAAATTTCGGGGGGGGGGGGGGGCTGAACCTTTAATCGGTAGGCAGAGTGGAGCTGCAGGGGCTCTTAGAAGGGGTGAAACAACTGCAAGGCCTAATTAACATTCAAATGGTCTTTTAAAGACCTGTGAAACGTTTGGGTGCGGCTCTGTGTGTGCCCGGGATCTGTCTCATCCCGGGCTGCCACACACGACGGTGGGGGGGGGGGGGGTTTGGGGGGCTGAAGCCCGGTGAGTCCAATGGGTGTTGCACGCCTGAATTGTCAACAGGTCAGGGGGTTACCGCTTTTGTCAGGGACTTCCTTTTGTTAGTTGCAGTTTACAGTGAGCTATTAACTGTCATCAAGGCATAAATGTTAGAGGTGTTTATGTTATGTTAGAGGTGTTTATATAGCGCGCGGCTGCCCCAGCCAAGGGGCGTCCCGGCGCTAGCTGCCAATGTCCAGGGGACAGCAAGATGGAATTATGGGGAGGTCCAGAAGTGTACATAACATAACTAGTTAAAAAGGTAGGTTTTTATGGCTTTGCGAAAGGATAAAAGGTCGTTCATTGCGGGGATTTGAGCTGGGAGTCCATTCCAAAGTTTGGCTGCTAAGTATCCAAACGAGCGACCACCCATTCGGCTTAACTTGGTACGGGGGATAGTGACCAAGTTCTGACCTTCTGACCGAAGGGAGCGCTGAGGGACGTAGGGTGAGAGCAGTGGACATAGCATCGGTGGGGAGGAGAATTTCAGAATTTTAAAAGCAAGGCAAAGAGATTTAAAATGGATCCTCTTTTCAACAGGTAGCCAGTGTAGGTTCCTGAGGGTGGAGGAGACCGCTTTGTGCCGGGGTAGACCTGTAAGAGCTCTTGCAGCGGCGTTTTGGACTCTTTGTAGGCTAAGTTTCTCGGCTACGTTAGTTCCCAGCAGTAGTGAGCTAGCGTAGTCCAGCCGTGATAAAATTGCCGACTGTATTATCACTTGGCGTGTTTGATGGTCGAAAAATTTTAGAATGGGCCGAAGGTTTCAAAGGATCCCGAAACATGTGGCAGCGACTTTTTTAGTGTGGTGGGTAAAGTTCAAAGCAGAGCCCACCCAGACTCCTAGGTTTTTTACCACACTCTTGGGGACAGGCGGTTGGTCCAAGGTTTCCGGCCACCAGTTATTGCCCCAGTCCGTTGTATCTTTGCTTAGAAGCAGAACCTCCGTTTTGCCGGCGTTTAATTGGAGATAGTTTGCCGACATCCAGCTGGTGATGTCACTGAGGGTTTGTTTGAAGTTCATAGCACTCAGGCCGTTATCGTCTTTTAGAGCCACCACCAGCTGGGTGTCGTCAGCGTAGGACACCAATGTGAGTCCATGTTTCATAGCTACCTCTGCCAGCGGGAGGACATAAACATTGAACAGGGTCGGGTTAAGAGCCGACCCTTGAGGGACTCCTTGTTCAACGGGACATTCCTTCGAAATGAAGGGTGGGGTGGAGACCCTGAAGGATCTGTCGGCAAGGAAAGCCCTAAACCAGTTAAGGGCCTGGTCAACGACTCCTACTTCCTCAAGTCTGGACAGCAGTACCTTATGTGAAACTGTATCGAAGGCAGCACTGAGATCTAAAAGAATCAGTGCTGCCTTTCCTCCTGCGTCCAGTATGGTCCGAAGATGTTCAATGACGCTTAGGAGTGCAGTTTCGGTACTGTGCCCAGCTTGGAATCCATGTTGAGACCTGTCTAGAATGGAATTAGACACTAAGAAGTTGGTCAAGATGGAGTTGACATGGGCTTCTGCCACCTTGGCTGGCCAAGGGAGCAGGGAGATGGGCCTGAAGTTCTCTGGGAGGCTGGGGTCAAGTGAGGGTTTTTTATGATTGGTGAGACCCATGCTTTTTTCCAGTTGGTAGGGATGTTTGCCGTAAGGAAGGACGAGTTGGTAATGTCTCTGAGTGGGCCCAGAACGAGCTCACCGGCCTCTCTGAAGAGTTCAGGCTTTAAAGGATCAGCGGGAGAGCCGGATTTAATTTTGGCACAGATTTTCAGATAGTTGTCATGGCTAATGGCTGGAATATAGGAAAGTTTAGGTCCATGAGAGTCGGCTATGGGTAAATGATGGGGCACTGTCGTGAACGTATTGTAGATTTTTTTAATTTTGTCCATAAAGAAAGTGGCCAGGTTTTCGCAAAGGTCTAGGGAGGTATTGAGGTCTTTTACAGTTTTTTTAGCACTGAGTTCTTTCAAAATGCGAAAGATAGTTTTAGAGGCGTTGTGGCTGTTCTGAATTTCCGATGCATAGTATGCCGCCCTAGTCCTACATATATTGCGATGATAGCTTTTTTGAAGCTGAGAATATATGCTTTTTAACGTGGGGTCATAGTCCTTTCTCCATCTGCGTTCTGCTTTTTTTAGCTCTTTTCTAAGCAAAGTGAGCTCATTATTAAACCAGGGGCTAGATTCGTGGGTATGTATTTTCCCCCAGACTTTCATTATTCTAATGTTGCAAAAAGGGTTCATTTGGGTTCAGATCAGTTCTTGTTATTAACGAGAGCCCCGATCCACTGGTTACATTTTAAATTCAGAGTGTGTGCTTTTTCTGACCAAGTACTCTTCAACTATACTGCCTACCTGCATGGATGACATGTGAATCCACCCCTTGTTTTCCTCTGGGTGAGGTAACATTTCCTATACACTGACTTACACACCTATGATTGATAGTCTCTGTGTAATGTGTGTGTTATGTAAAGTGCTCTGACACTCTTCACTTTTATGAGTGACACTATAAAACGAATTAAATGCATCTGTGAGATAGTGGTTATGAAGACTGTTAAACGGTGGTACTCCGTGGTCGAGATGGTCATTGGGGGGGAGGGTGCCGAAAAACATTGTCGCACTGGGTGCCACCAGTGCTAAAGCCGGCCCTGGCTAGGGCCTATTGAGCAGTGTGTGCGTCATGACATTTCAAATGTGAACAATGCCTTTGCAAAATATGAACACGTTTTTGCCAGGCACATAGTCCAAGAATTGAGCCTCACCAATTGAAGATCTTGGCAGATTACGCTGTAACCAAGATTGGTAGTTGTAAATGCCACAGTGAGTCTACCTATAGGAGGCAAGTTACCAGTTCTGGCTTCCTCCCATCTTATTTATAATAATTATAGCTGGATATAATAAATGCATAATAATTCGATTATGTCAATTTGTAAGCTGTACCTTCTTTGGAGCATGTAGAATCTAATGTTTAGGTGATATATAATTGATAACGTGGTCAATCAAGAATTGTCTTTGAATCAGTAGTATAACTATGGTTTTTGTAGCTCCTAACAGCATGTTGAACGCTAATATTCCTGACAGCTTCCGAACCCCAACTAGGGTCACTTAGCAGATACTTTTGACAGTGAATGCTATCCCAGTCAGGAAATAAGACTAGGAGGACCATGAGAGAACATTAACCAACAAATGATTACATATTAATAGTTGTATAGTTTAGTGGGTTCATGTGCCTGCTGCACAGAAGGAAAGCGCAAACCACAAATAAAATTTTACTCAATAGTGTATCAGAGCACATTGTGAAATAAGCAATCAACTTCAGGAATATTTAGGCTTTGGAGTGCTCGATATTCCTTAAAAATGTGGGGGCATATCATCAAGGCGCCGCAATAAAATTATTGCCGCTTTAGCGTCCGTTTTCGGGCGAAAAGGGGCGATAATTTTATAGCCTGATCAGCAAGGTCTCGTTATCGTGTGAATCCATGCCTCAGCGCCTGTTTCCTCAACGCTAATGAGATGCATAGTGGGCGTACCCCACCAAAATAACGTGAGAAATGTCGCTAACAGACATTTCTCCTAGCAGCAAGCTGCTTGCTAACCTGCGTAGCGATAAGAGAAGTAGTGCTAACCACGCTTATCGCAGGTTTCATTGCACCTGCTTTTCAACTGACTAAACCATAATAGCCTATGGGTGGTGGATCATAAGGATGAGACCACCCGGCCCTATCTACAAGTATTTGCCTATCGCTGTGCGATTATCGCTGGATTTCCAGCGATAATCGCACATTTTGCAGTTATCTCTGGATTTTTAATCGCATTGAGATAAGCGTTGCTGATAGCGTGCTATCCCTGAAATAAAATCCAGCAATAGCCGGCGATAATTAGCCTCGCTATAAGCGCGCTTAGCGATAATTATCGCCGGCTTTTGCTGATATGCCCCATGGTGACTATCACGTCCTCTGTATTAGAAGAGGCAGATCTTATAATCAGTGCTAGCACTCAATACCTAGAGTACCTGTTTGCTGCCTGGAAATGCTGATTCTATGCCTTCCCAATTAAAGAAGTGCAGGCACTCAGTACTGAAGAGCACCTGCCTATTTAAAGCACTGTTTATAAAGCACTTGTAACACGGATATCCGCCATTGTCCTGACCGTGGAACTAAACATAGATCAGCATGATAATAGAACTGGCAGTAGTTTGTTAAAGGTTTAGTTCCGGTGTTAATTTCATTCTAGCACTTGACGACCAAATACTGCACGAAAAATACAGCTAAGGGGGCCTTATGAATGCGCATTCTCCAGCTAAAATTCATGCAGGCGGTTTAGGTGTGCACTGTATCACTACTTCCAACACCCTTACACATTTCCCAATACTACAGAATGACGCCTGGCCCTGGACTTAGCCGAGGTACACAGTATTTTATGTGCTTTCTAATAGCTTACCGCCCTCAATATTCAGTGTTCTGCTACCTGTGACTGCCATCTAGTGGGCATGTGTAGAAAATACAGGTATGATTGCTGCAACCGTCTCTGTTCTGTGCAAAACGTTTTGCCTCCAAGATGTGTCGCACATGAAAAGTTAAATATAAAAGAATCACTCAGTTTTATAGGTAAACTTCTTTCTTTCTAAGTTGTAGTGCAATAAGCAAGCTCACGTTTTGTGTGTTGTTTGCCAGCTTTAGTGGGCTTAGCAGATAATATATAGAAAACAAAAAAATTAATAAAGGTTTTGAGTTTACATCCAACTTGTGATGGAGTTTTGAGTCTTCACTTGAGTTCAAGAGCATTGTGCAGCATTTAGGGGCCATATTTATCAACAATGATGCAACACTGACTTGAGGGCTTTGCATTGTGGGGACCTTTGAAAAAGTGATGCAAGCAACACAGCACTACTACTTATCAATACTGAGAAGTATGGAAGGAGCCTCGAGGAGCCAGGAGGGAACCAAAACCAACACAGAAGACCTGCCATCATCCCATAGGAAGTCTAACTTCAATAAGGTGGAGAACCAGGTATTAATAAGAGAGGTGACAAAAATCAACATCTCCTATTTGTCACCTCAAAATTGCCATTAGGGAGGGAGGATGCATTTTGGCAATCCATAGTGGATAACATTTATTGTGTAGTACAAACAAAAAGAACCGTCATGCAGTGCAAGATGAGGTGGCATAAAACAAGCGCAGAACCAATGAAAAACTGGTCAGGAACCTTAATTCAGCCATGAGTATCGGAGGAGGAACTGATGACCAAGAGGAGTTTGATCCATTAGAGGAGCAGGTGGCATCCCTCATTCCAACAGAGCTGGCAGCTGGAGTGGAAGGGTAGGATGGTGCTGAAGTGGAGGACCTGAAAGAACTACAGGGAGAGTCAAAACAAGGTACCATATATTTGCAAACTGTCATGCAGAGCAACGCAGCAACACACTTTGCTGTGCTGCGTGAAAGGGCGGAAATGCCCCACATGTTAAATCATTCTTCACATAACTGTCCTTTACGTGGGCAGTACCAGTTTTGCTAGCCAAGTCCAGCCCTGGCAAGTCTCCCTGGTCCATGCATGATGTGCTGCCTCAGTCAAGGTATTACCTCTCGATACTGGGACTTGTAGTGTCATTTATCCCTTAACAAAATGGGGATACAAGTTTCAGAATACAAAGTAAAAAGCATGGACTGGAGCAGCACATCATGGACCTGGGAAACTTGGTAAATGTGTCATTGCCAAGGCGGGCCCCCTTTCCCCATCATGCAATTGTTCTTGTGTTGGGTCCAGATAGCCAAAAGTGTACTGTGATGTAAAAATAGTCAATGGTTGTTTGTAGAGAGTCAATGTGTCACCCAGGAGCGTCTCCGTGTGCTGAGAAGGAGCATGCACTGCAAGTAGTATGTCTCAAAGAGCCAGGTGTACAGTTTATAGTACCATCAATATGTGACACAGCTGACCTGGTGTGCTGGGGGAGGCTGTCCCAGGTGTAGACCATCATATATGGGGAACACCCACCCTCCCGTCTTGCTCATATGGATATTGAGAGTGTGGGTGAGTGCATGTGATGCAAAGTGGAGGTTCACGATTGGATGGTTGTATTGTAGATTGGTTGTGAGCTAGGTTGGTCCCGCATAGTGCAGTGTCTTGTAGGTGTGGATGAAAATCTTGAACTGCCAATGTGTCTGAAGGGTGAGGCAATGTAATTTTCTGAGGTGAAGTGTGATGTGCATGCTGTAAAGTAGGCTCTGGAAATAATCTGGCAGTGGTGTGTTGGATGGTTTGCCTATTGTGATGCGGGTGTTCAGGGATACTGTAGTAGAGAGTATTGGTGCATGACGGTCATCATGTGATGATGGCCTGGGTCATGGCCCTATAGGTGTCAGGAAGGAGCCATATGAGGAAATGTCTAACCAGGCAAATAAAGTGAAAGCAGGTGGAGGTGATCGTGGCAATTTGAAGCCTAATGATGAGGTAGGTGTCCAGGATGATGGTGAGTTGTCTACGGTGGTTGGAGGTTGAGGGTTTCGGGCCTAGTCTTGTGGGCAACCAGGGTGAGTACATGTTGCAGAACATCATCACTTCTATCTTGTCAAGTTGAGTAGGGGCAACTAATCCCACATACAGTTAGCCATATTGGTCAGTGGCATAATGTAACTACTGTTGGTGGTGTTGGTGTCTCCTGAGAGCTATTGTATGATCTTCGTGTCATCACTGTAAGAGATGATGTACCTTCCCTAGGTCGGCATGATGATTGCCAGAGGAGTCATATACATGTCTAGGAGAATGAGGCAGAGTGAAGAGATTTGCTGGACTCTGTCGATGAGCTCCTTGGGTTCTGGGGGAATGTAGTGAGCATGAACTGTTGCATACTACCATTTATGAATGAGGCTATGCACTTCATAAATGCTCCTTAGTTCTTAGTGTTGTGTAGTCTGAAGTTGACTGTCTGTGTGCTAGAAAACTACAGGATTCTCCAAAACAATTGGGATTATGTATATACAGGCCATTCCCCTTACATGCAGAGCAGCAAAGCAGATTACCGTTGTGAAAATGAACCCTCAGGTGTAATATTGCTCAAACTGCATGCAAGACAGTACAGCAAGGCAGCTCAGTGTGTAATGCTGTATGAAAGGCAGAGTGCAGGATAGTGTCAGGTTTAATAATATTTGACATGTCTTGGCTAGTGCTGGGCTGCAAACAGATGGCTAGAGCAGATTCAGGCACCCTTGCTAAATGGGGCAATGGTCTCTGAAGTGGTGCTAAGAAGCAACATTTGCATCAGTGCAGGCAGACAACAGTAATGTACTTTAACAGGTAAAATGTGGCCCATTCCTGCACTCACTCTTTTAGGCAAGACAGGGCAACAAGCTTCCTATCTGGGTTGCGGTGTGTGAAATCTCCACAAATAGACCCCCTAGTGAATACTGAGGTTGTGTGTACAATGTACTTGTATTGCCATATGAAATGCAACAATAGTACAACATAGCCATATACACTTGTAGAAACATATGTTCCACATATCCCTATGCACCTAAATGTGAAGAAAAATACCATCCGAATATCGCAGAAATCACTTGTGTCATATTCAATCATGGAATCTTCGTAACATTTATCTATTTTTTCCAGAGGGACAAACACCTCCTGGAGATCAGTCTGTCCTGATGTCCAACCTGTTGAGAACCCCATCCTAACTTCTGTGTATGAAGACACCTTCCTACAGCTTCTGGACACTTTTGATACTTCTGGTCCGGAACTGGCAAGGGAAGACGATCTTGTTGGGTCTCCAGATGAACCAACACACACTGGACATGGACCATCAACTCATGACACCACAGCTGAGGACTCTAAGGACCCCCAAGTTGCTCTTCAATTGCGAGTGATAGGAGTCCAGCAGCGAATGGCTGATGAGGTCTGGTTGGGGATGGAGATCACAGCAGGCACTCTCGAAGGAGTTCCTAGGTGTCTTAGCACTAATAAGGGCTCACCAAAGGCTATCACAGACACCTACTCTTGGCTGCATGGGATTGATGAGTCCCAAGGTGACATAGCTGAGGGCATGATGCAAAAGGAACAACACCACCAGCCTTCTAAATCTGACACCAGTGACATTGTCAGGCAGCTGTGGGCCATTAATACATCCATCCAGTCCCTGGAGGCCAGGCGTGACTCCTTCATAGCACCAATGAGGGCCCCCAATAGCAACATCGTTGCTTGGTTGGCTAACAAGTAACCACCTGCCAGGGACTACCATGCTGCCTTACTGGCACTCACACATGTTGTTGGGAACATGGGAGTTACAGCTTCTCATTTGTGTGTTTTGTGTGTGCTTGAGGCTAGTAACATTCTTCAGCTGCCTCCCATCCAGACACCATCACTATAAGGGGGGGCAGGACACACATCAGAAGAGGAAGATTTAGAGTTCCAGAGTTTGCGATGAAGAACGTCTGGATGAACATTTGTGTATGCCCTCTAGCCAGTTTTTTTCTTTCTGTCCTGTGTAGAACATCATGCCACTCTCTTTGGAACCAAGGACAGTAGTCTTTGCTTGTGCAAAACTTAATTTCATCCACTTGTGCCTCTAAATCCTATGCTATGCTAATTTATTTGTAAAGCGCAACGATTACTCGGAGGTGTGTTGGCGCTAGCTCATAACAGACCTACCTAACCATGTCAGCCTCAAGGGTGTACTCGACATAGAGTTAAAAAGCCACGTTTTTAGGGCTTTCCTGAAAAATCAAGAGATTTTCCATAATTTTTAAATGAATAGGTCAGGCATTCCAGGTCCAGGAGTGTGATGCCCTGTATATAAAGCTTCTTCCTCCGCAGAAGGTGCACTTATATTTATGAATCTGGACATTATACGCTGTGGAATATCTCAGGGTTCTTGATGGCTTGTATAACTTGATTTTTTTCAAGCAATCAGGTCTCCCATGCAGTGCCTTATAAACAGTGCAGACAGACATAAGTATCACTCTCTGATTGGCAACCCGTAAAGCTTTGTATAGCACCTACTAAGGATTGAAATTTGGGAATGCCTAATAGCAGCCACGTGGCTGCTGCAGTTTATCAAATATTACCGTTGTATGTTTGAAAAGAGCCCATCACAGAAGTCAAGTTTCGAAAGCACCATCAATGTGACTACTGTTTTTTGCAAGGAGACAGAGAGAAGAGGTAAGATTTTTAAAATAGTTTTGATGGTGTAAAAAACTGAAAAAGAGACTGCATTGACCTTTATCTTATAGATGAATCTCTCGTTGATGACTACTCCAAGGCGGCGGGCTGATATGACTGGATAGGACGTGACCTAGCTCAAGATACCACCAACAGTGGGACTAGAAGGAGGGTGATTTTGTAAAAACAATGACCTCTGTTTTACTAGAGTTTAACTTAAGGCAGGTGGTTGCAATCCATGTGTTAACTGCCAGCATACATTCTCTGATTCCAGAGTCTATGCCGAGATTGTTCTTAGATTGGGTGATCACAATTTGAGTGTCATCTGTGTAGGAGGTTAGTGAGGATCCAAACTGTCCAATCAAGGTAGCTAATTTGGAAACATAGACATTGAACAGGGTCTGGCTCAGTGATGAGCCCTGAGGTACTCCGCATGATAGGGAAAAAAGTTTAGATGTGAATTCGTTTAGTGAGACATATTGTTTCTGGCGGTATTGCACCGTTACATCGCAACTTTTACAACGCACTTCTATTACAACGCAACTATTACAACGCTGGATCCATTACATCGCATGCCTTTACAACGCATGACATTACATAGCAGATGCTATTACAACGCATGTTATTATAACGTAAGTATAGGTAAGTATATATATATATTTTTATTTTATTTAATATTATTTAATTAATTTAATTAATAATAATAATAAATAAATGTATTATTTTTTTATTTTATAAATTAAATATATTAATTTAAGTAATTTAAAAAAATAAGTATGAGTATAGGAGTATATGTTTTGGGGTACTGTGGTATATGTTTTGGGGTACAGGTGTATTTTTAGGTTTTAGGGCTGAGTTTGGGTTTTGAGGTACAGGGGTATTTTTAGGTTTTAGGGGTGGGTGTGTGTTTTGGGGTACAGGGGTATTTTTAGGTTTTAGGGCTGGGTTTGGGTTTTGAGGTAAAGGGGTATTTTTAGGTTTTAGGGTTGGGTTTGGGTTTTGGGGTACAGGGGTATTTTTAGGTTTTAGGGCTGGGTTTGGGTTTTGGGGTACAGGGGTATTTTTAGGTTTTAGGGCTGGGTTTGTGTTTTGGGGTACAGGGGTATTTTTAGGTTTTAGGGCTGGGTTTGGGTTTTGAGGTACAAGGGTATTTTTAGGTTTTAGGGTTGGGTTTGGGTTTTGGGGTACAGGGGTATTTTTAGGTTTTAGGGCTGGGTTTGGGTTTTGGGGTACAGGGGTATTTTTTAGGTTTTAGGGCTGGTTTTGGGTTTTGGGGTACAGGGGTATTTTTAGGTTTTAGGGCTGGGTTTGTGTTTTGGGGTACAGGGGTATTTTTAGGTTTTAGGGCAGGGGTTTGGGTTTTGGGGTACAGGGGTATTTTTAGGTTTTAGGGCTGGGTTTGGGGTTTGGGGTACAGTGGTATTTTTAGGTTTTAGGGCTGGGTTTGGGTTTTGGGGTACAGGGGTAATTTTATGTTTTAGGGCTGGGTTTGGGTTTTGGGGTACAGGGGTATTTTTAGGTTTTAGGGCTGGGTTTGAGTTTTGGGGTACAGGGGTATTTTTAGGTTTTAGGGCTGGGTCTGGGTTTTGGGGTACAGAGGTATTTTTAGGTTTCAGGGCTGGGTTTGGGTTTTGGGGTAAAGGGGTATTTTTAGGGTTCAGGGCTGGGTTTGGGTTTTGGGGTACAGGGGTATTTTTAGGGTTCAGTTTTTAAATAAATAATTTAAAATAATTATAAAAAATGTTGATTAATTTTATTTATTATTATAGTTCTTTAATAATAATAATAATAATAGTTCTTTTTAAAATAAACCAGTTTTTAAAATATATATAAGTACAAATTAATTATTTTTAAATAATTTAATTTATTTAATTAATTATATGTAATTAAATTTCATTTTTAAGTAAAATAATATACTTACCTATACTTACGTTGTAGAGGCATGCGTTGTAATAGCATCTGCTATGTAATGTCTTGCGTTGTAATGGTATGCGTTGTAAATGTTGCTGCGTTGTAAAAATTGCGATGTAACGGTCTGCGTTGTAAAATAACGCGTTGTAACGTCATACATCCATTTCTGGCTGGTCAGAAAAGATTAGAGGAGGGCAAGTGAATCTCCTCTGAGACCAATGTCATCTAGTTGACCTATCAGCAGCACATGGAGTGGTGTGGCTCACTGGTTAGAGGTGGAAGACCCGAAAGCAGAGGACGGCCCGGGACCAGGGTTCAATTACTGACGTGGCAGGGTCGTGAACCAGGGTCAGCGGACTCAATAATTCTCGCCTTGGTTCCTACTCTAACCAGGGATCACACTCGGCAACTCTGGGCATTAGCTTGCCTCATCTCCACAACGGCCCCCCACAAATGCCAGGGATGCCTGGTTTCACCTTGGAGATACCCAGGAGGGAACATCTCACAGGGAAAGCCAGGACAGGTTCCCCAGCGGTCCATAGCACCAGGACGCCTCCGGGTAGCAGTGCGCTTTACAAGACACACACATTTACATTTACATTTTACATTTTACATGATTGACTGTGTCAAAAGCTGCTGGCAGGTCAAGTAGTATGAGTGTAGGAGGTTAGTGAGGATCCGGTAAAAAGCTTGGGCGTTACCATCGACACTGATCTCTCCCTTAAAACTCATGTTGGCACCACCATCTCTGCCAGCATGTTCCAGCTACGTAAAATTCGCAAGATCTCCCACTTATTCTCCCATGAATCCCTGGTGCAAATCGTCATCTCCCTTGTCCTTTCCCGTCTGGACTTCTCCAATTCTATTCACTGGGGGCTACCTAAGTCCCTCCTCCATCGCCTCCAGTTGGTGCAGAACCAGGCAGCCAGACTTATCTGCAAAACTCCCAAATGGCAATCCGCCAGGCCTCTCCTGGCCAAGCTGCACTGGCTGCCTATTGAACAGCGAGCTGCTTTTAAAATCGGCTGCCTGGTATATAAGGCCCGGCAGTCCAATGGCCCGGCCTTCTTAGAATCCCTTCTCAACCCTCACTGCCCAGTTCGTAACCTCCGCTCTGCCCATCTCCACCTTTTCACCACTCCGATGGCCAAACTAAAAAAACTGGGTGGACGTAGATTCAGCTACCTGGCACCTAAATTGTGGAACTCCCTCCCTCTCCATATAAAAACTTCTGGTACCCTACTAAGCTTCCGAAAGAGCCTAAAAACATGGCTCTTCTCAAAACTCACTTAAACTACGACTCCCACCCTCAATCTCAATCACAGCGCCAGGAAACCTTCGGTGTCAGCGCGCTTTATAAATACAGCATAAGATAAGATAAGATAAGTGCAGCCCTGCCTCCAGAGTTTCTCTAATATCTCATGTTGCCTTGATCAAGGATGACTTGGTACTGTGCCCACTTCTAAAACCATATTGAGTCGGGTCTAAGAGATTATTATCTTGTATAAATGATGCTAACTGGAGATTCATTAATTTTTCAATGATTTTTGCTGAAAAAGGCAGTCTTGAGATGGGCCTATAACTGTTTATGTCTGTTGGATCTAGAGAATCTTTTCAAATAAGAGGCAATATGGAAGCAGTATTGCATGTTTTAGGAAAAATGCCAGTATTAAACATGAGCTGGAAGATTGCAATGAGATTCAAGGCAATTGGTTCTGGTGTCAAGTTAGCTACTGAGGGGGGACAAGGGCCAAGTGGGGACCCAAATTTTGTTGACTTTATGAGCGCGATAATCTGCTCTAGTGTAGGATCAATAAATTTGGAAATTTGGGTGAAAAGGTTGCTATTGTCATGAGGAGGATCAGGCGGGTCAGTTAAAAGTGGAGGTTCACTGAGAGAAAATGTATCATAGACTTCTTTGACTTTGTTTTGGAAGAAGCAAGCCAAGTTGTAACAAAAATCTTGACTATGATGGCTAGTCTTCACTATAGCCAAAGTTTAAAGTTTCCTTGCTGTTAGGAGAGTTCTTTTACTGAGTTTTGAGCTGCTTATATTGTTTGCGTGAAGTAAGAGACCTTTTCCTTTACTATCAACTAGCAGCCCGCCCCGGGGCAGAAGGGGGCTGGGGGCTGCATTTTGAGCATTTGCTTAGTCCCGTCCCGGCCGGGCCCCCCGCCTCCCCCCCGCCCGCCCCCCACACCCCCTGCCTGCCCGGACATTGCGTATACCGCTGCCCGCCCGCCTGCCTCCCGCCCGCCTCCCGCCTCTGCCTTACCTCTGCTCCGGACTTAGCCCCCACTCCCGGGCCCCCGTCTGCACCGACATTGCCCGGACCGGCTCCCGCCTCCCGCGGACCGGCTCCCTTACCTGAGGCGCCGCGCCACTCCTCGCCGCACGTCACTCCTCGCTGCACGTTGCCGCTCGTCACCGCTCCTCCCCGCCTGTCGTCATCACGCAGGTGTAGGTCGCGGTTAGCGCTACGTCACCGCCGTCGCTTGTTTTAGGGGACGACTTTGTTTTTAAACTTTCATTTTTTAATTTACGTTTTTTTATTTTATGCAGCCCATGTCCATCTACACACCCTGAGGATTACAACAATGTATTGGGTGTGTGAATTGGCGCTGTGGTTCCTGAGTTTACCTTGCCGAAAGGTGTCTGTACTCTCTTTATAATAGTAGTATAGATGATTTGAAAGTAGCCAGTTCCTGTTTGTATTTATTTTTCTCGATATTGTAGTAATTCTTTCTCTAGAGGCACTCTTGCCTTCAACATTTATGTTTTTGGGCTATGAGAATATCAGTAAACCAAGGTGCCATAGGATGTGGTCTCTTGCTGCGAGAAACCTTGAGCAACTTCTAATTCATGTTTTACTAAGGATCTGGAATTAATAAGCGCACAACAAGAAGTGTCGGTTGTAGTAGTCTGTGTGAGACGTTGCAGCAAGTGATTCTGTGCTATGGCCACTCATGAGCTATCCTCTATATCTAGCTGACAGCTGCAGGTATTACAGCAGTGTTCTGAAGAAACAGGCTCAGAATGTAAGTCTATCATGGAGCAGCGATAGGACTTACTTTTATTGTGGATAGCAATAAGTTCCTCCCTCGAGTAAGCCATTCTGGTAGTATGATCTGGGGGTTAAACTAGCAGGGGTTAGGGCCCTGGGCACTGTCTGAGCACTGATGGGAGCAGACAGGCTTGCTTTTGGAGTGCCCGCTGTGCACTTCTGCACCTGTATGTGCTGCAAGCTCATTTAAATATCCCTCCATGAAGGGGTGTGTGTCAGGGGGCAGAGCTAAGGTGCGATTTGTTCCAGTCAGACAACTGATAAAACTGGTGGATGATAAAAAATGCTGAGGGGGTCCAGAAACACTTGATAATGCCAGTGTTTCCTACTCATTGACTCACTACACACATAAATGTTGTAACATGCGTAAACTGATGCATTTTTCCACACAATATCTAATGATTTAACATATGTCCTTGTAAAATTTTCTAAAAATATTCCTACTCAATGTTGTAATGTGAAGAAAGGAACTTCTGGAAGAAAATAAATATGTTTTCAGAAAGCATCATGAAATTTGTATGTATTTGGTTTTAGTTTCAGAGTTTTTTAAAAGTGTGAACTTGACCCGAAGGTATCAGAGCTCTTTACACAAGCAACAGTTGCGTTGCAGATGGGCACATTCATTTTCTTTCTTTGTTTTTTTTTTTTAAGGCACAGGGAGATTAAGAGATTTGCCCACAATCACAGGTTGCTCCTCAAAAGACAACAAACTTATTGTAACTATAACACCCAACATCCCTTTTTTAAAACTGAAGAAGAGTGAGCTAAACTTGATTGCGTAAGCTGTCTTTGTATTTCCACCTACACCAATTACGTCCATTGCAGTATTATGAAGGGTAATGTATACCTTCTCAATGTAATGTCAGAGTGTATCAATAATATGTTTTTTCTTTATAGACATATAGGGCCCGATTCACAGAACTAACTTAAGACAAAATCCTAAGCTTACTACCATTTTGGTATTCACAGAATGCACTTACTACTTTTGGTATTCACAGAATGCGCTTACTACTTTTGGTATTCACAGAAAGCACTTACTACTTTCAGTATTCACAGAATGGATTTACGACTATTAACTTTGGGTACCCACTCGGGCCGGAATTCCTGCACCCGGAGCGGGAATTCCGCTTACGAGCCGGAATCTCCGCTCTTGGGCCAGAATCTCTGCTTACAGCACAGGATTGTCAGATTTTGTGAGGGGACGTCAAAAGGCTAGACTTACAATGTAGCAAAACAAATAGCCCAGACCCATGTGAATGTGTGACCCACATTTGGTATTTGTCTTGTCCTATACAATGCTACACAGCAGATGACATTTGTCCAGACATAAAAAAGCTGCAACTACATATCACTGGCCAATGTCGATTAAATATGAACTCTCTCTGTTCTCCTTTGTGGACTGGTTTTGGAACCTGTGCATGTAGCAGTGACAGGACACACAGATCACAAGAATGCCAAAGTTGAGGGTTGGCCAACACAGTTGTGTAAGCCATAAATATTCACGCGAGATGTCAATGTCAGACTCAATTCAGGAGATGACAGTGAACATACACGTAATGTAAGCTCATAAACACTGACAAGTGTATAGTGTGATCAGAGGAAAACATAGTCTGACCTTGGCTCATCTATGTATATGTCCTGAATAAAACAACCACTACATCATGATTTTGCTTACATTTCAGGGGGCACAGCTGGCCAAATGGCCGGACAGCAGGATCAGGTCCGGAGCAGGAGGCCATCTGCACCGGCGGCTACGACCTCTTTTGACCAGTGAGAGTGAGGAAAAGAGGATGAGGAGGGACCTTCAACATCAGGAGGCAAGGGGATTGCTCCCACCCGGACTGACAAGGAACCCAAAGCTGGTGCTACAGCCTGGGTGGAGACTAAGGACATTGAAGTTCAGGGGGGGAGAGAACCCGACACCTCTGGCCATGGGGTGGTGGAGAGCTAGTCTTCCCCAGACTATTCACCTCTGGGTTCGGTCGAGGTGTCCTTGGGGCAGACCAATACACAACCCGGGCCTGCCATCAGCCCCTCCCTACCTCCAGGGGCCCCCATTCCATCGGGGACTCCAGCTGCATTCCTTGCAAACAGTCCCCCTCATCGTAGCTGCCTGCTCGACCACAACATCAGCTCCGGACCTGAGGTACCACATCTCTCCCCTTCCACCCAGGCCCCGCCCTGTGTTGATCCTCCTGTGGCTGTCCCAGAGGACTTGAGGTGGATGTGTGAGGGTCAGCCAGACATGTCCGCTCGCATCATGCTGCAGGTGTGTCTTGAGACACGCATGATGCTGAAGAAATATAGGGCTATATTATCAAGAAAGGAAAAGAAAAATGTCCTGCATAACATCTGTCTGCTGTTGGAAAAAGTCCTTCTCCCACTGGCCACCATAGCCAGGGGCAGGCCCTCTCAGCAGGTGTCTGCCAAGAATGGACCAGCAGGTCCAACAGCAGGGGTGGTGGCAGGCACAAGCCTATGGGTAGGAGAATTGTGCCCAGGGGATACCTGCATCACAACAGAGTTGGCACTTCTCCCAGATGGTGGAGAGGATGCTGGGGATACACTGTATAGGGAAGAGCATGTAGGGAAACCTGCATGTCGGTCCTGGACATGAGGGCTGTGAGGGAGTGATGTCTGTATTGGGCGGCGTGATAGCTGTGGCTGGTTCGCTCTATGCTGGGGACAGGCAATTGTTTGTTTTGGAGGAGGCTAACGAATGTTGCTGGGCGGAGGATGTGATGCCTTGAATGATTTTGTCAATGTGGCACGATTGCTGTTGATGGCATCCGAATCGTCATCCCCGGAGTGGATGAACGTATAGTCGACATCCTCTTCCAAGTCTTTGTCCTCACTAACTTCCTTCTCCTCTTGCACAGTACTTGCTGCCGACTTTACTGCCTGGAGGATCAGTGGAGTTTCTCCTCTGATTGCCAGTCGGCCTACACTGGTTTTAGGTCCTTCATCCTCCTCTTCATCCCCTGGAACACAGAGGTTGCAAACGTGTTAGTGATTCACCTGGTATTACATGTAGTTCAACACAACTGTACTTTGCATCAACAAATGAGGATCATGTGACCTGGTTAGTGTACCACCACAAATGACAGCCCACATCGTAGCACTGAGGTGTTAAATGGAGATGTACATTATACAAGCAAACTCACCAGCTCCAGCCACAACTTTCTGTCCCTTCGCGATCATCCTTGATGTCAACTGCTGAACCTGTCTGCTCATTGATGTCGTTAACATAGCTGTCCCCAATCCAGCAGCTGTAGAGGGAAGTGACAACATTCTCAATGATCTGCATTACTAATTGACAAACAGTCACATGACACTCATAATATGTATGTCACTTTGTAAACAACAACTGCTGATTCCATACAGAAGGGGATCTAGATCTCTGTCATGGTTTAGTAATCTAAGCTAGTGACACACTTTATGCCAGAATTACCTGATTGACAGGTGCAAGAGGGTTGCACTGCTGCAGCCAGGATGTCATGCATTCTCCAGGACTGTGTACGCTGCACTGGTGTCATCCTGTCAGCATCTGTGATGAGACATATATGTCCATATTTCAGTACAACAGAAGGTAGCTATGAGCTAACATGTCATTCTCAATAACCATTGACCGGATAATCCAGGACAATGTGCGGCATGTTTCCCTCATGAACTGCTCATGTTCAGCAGTTGCCAGCTGTTACTTCAACGCAGCACTCAATAAGATGACACATCAACAGACATACTTGTATGAGAAGGTTACTGATATTTCAAGGAAGGGGATAAATGACCCGGACTCCTCCGCATTACACCTGATTTCACCTTCGCCATTAAGACCAACAGGTTTCATGAATGTAATGTTGTCTGTTGACAAGTCTAAAGGTGTTCATGTGTGAGATGTGCAATAGTCAGGTACATAATGTTGGTCATTTGTGCTTCCCTACTGAAGAAGTCATAAAGCTCATTTCTGACTGAGAGAACACAGATTTCTTATGTTCATCCTTTGAGTGTCCTCTGTTTGCATACCCTAATTCCAACATCATGGTAGTATTTAGCTGACAACAGATGGTGTCTTGCACAGCAGACACCCTTACTTCATATGTCAACCACTCACCTATATATGTAAATACGGTAGAAGAGGAGGCAAGCAGAATGCAACATTTGGTAATGATCCCACATTGCGGCTACGTTGAGAGGCGTTGATGCTTTCGGCCTGATCTAGATTAGCATGTTGCTTTTCAGCCAAGTGATTTGAAAATGTAACTGATGGAGATCCAGCTTAGCAGCCCATACACCCATCTCAAACGTACACAACTGGCATCAGTGTGAGCCTCATCCATACCAATTTCAATATGATTTTGCCATAGATATTTTGCTAGGGAATTTTCATATAATTGAATTGCAAGCCAGTTGTGTTTTGGACACTTCATATGATACATTGTACTATTTTATGTCCATTCTGCACTCACTTGGCATACATTTTGAGTCATCCTTTCATTAGCCACCAAAGTCTAATTTGGTATGTGATTAAATGTCATATGTGAGCATATTGTGATGCAGGACAACAGTGTTGTACAACACATACAACATACGGTGGCGATCAAAGACACATTTAATGAGCATTCAGGTTCATTATTATTGGGGTTATTCACCATGGCCCAGCACCGGCCCAGTGTATGGTCCCGGACCAGATGTCACAGCCAACCTTGTAGCAGAAGTCAGTGTGTGTCTTTGATTCTGGGAGGACCTCCTTGTACCTACAATGATAAGTGTGTTTGCAACTTTACATTTCTGCTGCCTATTGTGATGCACTCAGTTTCAGGCCCAAAAGATAAGCACAAGCAGTTGTGGGCACCACCGTTGCAGAAGTGTGTGTCACTTAATATCATGAGTGATAACACATATAACTTATAATGGGTCCACTACCTAGAAGTGAGTTATATCAAAATGACATGACTCTGAATCCTGAAGTAAGGTCCACTATTGTGTTTTGTTGATGGCCAACAAACAAGCCATCCAATGTAAGAAGTACATGACCAGCTGGGTGGACTGGACGATTTCATGTATCCTAAATTGGACAGTGGATGCATTGTCAATACTGCTGACAATGGTAGCTCACTTCTTGTTCATCATTGTCATATTTCATAACATTTGAATTCTTGATTGTGTCTACAGGCACTATTACAATATAGTGGGGACACCCTTTTGACTTGTTGTGGCACTCGATTGCAGGATTGAATTCCCAGGTCTGGGACTGTTGGTGGAATACATGTTATGTTCACCAATTACAAAGGTATGATGAGCTAAAACATATTATATTTTATCGTTTGCTATTCACATATGTCATTTGCTAACGGTGAATGTCCATTGACAAATCCAATAGTTATTAAGCTAGTTTTTCATCTCTGGTTACCTTTCATATTCGGGCACTACATGTCCCTCTGTTGTTTCCTAACAATGTATGCCTTTTGACCATCTCCTGACCAGTTTAACTTACCAGTTTGTGAGGGTGGTATGCCTTGCTCTGGACGATGTCGTTTCCTCCCAGAAGATGCAGGAACCTCTGCTACTGCTGTTGTCTGTGCTCTGGCTGAATATGTCAATAAGTGAGAAGAGAGCAAAGTAACCAAATGGGAAATGTACATGTGGAACTTTTCAGGTATTTCCCCATATCTTCTGTATGCTAACAGTGTTGTGAAGTACTGCCGCAGACTTGGCAGGTAGGTGCAATGGGGCGTTGTGGATGTAATGGTGTGGCAGGGTGAGAAATGAACAATAGAATATGTGAATGACATACTTTGATCTGAGGATTCTCTCACCTCCTGCTTTGTGATTTTGGCTGGCACAGGGTGAGTTACTCCTTGGATAACTTGTGGCAGATTTACAGGCCCCTTGCAAGACATTTAAGCTGCCATTACATCACTTCTGTGACACAGGGGTGGCGGAAACCATGCGCCACGTTGCGACTTAGTTACAATGTGACGCATCTAGGGAGATGCGTCATATTGTAAAGCTCAGTGCAACATTAAACCTGCGTCAGGTTCAATGTGAGCAGGGTGTGAGATGCCTTGTGAAAGTGATGCAAGATTTCACAGAGTCACTTTTCATAGGCCGCTGCGACAAAACCTTATGCCTGCTTGAAGCAGACATGAGGTGTGGTGCAGCACGTTAGGTATGGGCGGTCCATTAACATTGTTGAAGTTGCGTTGCACTTTCGACACAACTCCAGCAAAGCGCCGCCCTAACGCAATCAGAAGCGACACACATCTGTGTATCCCTGTGCCACATGTGCAACATTGTAAATGCGACGCATCCGTGGTGGCGCAAGGGTAGAATTAAGTGTTGCATCGGTGCTGGCGCATCCCTGCTAATATGCAGGGATGCGCCAGTCCTTGTAAATCTGTCCCCTTGTATTGTCCCAATTCATTTGTCAGTTGATTTTCATATGTCCGCAACCCCTTATATTTTTGACTGACTCAGACACCTCTGGATGAGTGGAAAGGGCACTTTGTCAATTGCTACTTAGCAGGGTTAGGTATATACGGCAGCAGTACTGTGTCCATGTTTTCAATAGTGGGAGAGGGATTCGCCATTTCTATTACAAAGGATTCTGGGACTTTTGGTGCAACATACAGAGGGTAACACATGAGTCTCTGACTGACTATATTTGTATATACACTTTGTACAACTTCCTTACTCACAATGCCAGTGCAACACAGACAATCTTTACATACACTTTTTCTTGTCATCCTATTTACCTGGATCCACGTTGCGGACATCACTCACAGGCAGCCCATGGAGCATGTGGGGGGGGGATTGTGGTGAGGATATCCTCCTCTAGTGGGGTGAGACGGCGGCGGGGTCCGGAGTGTGGGGCAGGGAGGATCCTGTTCAATTCGATCCTGCAGTACTTCTCCTTCACCCTCTGCTTTTCATCCTACCACTTCTTCTTGATGCCCTAGACTGTGCCCCTCTCCTCCCCTAATGCTGTGACAGCAGTGGCCAATTGCTGCCATAGAGCTGGCTTTGGTGTGCCACTGGTGCAGTAAAGTGGGAGACCATATAGGCGCTTGTGGTGCCTCACTATGTACTCCATAAGCATGGTGGTCTCCCTAGTGGTAACGTTCTTCTTCCTTCTCATTTGTTCCATTTTCCTCTGGCAATGTACATTGATTGTAAACACGAACTCTCTGTGGCCAAACCTGTTCCTTCAATGTGTGCTGCTTTTATATGTTTGGTGGTGCTGGTCTTGCAGTTAGTGTTAATTGACTTCAGCTGGAGCGTGGTGGGGGATGGTAGGCACTTGAAATCATCAGGCCAAAATGGAGGTATTACAGCAAAAAATCAGGAGTTCTGGCCCAGAAGCGGGGATTCCGTCCCAAAAGCGGAGAAAATCCGGATCGGTAGCGGAATTCCCGCTCTGGGTGCGAGTATCCCGGCCCGAGTGCGGACATAAATCCATTCTGTGAATACCAAAAGTAGTAAGTTCATTCTGTGAATACCAAAAGTAGTATGTTTATTCTGTGAATGCCAAAAGTAGTAAGTTTAGGATTTTGTCTTAAGTTAGTTCTGTGATTCGGGCCCTGTGATAATAAGTGATGAAAATTGTTAGGGTGTGTCTCTGTGCTGAATATACGCAGGCTTTTAAGTGGGCCGGGTCTTACCAGTGCTGAACACTGCTACCCCTTTCAGACACCCGCCATTTTTTTCATCCCACTTAACCCCTCAATATACGTATATTAAAGGAACGGTACAATAAAAGTTTAGAAATTACACCTCTGTTTACTCTCCTCATCTCCCACCCCCATTATGTGCATCCAACAATAGTGTTTATAAACATCAAGTCATAGAGCTTTATCTAGTATGAAAATAGCACTAACATCTTTTTTGGCATGTTCATGGGACAGCTGATTAGCCAGAAACCTGTCCAGGATGCTTGTTTCCGATCCTGGAAAGACATGGCTTGGCAGTTCGGGCTGGAATTTTCCCATGAGGGACAGGGTCAGACTGATTTGCATATGGCCATGTCTGAACTGGGGTGGCGGAATGAGCTAAAGAATGATGATGGATTAAACCCAGATCAGTTGACTGGGGATGAGTGTTTGCAATGTTCAACACTCCGTCCATCATCCCCTTTGGTTTTGCTCTGGTCCCACCCAGGACATCCAGTTTCTCACATTGGGAAAGGCACTGCAGTCCCTGCAGGCTCCCCATGTCCTGCATGAGCCGGCATTGCTATATGATATATATATATATATATATATATATATATATATATATATATATATATATATATATATATATATATATATATTACCTACTGGCGGTTGTCAGTAGGTAGTTATAGTTAGGACCTGTTTTCCATTGGAAATCCGCAAAATTCTCTTCCCAATAACTTTGGCGCTGATTGATGAATCTTCGCGAAATTTTTAAAACTTATGGCCTGCTCCGGTCCGTTCCTATCCTGAAACTTTCACGGTGACCCGTCAAGCAAGGCCGAGAAAAAAGAGGGGTCCCAAAACGTGTTTTTCCCATGCAATTTACCATAGGAACCTTTAGCCACAGCTACAACCCGAACTGCTGAACGGAATTTACACCAAATTTGGCAAAAAGGTAGCCTTTGGTTCAGAGTCATGCCTTTTTGTTAAATAGTGTAAATCTGTTCAGTAGTTTTTTAGATATTAAAGGAAGTAGTTGCTGAGAAAATCAAAAGTAAAATCACATATATATCTATGGCAGCGCAGGATCCGCGCACCCTCCCGATGACAAGCTAATTGGCTGTCAATACTCCAAACCAGGAAGTGTTGGCAGCCATCTTGTGCCTCAGTGGAACCGAGACACAAGAAAGCAGAGAACAAAATGCAAAAAATGCAAAAAATGCAAAAAACGCAAAAAGGGGGCAGGGTAGAAATACCCTTACCCCCTAGGCCTGCTTAGGGAGTCCCACAAGGACCCCAAGGGCCTTAAAAATTATATATTTTTAAAAAATCGGCAAAATCCGCGCAGGGTGCGCGGATCCTGCCGATAACAAAAAGAAACGAAGCGCGGGCTCACGCGCTTCGTTAATATTCAGCCCCGGGGTGGGCCAAATCCCGGGGCAATAAAAGAATTGGGTGGGGGGCCCAAAGGGGTCCTCCATCCCTTTATCAGAAAATGTGAGCCCTCCTAGCCTCGGGGACCACCACCCCCTGGGGCTTTGAAAAGTAATAGGTGGGGGGCTCAAGGTCCCCCCCAACCGACAGGAATTGCCACCCCCGGGGTTTTATCACAATATAGGCGGGGGGCTCACAGCCACCCCCTGGGGCTTGCTTTCAGAATAATAGGAAAATTAAAAAGTAACCTGTGTGGGGGGCTCGAGTCCCCCCACATGCCCCGGGGCCCGCCACCTCCCTGGGACTTTGGAAATGGTTTGAAAATGCTGGGAGCCCTTCATGGCTCTGGGCACCGCTACCCCCCAGGGCCGGCTCCTGCAGTGTCCCGGGGTGCCGACCCTAGGGACACTGTAGTTTGCTATGTCAGGGCAGAAGCTTTGCGGCTCCCGCCCTGCCATAGCAAACTGCTTTGGTATTTGGAAGAGAGAGCAGGAAACCTGTTCTCTCTTCCAAATATCAAAGACGATTGCTTTTCCACATGGGGAGCAGCATGTTAGCTGCTCCCCATTTGGAAAAGCAATGCCGGCTCCCGCTGGATGCAGGGAGCCGGCGGGACCGTGGGGGGATTGGGGACACCTCACGGGCCCCAACGGAGAGGGCCGGTCCCGGGAGATGGAGTCCCCGGGGCCACAATGGCCTAAGGAGGGGGGCAAGGCAGCTCCCCTCCAAAAAGAAAAACAATTTTAAAACTGGCCATGACCCGGGGGATGAGGTCCACGGGGCAGATTATGGCCTCGGGAGGGGGGCAACGCGGCCCCCTTCCCAATTTTGGTATTTAAAAAAGAAATTGCGGGCAGGCCCTGGGGGATGGGGTCCCTAGGGCCAAGATTATTAGGAAAAGAAGGGGGGCCACACAGTCACCTTTTACATTTTTTTTTAAAAGACCGGCATTAAAAAGACCGGCATCGTGGTGGAGGCCACGCCCCCTCCTTTCTGCACTCTGCAAACGCACCTCCTGGCGCGTTTGCAGATGGGAAACAAATTCCCCTTGAATACTGGGGGTCCCTGGGGGCCAACTAGCCCACCAGGAACCTCCAGTATGCGCCAGGGGGCTGCATTGCCGAAAGGTGTTCTGGAGCCCCGCCCCTTTCTACACCTCTCTGCAACGCAGCTCTGTGGCGCCTAATGGAGGTAGCTGGTGGGCTAGTTGCACCCCAGGGACCCTCGGGAGTCAAGGGGACTTAATCCCCCAATTTAAAATGTGCCACGGGGCGCGTTTGCACAGTGGTGAAGGGAGGGGGCAGGGCCTGAGGTGACATGTGTGCAAACACGCCCTGTCGCGCGTTTTAAGTTAGGGAATGAATTCCTCTTCAATCATGAAGTCCCCTGGGGGCCAAATAGCCCACCAGGTACCTCCAATAATCGCCACAGAGCTGCGTCATCAGTGATGTCATTTGAGATGTCATGAGTGATGTCATGAGTGATGTCACTGACCATGTCATGAGTGATGTAATATGTGACGTCATCAACAGTGCATTGCGGGGGCGCGAGTTATAGTTAGGTGAACTAACTATAACGGGGGAATTTAAATGGTTTTGTATGAGTGAAATGTCCAGCTAACTATAACATGTGTGAAACCTATGGTTTTTTCAGTGAATTTGCAAGGTTCTTTAAATGCTAATTCCTAACTATAATGTGGCTGAAACCTGTGGTTTTTCAGTGAATATATATATATATATAGATAGATATAGATAGATATAGATATAGATATTTATATATAGTTAGTTCAGCTAACATATTTCATCACTCATGACATGGTCAGTGACATCACTCATGACATCACTGATGACATCTCAAATGACATCACTGATTACATCATCCAGTGAATGTATGTTTTTCTGAAAATTAAATATGTTTTATATATGTATATCTCAAGTTCGATGGAAGAATAAGTAGCTATATACGTGTCTAAATGGATGATTCTTTTTGTAAAAATGTTCGTATAACGGACTTATTAAGTGTATCTTAGTAAATTCATGTGTTACTGAGTAATGTTTAAATATGTAAATATCTGTATCAGTCTCTTACTTTGTTTATAAGTGACTGCATGGGTTGGTGAGTAACTACATGAGTGTCTATGTAGGTTAATATTAGTTTTTTTGAGCATCAGTATGAGTGTCTGTATAGTTCGTTGGGGTGTCTTACGTAGTGCATAGATGCATGAATGAGTGACTCACTGCTTGTGTGTGTTAAAGAAAGCATTTGTGCAGGTCTGTATAGGTGGATGAGCGTGTGTATGGGTGAGTTAGATAGAGAATAACTGTCTCAATAGTGTCTTTATGAGTAACTAGCAGCCCGTCCCGACGTTGTCCGGGTATGAATTGCTGCCGGCCAGTAGTATATTGTTTTGTAGGATTTCGTTTTGATAGCATTTCTTATTTGTGACAGGCCTGTGAAACGCTCCGATTCACCGTGCACTGCTGATGCACTTAAGAGTGTGCGTTCAGTAGTGTGTGAACTCGAGTTTCCCTACTTTATTTTTCCTTGCATTATTATATACGCGAACTCGACTACATGGCATGAGCAAAATTTACATTACAGAAGAACACATTAATTTGTGGTAGGCACGGGGAGACAAAGCGATTTGCCTGGAATCACAGGATGTTGAGCTGATGCCGAGATTCAAACGTAGCTCCCCAGCTCTAAAGTTTGCAATTCTAGAACTTCTGGCAGGAGGTGTGTCTAAAAGTGTATGCCAGTGCTGGCCATCAATGAGAGAGACCTGTGCATTTTTCAAATGGGTGGTGATAAAATATGAGTATGTTGCTGGGGATGTGGGCCGCCGTGCCACCAATGTACTACCGGGGAAGGGATGGTCCCTTTCTTGCTATTTCCGTGGAGGCAGGCCTTGTGTCCGGACGTGCGTGGCACGAGGCCTGTGCGCAACAGAAGTGGAAAATCTCCAGTGTGCGCTTCAGGCGTCACCGGAAGATAAGGCGAGATTACATTTCCTGCACAATGGCTCCTGTTTGCGCTCCTTCCGGCCCTTGGGAATAGCGCCATGCCTGACCTCCATACAGTAAAGCAGGTGCACGTCACTGGGAGCGCGTGGCAAGAACACCCGGAGCTGGAATGTTCAGAACCTGGGAAAAAAAACAATGAACTATTGAGCCCACGCTCGCTTTTTTTTCCGTATTCCCACGCCCCGCACACACCCACACCCTCAGCACACGCCCACAGCACACGATATGAGACATGGCATGAAGGGCGGAATGTACCACACGCCCCCAGCATTTGTCACGCCCCCAGCACACGCCCACAGAACAACGCAGACACGCCCACAAGGGACTATTTTGCTGCCACGGTTCTTTTACCTTTTAAATGTATATGGTGGGCGTCTGCATAGTCTATGTCCTTCTGCTGCAACTGCCCTTTCCAACTCTGTATTGGGTGTTGTGATTGGTGCTGTCATTCCTGAGATTACCCCCCCTCAAAGATCTGGGCTCTCTCTTTATTATATTAGTATAGACTACATATGCTTTAAACTAGTATATGTGAGCATTGATGTATATAAGTGAGCATATGTGAGAGTGAGAGATTGGAAGAGTTCCTGTATAAATTAGTATGTGTTTCTATAACTGATTGCTTAAGAGAGGAAGTATGTGTAAGTTTATGTAGCAGTAAGTGGGGTGGTGTGTGTATAACTGCATATGCATTTAATGGATGTTTGATACATTGTTTGCATGTGTGACTGAGTAACAGGATGTATCAGTGTATGAGTACATATGATGAGTGAGTACATGTATGAGTGACTGTACAGGACTATTGGTAAATGAGTGGATGTGTGTGTAGTTTTTGGAATTACTGAATAGGTGTGTTTTAAGTGGTATTGGTTTGTCCATTGTTTTGAAAATGTTAGTTTCTATTTTTGAGTGTGTGTATATCATAGGTTATATTAGGGTGAGAGGAGGTCTGCCACTCTATCACAAGGATGATGTCATCAGTGATGTCATTTGAGATGTTATCAGTGATGTCATGAGTGATGTCACGGACCATGTCATGAGTGATGTAATATGTGACGTCATCAGCAGTGCATTGCAGGTTCGCAAGTTATAGTTAGCTGAACTAACTATAGCGGGGAAATTTCAATGGTTTTGTATGAGTGAAATATCCAACTAACTATAACGCCCCTGAAACCTATGTTTTTTTCAGTGAATTTCTAAGGTTTTTTAAATGCTAATTCCTAACTATAACGTGCCTGAAACATATGGTTTTTTAAGTGAATTTCAAAGGTTTTTTGAATGCTGGTTTCTAACTATGCCTACAGAGGTAGGACATGTGAAGAAAGAAGAAAAAACACACAGAAAGAAGAAAAAGAAATGCAGAAAGTAGCAACAGAAGTCCTCAAAGACGAAGAAAAGTGCAGGAAGAAGGAAGACGTGCAGAAAGAACAAACAGAGGAGCAGAAAGAGGCCTTGTTGCAAAATCATCCTGTACCCTCATTTTTTTCAGATGGGTATTGATTCCTACTGACTCTGACTAACCAGTCCGAGAGTCAGTGCTATGCTAAAAGACACTTAGAATACAGTTAAAACACCTACATACACTAGGGAACACTATGCGTTGGGCTACCCCTGTGATTAGCATGACCTCCTCTGTAAGCCCCTTGTATTTAATAGGGCAGGGAGATTAAAACTACCTCTTAAAGCACACCACGGGGAGCGTTTGCACACTGGTGAAGAGTGGGGGGTCCTGAGGTGACATGCGCGCAAACACGCCCTGTGGTACGTTTTAAGTTGGGGGATTAAGCCCCCTTGAATCCTGAGGATCCCTGGGGTCCAACTAGCCCACTAGGTACCTCCAGTAAGCGCCACGGAGCTGTGTTGCACAGAGGTATAAAAGGGGGCACAACCTGCAATGCAGCGCAGTGGCAGTGACTGGAAGCACCTGGTGGGCTAGTTGGTCCCCATGGGCCCTCAAAATTGAAGGGGAATTATTTCCCCAACTTAAAATGCGCCACAGGGCGTGTTTGCACAAGTCACCTCAGGCCCGTCCCCTCCCTTCCCCCCTGTGTAAACACGTCCTGTGGACGTTTTAAGTTGGGAGATTAAGTGCCCTTGAATCCTGACGGTCCCTACGGTCAAATTAGCCCACTAGGTACCTTCAATAAGCGCCATTGCAGAGAGGTGTAAAGAGGGGCATGCCCAGCACCACCTCTCTGCAACGCAGCGCAGTGGCACTTACTGGAAGCACCTGGTGGGCTAGTTAGCCTCAGGGTCCCTCTGGATTGAAGGGGAATTATTTCCCCATCTTAAAACGCGCCACAGGGCGTGTTTGAACACATCACCTCAGGCCTGTCCCCACCCTTCACCACTGTGTAAACGCTCCCTGTGGCCTTTCTAGGTTGATAGATTACGTCCTCTCTTAAATGATCATTTTTAAATGTATTAATTTTTATATTTTTTATACTAATTTACTACATTGTTTTAAAGTATTTATTTTTAGATGTTTTATTTTTTAAATTACAGTACATATTTTTAATATAAATTGAAAAAAAACATTATTTTAAAAATATTGAAATTGTAATTTTTTTTATTTAATATTGTTTAATATTTTTTTTAATTTATATATATTTTATATAGCAGGCAATGATGTCCAATGGAAGGAAATTCAAGTTACTGGTAAGTACAGTTACATTTACTTTTCAGGAATAGTAGTGAGCTGAAAAATGCAGCACTAAGGTATCTCCTGATAACTTGTGAGTAAATTGGAATTCGTAGTTCAACTAATTTTTGATGATTTTTTTTTCAGTTCCAAAACTCCACACTTAGAAAAATTTCCAAGTGAAACCAGTCAATGTTAGCCTATAGAAGGAAATTCAAGTTACTGTAACTCCGATTAGAATTACTTTCCAGGATCAGTAGTGGGCTGAAAGATGCAGCACTGAGGTCTCTCCTGATAACAGGTGAGCAAATCGGAATTCATAGTTCGGCTGATTTTAGAGGAATTTTTTTAAGTTCCAAAACTCCACACTTAGAAAAATTTCCAAGTGAAACCAGTCAATGTTGGCCGATGGAAGGAAATTCAAGTTACTGTAAGTGTGGTTAGAATTACTTTTCAAGATCAATAGTGCGCTCAAAGATGCAGCACTAACGTTTCTTGTCATAACAGGTGAGTAAATCGGAATAGTGAAGGAAGGGGGCGGGGCCTGAGGTAACATGTGTGCAAACACGCCCTGTGGCGCGTTTTAGATTGGGGAATTAATTCCTCTTCAATCCTGAGGTCCACTGTGAGCCAACTAGCCCACCAGGTACCTCCAGTATGCGCCAGGCAGCTGTGTTGCAAAGAGGTGTTCAGAGGGAACGCCCCCTTTTTACAACACTCTGCAACACAGCTCTGTGGCGCTTACTGGAGATCCCTGTTGTACTAGTTGCCCCCTGGGGGACCTCTGTATTGAAGAGGAATTAATTCCACAACTTAAAACGCGTCACAGGGCATGTTTGCACTCACATCACTTCAAGCCCCGCCCCCTACCTTCACCACTGTGCAAATGCGCCCTGTAGCGTTTTCTAAGTTGGGGGATTAAGTCCCCCTGGTGCGTTTGCAGAGGGGGAACTAATTTCCCTTGCATACTGGAGGTCCCTGGGGGCCAACTAGTCCACCAGGAACGTCCAGTATGCGCCAGGGGGCTGCCTTGTAGAGAGGTGTAATGAGGCCACGCCCCTTTTTACACCTCTCTGCAACTAGCCCCCTGGCGCGTTTGCAGAGGGGGTACTAATTCCCCTTGAATACAGGAGGTCCCTGGGGGCCAGCGAGCCCACCAGGAACCTCCAGTATGCGCCAAGGGGCTGCATTGCAGAGAGGTGTAATGAGGCCATGCCCCTTTTTGCACCTCTATGCAATGCAGCCCCCTGGCACGTTTGCAGAGGGGGAACTAATTCCCCTTGCATACTGGTAGTCCCTGGGGGCCAACTAGCCCACCAGGAACCTCCAGTATGCGCCAGGGGGCTGCATTGCAGAGAGGTGTAATGAGGCCACGCCCCTTTTTACACCTCTCTGCAACGCAGCCCCCTGGCGCGTTTGCAGAGGGGGAACTAATTCCCCTTGCATACTGGAGGTCCCTGGGGGCCAACTAGCCCACCAGGAACCTCCAGTATTCGCTCTGGAAGGTGCAGAGTACGGTACTTCATATCCCGCGATTTAAAAAAAAAAATAATAATAATGTTTTGGCCCTTGGGGTCCTTGTGGCACTCCCTGAGCAGGCCTAGGGGGTCAGGGTGTTTCTACCCTGTTCCCTCTGCGTGTTTTGCACATTTGTTTCACTGCTTTCTTGTGCCTCGGTTCTACCGAGGCACAGGATGGCTGCCAACACTTCCTGGTTTGGAGTGCTGACAGACACTTGACAGCCAATGCCCACACAGCTCATGCTCGGGAAGGTACAGAGTACAGTACAGAGTACAGTACAGAGTACAGTACTTCGTACCCCGCAATTTAAAAAAAAAAATTGGGCCTTGAGGTTTGGGGGTCCTTGTGGCACTCCCTGAGCAGGCCTAGGGGGTCAGGGTGTTTCTACCCTGTCCCCTTTGCGTGTTTTGCACCTTTGTTTCACTGCTTTCTTGTGCCTTGGTTCTACCGAGGCACAAGATGGCTGCCAATTCTTCCTGGTTTGGAGTGTTGACAGACAGATGACAACCAATGACCATGCAGCTCATGCTCGGGAAGGTACAGAGTACAGTACAGAGTACAGTACAGAGTATGGTACTTCGTCTCTAGATATCACTATGATTTTACTTTTGATGTTCTCAGGAACTACTGAATGGATTTACACCATTTAACCTCATCCCTGCGGAGGATATCCTTCTCCTGTGCTGGGCCCTAATGTAAATGGGTGTGGTCATGACGAGCTCAACTCGTCATGAGCACAGCTCCACTGTGCCTCATGACGAGCTGAGCTCGTCATGAGCATCTAAGGGGTTAACAAAAAGCACCATCTGCAAACCGAACTCTACCTTTTTGCCAAATTTGGTGTAATTCCGTTCATCCGTTCAGGCTGTCGCCCTGGCTAAATGTCCTATGGAAAATTGCAAGGGGAAAACACGTTTTGGGACCCCCCCTTTTTTCTCGGCCCCCACTTGACAAATCACCCCCAAACTTTCAGGGAAGTAGCGGAGCGGAGCAGGCCATTTTCTTGGAGAATTTCGCGAAGATTCGTCCACCAGCGCCAAAATTATTCCAAATAGAATGTTGTGGATTTCCTATGGAAACTAGGTCCTAACTATAACTACCAACTGACGACCGCCAGTAGGTAACATGTATATATTCACTGAAAAAAACATACATTTCAGAGACGTTATAGTTAGGAATTAGCATTTAAAAGATCTTTGAAATTCACTGAAAAAACCATAGGTTTCATGAGTGTTATAGTTAGCTGGACATTTCACTCGTACAAGACCATAGAAATTCCTCGTTAAAGTTAATTATGCTAACTATAACTTACGCTACCGCAATGCACTGGTGATGATGTCACATATTACATAATTCATGACATGGTCAGTGACATCATTGATTACATCACTGATGACATTATCCAGTGAATGTGGTTTTGTTTGAAATTTAAATATCTAATATATATATATACCAATCTGTATTGAAGATTGAGTGGATATATAAGTGTCGATGGAGGATTTAGTAGCTGTCTGACTGTTTAAGTGAGTAATTAAATGTGTCTCACTAAATATATGGGTTAGTAACAAACTATGTGAATGTGTGTATCACTGTCTCTGTTGTTGTATAACCTGCTGCATCAATTGGTCACTAACTGCAAGAGTGTCTATATTAGTTATCAATTAGTTGGTTTGGTATTTGTAAGGGAGAATGAGTGTATCTGTGGTTGGGTGGGGGACTTCTAACTCTATGCATAGATGTGTGAGTGGTTGTCTAGGCATATGGGTTTAGCAGTGTTTATGGAAACAATTGTTTGGGCGTCTGAGTGTGTTTATCTGTGTGTTGGTAAGTGAATATATGTGTCAGTGGTACATCTCCAATAAAGTAGCAAAATAAAAGGCATTGTATGTTAGAGTTGGTGTATATAAATAAGTATACGTAAGAGTCATTGATTGTCAGAGTAACTGTATGAATGAGTGTATAATTGTAATAGTATTTTTTTTAAATAGTAACTATGATTTACTATGTATTTGTATAAATCAGGTGTTGTGTGTATAACTGTAGGTGAGTAAATGTAAGTGTGATTGATTCTTTTCATGAGTGAGTAGCAACACTGCATAACCGACTAGGATGACTGCTGATGTGTCAATGTCTATATAGGTGTATGAGTACATTGGATAGTGTTAGCATTGATCAGTGACTGCATGTATAAGTGATTCTGTGGGTGAATGGACTGTTGTGTTTGTAGACTTAGGAATCAGTGAGTGTGTATGTAGTAACTGGTATGTGTGTGTCAATGCTTTCAAATATGGTACTCTGTATTTTACAGTGAGTGATCAAAGGTTATACTAGTGTGTGATGAGGTGTTTCAGATTGTGGCATTGATGATGTAATTTGAGATGTCATCAGTGATGTCATCAGTGATGTCACTGACTATGTCATGAGTGATGAAATATGTGACATCATCAGACGTGCATTGTGGGCGCGCGAGTTATAGTTAGCACAACTAACTATAACAGAGGAATTTCTATGGTTTTGTATGAGTGAAATGTCCAGCTAACTATAACACTCATGAAACCTATGTTTTGTCAGTGAATTTCAAAGGTTTTTTAAATGCTAATTCCTAACTATAAAGTCTCTGAAACCTATGTTTTTTTCAGTGAATTTCAAAGGTTTTTTAAATGCTAATTTTTAAGTGTAATAGTAGTTATACCTTATTTTTGTACTGAATTTCTAGTTTTTTAACTGTTTATTTATATATATTTTATTTATTAAATTACAAATTAAAAATACATTTAAAACTGTAATATGTTTAATTATTTTGTTTTTTTTTGTATTTTAATATATTGATATAATTTCCTTGTTACATTTTTTCCAATTTTTTTGGGGGGGTTAGTCGCGCACCCAAAGCGTACCTACTGCAGCGGATCCGCGTATTCTAGCTGCCATTTTGGAAAAGTCATGAAGGATCCGCGTATGGTGAGCGACGAATGCGTGTTTTTTTCAGTTACGTCATATGCGTACAATGTTACGTGGTGTGCGCGACTGGTATGCGACCGGTCTGCGACTCCTGCTCCCGCACATTTGTGACACATGCGTATTATGGTACACAACGCTTGCCCGGTGGTGGGCCCCACGTGATGTCATATACGTGCTGGGGCACGCTGGGTACGTGACTCCCGTGAAATGTTTTATGTTCTAAAATGATATGTACGTGTCTATAATGTACATATTAGGTCAAAAGATTATTGAGGGTATTCATGAAAATAATATATTTCTACTTGTAATAAACTTATAATTATTTTTAAATATAATTTCGCAAAGTCGCGTCGGGTGCGTGCTTCGTGAGCGCACGGTGCGCGGATCCCATGTGTCCTCAAAAAAAAAGATTTGATTGGTTCATAACAATTCTCACTGTAACTATTGAAGGACCCCACCCATTTTAATTATTCTGTTCGGAGCTTTTTTTGGTCTTTTTAAAAAATTGCATTGGAGAAATGGCATCTGGTTCTCAAGCTCCTCGTCATTCTTCAGATGAAGATATCTAGGAGGAAGATCCACCCAAGCAGAGGCCTGAATCAGTGTTATGAAAATTTTTCACCTTTCCTGCCGGAGAAAAAAAGGTCAACACAAGAAAAGTCACATGCTTGCTGTGTGACAGGGTCCTGTCGCGAGGCAGTGACAAAGAAAACTCCTGTGGAACAGTTAGTATGTAAAAACATCTGCGGACCATTCACCCAAAGAATCTGGCACAAGAAGAAATGAGGCGTGCAGCAAAACATCCACCACCAGGCATTGCTAGCACCACGGAGCATCCACTTCCGCACCACCAGTAGACATTCGCCCAGAATTTGCTTTTCTGCAGCAGCACTGCACTAAGTGCAAAACCATCATCTGTTATGGTGAACAGTCAGAGGAGGCTATTTGTGCTGCTCAACGGAACCACAATGCAATTTTTTTTATTTTTTTGTTTTTGGAATGATGTTGAATTCCAAAAGCTAACTGTTTACTTAGTTCCTTTCTCGTACAATTTTTAAAAAACACCAAAAAAAGTACAACATTTTTAAAAACTACAAATAAATAGAAAACAAAAAACAGAAGGAAAAAAAAGTTCAGAACTGCCTTTTCTGGTTTAAAAAAAGAACTATAATTGCATGGTAATGTCAGAAAGTTTGGTTGAAAGTATGTGTAGAGAATGATTGACTGAAAGAATGCATTTGACTGTTTGGTGAATTTATAGGGGCAGATCTAATCATGACACTGCAAGCCCTTTAGCTGCACTGCCCTGCAGAACTTCTGAAGCACAGGGATGTGACATATTTACATGAATATGTCTCAATTCTGTGCTCCCCCTGCACTAGAACACAAACTACAGCCATGCAGTGATGCAGGCACCCTTGCACCATGGTGCAAGGATATCTGTGTCGTGGGGAGATTGTTTTTGTGCAGGAAAGGTCTACTTCCTGCACAAAAACAATCACTAAAGGCATTTTCCTCCATCAATGTGCTGTGGAATGCAGCATGCATTTAAAGAGGAAAAACAAGGAGAAATGAAAATATTTCTCCTTGTTGTGCCTTGCTACACCACCTCTAGGGTGGTGCACCATTCACACGTATCTACAGATTTACACTTTCTTGTGGGAACAGACACAGCAACACCCATGGAACGCCCCTTCAACGCAAATTGCTGCGTTTGAATGGGTCGTATTTTCAAGGAGAGGAAATGCCGCGCAGGGTGGCTTTTCCCATCCTTGTAAATATGGAGGAGTCACCAGCACATTCACTACGTTGCAAAAAATTACGTACTAGTGGCGCAGGGGGCTTGTAAATCTGCCCCATAAGAGCTTAGGTAATTGGCAGAGTGATACAATAAGAACATAGTGCTGGATGGGTGATTGACGAACTGCATGAGACTGACAGGAGGTATCCTAGGCTGCATGAGTACTACTTCAGTATTTAGTAGAGTGTACCAATAGTATGTATCTGCTTAGAGGTTTGTAGGGATTGTGTGCAGAATATTGTACGTGTACTTGTGTTGGTGCCTAGGTCATTCTATGAGAACATCACTAGTAACTAGAATGATGACAGTGCTGCAAACAGAGTGCTCATTTAATTTATAAGTGCTTAGGTATTGTCTCAACGCCTGAGTCATTCTGCAAGTGCATAGACAGTGAATGGGTGCCTAGAGTGCTAGTAGTTGACAGCAGGATACGTTTATAAGGACTCATGTTTCAGCAGAGGGATTAGATAAGGACATACTACTGTCAGGATGATTGTAGGAGTGGACACAGACTCACACTGTGATTCCAGACAAGCATGACTATTACCTGGACTTTTGCAGGACTGACTCAGTAGTCTGCAACGGGTTAAGGGACTGCATATTATGCACATTTGACTATACCACTGCTTGTTTCAATGCCTGAGGCATTCTGCAAGTGCATAGACAGTGACTGGGTTCCTAGAGGGCTAGTAGTTGACAGCAGGATACGGTAATAAGCACTTGTGTTTCAGTAGAGTGATTAGATAAGGTCATGCTTCTGTCAGGATGATTGTAGGAGTGGACAGAGCTGCTTTAGAGCCATAGAACCGGTCAGCAGCGGTGCTTTAGATCCTGTGAACCAGGTCAGCAGACCCGTTGTAGAGCCAGAGATCCAGGTCAGCAGAGCTGCTGTAGAGCCATCGAACCAGGTCAGCAGAGCTGCTTTAGAGCCATAGAACCAGGTCAGCAGAGCTGCTCTAGAGGCCGAGAACCAGGTCAGCAGAGCTGCTGAAGGACCAGAGAAACCAGGTCACAGAGCTGCTTTAGAGGGAGAGAACCAGGTCAGACGAATTGCTTTAGAGCCAGAGAACCAGGTCAGCAGAGCTGCTTTAGAGCCAGAGAACCATGTCAGTAGAGCTGCTTCAGAGCCATAGAACCAGGTCAGCAGAGCTGCTCTAGACGCAGAGAACCAGGTCAGCAGAGCTGCTTTAGAGCCATAGAACTAGGTCATCAGAACTGCTTTAGAGCCAGAGAACCAGGTCAGCAGATCTGCTCTAGAGCCTAAGAATCAGGTCAGCAGAGCTACTCTAGAGCCAGAGAACCAGGTCAGCAGAGCTGCTGTAGAGCCAGAGAAACCAGGTCAGTAGATCTGCTTTAGAGCGAGAGAACCAGGTCAGCAGAGCTGCTTTAGAGGGAGAGAACCAGATCAGCAGAGCTGCTTTAGATCCAAGGGACCAGGTCAGCAGAGCTGCTCTAGAGCCAGAGAACCAGGTCAGCAGAACTGCTTTAGAGCCATAGAACCGGCTCAGCAGAGCTGCTTTATAGCCAGGGAACCAGGTCAGCAGATCTGTTGTAGAGCCGAAAACCAGGTCAGCAGAGCTGCTCTAGAGCCACGGAACCAGAACAGCAGAGCTGTTGTAGAGCCAGAGAAACCAGGTCAGCAGAGCTGCTTTAGAGGGTGAGAACCAGGTCAGCAGCGCTGCTGTAGATCCAGAGAACCATGCCAGCAGAGCTGCTTTAGAGCCCGAGAACCAGGTCAGCAGAGCTGCTTTAGAGCCAGAGAACCAGGTCAGCAGAGCTGCTCTAGAGCCAGAGAACCAAGTCAGCAGAGCTGCTTTAGAGCCAGAGAACCAGGTCAGTAGAGCTGCTTTAGAGCCAGAGAACCAAGTCAGCAGAGCTGCTCTGGAGCCTAAGAACCAGGTCATCAGAGCTGCTCTAGAGCCAGAGAAGAATGTCAGCAGAACTGCTTCAGAGCCATAGAACAGGTCAGCCTAGCTGCTTTAGAGCCAGAGACACCGGTCAGCAGAGCTGTTGTAGAGCCGGGGAACCAGATCAGCAGAGCTGCTCTATAGCCTAAGAACCAGGTCAGCAGATCTGCTGTAGAGCCATAGAAACCAGGTCAGCAGAGCTGTTTTAGAGGGAGAGAACCAGGTCAGCAGAGCTGCTTTAGGGCCAGAGAACCAGGTCAGCAGAGCTGCTTGAGAGCCAGAGAACCAGGTCAGCAGAGCTGCTCTAGCTGACACTGACTGACTGACACTGACTGATTGACACTGACTGACACTGATTGACTGACTCTGACTGACTGACACTGATTGACTGACACTGACTGACTGACACTGACTGACACTGATTGACTGACACTGACTGACTGACACTGACTGACTGACTGACACTGACTGACACTGATTCACCGACACTGACTGACTAACACTGACTGACACTGATTGACTGAGACTGACTGACACTGATTGACTGACACTGACTGACTGACTGACTGACACTAACTGACTGACACTGACACTGACTGACTGACACTGACTGACACTGACTGACTGACACTGACACTGACTGACTACTCTCTACTACTCTACCACTCTCTACTACTCTCTACAATGCTCTCTCTACTACTCACTCTCTACTATTCTCTACTACTCACTCTCTACTACTCCACTACTCTCTTCTACTCACTCTCTACTACTCACTCTCTACCACTCTCTACTACTCTCTACTACTATCTCTATACTACTCACTCTTTACTACTCTTTACTACTCACTCTCTACTACTAACTCTCTACCACTCACTCGCTACTACTCTCTGCTACTCACTCTCTACTTATCACTCTACTACTCTCTACTACTTTTTACAACTACTCTCTACTACTCACTCTCTACTACTCACTCTACTACTCTCTACTACTCTCTACCACTCACTCTCTACTACTCTACTACTCACTCTCTACTACTCACTCTCTACTACTATCTCTCTACTACTCATTCTCTACTATTCACTCCCTACTACTCACTCTCTACTACTCGCTCTCTACTACTCACTCTCCACTACTCACTCTCTACTAATCGTTCTCTACTACTCTCTACTACTCACTCTCTACTACTCACTCTCTACTACTCATTCTCTACTATTCACTCTCTACTACTCACTCTCTGCTACTCGCTCTACTACTCTCTACTACTCACTCCCCACTACTCACTCTCTACTAATCGTTCTCTTTTACTCTCTACTACTCACTCTCTACTACTCACTCTCTACTACTCTCTACTACTCTCTCTACTACTCACTCTTTACTAGTCTCTACTTCTCACTCTACTACTCTCTACTACTCACTCTCTACTACTCACTCTTTATTACTCTCTACTACTCTCTCTCTACTACTCACTCTCTACTACTCACTCAACTACTCTCTACTACTCATTCTCGAATACTCTCTCTACTACTCACTCTCTACTACTCACTCTCTACTACTCTCTACTACTCACTCTCCACTACTCACTCTCTACTACACGCTCTCTACTACTCTCCACTACTCACTCTACTACTTTACTGCTCTCTACTACTCTCTCTACTACTTACTCTCTACTACACACTCTCTACTACTTGCTCTCTACTACTCGCCCTCTACTACTCTCTACTACTCACTCTACTACTCACTCTCTATTACTCTCTACTACTCTCTCTACTACTCACTCTCTACTACTCTCTACTACTCACTCTCTACTACTCCACTACTCTCGACTACTCACTCTCTACTACTCTACTACTCTGTCTCTACCAGCCACGGATGGCAGTGGGAGTACCTGCAGGGTGGTGACGTGAGGAGGGGAGGAGCAGGGTGGGGGCTAGTAATGTATGGATTACAGAGTTTTACAGGTAAATAAACCTTTAAATAAATAAAACGAATTTCGTTGCGCGCACTGCTTTGCATTTGGGGATGCAGTGCACTAAACAAAATTTGTTTTGTTTATTTAAATGTTTACTTACCTGTAAAACTCCGTAACCCATATATCACTACACCCCACCCTGCCCCTCCCCTCCCCACGTCACCGCCCTGCAGGTACTCCCACTGCCGGCCGCAGCTGCTCTCTACTACTCACTCTCTACTACTCACTCTCTACTACCCTCTACTACTCTCTCTTTACTACTCACTCTCTACTACTCACTCTCTACTACTCTCTCTCTCTACTACTCTCTACTACTCACTCTCTACTACTCACTCCATTACTCACTCTACTACTCACTCTCTACTACTTACTACTACTCTCTACTACTCACTCTCTACTACTCTCTACCACTCACTCTACTACTCACTCTCTACTACTCTCTACTACTCTCTCTCTGCTACTCACTCTCTACTACTCACTCTCTACTACTCACTCTCTACTCCTCTCTACTACTCACTCTCTACCAACTAACTACTACTCTCTACTACTACTCTCTACTACTCACTCTCTACTATTCACTCACTACTACTTACTCTACTACTCTCTATTTCTCACTCTCTGCTACCCTCTACTACTCTCTACTACTCACTCTCTACTCTCTGCTCTTTATTACTCACTCTCTACTCACTACCTCTCTACCTCTCTACCTCTCTCTACCTGTCTCTCTACCTCTCTACCTCTACCTCTCTACCTCTACCTCTCTACCTCTACACCTCTCGCCTCTCTACCTCTCTCTACCTCTCTCTACACGCACACATATGCACATATATATATATATGCATTTATATATATGTTTGTGTATATACATACAAAGTAGCAACAGGAGAGGGAGGAAAAGACTGTGGTACTTGTCCTTTTCCCCAACTAATATATTAGAACAACTGGGACAAGACCTCAAGCAGGTATAGGTTAGGGATATTACCCTGGCACCTGGTCATTAGATGATCACAACAGGTTATTGTTGTTAAGAAACCCCTCACCCACCTACCTGGTAGGTGACATGCTTCATCATCGGGGCCCAGCTGGATCACCGAGTGCGATCCAGCTGTGCTACATTGCCTGTTTACAGCGGAGCGGGATTTCGTGTGAAAGTGAACGTGCTATGTGCAGTGAATTATGAGGTAAAAATGCCTATAGGAAATGCCCTTTTAAAAGTTTTAATTGAAGGCTCCTATGGCATGGGTAAAAACATATTTATGAAAAAATAACGTACCCAGGCAAAAGCAAGTATACTGGCAGAGTTCAAATAATAACAAATTAATAAAGAATGATAGTAATCGGGCACAAAATTAGCATTTAGAAATTTAATTTAATAAAATTGATACAAATAGTCATAAGGATAGTCAATGACAAGGACAGAAATAACAAATAACAATAAAAAATTCTTCCATTAGAGAATCAGTGAATATAAATTATTATGTATACAGATATTCCCAATGATCTGAAGGGGAGATGGTTTTCGTCTACGCGTTTCAGCACATAAGAAGTGTCTTCCTCAGGACGCTACCATCTTGTAGCATACATAAACGCTTTAGAATGTTGGTAGAATAACCGTGTAGAAATCGATCCAATCAGAGTCTTTGCATCATGTCTTTTTATCTGTAAGGTAATTGATATCACTTTGTAGATCAGATAATCATGGCAGCATATGTAGTACCGGATAGAGTTAAAAGCTGGAGAGATCTGCAATTTAGTGGGAGAGATCATGCATCCCCTGCCGACAGGCGCTGCACTGTGCAGATGACTAAGGCCAGATAATCACTAGTAGTGGGCTAAGCAATGGCTTCAGGAATAATTAATTGCTGACAAAGCATATACAGTGGCTCATATATTGATGAATAGTAGAGCTGATGGGAACGTGAAAACACGGATTAAGTGCCTGCCGAGTGCTTAGCGTAATGATTATTCCAAATGCAGCGGCATCTGTTGCCTCGTGGAAGGCAACGAGTCTTAAATGGCATACGGAGAAGGCGGGCTGGTGAAAGCATCAAAGTATGAGCTGGATATCTGATGAACAGCTTAAGCAAAGGTTTATTCCATGAACAAACGCGTTTCGGGACAAGATCCCTTCGTCAGTGTTTACAAGTGAACGCAAAGCGCGGCACCATTATGAGGATTCACTAAGGGTCATTAACACAAACATAGGACTGTTAATGACCCTTAGTGAATCCTCATAATGGTGCCGCGCTGTGCGTTCACTTGTAAACACTGACGAAGGGATCTTGTCTCAAAACGCGTTTGTTCTAGGAATAAACCTTTGCTGAAGCTGAAACCCCGTGAGTTCTGTTTTCTTCTAACCCGGATGGGTGTAATTGAAGAAGTGGAGCTGATATTATTGGCATGGGACACCGCCGCGGAAACAGCACCCGCTATTCGAGTGACTCGTGGTACCGGTGTTTGGGAGCCTGAATATATATATATATATATATATATATATATATATATATATATATATATATATATATATATATATATATATATATATTACCTACTGGTGGTCGCCAGTAGGTATATATAGTTAGGATTTTTTTCCTATGGGATTTCTGAAAATTCTATGTCGAATAACTTTGGCGTTTGTGGACGGAATTGGCTGAAATTTTCAGGAAAATGGCACATTTTGTTTCTGAGCAGCCCCTGAAAATTTGGGGGGGGGGGTTCAAGGGGGGCCGAGAAAAAAGGGGGGTCCCAAAACGCGTTTTTCCCATTCATTTTTCCATAGGGCGGTTAGAATCACTTTTAGCTCGAATGGCTGAATGGATTTACACGAAACTTGGCAAAATTGTAGATATGGTTTGCCCGACGTGCCTTTGCTATGTCTTAATATATGTGCTCCAGTGGATTTTGAGAAATTAACGTTTCAAAAAACAGATATATCTGTAACAGCGCTCCGGTTAGCGCTCCGATTCGCGTACCTGATGCGTAACCGAACTTCGCTAGGAGAAGCGGATTGGCTCCCCGGTGACTGTGAACATTCTAAACAGTGCAGAGCGGCCGCCATCTTGTGTCTCGGTAGGATCGAGACACAAGATGTGGCAAAAACAAAGGGGGAAATGAGCATAAGGGGGCGGAGTACATCCTCCCTAACCCCCTAGGTTTGATGAGGGGGCTTTAAAAGGGCCCCGCGGGGAGAAAAAATAAATAATTTTTATTTTTGTTTTTTTTGCGGGGAGAGCGCTCGGTACGCGCACCGGGAAGCGGTCTGGGAAGCATAATATTGGGAAAATAGGATGAAAGAATGTTCAAATATTGTATGTTTATTGATTGTTCTTTTTTTAATTTTTTTTTATTTAAGTACCAACATGTAGGTACCAATGCAGAGTCTAAAAATAAAAATACACCGTTTTCTTTGTAAATATCTTGCATGTTGTTTCAGAAGTTATTGTGGTATATGGAATTCATAGCGTAGTCTGTCAGGAAAGCAGAAACACCATGGAGGCAGGAGATGATAAAGAGATGTTAAATACATATTGGAGATAATATAGTGGAAGAAAGGAAGTAACTATGAGCAAACTTACTATGTAACACAAAAAAGTTGCACAGTATATTTAAAGTCTGATTTTACATTATAATCAATTTGCTACTAGTTTACAAAATCGATATAAAAATGAATAATGTCTCAAACAATTTTTGAACTATTAAATATAAATTTATTTTTCTAATTCGTTTTCAAAATTAAAAAGAACTTCTAATAATTCACTGTCAGAAATTTTCTCATTTTCAATTAGGAAATCTACTGTTTTTACACATTGCAGAAGTTCAAAGTCCTGTGATTCATCATAGAATTCAGAGTCAATTTCTGTATCTGTGTTGCTTTCTGCAACAATTTCGAAGTTATTTTTTTTCTCTCCTTCCATTTTTGTGCTGTAAAATGAATTTTAAAAAGATATATCAGTACAGATAGGGCACTGTTGGGTTTAAGTACAGACAGGTAGTTTGGTTTTTTAAACAGTGATTTTATCTTTGGGCAGTGTATGGTATCAGACTGGAAGTAGAAATATAAAAAAGTGTATGTGATAAAGCCTAAGTTAATTCTTAATTATACAAGACAAGCCTAACTCCATCCATAACTAAAACAGAGAAGTCTATCTTATTCTATAACTATTACAGAGGGATAGTATATAACTATCAGAAAAAGTTTTCCAAATTAACTTAAAGTGCAGAACATACTTCAGTTTTTAAAATAACATCTTACCTTTCAAAAAGAAGTTTAAGTTCTCAGTTGAAATGCACTTGATATGTACTTCAGGAAGTAGTAGTCAAAATGGATGTGTTTCTCTCTCTTTCTTTATATATATTCAGGTACATAACCAATCAAATGTCATGAAATAATAGAAGATATTGAAAGTAGCATTTTGATTGGTTGTCAATTCTAACACTTCATAAGTGTTTTTGTTAGGTAATTTACCTCAGGATATTTAGTCAGGCTTACAGCATAATTTTCTCAATGTAATTCCATCAAATTTGGGTAAATGGTAGGGACTGCTATGTAGTAGGGCCTATTCTATATTTGATGAACGTGTCTGTAGTGGTTTTTCTGTAAATTACTTTCCCACCTTTTTTTATCGAGCGCTTACCGGTGCGCTCCCCGGTACGCGAACCGGCAGCGGTACGGGAGTCCTCCATTTTGTGTATCGGTAGAATTGAGACATAAGATGGAGGACAAACAATGTTTGGAATGGGTAGAAGGGGGCACGGTAGACACTTTGTGACCCTCTAGGTTTTCTGAGGGGGGATTAGGACGCTGATATATGCAAAAATAAAAAAATAAAAATTTTGAAAATTTCGCGGTGGGAGCGCCCGGTACGCGCACCGGTAAGCGAACCGGGGAGCGTACTTTGGTGAAAAAAAAAAATTTGAAAAAGATAAACGTTTTGAATGATCAGAGGTAGGGTAGCTCTGAAAAGAGCTATTGGGTTCTGTGGCTAATTTAGGTACCTACAAGTAGGTTCCAATGCACACTTTTAAATAAAGGACGAATATTCTATTACCTTCATCGGAGAAGTGCACACCATCTCTTCTGTAGATGTCTTGAATGTTGGAACGCAAGTTATTGTTGTATATTAAACCCATTCCATAGTCTCTCATGTAAGCAGAAACAGATTTATTCACATGTTTCCGTGCTTTCTGAAATTGTGGAAAAAATTGGTTGGACCACTTACATTTCTGTCTTTGACATATATTGGAATATACCAAGGCAGTTTGGGTCAAAAGTGTCATCAAATGAAGAAAGGTGTTCTTTAAAAGCATTTCCAGACCAACCCCAGTCATAGTGCCCAAATCATTTCCACCACAGTGCACTATTAAGTGGTCAGGGTTTGGCAGATGCATACATTTTTTTTATTTAAAACATATAAAATATATTTTTGCATTAAAATAAGAATACATTTTACAGCTTTTGATATTTGTTATTAAAAAACCATTGAAATTCACTGAAAACGCCATAGGTTATAGACCATATATAGTTAGGAATTAGCATTTACAAAACCTTAAAAATTCACTGAAAAAACCATAGGTTATAGACCATATATAGTTAGGAATTAACATTTACAAAACCTTAAAAATTCACTGAAAAAACCATAGGTTATAGACCATATATAGTTAGGGATTAGCATTTACAAAACCTTATTTTACTCGCACAAAACCATTGAAATTCGCATATATAGTTAGTTCCACTAACTATATATCGCGCACCCGCAATCCACTGCTAATGATGTCACATATTAGATCATTCATGACATGGTCAGTGACATCACTGATGACATCACTGATGACATCACTGATGACATCTCATTTGATATTACTGATCATATCACTGATGATATCATTCATGTGATAATACGGTGAACCTCTTCAGACTCTAATATAACCTTACATACACTCAGTGTAAACAGACACTCACAGACTGTCACTCATCCATGGAGTTACTCACACACCTAGTCAGTCATGCAAAGAATCAATCACACCTCCATTTCCTCAACTATACAGTTATACACACCTTACTTATTCAAACATATACTAACACATATTTACTCTTTTATACAATCCTTGATTGAAGTTCACAATGATCCATACAGCCACTCACACATTCACTGGCTCTTATGCACAGTTATTTATATATGTCAACTCTCACATGTATTGTGTTTTACATATGTACTTACTTTGACATGTAGCACTGAGATATCCATTCACTCACCAATACACTCATGCACACAGTCAACTGCCCATACAGCTGTTTCCACCTGCACTTTTGAACCCATACATCTAGTGAATCAACTGCTCACACATCTATGCACAGAGTCATACACCTCCCAGCCACCCACACACATACTCAGTCTCCCATAGATATACTTGGACAACCAATCAATAACCGATATAGTTACTCATATAGCTACTGATCAACACATGCAGCAGCTTAGACAACAACAGACATACTGATGCACAAATTAAGACAGTTTAGTCACTAACCCATGCACTCAGTGAGACACATTTAATCACTCACTCATACAGTCAGTCATGCACCTACTAAATCCTTCATCCAGACACTTATACATCCACTCATTCTTCAATATGTAAGACATATTTTAACTTTACAGAAACATACAGTCAATGGATGTTGTCATCAGTGATGTCACTGACCATGTCATGAATGATGTAATATGTGACACCATTAGCAGTGGATTGCGGGTGCGCGATATATAGTTAGTGGAACTAACTATATATGCGAATTTCAATGGTTTTGTGCAAGTAAAATAAGGTTTTGTAAATGCTAATCCCTAACTATATATGGTCTATAACCTATGGTTTTTTCAGTGAATTTTTAAGGTTTTGTAAACGTTAATTCCTAACTATATATGGTCTATAACCTATGGTTTTTTCAGTGAATTTTTAAGGTTTTGTAAATGCTAATTCCTAACTATATATGGTCTATAACCTATGTTTTTTTCAGTGAATATATATATATATATATATATATATATATATATATATATATATATATATATATATATATATATATAAAATACAACACAGCATTCTCCGATTCTGGAGCCTCTGATCCTTCAGGGTGGCCTCGGAACAATGGGCTCGGAGTCAGCCCATCAAAACACCATCCAGTGTACCACAAAATGAGGCCCAATGCTGGAAAGAGAGGCTTTTATTCGGGCATTTCACAGCACAGCATGCTTCCATTTCCTGACGTTTCGGTGTTCAAGCCTTGCTCACAGATGGAAGTAAAAACATTTAATAGGCAAAGTGCATAGTGCGTGCTTTTTGAAATAATAGTCACATGACTGGATCTGTAAAATACAAGTCCCACAGTGCATTGTGAAAATCATTGCAAGTAGCAATTCGGAATACATATATATATATACACACATACATATGTGTCTGTTTCTATTTGCCAAATACTATTCCAGATAATGACAGTACTAAGTTGGTGCGGCTGTTTGTGGGAAAAAATTAGCTATTTTTGTTTTTTTTAAATGTAAACTTGGAAATTCACTCGTGCTCCCAGCATGCACAGTTTTCTCATCAATAATTTCATTCAGTGCAAAACACTGTGGTTAGGCTGGTCACTGAAGTGCCCAAACATCATTCAGTTTCATCCTCCCTGTGGTCTCTGCATTGGCTTCCAATCGATCGTAGGCTCACTTTTAAAGCTCTCTACCTTACTCATAATGCCTACTATGGCCGGGGCCCGGAGGGCATTAAAGCATTATTTCATCATTCTGTCCCTACTAGGAACCATAGTTCTGCAAGTAAGCATCTTCTTATGGTGCCCAGATTCAAGCGGCTGAGATGGGGCGGGAGATCCTTCTCTACTACTTCTGCTAAATTGTGGATCCCTCTTCCTGACGAAATTGCTGGACAATGCTGACACACTCTTTTTAAAAAGGTGTTAAAAACCTTGCTGTTTCCTCAGACGATGGTTTAGGTGTGCCCCTGTTGCCTGCATGTGTCTTCTGCTGTTAGCTCCTTGACGCCCTTGGGCAAAGTTAGCGCTTTACAAGTTTTATATTCATTCATTCATTGCAAATGTTGCAGTTATATTATCAATGATGGGGTTTAAGGGGAGGGGAGTGTGGAACCCTCCTCTCTGAGCCTTATAAGGCCCCAGGGACTCAAGTGTTTCTTTATGAGGGTGGGTGCCAGTAGGAAATAAAATCAGAAATGGTAACTTCCATGGCAATCTTGTAGCTCTTGTTCGAAAATGAGGATTTATGTAGAAATTAATACAAGGTACCATGCTTCTCCTGTCATTCTTCAAGAGAAAAAACCCAAGCAAAGAAATATGGAAGTAGATCTAGTAGACGATCCAACTGCAAGAAGCAAAAATTGAGACACAAATGGTAGAAAGGGAGCAAAAAACATAACAACAAATAAGAGAATGCACATCTATCACCTGTACATGCCTCCTTGTTTATGATTCCAATAGCGACTGACATAACAGGACAATACTCTACTTCATCTCAGAATGGAAACCTTTGATAGAATTCTTGTAACAGAGCACTATCTTGAAAACAGCAGCTTAGAAGGCTTGTCAACAACCATTTCCTGAAAACCCAGAATGTTTCTGACTTGTTGGGCCTCAACACTATGGTACAGCTTGGATCCTATGATAAGGTGATCAGGGGACCAACACCTGGTTATGCTCATCTCACTTAAGTACTGAGGGTATCACTTTCAAACAACTAAGGGTGAAGGGTGGAATGCTTGTAAAAGTCCCAGCCACTGGGAGTCTGTTGGTCCCAGATGGAAGGCATGTGGCACTAAACCTGGGCTCTGTCCTTAGTTTAATCATAGGACTGATTTTCCACTCTGGGCACCTTTCACCTTTAATTTGAGGATAAACAAAAATACTTTATTTTCTTAAAGACAGCTGCCTGCAAATTCAGTTTTTTTCCCTCTAGGTAAGGTGAAGAGATAACAGTACATGTGAGGCTGAAACATGTAGGATTCTGACTGTTGGAAACACAGGGCCAGATTTACAACAGAGGCAACCAATATGGGACATTGAAGAAGAAGATGTCAGATACGTATCATTTAACTGTATCTCTAAAGCACAAGATTCAAAGGGGGCCTTTCCAAAGCTGTAGCTGTGTCAATGATCAATAGGAAGCTGTGACTACATTGGAGGCCTTGAGGTTCCGTGACGATTTGAACCCGTGTTTTCAACATTGTCGGAAATACATAATATTGGTATCAGCGAACCGCAAATGATCCATTTAGTATATCCTGGTGTTTTCGCTACGCTACGAGCAAGAGCACTCCTTTTATAAACACATTTCTGATCTACCCACGGCATCCATCTTAGATCATGGCCGCCATTTTGTGTTTCTTGCCCTCACATACGCAATAACCTCTGATCACTTCATTTCGATTAAGGACACGTAACCTTAGCCGGAGATTCACCTCTTCCTTGACACGTGCACCTTAAACCAGTTCACGCTGTAGCTGCATGACTCGACAAAGGCTGCCTCCTCTGCCCGAGGCCAGTCCTGCCAAACTGGTCTCCGTGTCCATTGTCCTGATCATGATTAGGCGGCCGAAGCCGGTAGCCTTGCCCATTTACAACCCACAAACATCCCTTATCCCACTTTTCTATCTTCCACACCTGGCTCTGATTCTTTTCTTCTGAATCTTTTATTAGGGGGAGGTAACGAACTTTACGATGAGGCGGTCCGGATCCTGAATGCAATATTGACAGGGAATTGTGACAAACTAGTGGGAACCCCTCTCTTCGTAATGTTTGGCCTCAGATATTATCGACGGTTCCTGTGTAACGCCAAATATTTATTGTTTTAGACACAAAGGTTTTGGGAATGTATTACATGTAAAGAATTTGCCCCCCAGCTTAAAATTTAGTATATAAGGAGCAACCCTCTTTGTACAAATCGAACAGGCTCCTAGTTACTGCCCATGCGTAGTTTCTGTGACTTCTGTGTCCCTGCAGTAATAAACCTTTGGTCTTTGACGCCACCATCGAGAAGCCCGTGTTTCTGTTCATTTGTGCACCAAGGCAGGTGGAACTCCGGGGTCTTTGGGTGTTGTTCCCTGACACCTCTGGACGGAACCAAAAAGTCCAGAACTCCAATTGGCGCCCAACGTGGGGCGACGTCATTCGGTACCGGTCCAAAAGTCTGAAGAGTTCGAGAAGCTTCGTGTGAAGATTCCTGAGGGAGGCGCCCCACTTCATCGATCCCGGCATATCGCAAAAGTGGCCCGAAGTTCTCTTCCACGAGGGTTCCCGTTCAGGACGGCTGCAGTGGGCCGTTGCCTTGACCGTCGCCCTGTCTTGGACCCGAGGTGCAGTCCTTAGTACAGCGAAACGTGACAGGTTTCTCCTTGGTGACGTCTTCAGTGCCTCAGTTAAGTATTTAGTGATAGCTAGCTGGTTACTTTGTGAGGGTTACTAAAATCCTTGATCGGTTCTTGGTTTGGTTTGGTTTTGTAAGATTATCACTGGTTATTCTAGTTACGATAATCTATTTGGTTTAGTTTGGGTATCGATACATCAGTTCGTTTTGGTAGGCCTAAGTTCTTGGTTCGAGTGCACATATTTGTTTTGTGTTTTGTTTGTTTTGTGTTCCGGACTGAAAATGGTAAGTCGGAAAAACTGTATGTTGTCGTGTTTTAGTTGCAACAGTGACTCACAATTGGAGGACTCATGTCTGGTTCCTCCGATTGGGACTCCCCTATATGACTTATATTGTAAACACGGTGTGGGTCCTATATCTTATAATGAGGTGTGGGTCCGTTACTGTAAAAACGATGGTGTCCTTAGTTGGCCATTACATGGTAGTTTTGAACCCGAGATTCTCGACAACTTAGAAGCGAAATTGTTTAGGAAGAAAGCCCGGCCGGCAATGTTTGATTCTTTCCGTTATTGGCGAAAGGAATCCAAACAGAGAGAAATGAAAAGGTTGAAGAAAGAACAGAAAGAACAAGAAGAGTTGACTCTAGAGCAAGCGGCTAAACAGTTGCAGGCTAACGAGTGTGAGAAGGCCATAGATGTAGCCATTAGAGAACATAACTTAGCGATTGACAAGTGCTATCCTGCCTTGCCATCGAAAACAGCTAAAATACTGGAGGATTCCGAAAACGATCCTCTGCTATCTTATTTGTTACGGTCACCTCCACCATATGCACAAGGTGCTACGGCTCCACTTGTCCCGAATGTTCAATTGCCGGTTGCTGGACAACCTGGTGTTCCTGCTCCTGTCCCTCAGAATCAAGTTCCCGTACCTCCTGTGATGAATGTGAATGTTCCTACAGCTCCTCCTCTTCCTGAATTGCCAGCTTCTGTACCTACTACTCCACAAACTATCTTCCTCGATACTCCTACTGTTCCGCTATCTATTCCTACCTCTACTGCGTTTTCTGCGTCTGCGAGTGTGTTGACTCCACTTTCTGTTCGACGAAGAATCACTGATTCCGTATCTAACATTCTGTCTCCTTTCTATAAAACTTTAATCAAGACTCCTACTTCCGATTCTGTTCAAAGACGTAGTCAGCTTCCGAGTACTGAGGAACGGGGAATTTTAGATTCCACGGCTCTCAGATGGATTTCGAAGAGTAGGAGATATAGTACGAGAGATGTGCTAGACACCTTTATGCAGTGGAAAGAGCCAACGCAACGGTATGTCTTTGACGAGATGTGCTCGTTGTTACGTGAGGAGATAGAAGACGATGATGTTGAATCAAATTTAGAAGATTTGATTAAGGTTCAGAAAGACTTTGCTGCAGGAATGATAGTGGGTGAAAATATAAAAGAAGCGATGGAACTTATTTTAAGTTTTAGGAATGATCCATCTCTTCGTTCACCGAGAGATTTAGAGAAAAGCAAGATGAAGCTAAGTCGCCAATATCCTATGAGGGAAGTTCCTCCAATCTGGCGCGAAGCAGTGGCACGTGATGATAATGCTGGTATTGCAGGTGCTCCAGCGCAATTCCAGAGAGTGTGGATACACATTCCATGGAAGCGAGCTGAAGTGCTAGCAGTGAAACAGGCCTTGCCAGACCCGCGTAAGAATCCTGCTGGATATTACAAGGAATTAACACAGACAGTTGAGGCTTGTATAATGAACTTAGCCGACATCGATATGTTATTTGGTAATGTGGTTCCGCAACCAGTGTGGGCTAAAATTCGTAGAGAGGATCATCAAGTTGCCTTAGGTGGTGACTGGGCAGCTATCACTGCAGCGGATGGTCAGCAAGTAGGTGGTGCGAAACCCGAACCCCTAATTGCTAATCTACCAGGTAGAATAATTGATCTAATGAAGACCTTGATGCCAGCATTACGTGTTAATTGGGACAAGTTATCAGCATGCAGGCAGAAGAAAGACGAAAGTGTCTCCGACTTCTTCACGAGGTTTGAGGAGACTTTTGTAGATCATAGTGGTCAGGACATGAGTACAGAAGGAGGACAAAGACTATTTGTCGATAAATTTGTGCATAATTTGTTACCTGAATTATGCAATAAACTAAAAGATTCAGAAAGTGCGTGGGCTGTTTCCACAACTGCGCAAATACTTGCGACTGCGCAATACTACGAAAACAGGGATAAAGAGGAAAAGGAAAAATCAGAAAAGAAAACGAAAGATTTAAAAACTAAAGTTCTTTTACAGCAGGCGTATCCGCCTCGCACGAATCAGACTAATATGCAGCAAGATTCGTACCAAAGGACAGATTATAGTGCATCAAGACCTCAATATCAGTGGAACCAATGTGCATATTGTAAGAAAGAGGGTCACTACAAAAATGAATGTCCAATCTTAGCACAAAATAATGCAGCAGCAGCTCAGAGAGGTCGTGGTGGTTTTGTGCAAAATTCTAGAGGTCGAGGACGAGGTGCTATGCCTCCACAAACGAATGATCGTCCTTCCAATCACTTTGATCAACGAAATGGACAGTCTACTCAGCAAAACAGATCTCAACAATATCTTGTTGAGGACTATTGTGAAGTAAATGAGGGTTTTCAGCAAAATGGGTACTAGGACAGCCATGGACAGAGAGAGGGAGTAGTATCAGTTCCAGTGGATCAGAGTGGGCCTTATGTCGCAGTAGCAACATCAGGTGTAGTCGAACCGTTTCTGTTGGATACTGGTGCCGCAAAAAGTTCAATCATTCATGCGAAACTCCCTGGCGCACCTTTGTCTGGCTCAACAAATGTCTCTGTAGGTTTTTCAGGCGCCCCTGTTTACAACCCGATATCTGGTCCTTTGTCTATTTCTGTTGGACCATGTCACTTGAAAGCACCTCTGATTTTGACGACAGGTTGTAATGAAAATCTGCTTGGTTTAGATTTGTTAAAACGACTATATGCGACATTGTACTGTTCTCCGGAAGGAGTACAGCTTACATTGGGTAAAAATATCACTTCTCCGATGTACTTGTCAATGGATGCACTCCCGCCAGAGCTGCGTTCACTCCCTGATTCTCTTTGGGCGACTGGTCCTAATGATGTAGGTCTCTTAGAAATACCACCATATGTAGTGACTCTGAAAGCAAATGTGAAATTTCCAAGAATTCCTCAATACAAAATATCTAGTGAAGGTGAGCGTGCACTTTTATTGATTGTGCAAGATTTGATTAAGAAAGGTGTAGTCGAAGAAACGAGAGGAAATGTCTGCAACAGTCCTGTACTGCCAATTTTGAAACGAACTGATCCTACAAAGCCTCCAGTTTATAGGTTTGTCATAGACCTTAGAGAAGTTAATAAGATTGTAATTCCGCAGTTTCCTGTAGTTCCAGACATTACTGCTTTGTTAACACTGATTCCTGCTACAGCTACTTGGTTCTCAGTCATCGACTTGAAGAATGCCTTTTTCAGCATTCCGATAGCCGAGGAAAGCAGAGATATTTTCGGCTTCTGTCTAGGAGGTCGAAGTTTCAGATTTAAACGCGCTCCACAAGGCTATTGTGAGAGCCCATCCATTTACAGTCAAGCACTGAAAAGCCAGTTAGATTCCTTTGTCCTTCCTCCAGGTTCTGCTCTAGTACAGTATGTAGACGATCTTTTAGTGGCTGCTGATGACAAGGAAACTTGCAAAGCAGCTACGATTTCGTTATTGCATCATTTGTCTAATTTGAATCACAAGGTGTCTCCTTCTAAATTGCAATACTGCTGCCAAGAAGTGACCTACCTAGGTCATCTCTTGTCAAAGGAGGGAAGGAAGTTGACCCCAGAGAGAATAAAAGCAATTACACAAATGAGTGTTCCACGCACACAGAGAGAAGTACGTGCCTTTCTAGGTATTACCTCTTACTGTAGGCAGTGGATCCCAAATTTTTCTCTTTTAGCAAAACCGTTGGTAGCTTTGACTGGGAAAAATGTTCTGAGTCCGGTACCATGGTCTGATGAATGTCAAGAGAGTTTTACTGAATTACGAAAAGCCTTGTGTTCAGCTCCTGTATTGGGTACACCTGATTACAGTAAGCCATTCACGCTCTATGTTCATGAGAGGGAAGGTTGCGCGTTGAGTGTTCTGACACAGAAGTTTGGTGATAAACAACGCCCTTGTGCGTATTTTTCATCAACATTAGATCCGGTAGCTAGAGCGTTGCCTAGTTGTTTGAGAGCTACAGCGGCAGCTGCGGCTTCCATTCGACAATCTGCTGGTTTGGTGATGAACAACATGCTAGTGGTCATGGTTCCTCATGCAGTGGATACACTCATGAATCGAACGAAGACACAACACCTTACCAGTGCGAGACTATCTGGTTACGAGCTGACATTACTAGCGAGTCATATTCAGATCAAAAGATGTAATGTATTGAATCCAGCAACGCTGTTGCCGACTGATCAAGAGTCGAGTGATTCCGAGCCACATGATTGTTGTTTTAAAACGGAGGAAGAGACAAAAGGACGCATCGACCTAAAGGATACTCCGCTATCCGATCCAGATGGTACGCTGTATGTGGACGGATCATGTTTTAAATTGGAGAATGGTGATGTGACTGCTGCTTACGCAGTAACGACTTTGAAGACGATTGTGGAGACTGCAAGAGTGAGTCAGAATTCTGCCCAAGCTGCAGAATTAATAGCTCTAACAAGAGCGTGTGTTTTAGCGGAGGGAAAGAGAGTGAATGTGTTTACAGATAGTCAGTACGCATTTGGCGTGGCCCATAGTTTTGGCCGGTTGTGGAGAGAAAGAGGTTTCATTACGTCCCATGGGACTAAGATTCAACATGGTCAGCTAGTTAACGACTTGTTGGAATCTCTAACCTTGCCGACTGAAGTTGCGATTGTAAAGTGCAGTGCTCATAAAGCAATCACGGATGATGTTGGTCGTGGGAATGCTTTTGCTGATGAAATTGCTAAACAGACAGCTAGAGACACGATGAGCAGAATGTATGTTGCTACGTCTGCAAGATGGATTGCTGAGTCTGGAATGTGCGAGGATACTATGGAAAGTGTGAAAGAGATTCAGAAAGAAGCAACTGAGGAAGAGAAACGTGTATGGAGAGAAAGTACGGGCAAGTTGGATTCGAATGGATGTTGGATTGATTTGACGGAACAGCAGCGTTGGATGTTGCCCGATGCGTATGTGCTTGCAGTAGTGACAATGGCGCATGGAGTAGCGCATATAAGTTCTAAGGGAATTTGTAAGATGTTGGCTCCGGTCTGGAAGAATGATGGGGTCAGTAAGTGTGCAGAGAGAGTGGTGAAAAATTGTATGGTGTGCTTGATGCATAATCCTGGCAAGGGAACTCCAACTCCAGCTGGTCATTTCGCTCCCCCTTCCTGCCCCTTTGAAGTGATTCAGTTAGACTTCATTCACATGGAGCGCTGCAATAATTTGAAGTATGTCCTGGTGGTAGTTTGTGCTTTTTCCAGGTGGATCGAAGCATATCCACTAAAGGACAATACTGCCCTATCAACTGCCAAGATTCTTCTCAAAGAATATTTCCCTAGGTACGGAATGCCACGGATTGTATGGTCAGATAACGGAAGTGAGTTTATAGGGAAAGTTATGCAGAGTGTGTGTGCCGGCCTAGGGTTGAAACAGAAATTCCACAGTGCAAACCATCCCCAGTCTGCTGGTTTAGTGGAGGGTTACAATGGCACCCTCAAGCTGAAAATGGCTAAAATACAAGCATCCACAGGTTTAGCCTGGCCAGACGCACTTCCTTTGGCTTTGCTATCAACGAGAGCAACTGTACATTCTAGGGTAGGACTCAGTCCTTATGAGATAATTTTTGGCCGCCCGGCAAATATTTGGGGTGTGCCAAGGCCTAAAGAATTTTGCTCCTTAGAATATCCTATGTTGATAGACTACCTTTACGACTTGACTGCTAAATTGAGTCTTATTCATCAACAGGTTTTCGATGCTTTGCCAAAGCCTCCGGAGAGTCCAGGGCATCAGCTGAAACCCGGCGAGTTCGTTGTCATCAAGAACTTCGCGAGGACGAAGAACCTTCAACCGAGATTTGTGGGGCCCTTCCAAATCCTACTGGCAACGAGGACAGCGGTTCGTGTGGCTGGACGCAAGCACTGGGTGCATGCGTCTCATGTAAAGCGTGTGCCTTTGCCGCTCCCTTACGACGACTGGGTGAAGAAGGGAATTGGTTCCTCTGAATTTGAAAACACGCCGAAATTCATCTCTTTCAGCGATGCCGAATTGATTACTGACACTCTAAAACCTGACTCTCCTCCTGAAAAGACTCTTTTGAACACTGAACATTTGCCTCCAGCATCAGAAGAAACTTTGCCATCTGCGAACTTGAACACTGCAACAACTACTAGTGAAACGCTATTTGCTGATCAGACAATACCTGCGAAACAGAAATATAACTTACGAAGCCGTAAAATGGACAAATAAAGCAGGCAACTGCATATTGTGATTTTGATATATTGAGCTTTTGCCTTCAGCCAGGAAGTTTGCTATTGTTTATTGTTTTTAAAATTGCCTTGCCGTCTGGGTAGCCGTAGGGTCGTGGCTGTGTGCCTAGTTGAATTTGCAGGGGTCTGACACAAGGTCGATCTTTCTGTTGGTTCTGGGAACTCCCAGGGCTGATAGAGGCATTTTCATCTACGTACACATCATCAGTGGTCGCGAGCGGATTGTAGAAGATGGAGCTTCCTGCGCTGCAACGAGAAAATGTGATTTATGTTCGCAGAAACAGACTTTATAGAATTCTTCATAGCAAATGCTTTTTGATGCAATGTGCCATTACATTCTTGATTATTTTGATGACGTTGGTGGGTGGAATCGTCTTCAGTATAAATTTGATTTTTGTGCCAGTTACTACAATACCTCCCCTTGATCCTGCTACTTCTACTGTTTCTTCTATACACTCTTTTCATTCGTTTTCTGAACATGAGCAAGCTCGACGCTCAGAGTTCATTAACAACACTTTTGTACAGCTCTTACACCAACACCAACTGGTAGTCAACACTACAGACTGCTGGGTGTGTGGCTTGATACCCCACACTATGGATAAAGGTATTCCCTATCTGGTTTTTCCTTTCAGCTACAATGGATCATTTCAGGCCCTCCAAACCATTTTTGCTTATGCCCTTGAAACCTATCCTCCACGTCCACCACGTTCCACTAAATATAACTCTGCCAACAAAGCCTTAGTCCAGGGAATTATTGACATGGTCAAGGACGTCAATAATACTCCATCATACCCTAGAGACGAATTGCGAGTGTATTTAAGTTGGAATACTTCAGAGTATCGCCTTAGTTTAGGAGAAAGCAAGCGTAAAAGCTCAACTCCAATCTGGGTCGTACCTCACCGAGGTCAAGTCTGTCTGCAGGGTAATGGGAGAAATCCGAGGGCTCAGCTAGGGAGGAGTGAGTGCGTAGAGACTTATGTGTTTCCGGCTAACTCTTCCCCTGCCTTTCTTACTGCTAGGGGTACCTACTTCATCTGTCAAGATAGAGCTTATACATGGCTACCTGCCGACTTTTCAGGATCATGTTATATTGCTCGATTGTTGCCTCCGACATACACTGCTTCATCTGATTACCACAGAACCAGAGTAGCGAGAGGGGTCTTCAGCAAGGAAGATACCGCTGGTCAGGAAGCTGGAGACTTTTTCAAAGGCTTCCTTCCGTTCTGGGGGCCTATGGCCAATAGTAGAAACATACGTCAGCTAACACGGGTAGTTGAATCTACTATTACCGAAACTGCTGGTGCCCTTAGCAATTTGACAGCTGAGCTTCAGGCGGATAGACTCATGACGTTGCAGAACCGTATGGTTCTAGACGTTATACTTGCAGATCGAGGTGGGGTATGCAGAATGATCCAATCGAGCTGCTGTGTCTTTATTCCTAATAACGCTCCAACAGTCTATGAGGCGATCTCTAAGCTACATAAGATTTCCGACTCCATACATGTAGACAAGGGAAACTGGTCCTTCATGGAGTGGTTTTGGACTCTGATTTCAGCGTGGGGATGGAAGGTTCTGATGGTCATTGGTGTCATCTTAGTATTCCTATTCTCATGTTGTCTGATTATCCAGTGTGGTCCTGCTCTGTGTAGTCTTTGTGCTGCAACTTGTTTTAGGAAACCACCTGCGTTTGGAGAAAAGACACGAGAAAGGATGATGATACAACAGCATGTCACTGACCTGATGAGCATAGAATTAGATTCTGACATAGACTGAGTAATTGCCTATGTAAGGGCAAAAGGAGGGTCTGAGGTTCCGTGACGATTTGAACCCGTGTTTTCAACATTGTCGGAAATACATAATATTGGTATCAGCGAACCGCAAATGATCCATTTAGTATATCCTGGTGTTTTCGCTACGCTACGAGCAAGAGCACTCCTTTTATAAACACATTTCTGATCTACCCACGGCATCCATCTTAGATCATGGCCGCCATTTTGTGTTTCTTGCCCTCACATACGCAATAACCTCTGATCACTTCATTTCGATTAAGGACACGTAACCTTAGCCGGAGATTCACCTCTTCCTTGACACGTGCACCTTAAACCAGTTCACGCTGTAGCTGCATGACTCGACAAAGGCTGCCTCCTCTGCCCGAGGCCAGTCCTGCCAAACTGGTCTCCGTGTCCATTGTCCTGATCATGATTAGGCGGCCGAAGCCGGTAGCCTTGCCCATTTACAACCCACAAACATCCCTTATCCCACTTTTCTATCTTCCACACCTGGCTCTGATTCTTTTCTTCTGAATCTTTTATTAGGGGGAGGTAACGAACTTTACGATGAGGCGGTCCGGATCCTGAATGCAATATTGACAGGGAATTGTGACAAACTAGTGGGAACCCCTCTCTTCGTAATGTTTGGCCTCAGATATTATCGACGGTTCCTGTGTAACGCCAAATATTTATTGTTTTAGACACAAAGGTTTTGGGAATGTATTACATGTAAAGAATTTGCCCCCCAGCTTAAAATTTAGTATATAAGGAGCAACCCTCTTTGTACAAATCGAACAGGCTCCTAGTTACTGCCCATGCGTAGTTTCTGTGACTTCTGTGTCCCTGCAGTAATAAACCTTTGGTCTTTGACGCCACCATCGAGAAGCCCGTGTTTCTGTTCATTTGTGCACCAAGGCAGGTGGAACTCCGGGGTCTTTGGGTGTTGTTCCCTGACACCTCTGGACGGAACCAAAAAGTCCAGAACTCCAGCCTCTGGTAGGTTTCCTGCGATGGTAGCTGTCCATGAGTGATAGATGTAATATAATTGACAGGATTGCATTATTTCTGTATTTCACATGGGGTTGGTTCTGGGAAAAGGTGAATTTAAACAGACAACTAGGGTATTACTAGCAGGTTGGAGAGCACCAAATTGTTCTTTAAATGAACCTCTATTTCAAATACATGGGCTGGAAAATGTCACTTCACATAAAGCGGCACAAACATCAGTGTACCAGCTATGTCTGTCAGAGTATTTATCATTTTAGTTGTGAAATAATGTGGGTGTGTTTTCCATTCTATGAATGGAATCTCCTGTGATAAGTGTAGCATTCCAGGTGACAGCAGCATGGTGAGGAAGTGAGAAGGTCATCTTCAGGGCTACTGCGGTCTGGGAGCTCCAGCTATTAAAGACTAGTTTTGTTTCTTAATATTATTTTCAAATACTTCTAATAACGATGGGCTTTTACAAAAAGACCTTTTGAAGCTTGTAAAGTAGCAATTCTGTAGTACTCATTTACATGCTGTAACATAACTTTAGCAACTGGCCCCAAACCTTTTAAAATGGACATTTTCAGGAGATGTTCATATAAAACTAGTGAATATAAAATGAACTGTGACTTCTTTGCACTTTTACTAATAGGGCGTGGACATTTGAAGTCCGATTTACACAGGCATGTAAGAGTATGTGAAAGAGTACTCCTGTAATACTACTTACTCCACTCATAAATGCTTTTGTAAATCTATGATTTTTGCTGCTTGTGATGAATGTGAGAATGCTCTGTGCAGTTCTTTCCAATTGAACTCTGGTCAATAGACCTTTAAAGTAGCCTGAGAGGAAAAGGGGTTAACAACAAATTAAATTTTAAAATATATTGTCATCTTTAGGACCACACAATAAAAGTCTGAGTGGGTGACTTGAGTTAAAAGTTTTATTACAAACTCAAAGCTAGTCTATTATACATCAATCTCAAGAACATACAGTGAAAGTCACAAATTATTAAAGGAATACCAAATCGACAGACAATGTTGGTCCTTAACAGCAAAGAACATCTAGGGAGCTCAGTAGCAGCGATACAGAAAATAAGTAAAAGGATTTGATCACTAGATGAATGGTTTCGATCCTTCTCCCCATACATGGAAAATACTTCAGCATCTACTAAGCCCTAGGCTGACCTAAGGATAGGGAAAACCCCATTGAATCAAGGAAGCAAGAAAGGTGGAAGCATTAGAACTTCACTGGAAGTTCTATAAGTAAGAAGTCATGTATAGCATGAAGCCACGCAATCAGAGATGACAAGAGAGATCTGTATCTCTCCAAGTCTAAAGGGAATCTGACTAACCCCAAGGTGGGTGCACTAATTAAAATGCACAAACAACATTTGAGAAGTATGACCTCATGCATAACACAGTACTTTTCCAGTTCCCAAGAAAGAACGAAATAGGCGCCTTGAACGCTACTCCCATATTCCAATCTCGGCTTCCAAGAAGACCTTGGATTCCGCACTTTATCTGACAGTACCAACTGGTAACACTCCCTTTGTACTTCTTTAAAATAATGTGATCTTGCCAGTTGTTCCTCACCTCACTCTCTCTCCAATACAATATGCTTTTCACTAACTAATAAAGCCTTTGGACTGCACCTGCAGAAGAGAGAAAAACATGCAGAAAAATAACTTTTGCATTAGTATTAAATGTCTCGACTGTAAGCTTAAGGATCACAATCATACTAACTTAACATTCCTCTATAAATGCATAATAAATATACATCCTACATATAATCCAATAAATGAAATGTTTACTAAGGAAATCAACTGTTTTTATACGGTACTCTTTTATGTGGCACAAAATACCAATAGTTGTTTATCAAGCAAAAACAACGACTTGTCACAATTTACAAAGAAAGCCTTAAACACCCATACTATTCGTTCTCACTAATCCCTGGCGAATGCACTGTGTTAAAAGCATTCTAGTGCACCACTTTACAATCTAAACCTTTAGAAGACTTATATCAGCAATCCAGATGTCCCTGAAATAGAAAACATTAATATGAACACAAATATATGTCATAACACACAGTGGATGCACTTTCTATATCTTTGGTGCACCATATCTCATTACCATTATTGCATCACACGAGTGCATAAGGCCAAATGTAAAAGGCTGCTGTGTCAGCTGAAACGCGTCTCTTTTGCTGGGTCTGAGGAGGCTTATCTAATAAAAGGCCTTAACCCAAATAGCCCTCGTGTGCGTGCTCTTTTCCAAAGTGGAGCAGAGGTTTCTTTTGTTTGATATATATATATATATATATATATATATATATATATATATATATATATATATATATATATATATATATATATATATACACATTACCTACTGGCGGTCGCCAGTAGGTAGTTATAGTTAGGATTTTTTTCAATGTTAAATCTCAAAATTCTATTTGGAATAACTTTGGCGCCGGTTGACGAATCTGCCTGAAAATTTCCTCAAAATGGTCTCGCGGCGCTCCGGTCCTTCCCTGAAAGTTTGGGGGGGATTCGTCAAGCGGGGGCCGAGAAAAAAGGGGGGTCCCAAAACATGTTTTCCCCATGTTAATTTTCATAGGGCGGTTGACCTCACTTTTAGCCCGAACGGCTGAATGGATTTCCATCAAACTTGGCAAAATTGTAGGGACTGGTAGCCCGATGTGCCTTTGCTATGTCTCAAGATATGTGCTTCAGTGGATTTTGAGTAATTTAGGTTAAAAAAATATATATATATCTATGGCAGCCCCCCAGTACGCGCACCAGGGAGCGCTCCGGGCGCGCCACGCGACTTGCGCACGGAAAGCTGATTGGCTCTCGGGTGCCTGTAAACATTCGAAACGGTCCGGACCGGCCGCCATCTTGTGTCTCGGTAGGATCGAGACACAAGAGGTGGCCAAAACAAAGGGGGAAAAGACCATAAAGGGGCAGGGTACACCTCCCCTGACCCCCTAGGTTTGATGTGGGGGCCATAAAAGGGTCCCGCGGGACAAAATAATTTTTTTTTATTTTTTTGATTTGCGCGGGGGGAGCGCCCGGTACGCGCATCGGGGAGCGGACCGGGGAGCGTACCATGGGGAAAAAAGAATGACAGAGTTTTAAAAAAATGAAGCCTTTTTTTATAAATTGGAGGTAGTTCTAAAAAGAACGTTTTTTTTTCTTCTTTTTGTTGTTTTATATTTTTTTATTGTTTTTTGAACATTTTGTACTTTTTTTGGCTTTTCAAAACAGTTTTATATTTTTTTTGTATTTTTTTAGGGGGAGAAACAAAAAAAAGGGAATTGAAACTGGCTCAACTGGAGCAAAAAACAAAAAACTGAAAAAATTACTTCTTTTTGGTGCACTTGTGATTGTCACCTGCAAGGACGATGAGCTTTACGCTCTTTTCACCATAGGCGATAAGCTTGCCACATTCTGTACAAGTGATTTTAAAATCAGCAAATCGTTGCTGAATACAAGGCATCATCTCTGATGTTTCTGGTCCCGATGAAGTTGGTTCGTTTCTTTGGGAGGCGGTCCTTGAAGACTGGGGGAGGTTACTGGCCAGTTCCCTGAACTCTGCACGAGAATAGTTGATAGGGTGCTTACGGATCATATGTCGAATCATGGTATTGTTACCAAAGGAATACTTTTTGTTTGGGTTGCCCCTTGAGAGTTGTTCGTTACAGATTAGGCAAGTTACCTTTTTCTTCCCCTCTGGGAGTTTAAAAAACTCCCAAACAATGTGTGACTTGGACTTATATGGGGTATTTTGTTCAGGCAGCCATCTTCCCCATCCTCCTCTTCCTCTTCCTCCTCCTCCTCTTCTTGACCACCAAGGTACTGTTGTGGTGGTCCTCTTGGTGGTTGTGGTGGTGGTGGTGGTGCAGATGCACCAGCTGCTGCTGCTACTGAAGCCATTATATAGATCAAAAAGGTACAGAGAGGTACAAACAGGTCTTCCTCAGTCAAAGGACAAAGTCGGAATAAGGAAAAAAGGTGGGGTCTTTCATCATTTGGAAAAAAAAAGGCCTGAACCAATGAGAAGTGTTATTTTCAGGTCACAAGACCAGGGATGTCATCATTATGAAACCAAAACTGTTTTGCACCAATAAAAAGTGTTATTTTCAGGTCACATGACCTGACGCGCTTACGCTACGCGCCCCCTGGCACACCCAGGGGTGCGCCCCGGGTCGCGTAGCGTAAGCGCGTCGGATGTTTACGTTGCACGATCGTATTCGCTCGAGTGCTTCCGGGTGCGCTTATGCCGTGCGTATGATGCGGACGCGGCTACGCGATACGTCACGATGATGTTTTCGTTCGCGGCAATAGCGCTAACGGGACGCTCCCCGGTGCGCGCGGCAAAATTGCGCTTACCGGGGAGCTTCCCGGTAAGCACCCCGGGAGCGCACCAGGGCCCAAAAAAAAAATATATATATATATATAAATATATAATATAGGATTCATTATAAAAAATATTACATTTCAGAGGTTTGAGGCCCTATATATGGTTAGGAATTAGCATTTAAAAAACCTATGAAATTCACTGAAAAAACCATAGGTTTCACACCAGTTATAGTTAGGAATTAGCATTTAAAAAACCTAGTAAATTCACTGAAAAAACCAAAGGTTTCACACCAGTTATAGTTATCTGGAAATTTTACTTGCATAAAACCATTGAAATTCCCACGTTATAGTTAGTTGGACTCACTATAAATTGCGCGTGCAGTGCAATTCCTTCATTTCCTTCAAACTTTTGTCAACAAAGTCTTTGTTATTCGGGGTAGTGAGCGTTTCGATTTCACTTTCAATCCGTGCTATTTCTTTAATATCGTGATCTCTGTCGATTTGAGCATATTTGATTAGCAAGCACGCAAGTCTCATGGATGCCTCCAGGTTACTTTCTGCCCACTCTTTCAAGAGGAGCGGGTTGGGGCGTTCAAAGCTGGGGGCCAGCATAATTCTTAAACCTCTCGGCACCCAACCAGCCTTGTGGTATTTTTCTAAAGATTTCACCTCCCACCATTTTGTGAGCTTGCTTCTGTTGTGCTTTTCCAGCAGTTTCAATAAACTTCTGAGGTCTGGATTTTGGTCTGTTTTGTTAGCAGTATGAGTGACCTTGAGAAAAAGCTCTTCCGCTGCTTTCTCCCTGTTTCTTAGCGTTTCGTCGGCCATTGCACTGCGCAATTCTTTTATTGAAATGATTCCTTGATCAAACAATCTTTATCTTGTTTTGAACACACCACGCAACATATAGCACCTCCCGACCTGCTACCAACGATTAATCAGTTTCCTCGACTTACTACAAACAATGCCGATGTCCTCTCGAGTCCTCTGACCAGCCGAGGAAACACAACGTTGCATGCAGGACCAACAGGCATAATAATCAAGCACGGGACTGTTCACACAAAAGCTCCAGACGAGCTGCCGATCCACTCCGGCTTTTCGAAAGCGTTCAGCCTCTGGAAAGGGAGGGGTTCGTTGGAGAGAAACCAAGCCGAGGTTCTCTGAATAACATCACGTTAAGCTCCAAACTGCTTCACAGGCACACGGAGAAAACGGACACTTGGATGCGCTGAAAGTTGCAGGTGATGTTTATTTCATATTTTCAAGTGAATTGCTTCGTGCAAAGAGGAAAGATGCGTTTCGGCGATCCCAGTCACCTTGTTCACAAAAACACTAATGAATTGTTACCAACATATATTTGAACCCACCCAGACCATCATGTGATAGGCTGTCACCTGACTGGTGATGAACACAGTAAACAGACTCAAAAGCAAAACAGAGTTCATCACTGGGCACTGGCAACATGAAACATGAAATGAATATGGTATAAAAGGCCAAAAGTAAAAAACATTAGATAACAAATATGGTACAAGGGGCCCGATTCACAGAACTAACTTAAGACAAAGTCCTAAATGTACTACCATTTTGGTATTCACAGAAGGCACTTACTCATTTTGGTATTCACAGAAGGCACTTACTCATTTCGGTATTCACAGAAGTTAGGAGTCCTAACTTTAGGATTTCTAAATGCCTTCTGTGAATACCGAAAGTCTTAAAATTAGGATTTGTCTGAATTTAGTAGTAGTAAAGTTGGGACTCTTAACTTTAGGACTCCTAAATGCCTTCTGTGAATACCGAAAGTCTTAAAATTAGTTTTTTTCTGAATTAAGTAGTAGTAAAGTTGGGACTCCTAACTTTAGAACTCCTAAATGCCTTCTGTGAATACCGAAAGTCTTAAAATTACGATTTTTCTGAATTTAGTAGTAGTAAAGTTGGGACTCTTAACTTTAGAACTCCTAAATGCCTTCTGTGAATACCGAAAGTCTTAAAATTAGGATTTTTCTGAATTTAGTAGTAGTAAAGTTAGGACACCTAAACTAAGATAAATCCTAATTTTAAGACTTTAGGTACTCACAGAAAGCATTTAGGAGTCCTAAAGTTAGGAGTCCTAACTTTACTACTCCTGAACTGAGAAACATCCTAACTTTAAGACTTTCGGTATTCACAGAATGCATTTAGGAGTCCTAAAGTTAGGACTCCTAACTTCTGTGAATACCGAAATGAGTAAGTGTCTTCAGTGAATACCGAAATGAGTAAGTGCCTTCTGTGAATACGAAAATGGTAGTAAGTTTAGGATTTTGTCTTAGGTTAGTTCTGTGAATCAGGCCCTCTGTGTTTTACAGTGAGTGATGAAAGGTTATACTAGTGTATGATGAGGTGTATCTGATTGTTACGCGGATGAGGTCATCAGTGATGTCATCAGTGATATCATTTGAATTGTCATCAGTGATGTCACTGACCATGTCATGAATGATGTAATATGTGACATCATCACCAGTGGATTGCGGGTGCGAGAGTTACAGTTAGTACAACTAACTATAACGGAGGACTTTCAATGGTTTTGTATGAGTGAAATGTCCAGCTAACTATAACACCCCTGAAACCTATGGTTTTTTTCAGTGAATTTCTAAGGTTTTTTAAACGATAATTCCTAACTATAACCTGCTTGAAACCTATGTTTTTTCAGTGAATCTATATATATATATATATATATATATTATTTTATTTTATATATATATATATATTCACTGAAAAAAACATAGGTTTCACACCAGTTATAGTTAGGAATTAGCATTTAAAAAACCTAGTAAATTCACTGAAAAAACCATAGGTTTCACACCAGTTATAGTTATCTGGAAATTTTACTCGCATAAAACCATTGAAATTCCCACGTTATAGTTAGTTGGACTCACTATAACTTGCGCGTGCAATGCACTGCTGATGACGTCACATATTACATCACTCATGACATGGTCAGTGACATCACTCATGACATCACTGATGACACCATCCTTGTGACAGAGTGACAGACCTCCTTTCAACTCTTGAAACACATATTCAAAAATAGAAACTTAAATTTTCAAAAAAATTGACATACCCATATCAGTTACAACAACCAATTCAGTAATTCCACCATCTATATACACATCCACTCATTCACCATTAGTTCTATATAATCACTCATACGTATACTCACTCATCATATGTAGTGATACACCTATACATCCTGTTACACACCGACAGTCATCCAAAAATAACTCACACACATACTCACACATGCAAATAAACTATTGAACATCCATTTATTTGCATATACAACTATACACACACTACCACCTTACTTCTAAGGAAACTTACACATACTTACTCTCTTAAACAATCACTTATAGAAACATATACTTATTTAAACAGGAACTCTTACAATCTCTTATTCTCACATATACTCACTTATATGCATCAATATTCACATATTCTAGATTAAAACATATGTAGTTACTGATAAAGACACTAGTGAGACAGTCATTCACTCACTAACATACACATATACACACTATTCCACCATACAGTCCTGCAAATATGCTGTCTTCAAAATACATACAAACAGAGAGTCAGTCACTCATGCATCAATGTTGTAAGTAATACCCACACTAAACAATACAGACACTCATACTGATACTAAAAAAACATCTAATAACTCATATACATACACATGTAGTTACTCACCAACCCATGCAGCCACTTATACACAAAGTGAAACACTAATACATATATTTAAATATTTAAACATTACTCACTAATATTTATTTTTCAGAAAGACACACATTCACTGGATGGTGTCATCAGTGATGTCATGAGTGATGTCACTGACCATGTCATGAGTGATGTAATATGTGATTTCATCAGCAGTGCATTGCACGCGCAAGTTTCTAAACAGAAAGATACTATCAAGGCGAGAAAAGTATGGAAATTTGCCAGGGACAAAAATGACTACGAGCAAGGACAGGTTTTTACCTTTGCACGTAAATATGACTATGTAAAGAAACAAAAGGTACTCAATAGAAATGGCTCGCAACAAGGGACGATGCATACCAGTGATCAAGCTACTGTCCCAACTGCCTTAGCCTCTAGCTCTGACTTGAGTGCCATTCTCAGTGACACTGACCGCAGCAGCAATATAGATGGCAATCTGAGTGCTACACTGGGTCAGCTTTCATATGCAGAGGAAATTGATTTTATCCGGGAGCAAAGAAAGCAGTCATTAGGACAGAGAAATCCACAGGCACAAATACCAAAGAAAGGAACCACCAAAGGCGGGAGAGGCGTAAGTGTTCCAAACGTGGGAGGCAGAGGGCAACAGAATAAAAAGAACTGGCACCTATAATTACATCAGCCAATCAAACCATCATTAATCTAACAAACATTCAACTTAATGATGCTGAAAAACAGCTGCTGGCTTTGGGTTTGAGTTATTGCCCCGAGAGCAACTTCAACTTTGTACAAACTAGAGTGGACGTTTATAAATGTATTTGCAAACTTAAATTAAAAAAGTATTTCACTATCAAAAATCATAGCAAAGGGAAAACAATGCCCCCAGTTCACACATCCAGTGGGGGCCTCACTGCTGGGGAGATCCCACTATTAACAACTTTACATGCTCTGCGTGGAGACAATCAGGATACAAATCTTGAAGAAATGAATACTCAGGTAGCAGCACAGGAAGAGGATGTCAATATTTCATCACCGGGCTGTAGTCCATTCAAACCCCCCTCGACATTTGTCCCAATCATGCCTAGGGACGGGTCGGATATTTTCCATGAACGGTTAATAGATGAGCTGAAAACTTTGTACAAAAACACCCGCAAATCAAATATGAAATCCCAAGGGAACAGCAAGGAATATTTCCAACTGATGACCAAGCTCAAAAACAACGATTCAGTAGTCATCGATAATTCAGACAAGGGAGGCAATATTGTCCTGTGGGACAAAGCTGCGTATAGAACTGAGGCTTTCAAACACATTAACAATGATCAGTGCTATGAGTCCAGTAATGCAGCCACAGTGAGGAAAATGAATGGGGACCATATGAATGACCTCTTATTGTGGCAAAGGGAAGGCCTTATTTCAAAAGAAGAGTACAAGTTTTTATATAAAGAACATCCCATGTTGCCCACATTCTATCTGATCCCGAAGGTGCATAAAGGCATTGACCCTATGCCTGGAAGACCAATTATTTCTGCAAGAAATAGTACATTTGAATGCATCTCCATATATGTATGTGGATTACTATCTCCAAGAACATGTGACTACTTTGCTTTCCTATTTGTGGGACGCGAGTGATTTCTTATCTAAATTGAGCACTGTGCAATGGGCCGAAGATTATTTGTTCTTTGAACTCTTAACATTGCCGCTCTGTATACGAGCATCAAGCATGAAAATGGGCTCCGGGCTGTTGATTACTATCTTAAACGTAGAAATATTGATATGTATTGACATAACCAGATGTTGTTGAGAACGATACATTGGTGCATCTTTAATAATGTTTTCTTGTTTGATGGCAAAATATACAAGCAGAAACAGGGCGTGGCAATGGGGGCATGCTTCACCCCCAGCTATGCATGTTTACATGTAGGCTGGTGGGAGGAGCATTTCCTCAAGGTGGAACACAGGGCACTTTATGAACAACATGTGATTGAAATGTGGTGGTACATTGATGATGTATTTATTGTATGGAGAGGGACCCAAGAGGAGGCTAACAGATTTGTGGATCTGATCAATGTTAATGCATACAATTTAAATTTTACATCACATATTGACCCCATCACCACCAATTTTCTGGACATCACAGTTTCAGTGCAAAAGGGTGCAATTGAAATGTATTTGTTCAGGAAACCGACGGCAGGTAACACACTTTTACACGCCTCGAGTTTCCATCCCCATCATACAATTGCTAGTTTGCCTTATGGGGAGTTTTTAAGAATCCGCAGAGCATGTAGTTCCGAATCTGCTTTGGTGGAGGCTCTAAAAGCCGCGAAGCTTTGACTATTAGAAAGGGGTTATGATCCACGCAAATTGGAAGCAGCTTTGAGTAAAGCCAACCTCAAAAACAGATCAGAGCTACTCCACACAGTTCCCAAGGTCACCAGTGCAATAACTACATCCCCAGCAACTACTGTAAATGCTGTGAATCAAGGGAGGCCTATGGTAGAACCGTGTAGGTTCATCTCTACTTACAGTAGACAAGCTCATACTGTCAAGAAGATTATTCATGCCCAATGGCCCATTGCACGCTCCGATGTTGTTCTTCAACGAGTTCTCCTGAGCAAACCTAATTTCACCACCGGAAAGCACATTCCATGTGTAGCGATCTAGTTAAGACCAGTCCTGAAGTTTACAATAAAAGCAGTTGGCTTCCCCCAAAAAAGGTTTCTTTAAATGCAGCACATGCCGTGCTTGCAAGATTGGGTGAACACCAATTCGTACACCACTGCCTTTTCTGATGTCCCAATTAAAATAGCTGGACATTATACCTGCCGTACTGATCACGCAGTTTATGTTCTCAAATGCATATGCGGATTACAGTACGTGGGAAGCACAAAACTTCATGTCTTTTCACGCATTTTGCAACATCTTCGGGCGACTGTAAACTCGGATCCGACTTACCCTGTTGCCAGACACATAAAAATGGAACATAACAACAACCTCAATGTATTGCAATACTTTGTAATTGACAGTGTCCCACAGAACAAAAGGGGTGGCAACAGGGAAAAGATCCAGAGACAGTTAGAGACCAAATACATTATCGAGCTTGACACGAAGACTCCCAGAGGGCCAAATATTTGGATTTATTTGCACCATTACCTTTAGATCTCTAGTCAGATAGCTCAGTGAGTGCTTGGATCATGTTTACAATTAAGATGCTCTTTAGTTCTACACTGATTTTATCTATAATGATTACGCTTTTAGACCAAATACTTTTAATGTTTTCAGTCTTTGCTATGTGACCGGTTTTTATGTGTTTTACCATTTATTTATATTTTTTATATGAATGGGTGGTTTTATACTATTTATTGGCGCATTTTGCACAGATTTATAACATGATCATTGTCATTTTGGTCTGGTTCAATACGATATATACTCATTACTGCGTGTGCATTATCATCTGCTCCTGCTACACAGGGGGAACTCTATAATTAGTTAGCCAGGGGGGCTCTCCTGGCTCATGATGGTTCTGATTGACTTTGCCAGCGATGTTTCGATATTTTGATTTGGGCTCTTTTTGATAAAGTTTCCTTTTTGAAATTAATGCAATTTAATAGCTAATGCCTTTGTTCTTTCTTCCTGTACAACATCTATTAGCTCACGATTATTGTCCCCGGACGGAATTTATGACAATACCTTTTTTAGCACTTGCACTTTATACACTGTACGGCTGCGTATTGAAGGCAGGGCAACCCTAATACGGAGGCTACAGAGTATGCATGGTCAATTCACCTGCGATTTTCATGATAGTTGCAGTGGGAGTACTAAGGTAGTGATCAGGTTTGTATCCAATACATGAGAGTAAAAGAATAATAATACTATAACTGATATCAGCTAATCTTATTCACCATCAACTGTTTATAAGAGTGATCATATGACCAGGCTAATGTATTTGTACAGTTATCTAATGTTTTTTACTTTTAGCCTTTCATACCATGTTCATTTTTCATGTTTCATGTTGCCAGTACCCAGTGGTGAACTCTGTTTTGCTTTTGAGTCTGTTTACTATGTTCATCACCAGTCAGGTGATGGTCTGGGTGGGTTCAAATATATGTTGGTAACAATTCACTAGCGTTTTTGTGAACAAGGTGACTGGGATCGCTGAAACGCATCTTTCCTCTATGCACGAAGAAATTCACTTGAAAATATTAAATACATTTCAACCTGCAACTTTCAGCGCATCCAAGTGTCCGTTTTCTCCATTGGTTGCCTGTGAAGCAGGTTGGAGCTTAACGTGATATATATGAATGATGTAATATGTGACATCATCAGCAGTGAATTGCGGGCTCGCGAGATGTAGTTAGTACAACTAAATATATCAGAGGAATTTCAATGGTTTTGTACGAGTGAAATGTCCAGCTAACTATAACACCCCTAAAACCTATGGTTTTTTCAGTGAATTTCAAAGGTTTTTTAAATGATAATTCCTAACTATTTCAGGCCTAAAACCTATGGTTTTTTCAGTGAACTTCAAAGGTTTTTTAAATGCTAATTCCTAACTATATCAGGCCTGAAACCTATGTTGTTTTCAGTGAATTTCAAACGTTTTTTAAATGCTAATTCCTAACTATAACATGTCTCAAACCTATGTTTTATTCAGTGAATTTCAAAGGTTTTGTAAATGACAATTTTTAATGTATTAATTGTTATACTGATTTTTTTATACTGATTTACTACATTTTCTAAACTATTTATTTTTAGATTTTTTTTAATTACATTATAATTACATTATACATTACAATACAAAATATACTTTCTCAGAATGAATTACTTTAGTTTAAATACTTTGCAAATAGGCAATAGACTTTTAAGTACAGTAGTTACAGTTGTTGCAACTGGCAACACAATTTTAAACACAATGCAACATTGAGCTCAATGTGAATTTCTAGTCAAATGCAATTAGTTACTTTATGGATTACTTTTCTAACCACAGGACTGGATCCTAGATTCAGTCCTGGGAAATCTCCTGTAAACAGTTGAGTAAAAGCGTTTTGGTTACAGTAGTGATTTTTAAGGAACATTATTGTATTTTAAAAGTTGACACTTAGAAATGTTTTCACATAGAATCACCAATGTTATCCTATGGCAGAAAATTCACTTAGCAGGTAAGTAGTGTTATTGTTACTTTTTCTTACTCAGTGGTGGATCCTAGATCCAGCACTGGTGCATCTCCTGTAAACAGTTGAAAGAATGTGTTTAAATCATACAGACGATTTTTTAGGAATATTTTTAGTTTGTGAAAATAGAAACTTTTCTGGTGAAAACCAGACAATGGGCTCCTATGGAAGGAAATACAAGTTACTGGTAAGTACGGTTAGATACTTTTCAGGGTCATTGCTGGGCTAAAAGATGCAGCACTGGGTTCTCTCCTGGTAACAGGTGAGTACATCGGAATTCGTTGTTCGGATGATTTTCGGTGAATAGATTAAAGTTCCAAAACTCCACACTTAGAAGAATTTCCGTGTGAAAGCAGTCATTGTTAGCCTATGGAAGGAAATTCAAGTAACTGGTAAGTACGGTTAAAATTACTTTTCAGGATCAGTACTGGGCTCAAAGAAGCAGCACTGAGGTCTCTCCTGATAACAGGTGAGTAAATCGGAATTCTTAGTTCAGCTGATTTTAGAGGAATATTTGGAAGTTCCAAAACTCCACACTTAAAAGAATTTCCAAGTGAAAGCAGTCAATGTTAGCCTATGGAAGGGAATTCAAGTAACTGGTAAGTATGGTTAAATTTACTTTTCTGGATCAGTACTGGGCTCAAAGTTGCAGCACTGAGGTCAATCCTGATAACAGGTAAGTAAATCGGAATTCGTAGTTCGGATGATTGTAGAGGAATATTATTTTAAAACATTTACTGTATACTGTGTTTTTAAAAAGCCTACCGCTGCTCTTTTGTACACTCACGCCCAGCGGACTCTAGCGCTGACGTGGATCGCCATTCAGGCTTGCCGCCATTTGCTCGGCACCTCGAGGCCACGCCCACCTCCCCAGGCCACGCCCCCCGCACCGAGTACTTTAGGCGCGCTGATTGCTAGCGCGACCAGAAGACTGCGAATCTCCTGAGGCGGAAGCCGGGAGAAGTGTTTGTATTATTGCCAAATTATTTTAAAACATTTACTGTATACTGTGTTTTTAAAAAGCCTACCTGCTGCTCTTTTGCACACTCACGCCCAGTGGACTCTAGCGCTGACGTGGATCGCCATTCAGGCTTGCCGCCATTTGCTCGGCACCTCGAGGCCACGCCCACCTCCCCAGGCCACGCCCCCCAACACTTCAATCATGTGCACTTTCCGGCCGCGCAGCGGATGCGCCGTTTGCGCGCCGAAGGCGCGCCTAAGGCAAGCCCGTCTGCGCCCGTCCGCGCCAGCTCCGTGCCTAGGGCCTGCCATGCTGTTAGTTCTCCTCCTGCCCAGATACTAACTTGGACCAAAACACAGCTCCTGGACATAGGTAAGACATCCTGCTCGTCCCCCTCGCCCTGTTGCTTTCCTTTACCCAGCCCTTTCTGGCACAAATGCCCTAACTGCTCTTTCTCGCTTCACCCCGCCTGGACTCGCCCACGCAAACCCATTGACACCAATCCCCCCCCCACCAAAACCTACTCTATGGGACTAGTGAACTGCTGCTCACTACCCGGCCACGCCAATGACATCTGGCTTCTACTGTCCTCTACACCCTGGGACATAGTATTCCTAACTGAGACCTTGATCAAAGACTCCTCCAACCCTGACATCGCCCTAGCTATTCCTACTGGTTACAGATTTACCGGTCTTAGCCGCGAAGGCCCTAAACCAGGAGGAGGAATAGCGGTAATTCTAAGGAATCACCTAAAAATTACCACCAGGAAAATTACTAACATCAAACCTATAGAAACTCTATACTTCTCTATCATAGATTCCACCACTGCCATCTCCTCCGGGATGTTGGCCTACGTTCCCCCTAACACTTCCCAACCTGCCATCCAAGAGTTACTGGCAGGTACAGCAGATCTCTCCCTTAAACACCCTGACTTTATGGTACTGGGAGATTTCAACCATCATGTGGATGTTAGCAACTGCAACCGCGCTGCTCAACTCCTGGAATCTATGCAAAATCTAAATCTATCACAAAGGGTAACAGGCCCCACTCATACCGCTGGGCATACTCTCGACCTCATATTCTCAAACCATGAGAAACTTAAAATCCTCCCCCCTTTACCCCTGACAAGGCAGAAAATGGCACAAACTCTCTCTAACTGCCTTAGAGCAAACATATCTCAATAGTCTCAACCCGCTTCCGGACGACCTGGATGCAGCAGTACGTACACTGAACAATGACCTTGCTTCTGCAATAGAAAAAATCGCCCCATTGCGTCCTCTCACCTCCCACAGACAAAAACCTTCTGCTCCATGGTTCACACAAGAACTCAGGGCACATAGAAGCAAGTGCAAAAAGCTGGAACGACTTTGGAGACAGAACTATGACCCAGTAGCCAAGGCGCTCTACAAACAAATTTTTTTGAAGAGTAAATTATTAACATTGCAGCAACTATCCGTCAAAGTGGCGCCGTCAATACTGAAGACCCTGACACGAACTATAATCTTGCCTTTACAGCTTTCCAACCTCTTACTAAGGAACAAGCTACGAAATTATTTCTGGATTGCAAATCAGGCTCACCTTTAGACCCTGCCCCAGCCTTAATCCTGAATGATATTGGCCCCTTAATCATCAACTCCCTACTCGAAATCTAGAACTCCTCCCTATCTACCAGTGTTGTCCCTGCTGCCTGGAAACACGCATTACTTATCCCAATCCAAAAAAAGTAGGCATAGACGCTCTTTGTCTAAGCAATTACCGTCCGATTTCACTTCTGCCCAAACCCGCCAAAGTACTAAAGAAGGCTGTTCAACTACAACTATCAAGCTACCTGGAATCTAACTCCTTGTTTCATGACACCCAGTCTGGCTTCAGACCGGACTTTAGTACCGAGTCAGCACTACTTGAAGTCTCCGAGTCAATTAGGGAATGCACGGACAGGGGAGAGGAGGCCATGTTGGTCCTCCTCGACCTGTCCGCTGCATTCGACACCATCTCGCACGACAAACTAATGACTCGCTTAGAAGAGATAGGGATCATCGGTCCTCCCCTCCTGTGGGTAAAATCATTTCTAAAAAACAGAACCCAACAAGTGATGCTGGGATCCTTTCTCTCTGCCAAAAAACCACTGACTTGGGGAGTCCCACAGGGCTCCGCCCTAAGCCCGCTCCTCTTCAACGTGTACCTCAAACCATTGGCAAAGATTGTCGAATCGTGTGGCGTCAAAGTGACCTTCTACGCCGACGACACCCAACTGGTGTTCTCCTTCAAAGACCACGCTGAAAAATCTTTTGACAACTTTCGCCACTGCATGCTAAAGATCGCCTCATGGATGTCTGAGAACAATTTAAAACTCAACACTGATAAGACTGAAGTCTTATTTTTTAATAAAAAATCACCTTTACCCCCTAATATCTGGTGGCCGACCGAACTATACCCTCCCCCAGTGCCTGTCCTAACTGCCCGAAACCTAGGATTTCAATTCGACACTTCCCTCTTCTGTAAAACCCAAATCAGCAAAGTTACCTCTGCCTGCTTCGGGAAGTTACGTATGTTAAAAAAATCATTCCCTACTTACCGCTAGACTCTCGAAAAACTGTAATCGATGCCCTGATAACCTCCCATCTAGACTACGCGAATAGCCTGTATGTAGGTGCTCCATCCTACCTCATTAATCAGCTACAGAGAGTTCAGAATGCAGCGGCCAGGTTAATCAACAATATCCCTTTCCGTCACTCCATCTCACCCCACCTTATCAAACTCCACTGGCTCCCAATAAAACTGCGGATCCAATTTAAAGCCTTGACCTTGGCTTTCAGAGCCCTCAATGACCGAGGCCCTGCATACCTACGGCGCAGAATGAGGTTCTCACAGCCACAACGTAACCTCAGATCCAATCATCTACGCCTAATGATATCCCCCCGGTTTCGTCTTGCACGTACGGGAGGAAGGGCTCTTGCCGTTGTCACTTCCAAACTCTGGAACCAGCTGCCCACAGAGTTAAGATTCACTACTTCAGAACCCCTCTTCCGGAAAAAATTAAAGACCTGGTTCTTCTCCCAGATCTAAACCCCTCCTTCCTTCCCCCCCGACCCTTCTGAGATAATGTCTTCAACGCCGGGACACCTCCGTCGGAGGTAGCTGTGCGCTCTACAAAATACTAAATAAATATTTTAACGTTTCAAAAATCGACACTTAGAAACTTTTTCAGCAAAAAGCAGTCAATGATATCCTATGGAAGGAAATTCAAGTTACTGGTAAGTACGGTTAGAATTACTTTTAAGGATCAGTATGGGCTCAAAGATGCAGCACTGAGGTCTCTCGTGATGAGTAAATCGGAATTCGTAGTTTGGCTGATTTTAGAGAAATATTTGTACAATTTGTACAATGGTGAAGGAAGGGGGCGGGGCCTGAGGTGACATATGTGCAAACACGCCCTGTGGCGTGTTTTAAGTTGGGGAATGAATTCCTCTTCAATCCTGAGGTCCGCTGGGGGCCAACTAGTCCACCAGGTACCTCCAGTATGCGCCAGGGAGCTGCGTTGCAGAGAGGTGTTCAGAGGCCATGCCCCTTTTTACAACACTCTGCAACGCAGCTCTGTGGCGCTTACTGGAGGTACCTGGTGGGCTAGTTGGCCCCCAGGGGACCTCAGGATTGAAGAGGCATTAATTCCCAAACTTAAACCGTGCCACAGGGCGTGTTTACACACATATCACCTCAGGCCACACCCCCTACCTTCACGACTGTGCAAACACGCCCCGTGGTGCGTTTTAAGTTGGGGAATTAAGTCCCTTTGAATCTTGAGGGTTCCTGGGGTCCAACTAGTCCACCAGATACCTCCAGTAAGCGCCACAAGGCTGTAAAAAGGGGCGTGGCCTGTAGCACCTCTCTGCAATGCAGCCCTGTGGCGCTTGCTGGAGGTACCTGGTGGGCTAGTTGGCCCCAAGGTACCCCCAGTATTGAAGGGAAATTAATTCCCCAATTTAAAACTCGCCACAGGGCACGTTTGCTGAGTGTGTTTATGAGGGGGCGGGGAATAGGGACGATCGCATCTTTTTTTTTAAAGGGGGGCTGTGTGGCCCCTTCCTTTTTCTTTTTTGAGGCCCTGGGGACCCCAACCCCCAGAGCCTCATCCCCAAATTGAAATGTAAAAATTTTGTTTACGGGAAGGGGGCGGCGTGGCCCCCCTCCCGTGGCCAATTCCGTGCCCCAGGGACCCCATCCCCCGGGGCACGGACAAATTTTGTAATATTTTTATGGAGGGGGGCTGCGTTGACCCCCTCCCGGGCCACTTTTGGCCCCGGGGACCCCATCCCCCGGGGCCTGGCCTCTCGTTGGGGACCGTGGGGGTCCCCAATCCAACCGCGGTCCCAGCCAGCTCCCCGCCTCCTGCGGGAGCCGGCATTGCTTTTCCACATGGGGAGAAGCTAAAATGCTGCTCCCCATATGGAAAAGCAATCAGCTTTGCTTCATTGAACTGAGAGCAGGTTTCCCTGTTCTCGCTTCAATGAAGCAAAGCAGTTTGCAATGGCAGGGTGGGAGCCGCAAGGCTCCCGCCCTGCCATTGCAAACAGCAGTGTCCCGGGGGTGGGCACCCAGGGACACTGCAGGAGCCGGCCCTGGGGGGTGGCGGTCCCCAGGGCTTGTACAAGGCTTTAGGAGGGGGGGCACGGGGCTCCCCTCCCACATTTGTTAGAAGCCCCGAGGGTGGCAGTCCCCGGGGCTGGGGGGGCCTCAGAGCCCCCCCACAACCAATCTTAGGTAGCCCTGGGGGCGGCGGTCCCCGGGGCTGGGGGGCCTGAGAGCCCCCCCGTACATAATTTAATAAAGCCCCGGGGGTGGCGGTCCCCGGCCTGGGGGGCCTCTCTGGGCCCCCCTTTACATATAAACCATTGCCCCCAGGATTTGGCCCCCCGGGGGCTAAATACCAATTAAGCGCAGGAGCCCGCGCGTAATTTTTTTTATCGGCAGGATGCATGCACCTGCGCGCATCCTTCCGTTTAAAAAAAAAATAATAATAATAATTTTTGGGCCTTGGGGTGGGACCCCCTGAGCAGGCCAAGGGGGTCAGGGTGTTTCTACCCTGCCCCCTTTTCGTGAGGTTTTTTGGGGGGGTTTTTGTGCCTCGGTTCGGTTCTACGGAGGCACACGATGGCTGCCAACACTTCCTGATTTGGAGTGTTGACAGCCAATTAGAATACAGCTCGTGCACGGCAGGGTGTGCTTAGGCTGCGTTTAGGGTACGCGGACCCTCCGAGGCCATAGATATATATGTACTTTTAAATGTCATTTTCTCAGGGACTACTGAACGGATGTACATCATTTAAGCAAAAGGCACGAGTCTGAACTAAGGACTACCTCTTTGCCAAATTTGGTGTAATTCCGTACTGCAGTTAGGGATGTATCTAGGGCTAAAGGTCCTATGGGAAATTGCATGGGGAAAGCGCGTTTTGGGATCCCCCTTTTTTCTCGACCCCTGCTACACGAAATATCCCGAGACTTTCAGGATAGGAGCGGACCGGAGCTGATCGTAAGTTTCGAAAATTTCACGAAGATTCGTCAATTGGCTCCAAAGTTATTCCAAATAGAATGTTGCAGATTTCCTATGGCAAATAGGTCCTAACAATATCTACCTACTGGCGACCGCCAGTAGGTAGTATATATATATATATATATATATATATATATATATATATATATATATATATATATATATATATATATATATATATATATATATATACTACCTACTGGCGGTCGCCAGTAGGTAGATATTGTTAGGACCTATTTGCCATAGGAAATCTGCAACATTCTATTTGGAATAACTTTGGAGCCAATTGACGAATCTTCGTGAAATTTTCGAAACTTACGATCAGCTCCGGTCCGCTCCTATCCTGAAAGTCTCGGGATATATATATATATATATATATATATATATATATATATATATATATATATATATATATATGGCCCAGTCAAACATTAAGTATGGAGCCAAAAGATGCTACTCTAAATGCCTGACCAATCGAAGCTAGCCCAACATGACGAAACCACGTGGTTCACTATGTCAACCTAGTTCTAGCATCAGCGCAACCCTTACTTGTGTGTGAGAAAGGGCAACAGCTGGGTTAACACAAGCCCTAAACAATAATTAAATGAGAGGAAAAGCCGCGGAGTTATCCCCAGAAGAAAAACAGTGCAAAACCAGGCCATAATTATTCTTAAATTAAAAACAGTTCCCTGGCTGGTTTATTATTCCGGCTGCCAGAGCCCCGGGACACACTTGAAACGCAAACGGCTCATCCCACGTGGTCCTTCTCGCTGACCAAAATTTAAACAAATAAAAGTTGCGACCTTGTGATTTCCTTTTATTTTCTGGAGCTTTCTGAGAAGCAGCAGCTCCGAGCACTGCATGGAAACAAGCTAATTGAAAATGGATGCACTGGCAAGACGAAGGTTTCCAAACTCCACGGAGAAGGACTGGCGTTTCGTACAGGGGCTGGCAGCGACAGATTACGTAAAACCCCTGTTCCAAACCATTAGAACGCGCCTCCCTGATGATACCTTTTAAGGAGATAATAGAGTGAGCTCAAAGCCAGGGAGCGCGTGCAGTTAACGGGCTCTGCTTTGATCGCCTATGACTTCATTTGATTTGTGAACACAGAGCAGATTTCAAACTGTTATTGAATCTTGCAGTAATATGACGTGCTTTTTCTGCAGTGAACCGACTTCAAAAAGTACATCTGTACCTTGTCTGTGCTCTACCAGCCCTCACTCGAATACAGATGTTAAATCTTCGAATCTTTCAATTTGAATAACAAACATAATAGTGTAAACGAGAATTACCGATTGAATTTTTTTCCAGACGCCTATCATAAACGCGTGCGATTGCTCTTGTAACGCGCACGCATTTAACTCGGAATTTCTCCGCGTCTGTGGATGAACTGCACTCAGCACAGAACAGCAAACAGAGAAACAAAAGCTGCTTACTTTTCTAATATTAGAAATACATTTGCTACGTAGGGTTTTTTTTATTTTGTATATAAAAGGCTGGGCTGGAATACATTTACTACTATTTTTTCACCTTTAGGGCAGTAGTAACTTTAAAACTGTGGTTTGTGAATAGTGATGGTATTATACTTTTGAGGGAGTGTTTGTAGTAGCATATCCCTCCTAAAACCCCTTCATCCCTCCTTAAACCCCTTCTATTTAGTAGTGTATTCTCCCTATTTTCCCACCACTCTACCTACTCCCTCCCACAGTTAGGGGCATATTATCAACAACCAGTGATATTTATCGCTAAAGAAGCTTAGCGAATTTTTTTTATCGCCAAGCATCGCCGGATTTTATCGCAGAGATAACGTGCTATTCGCAACGTTTATCTCCAATGCGATAAAATAACCGGCGATAGCGGTGAAATGCGTGAATATCGCTGGAAAAAAGAGCAATATTCACGCCTCATCGCCAATAGGGTCTTAGCCAGAATATCCACCTCCCATTGGATATAATGGCTAAGAACTGGTCTGAGCAGGCGTTAGTTTTTAGCGATTTTCGCACTTAGTGCAAATTTTTTAATTGCTACGCCTGCCTTGCTAATAGGCGATAGCGATGTTAGCGACTGCTTTCAATCGCTAACTGGTTGGGTACGCCCTCTTTGCATGTCATTAGCGATAAATATCGCTGACATGCAAAGCGGACCCCAAACCGCTCGCTATCACCTAAAAGCTGTCGCTAACTAATGTTAGCGACAGCTTGCTAATAGGGCAATGAAATTATCTCCGCAAAAGAGGCGATAATTTCATTTTGCCTGCCTTGATAATATGCTCCTTAATGCTTAGCAGCAAACTTACAGGTGCAGAAATGTTCCTGTAGGAAATATAGGAGCTGTGAACTTGGATATTCCCACAACAGGCTTGCAAGTTACATTATTTAGTAAGTGAGTATTATTACCGTAGTATTTACTACTTCACATACTATAGAATACAATTTGTGAAGATCCTGTATGTTAGTGATGGTCTTTGACTTTCAGAAAAAAGTGGGGTTCATACATATATGAATGTGCCCTGCTGAGTCTCTGAAAGGTCTGAAATAGTTTCCATGCATGTGCATCTTTGTACATTGGAACCAACAGATGGTTGATTAGACCCACGTCTCTCATCACCACACAAGATAGTCACTTTCCTGGAAGTCACATTCCCTTGTGGGGCAAAGCCGCAAGCTGTGGCCAAGCAGTGCTCCACATCTTCAGGTTTGTTGATTTTATGGTCCAGCTGAAGCCCAGAGCCGTGCTGCAGAAAGCTGCAAATGGGACCACACTGGAAACTGCAATTCCCAAGGTCACAACATCATTGGACCTTTTTAATGCATTTTCATATTCTTTCGGCTTACCTTCTGACTTAAAAGCTTTTATAGAGATCTAAATTTATCAGTGACCCATGGTTGGGACCTGCTTCCACTCAGAGCTCGGGCAGCTGAATGCCTTGCTTTTGAGGTCCACTGGAGACCTCATTCTTGTAGAAAAATGCTCACAGTAGGACAAAGCGGAAACATTCGCCTTACTAGGGTCACTTCTTCATCGGATAGCCTGTGCACTTTGTACTGGCCCTCCAGAGATGAAAAATACAATGTCCTAACTAAAATCTTCTCAATTTGTAGTAAATGTTTTATAATTTCTTCCATGGTGAACCAAACATTTTTAAACTTTTTAGGCAGTGCTCCTTTGACAAAAGGCAATAAGCTCAAGAAGAAGAACATTTACCCCATTACAGCAGCAAAAAGGCAAGTTGCCACTGGTCATGCTTTTTTCCCAAGGTTGAAGCAGCTATTCTGCCTCTTAGATCTTTCATGGTTTGCAGCCACATTGGAATAAAGTTCATAGTGGACAAGACTGTTATCTTCTCAACCTTGTGAGTAACCAAGAGCCCCAACTCAGCATAACAAATCAGATTGAGATTTTCTAGGAGAAGCAGGAGTCATCCTCCTAAATCCACTGCCAAAGACTAAGATATCTGCCTTTCGAAGGAACCCAGTGGTATGTCTTTTTTAACCTTAGCTTTAAAAACAGAATGTCGGTGTCAGGTAGGATGACCTTTGATGTAGCTATATTTTAATCTGTATGAATAAAAAACTTTGATAGGCGGTTCTTTAAACTGAAATCGGTGACAGGCTGGTAGACCATAGTCTAAGCAGAGCATCTAGATGGTTCAAACTTCCATTGAAAGGTGGTTGTTAAGACAGAAGACATTGGCATATAATGTTATAATGTTCTGGGAAAGGTTTAGAGCAGTTTGGAGGAAGCACCTATTTCATAAGGGTAAAGGTGTGGAAGATACACACCTGGTGTGCTTTAGGGAGCCCTGCTAGACACAGGAAATGAATGCTATGTCACCATAGAATTTTCTTTAACTGTCAAGTTCTGGATTTGAGTCAGTCCTTCAAAGATTTCTTAGTGGCTCTGAGACATATATGATCAGTGTTGATGCTCCTTTCACTGTTGTGGGAGTAAAATGAATTGCAGATAGGATACCTTCTGGAGTATAGTAACTAAGAGCACCAGGAAGAAGGCACACACATCTTCCAGTTTGCTGGGTCCCATTTGCTGGATATTTCTTGCAAGTATGAAGTTTTGGATCTAGGTATGACTAGCACTGGAGTAGACATGAAGCTGGCATGACTGAGAACAACTATAGCTGGCAGGGCTGGAGTAGGGGCGGAGTCCAAGGACTCGAGCAGGGCCGGGGGTGGCATGAATAGACAAGAGCTGAAACTGGCAGCTGTATAGCTGGTATCAAAGTGGCTAGGGCCGGCAGGGTTGGAGCAGCACTGGAGGAGTGAAAAACCCAAATGCAGGTTTAAGGCATTGGAGCTACACTACACTAGCACGCTGATTAGAGGCCCTTTATATACCGATAGAACAAGAACCACCTAATAGGAATGGACGTATCTCCGATCAGGAATTACTGACAGAAAGGGACTGCACCCTAAACAGGAATCATCTTGCAGAAAGACGGTGTCCATATTGAAATGGTGCTCATGTTTGGTGGCCATCTAATAGAGTTTGTGGTTGGTAGCCATTCTGGAATTAACTTTGACTAAAGGCGAGATGAGCTGAAGCTTTCTGGTTCTGTTGCTGGCTCAGATCCATACGAGCGTGCTGAGACTCCTGAGGGAATATATGAACTAGCAAGAAACTGGATCAAATGACAACCTGAATTTGTTCTTTCTATTACATTGGTACAAGGAGGGGCTTCGAGTGCCAGAAGTTAAGTCTGAGCAATAAGCTGTGTCTTAATACTACTATGTTTATCTCTTCCGATCTTTTGGGACAGGTCAATAGTGATGTTTTCGTCATGTAGAGCTTTGATAGAGAGGGTATCCGGGTCAGAAATTGGCACTGCTTCTACGTTTAACAATGTGGAATCAGAAAGGGCCTCCATTAAAAATCTAGATCACACCTGCCTGCTCCTCAGAAGCACCCTGTATACAGGGGAATACTGAGTCTTTAACTGTTCATGTCTCACCAGAGTACTGTCTTCAGAGTAGTAAGATTCATATTGTTCTCTAGTCTGCATCACCTCTCCTAAGGGAAATGATAGGAAAGAAATCCCCTTTTGGGTCATCATGTTGACTAGTCAACTTGCATTAGGGGAACTACTCCAGGAACCTGATCTACTTTCTTTTTCATAAAAATCATGTGGGGATCAATAATAACCAGAATATGACCTACACTGCTCATGACACTAGTTGGAGCTCACAGTCTTGGTACTTGGTACTAAATATAGGAATATCAACAGACAAGCCAGGATAAAAAAATAAAAATCAAACGATTATTTAGTGTGGCATTGAAATGAAATGAAGTTATTTCCTTGTGGTCTCCAAATCTGTTTTTGACCTATTTATGGGGCGTAGAACTAATATTATATCATTTATTGCCTATTGCAACTTACAATTTTCCTTTCCCCCTGTATAAAAGAATAGCTGTGTCAAAACAAATGTGATTAATATATATGTCAGAAGATCCAGAGTCCTAAAGTGCTTGGACTTGAAGCGAGAGTCTGTAAGGAATTAGTGTATTAGTTGAAGGGGGTGAGAATACACTTCAAATAATAAACAGAATCATTGTCATGGTAAGCCACCAAAGTAACTAAACAAATCTGTGCTTAACCCTCAAGTAGATTTACAACAAAGCAGTCAGGCTTAACTTAGAGGCATAGTGTAAAGTATTTACATAGAACTCAAATAGCAATAAAGTGAAAGTACAACACAAGGAAGGAAAATCCCAAACTAATTTATAAAAATAGAGTACATAAAAAAAAAATAACAGGACAACAAAATGACAAAAATCCAATAAGTAGAACCAGGAATATGAATTTTAAGGTTTCAGGCAAAAATAGTGCCAAAAAACACAAAGTACTAACCGCTGTCTTCTGGTCATGCTAGAGCATGACAAAGTCAAACATTAAGTCTAACTGCGATGGGGTGGGTGTTGGATACAGGGCACAGGTTCATTGTGGGAGAAAGTTTACCTTCTGACGTAGAATATTTTATGAGGAAAAGTGGTCATCAATGAGTTGTTGGTGGTGCAAGCTGTGAGCTGGATTTGACATGGGGCTAAACAATGTCAGGTTGGTGAAGAGCGGGGTTCTGTTCCTGTATTCGGCGAAGGAGGTAAAGCTCCAAGCAGGCAAAGTCTGAAGTCTATACCTAAAAAAAGCCTCAATCAATCAATCAGGGGGTTTAAAGAACGCTACTCACCCATGAGGGTCTCAAGGCGCTAGGGTGGGGGGGGGGGTGCGGCTCCGATTAAGACAAAAAAAACAGGTTTAAGGCCATTCCTGAAGGTGTGCAGAGTAGGGGAGCATCTGATGTTGACTGGGATATTGTTCCAGGCTTTGGCTGTGATGTAGAAGAAGGCTCTTCCACCGCTCTGGTTCTGCGGATGCGCAGGCTTTCTGCTAGGGGGAGGTCGGTGGAGCGGAGGTTCCTTTTGGGTACGTGGAAGGAGACTCTTTCATTGAGGTGTTTGGGTCCGGTGTTGTGAAGGGATTTATGTAGGCATGGGTGAGTAGTTTGAAGGTTACGCTCTTCTCGACAGGGAGTCAGTGGAGGTCTTGCAGTTGTTGGGTGATGTACTCATGTCATCGGATGCCGAGGACGAGTCTGGCCGCAGTGTTCTGGATGGTCTGAAGTTTGCATTGCAGGGATTTTTTGATTTGTGTGTGACGGTCTTTCTGGCTTCTGGGGGATCCACTTGAAGGTCTTGCGGAGGATGCGGTGGGTGTTGAAGCAAGTAGAGGCAACAGAGTTGATCTGTCGGGTCATAGTGAGGTAGGAGTGGAGTATGATGCCGAGGTGGACCATGGGCTGAGGGGTTGCAGAGGGAGGTGGGCCACCAGTAATTGTCCCAAGCTGAGGGGGAGGTCCAAGGACGAGGACTTCTGTCTTCTCTGAGTTGAGTTTCAGACAGCTGTTGCTCATCCTAGCTGCAACGTCTTTCATTGCTTCTTGGAAAGCTGAGTCTGGTGGTTTTGGGGTCCTGCGTGAAGGAGAGGATGAGCAAGGGGGGCCATATAGATGCTGAATAGCGTGGAACTGAGCGATGATCCTTTGGGTACTCCGCAGTTGATCTCTGTGAGTTCGGAGAGGAAAGATCCTTTGGGTTCTGCTGATGAGGAAGGAACGGAGCCAGTTGTGGACAGTACCCTGTATGCCGGCATTGTGGAGTCTCGCTGAGAGAGTGCAGTGGCAGACGGTGTTGAATGCTGCGGTGAGGTCCAGTAGAATGAGGGCTGTGGTTTGGCATTGGTCGAGGAGAGTGTTGATGTCATCTGTGGCGGCGAGGAGGACGGTCTCGGTGCTGTGGTTCCTGCGGATTGCAGACTGGGAGGAGTTGAGGATGGCGTTATCTTCGATGAAGTTTGTCAGCTGGGTGCTGACGATCTTCTCGGTGACTGGCTGTGAAGGGAAGGAGAGAGATGTGTCCATTGTTCTTCAGGTCCATTGGGTCTGTAGAGGGTTTCTTGAGGAGGGGCTTAACTTCTGTGCATTTCCAGTCATCGGGGAAAATGCCTTAATTTGAGGGAGGCATTGATGGTGCTTCATAGCTCAGGCGATATGGCGGTGGTGGCTATGTGGAAGATGTGCGGTCGGCAGGGTCTATGGGGGCTCCTGAGTGAGTGCTCTTCATGGTCGTAGTGGTATCTTCTGTGGTGACCGGGGTTCAAGCAGTGACGGTGGGCTGGCTCTCATCGCTGGAGGGAAGGGTGGTTTCTGAAGTCTGTTAGCTGAAGTTGTTGTAGAGGGTCTTGATTTTCAGATGGAAGTAGGAGCAAAGCTTGCTGCAGAGGTCCTGGGAGGGGGTGATGTTCGTGGTTTCGCTGATGGGTTTGGTGAATTCCTGGATGATGCTAAAGAGTTGCTTAGAGTTGCTGGAGTTGGCGAGAATCTTGTTCAGAATGAAGGTACTTTTGGTGGATCCGATGCTTTGGTGGTATTCTGTCATGGTGCTTTTGTAGGTGGTTGGTCTTCTGAGGATTTGCTGTTCCACCAGTTCTTCTTGAGATTTCTGCAGGTGCGTCTGGATTCCTGGAGGTCAGCGTTGAACCAGATGGACTTCCTGGGGCGCTATCTGTTGGGGTTACTTCGGGGTGCGAGCTCGTCTGCAAAGTTGCTGATCCATCTGTGGAGTTCTTTGGCTGTGAGGTTGGCGTTGGTAGAGGTGGAGGTGGCATCGCAGTTGAGGGTGGAGTTGAGCTGTTCCTCAGTGACCTTACTCCAGTTTCTTTGCGGTGGGCGGGTTGCAGGTTTGGGGGCAGTGGGCTTGGAAACATGGAAGTGGTCCATCCAGGGGGGTTTCATGGTGTGGCTGAAGTGGACATTGCTACCGCCTGCGAAGATGGGGCCGAGGGTGTGACCTGCCTTGTGGGTGGGTGTGGTGAAGAGATGTATTAGTCCGAGGTTGGCGAGGTTGTCAAGGAGGGTGGCGGAGTTGGGGTCGCTAAGGTTGTCGAATTGGAAGTTGAGGTCTCAGATGAGCATGTGGACCGTGGAGGCAATGGCATGGGGTGCAATGAGGTCGGCGATGGTAGTGGTGAACGCAGTTTGAGGTCTGGGAGGTCTTTAGGCGAGGATGCCTCATAGGGTTGTTCTGGGGTGGAGGAGTGCGGTGGTGGGTGGGCTGCTCATGCTGGAGTTGGAGAGTCAGAGGGAGCTCTTGTGTGGGATGGCGAGTCCTCCTCCTCGTCGGTTGGGGTGGTCCTTCCTCTTGATCTTGTATCCGTCAGGGATGGCGGTGGCAGTGGCAATTCCAGGAGCAGAGGTGGAGTTGGTCCATGTTTCTGTGAAGAAGGTGATATCAGGGGAGAGGGTGTCGAGGTGGTTCCTGATCTCTATGGCATGTCTGTGCAGCGAGCACACGTCGAGGAGGATGCATCTCAGGGTTTTGGGTGTGCTGGCATCCAGCACGGGGCAGCGACCATGGTGTTGCGGAGGGTGGTGAAGGTATGGCAGCACTGTCGGCAGGAGAACTGGCCATGGGTGGTGTTAGGCATGGACAGCTGGCAGTTGTTATTACTTCTGGGGTTGAGTGTGAGGAGGGTAACTGAGTCGTAGCGGTGTGTAGTCGGAGATGCAGGGTCACCGGCGCTGGTCACATTCTGTAGCAGACGGGCTTGCCTATGGCGCACGTTTGGTGCACCCGCTGCGTGCGGTTATGCATCGGCCGCCTTTAAATAGGGAAGGGGCAGGGAAACGCAGCTGGGAGGTGGGAGCGGGAAACAGCATGGGGAAGAGGCCATGGGGGCAGGAGTGGCGAACACGAGCATGGAGGAAAATACAGGTACAATTACAATAAAAATACAAAATAAAGGCACAATAACAGAATGGCCATGGAGGAGAAAACAGGTGCTATTGCAATACTGATATGAAATAAAGGCACAATAGCAGAAGACAGAGAACAGCAAAAAAAGACAGAAAAAAGACACAGGGCACAAAACACATAGCCAGACAACAGTGGACCAGCAGAAGAGCAAGGCTCCCCCACTGGACCACCAGGGATGAGGTGCAGGCAGGAGCTTGCGGGTGGAGGAGGGCCTCAAACACCTACCTTAGCAGGGCAGCAGCAGTGGTGCACCAGCAGAGCTGCTGTGGGAGAGAACAGGTCTCTGACCAGGAGGTTGCCTAAACATTTATAAGTCCTACTTGCAATTTGGGGAACAGGAGACATACACTCTCACACCTCAGCCAGGGGCCCACGGCCTAGGGGGCATCACTTAAGGGTTTGGACTCACTCCAGCAGAGGCCAGCAGCAGGGTCCAGGGCAGGTCCAGTTGCAGGGAGAGAGCCTCTGGAAGTTTGTGTGTCCCTGTAGCTCAAATAAGAAGTTAGCCAACTGATATTTAAAGTCTTTTGTGGGGTCCTGGGTAGGACTGGCCACAGCAGCTCTCATAATTTGCTGAGGCATAATTACATGAAAGCACAGAACATGTATGCAAGATTATAAAGAATTACACTAGGAGATTAACTCAGCATTTAGATCTATTTTCATAGTGCGAAATGTACCCTCGCATCCAAAATGGACCCGAGGACGAAGTTTGTGCTAGGAAAATAGTGCTAACTGCAACAGAACACAAGCAGCAGCAGCCAGCAGCCACGCAAGATCACTGAGTTCATTGTTCCTATGCTCCTTAGTAGGATTTTTGCACCCAGTTACTCATAAATATGCAAACAGTCGTAATAGCATACTTTTCTGACATTTTGCATCAGAAGAGTAACAAGAAATTACCTAAATGATTCAGATTACACTGGCATAATTAAAATGTTCCCCAAGGATAGCCCTGGGTTCAAGGCAAGCAGAACCAATCTTGCTTCATGTTCTTCAGACTGCAGCGAGTCCTTCTTCTGAGTCTTCACATGCCCAGGAGTGTTCTCAGGAGAGATCTGTGGAGTCCACTTTTATGCTCAGTGCCAGCCGCTGGGTGCAGGGGAAGCCTTTGTCTCACCCCGAAACCAATTCTGTTCAGATCCTCTCCTCCCACTGGGTTTGGAGCCAGCCTGAGTAGAGAGGCAAAAGGAAGGCAGGAATAAATGTGAGCTTCATCTACCAGTGAAAAGGTCTGCATCCATTGAAGCTTAGGAAGGGGCTGTTCACAACCACAGGCCATCCCATCAAAGGAGGAGCCCCCCACCCAAAATCCTGAGCCCTTTTTCCACTATCTAGGAGTAATTCACATCTCACTGCAAGGGAGCCATCAGGGGTCAGGTGACAGTTCAACATTGTCAGGAAAGCCTTTTTGTTTTGGGCATGATAATGACAGCAGTGTCATTTTTAAATGAGAATAATCAAATCCAACTTCACCATTAAGTTGGATTTTAAATCACTATTAAAATGAGTCCTGGATCCACTTTCCTAGATACTCACAAACTGAAGTTAGCACTTACCAAAGGTAATAGTCTAAGTAAGTGTTAACCTATGGGAAAACCAGCATTGCCACAGTGAAAAACAATTTTGGAGGTTTTTCACTGCAAGAACATGTAACAAATTATATATACATGTCTTACCTTTTAAATACCATGCACTGTGTCAATGGGATTCATGGCCTACCATAGGGGTGACTTATAAATATTAAAAAGAAAGGTTTAGGCCTGGCAAAAGGTTTATTTTTGCAGGTTGAAATGGTTGTTTAAATCTGTACACCCAGGTTGGAGTGGCCAGCCTGGAAACATGTTTTTGCAGTGCTTCTTAGTGGGTGGCGTGAGTGCTACATCCCACAAGTGGTTTTTCATGTCCATGCCCTTAGTACAGGTGGTGCTATATGCTAGAGACATACAAGCAAATGAAATGTGTTAATCAGGGGTATACCAATTTTATCATGTTTAACAGGAAGAGCACAAGCACTGTACTACTGGTTAGCAAGGGGAAAGTGCATAGAGTTTTAAAGCAAACAAAAATAGGTTTCCGTAAAAAAGCAAGAAATCCCAGGTGACCCCAAGGAAAAGACAAACCCTGAAGTCATTGATCACTGGAGAGATGGGAAACTCATTGATACCATAACAAGTCATGGGTGGACAATGATGTCAGGCCAATGCCTCTTTCATAAAATATATTAGAGAATGATGCATCTGGAAACTACACTGTTTGTATCAGGTATTACCTAGGGTATAGCAAGGATGTGATCTGGGAAGCAGTGCCCAACAGATCTGGGAAGCAGTGCCTACCAGCACAAGAAGGAAACTCTTAGAGACAAAAACATATCCAAGTTATTGTGTCTGATTTGCAGGACAGTTCTTGCAAGTCCTACATTTTGAATTTAGGAAAGAGCAGGACTTGTGGAAAGGTAGAATACACTACACTGACTCGAGAAGTTTTGCTTTAACTTCGTTATTACCCGGAGCGCCGGGAGCCGTGACTGCTTTCTCTTGCAGTCGGCACCAATAACAAGATGGCCGCCTTCCGCTTCCTGCTCCCGCACTTCCTGTTCCGGAGACGGAACACTAGACCGCCACTACATATCTCCCCCCTTTATGCAATAACAAAACATTTAACAATACTGTCCTTACTTCCAGTTCATGTCAAAGTCCTTGAACTTCTCAGGTACCTTTACAGTTCTCCCAACTCTGGTTTTCACCACTCCAACACCTCCTTCTTCTTCCGGTTCCCTTCTGTCCAACCTTCTCCCTGCGCCTTCCCTTTCTCTGTCCATCACGTCCTCACTACGCTCTTCCTTGCACCAGCTCCTCGTTCCTTCGTTCGTGCCTTCTTCTCCGTTGCTTTCTTCTACTTGCTGCACTCCTTCTTCCAAATTCTCGTTTCGCCTTCCACTACATTCTTCTTCACCTTCATCTCCTACATACTCTGCTCCTTCTTCTGTCTCATCTCCCCACTGGAGGATCTTGCTGTATTTGGCCATTCTGTCCTGTGACCACACTTTCCCGTCACTGAGCAGGGCAGACCGGGCGTAGGGCTCCAGCACTTGCAGGGGTGGTGAAAATTTGCTTTCTCCCTTTTTCTTGAGGATAGCCAGCTTCACTCTTACCCAGTCGCCCTTCTCCAGTTCTACTCCTAGAACGTTACGTCTCTTGTTAAAGTGTGTCGTGTATACTTCTTGTGCCTTCTCCAGATTTCTTCTGACCATGGCTGGTGACCATTTACTTTGCACCACCAATTTCCTCCACGCCGTGTTGTCCTTAGTGAAAGCTTCTCTTCCTCTCAACACCTTAAATGGGCTGTAACCCGTGCTCCCCGGGGTGATCCGATAGGCCCAGATCATCTTCTCCAATTCCTTTTCCCAGTCCAGTCCATCATTAATGGCCGCTTGAATGGTGCCCATAATCACTCGATTGAAACGCTCCACCTGACCGTTTCCCGCGGGATGGTAGATGGGCGTATGTTTAACTTCTATTCCATTCCTGGCTGTGGAGGCAACCCACTTTGCAGAGGTGAATTGCGGCCCATTATCGCACGTGATGATTTTCGGGATTCCTTCTCTGACAAACGTGGCGCGTAAGAAGTTCACCACTGCCTCTGTGTCCACGTTCTCCGTCACCTCTACCTCTGGCTACTTGGAATACTTGTCGATGAGAACTACAGCATAATTCTGTGTTCCTGCTTTGTTGAGGATGGGGCCCATTATGTCAACTGATACCATTTCCCACGGTCCATCTGGTACTGGGAATTTTCCCAGCGGTGGTCTTAACATGCTCTGTGATTTGTCTGCCTTGGCACATGATTCGCACTGTCGTATGTATCGTTCTATCTGAGCATCGATGGCTGGCCACCAGTATGTTTGCCTGGCAAGGGCCTTGGTCTTCGTGATGCCCTGGTGCCCCTCATGCAATAAAGTCATCAAATGATCCAGTATGCCTTGCGGTGGGATCACCTTATCACCTCTCAGGAGGAATGTCGGGTTCTCCGCCAGCGACAGTTCATCTCTTACTTCCCAGTACCTCCTAAGTTCTTCCTAGAGGTGTCTCTTTTCCGGCCACCCGTGGACCACATATCCTTTGATGGCCTCCAAGTCGACGTCTTCTTTGTAGGCTTCCTCCCATTCTTGGGCACTGATTACTTTCTCTGTGTCCTGGATGGTGGCTACCACGTATCCTTCCCATCTTTGTTTCTCTTGGTTATCTGCCTCTTCCATGGCCGCTGCTCTGCTGAGGAAGTCCGCCACTTTGTTCTGCGGCCCCGGAATGTGTTCCACATCATACACAAAGTCAACAGCCTCAGTGTCATTTTCGCGATTCTAGGTGTAGCATGAGCATGGCCACTGGAAGTCAGCACTCTGACTAAGGGCTTGTGGTCCGTTCTCACAAGGAATTTCTCTCCCCACAAGTACTGCCTAAATCTTTCCATCGCCCATACCACTGCCAGCATCTCTTTTTCAATGACCCTAAACTTTTCTTCGTTGGGCGCAAGTGACCTTGAGGCAAAGCTGACCGTCGACGTTTCACCATTCTCCGACTGCTGCATCAGTACCGCTCCTAGGCCACGGTCACTGGCATCCGTTGTGAGGATTGATTCCGCACTTGGGTCAAATCCCTTCAGGGGAATGGTGGCACTCATCTCCCATTTAAGGGCGTCAAATTCAATCTGTTCATCCTGGCTCCATAGGAACTTGTTCTTTTCCTTCAGTAGCTGGCATAGGAGATGCGTTTTCGTGGTGAAGTGGGGAATGAACTTGCTGTAGTATTCGGCCATTCCCAGGAATGACCAAACATCCTCCTTCTTGCTCGGAGTGGAGGCTTCCAGAATAGCTTTCATGTTGGCCCTTTTTGGCTCGATCCCTTTTTCGCTCACCTCGTGACCTAGGTATGTGACGGACTGCACTCCAAATTTGCACTTCGACCATTCCGCCGTAAGACCATTGTCCTGTAACGTGCGCAGCACTTTGTGTAGTTTCTAGTTGTGGTCCTGTTTGGTTATTCCCATGACTAAAATGTCGTCTTGGAAGAACTGTACATCCTCCACGTTCTTCAGAATTCTGTGCATCATCTTCTGAAAGACTGCAGCTGCTGAGGCCAGGCCAAACGGCATTCTCACAAACTCCTAGCAGCTGAAGGGCGTGATGAAAGACGTGAGATGGCTACATGATGGATGCAGTTTCACTTGGTGGTAGGCTGACGATAAGTCCACTGTGGAGAACCACTTGACGTCTTTAGTCTTTGCCAGCATCTCATTTATGCGGGGCAGGGGGAATTTGTCGATCACAATGTTTTTGTTCAGTTCCCTGAGATCGACACACAGCCGTACCTTGCCATTGGGTTTCTGGGCTACCACCAGAGGTGAAAGCCATTCCGCACGTTCTATGGCTCTGATCACTCCTTTTTCTAGCCTGTCCAATTCCATTTGCACTGCTTCTCTGCATCGGAACGGGATCTTCCTCACCTTGTGAACTACGGGTTTCGCTCCTTCCTTCAGTTTTATGAGGTGCTTGTACTTTGTTAGTTCTCCAATTTGGCCATTGAAGACTTTGGGGTATGCCCTGTGCCATGACTCCACATCATCTTTCCCTTCCATGTCCATTAGTAGGATTTTTTCAATGCCTCCTGGATTGAGTTGTATTCCCAACGCTCCTTGGTCTTTCCAGCTTAGTACTGAAGGGCCTTTCTCAGCGATGTACAGCTTGCAATTTGCGTGGCGGCCCCTGAACTCGAACAGGAGGGGGCAGTACCCCAACATGGGAATCTTTTGTCCTGTGTATGTGACCGGTCTTAAGTCCATTGGGTGTAATTTCTCTTCAATCTTGGAGACGAACTTCTCCTCCCATACTCGTCTCTGTATGATGGAGATGGGTGCTCCGCTGTCCGCAATCATCTCTATGGGTATCCCGACAATGTGCATGTCCAGTCTGGGCTTGTCCGACTTTTCCAATACCTGTACATCGATGTAGAGGACCTCTTCCAGGTCTTCATCTTCCTCTTGGTCTTCTGCATTGTCTTGTTGCTCTTGGTCTACATATCTGACCATCGCCCCTTTTGGCTTCCGGCGGCACACCTTCTCGTAGTGCCCGAACACACTGCAGTATGAGCATTTCGCCCTGAACGCAGGACACGCTTTGTCATTACCTAGATGTGAAGTACTACCGCACCTGTAGCAGCTCGGTCGTCCACCTTTATTCGTTCTCTGGTCCGTTTGGGTGGTTTGGGCAGGTCGTCGTCCATCTTGATTCTTCTGTTGGTCTCTCTTCCTCGGTCGTTCGCCTCTCCCCGGCGTCATTATCTTGCATACTGTTTGCGTTCCACCTGCTTCTTTCCTGGCAGCCTGTGCACATCGTTTGGATAATTCGGCCTTTTTCACCATCGCCCAGATTTCTTTAAGGGGGCGTCCCCATTCACCCACAGTTTTTCTTGGACGTGGGTGCTGGACGTGTGCATGATGATTTGGTCTCTGATTAGGTCATCGTGTAGCGTGCCAAACTTACACGTGAGGGCTAACTTCTGTAGGGCCACAACGTACTCGTCCACCGTCTCCCAGCTCTTCTGCTTCCTTTGAAAGAAGTTGTATCTATCTATTGCGAAGCACACATCTGGCCTGTAATGTGCGTCAAGGTCCGCAATGGCGTGGCTGAAGACGTCTGTGTCCGTAGCGTCCCTCACGCCTTTGACTATAGTATCATATACCCTTATCCCTTCCGGGCCCAAGTTGTGTAACAGTATTTTTTTTCTTCTCTTGCTAGAGAACGGAGTATCCCCTTCCTCTTCCAATGCATCGAGGTAGTTAAGGAAGTACCTTTTCCAGTCTTCCCATTGCATCTCAGGCTCTCCGCTCTTTGTCAGGAATGGCACCAATTGAGTGAGGGAGGAGGACTGGGCAGTTATCTTGTTTGTACCTCTCTGGTTCGCAGGAACAGGGATCGCCCAACCAGGTGGGCTCCCCGGCGTAGGCTGTTTGGCCGTGTCCCCTTCGCCGCGATCACCGTCGCTATCTTCCCTTTTTTCCACCTCTGAGGGACCGGGTAGAGCCTGCAGGCTGTCCCCCTTGGCTGGGTTCGTCGAGCCAGGCACCTCTTCGCCTGTTCGCCGCTCCGCCAGCTTGCCGGGCACACCTTCGTTTCAGCCAAGGGTGAGGTTCACCACTTATATATCACTGTGTCTCCTGCCTGTGCTCACTACGCTGCTCTGTGCTTGACTGGCCCCCTCCAAGCCTCTCTCGACAGAAAGGTTATTAGCAGGCTTACTTCTAGGTCCTTTGTGCTCCTCTGGAGCGCTAGCGTGTTTTCGCGCTCTTTCTTGTGCCCCTTGGGTCCTCTGCCACGCTCCGGGTGCCGGCGGTAAATCGTCTCGCCGGTGGTGCCTTGCTGCATTGCTTCGTTGTGCGCGGGATCTACTGCCCATGCCTCGTCGCCATTGTGGGAAGGTAGAATACACTACACTGACTCAAGAAGTTTTGCTTTAACTTCTTTTTTCCCCGGAGCGCCGGGAGCCGTGACTGCTTTCTCTTGCGGTCGGCGCCAATAACAAGATGGCCGCCTTCCGCTTCCTGCTCCCGCACTTCCTGTTCCGGAGACGGAACACCAGACCGCCACTACAGGACTGAAGCAGAACTGGAGCTGGCACGACTAAGAAGAAATGGATCTGCTAGAACTGGAGCAACTTTGGAATGGTTAGACTGGAGCAGGGCTAGAGCTAGCAAGGCTGAAATAGATTGTGAGCTGGCAGAACTAGAGAAAACTGGAGATCGCTCATCTAGAGCACAGGTGGTAGGACTTGGAGATGAACTAGCAGGGCTGGAGCACGGCTTGAGGAGGATAAAATAATCCAATTGCACAATGTTAAACTGATCAGAGTTTTTTTTTAAAATAAAAATGATAGAATAGGAACCACCTATCAGGAAGTGGTGTGTCCAGAGCATCAATCACTTAGAAGAAGAAGAAGAAGAAGATGTATTGTTGATTATTAAAAATCATTACAATTGAAGAATATTAAAAATGCATTAATTGTACAAACAAATAAGATTATATATACATAGTCGTACAATTGTGTTTTCTTCCAATGACAAAGGCAGAACAATACATTGTAGTTTTATAATGGTTTTGTAGATAACATTATATTTCAATTTATTTGTCTCTCCTTATAGCAACAATTTTTTGCACACTAATAAAATCATCTATAAAACTGTCAATCATATGTTACTTTTTTAAATCCTGAATTAAAATACAATAGATAAAGTGCCATTATTCCCTTTCTTTCCAAAAGTGCCATCCTTATTTAAACAAACACAAGGAGACAGCATTCTATGTTAATACTAAAAGGATGTTTAAGTTTGATAGCCATCTTTAAATGAAGTTAGTCTGTTGGACATCTTACAATGGAGTTTATGTTGGTGTCCTTCTTGGACTGAAGTTTCACTAATGAGTGTTAAATGGAGGCTTCCTGCTTACAGTCTTGTCCGTCGCTGGCCCAAAACCATAATATACATGAAGAAAATTACAATTTCTTCAAAGTCAACTTTGTAGTATCTAAAATAAAATCTCTTGTTGATTTAGCTATACGAGGTATAAATGACTTTACTATTTTTGGCTGACCAACATTTAGAAAAAATAGACTTTTGAAACGATGCTGGCTAAGATTGAGAAAGCTGGCTGTACCTAACTTGGGACGGAGTGCATTGTGCATGCCTATAATAAGGCAGCTAACCGGTTCTTTTTCACTACCAACTGTAGTGCAACTCAAGGTCCTATACTAGAGAGGACAGGACAAATCCATAGTCTTTGCAATGGTCTTTCTAAATAGAAATGGACAGAAATAAGGGGCAACACAGATTTTAGAAATGTATTATATTTTATTCTATATTTAGTTTATATAATGTTTTTTTCTGATGCACCAAGTGTCAGGTGACCAAGTGTGTTTTAATAAAATAGAGAATGTAATGAAATCTCTTAAGAAGATATCAGAAAGAGCTGGGGGAAGGCTTCAGTCATTTGTGGCTAGGCACTCTTGTCCTTGATCATCAAAACTCCCAAGAACATCCCTTTCGATATGAAGCTTCCATTTTGATAGATTATACGTGGTATGGAGAGCATAAAATCTGCTCTTCTATGTCATGACCCACCATCTTGTATAGATGTTTAGGAGAACTATTGTTCGGCATCTTATTAAATTGAGGAATCACTTTAGTACATTTCAACTGAAATATCAAGGTCAAAGAATTTCAACTTTCTTCCATAACTCTTACATATCATCTTTTGTTGAAAAAACAGTTTTTGGGGGGTTTTCTTGTGCAAAAAAACACAGGGTCACATGCTGTGTATGGCATGCAGAAAATAGTACAGGATCACAGTGCTCACGATTGGCTAATATAACAAAAATGCAAGGCAATGTGTTACGAAATACAGCCATCAGGACAGTTCAATATCGGAATGGAATTGTGGGTGTATTAAGAAGTTACTGGGCAATGAATCAATCTGGCTAACTGAGGGCGCTAACCCACCATCTTGTATTGATTCCGTTTAACAGAGAAAGCTCTCCTTTCAGTATCTCTTTCACTCAAATATCTATGTCTGTGAAATGCAGCTTTAGCTTCGTTCCAGCAATGGTCTTTAATAAATACAATCTTATTTATTTCCCACTTAAACTCTTAATTGGCTCACCAATATCCTACATGAATAGTTTCTCCACAGTTGTAGTCCCCCTTATGTTGATCGCTTTGTTGAAAAGTCATACTGTGCAAATGATTAACCATTATCTTCTAAAGTGACATTCTTATAATTATACTCTGAGGAGGGGGTCATTTAAACCCTGGCTGATTGGGCATGTACTGCACAGTCCATGGAATGCAAAACGCACTGTTCCGCCAACTGGTGTGTGGTCATTATCTACGGTGCAGGTGTGATGAACCAGGTGAATGGAGGCATCACCAGCATCAGTTTAGAGTGTTTTGTTGAAATAATGGTGCTCACACCTTTCCAGATATTGCAGTTTGGATACTTCATCAGACCCAGTCACAAAACCAACTATTCAAACAAACGATATTACCCACTAATAGGCATAGCAATGAGTACTCAAGTCTAAGTGCAGGCCTTTCTATCAAGATTGAATTTCCTCTGGCACTCTTATTTTTCATTCAGGAAGACTGTAGGTTGTGGTCTGAAGACTTCTAGTGCTCACCTTCACAACAGAGCTAGGGTAGAGTTGAATTCCATAGTACCATCTAGTACCAGGGAGCAGGGTTCCATACACTCTCTGGAGATACCTACAGCCCCCAGGACTCACCCTCAGAGAGCCGTATAGATCTTTCCTTAGTGTTGCAGCAGACATCTTCCGCTCATCATCTTCCAGGGTCCTTCATAGCCGCTCTCCTTCTGAGTAGTAGTATCTCCCTCAAGCAAGGACATATTCATTGCTCCTCCTGACCAATCAGTAAACTCTCTTCATCAAAGCAGTGTCCAGGCAGCCCCTCCCATTGATCTTTGTGGACTTTCTTACATTTCTGGTTCTGTATCTGGCAAGAGGAGTCGATAGTGGTTGCCCAAACTCTGATCTACAGAAAGGCCCAGATTTACTAATATTTGAAGCAACACAACACAGAGCAGAAACAAAAGTTGCTGAATAGTCTTGCATCGAAAAGAGATGGAAACAATGATGCCTTATCTACTAAAATATAGTGTTTTTTTTCTTCTGCAGTGCTATTGCCCATTTGGTTGCCATATGCCAATGCATACACCCGGGTGCCATAGTACAAGGGTGTGTGCATGCTCTAAAGCATAGGTTTTATTTGTAAAGGGCATCTTCCAGTACAAACATTATCCTTCGAGATTTTTCCCACTTTGTATCTGGTCTGCACAATGCAGCACATTTTCAAAGCTGGAGAAATTAAGAAAAATGAAAAAAATGTCTTCTAGTTACGCCTGCCACGAGCATGCATATGGGTTTGGTGAAAATCCCTGTCTACGAATGTCAGTAGATAGGGATTTCCATCAAAACCCATGCGTGGTTACTTTAGAAGACCCATGTACCACCCATGAATCTAGCCCTTGACACAAAGAGAGGGAGAAGTGTGGCTCACTGGTTAGAGGAGGCAGACCTGGAAGCAGAGGTCAGCCTGGGACCAGGGTTCAATTCCCGGCTCAGCGGGGTCTTGAGTCCTAAAATGTCCACGGACTCGACAATTCTCGCTCCGGTGCCTACTCGATTCACGGGTTCACACTCTGCGACTCTGGGCAATAGCTTGCTTAATCTCCACAACGGCCCCTCGTGGTGGGATGCCTGGCTTTCACCATGCGGATGCCCTGCCGGGGTTATCTCACAGGGGAATACCAGGACGGGTTCCCTAAGCTACCGCTTAGAAACCGCTCGGTGATTTGCGCTATATAAATTCATTTACATTTACATTTTTACAAAGTTGTGCAAAGTAGCACATACCACATCTTTGAATTACTTTGGGGAACTTTCCAATGCAATCCCTGGTTTGCATTGGATAGTAAATCACACTCCAACACTTTACAGCAGGTTTGCATCACTTTTGTGAGGCAAAGGTGTTAGACAACTTGAGCCAGAGTTTCTCTGTCACCACTTATGTCGAGACCTCAGATTTTGGTAGAGATATCTTGGCACACTGACTGGAAGTTTCTCTGCAATCATTATGTCAAAGTTGCAGCCCTTAGACGTGTATTCCAACAGTCTGTTCTGAGACACAGTTCTGGGCAGTTCCAAGCCTTTTGCTTATTTCACTCAACTGGAACATCCATACTGTAAGGTGCTAACAGGAAGGTAGGGTGGAGCTGAGGATCTCATATCTCGAGGGATGTAGAACAGGAGTACAAAAAAAGGAAGACGATCTCACGTAACCCACCTGCTAAACTGTGGAGGTGAACAGTGAGCCAGAAAGGACAGGAGAAAACGTTCTTGCTTCAAAGGGGCCACCACTCTCTTCTCCACACCCACATGTCTGACCCAATACAAAGGAATCTTGGAATCTCCTGGACGGGCCCTCCCATTTACTTTGTGGCAGGGAAAAAGGCTTGTCATGCCACAATAATCATAGTTTTACCACCACTGTCACTCATCTATGAATCTATGACAAAATATTGAATACAAAAATATATACCTACATAAATATCGCAACAAAAATATCGATTACAATATTATCGACATCCTATCTCTAAGGAGGTAAGTACAAAAATATCGAAAAAAATATAGATGTCAAAAATATCGTTTTTTTTAAAATAAAAAATGTGATATTAACAAAATAATACTTATAAATGTAATAAACATAGTTAGGAATATATTATAATATTTAAAATTAATAAATAATGTAATAAAAACAAATAGTAATAAAGATATAATACATAGTATATACTTCATTAATAATAACTCTAAAAATTATATTAATGACTTTAAAATAAATGAAAATCTAATAAATTACAAATTAATTTATATACATAAAATAATAATATAAATAACAATTAATAAAAATGTAAAACAAATTTAAAAAAGTAAGTAAATGTTGAATAGCGAACGGGTAAAAATGACTATTCACACTCCAGAGAGTGCAACAGTAGGGAAAGTGTTGGATAGCGTACGGGTAAAAATTACTATTCCCACTCCAGAGAGTGCAACAGTAGGGAAAGTGTTGGATAGCATAGGTGTAAAAATTACTATTCCAACTCCAGAGAGTGCAACAGTAGGGAAAGTGTTGGATAGCATAGGGGTAACAATTACTATTCCCACTCCAGACAGTGCTACAGTAGGAAAAGTGTTGGATAGCGTAGGGCTAAAAATTACTATTCCCACTCCAGAGAGTGCAACAGTAGGGAAAGTGTTGGATAGGGTAGGGGTAAAAATTACTATTCAAACTCCAGAGAGTGCAACAGTAGGGAAAGTGTTGGATAGCGTAGGGGTAATAATTACTATTCCCACTCCGGTGAATGCAACAGTAGGGAAAGTGTTAGATGGCATAGGGGTAAAAATTACTATTCCAACTCCAGAGAGTGTAACAGTAGGGAAAGTGTTGGATAGCGTACAGGTAAAAATAAACATACTTATAAATAAATGTATTTTTTTAGATAATAAAAAACTTAACTATTAAATAAATATAAACCATTTACAAATACCAATACATAATTATTAAAAACATGATTAGCAATAAATAATAACTAAAAAATTAATGCAAAAATACCATTTAATAATATTTAATTACCAATCAATAATTAGTTAACAATTATATAATTAACAAAACAATTAATTCAAAAATATTATTGCTTCATTAAATTTAAATTACTTCCCACCCTATTACCCTATAAACCCACAACCCGCTCCAGAATATAATTATCAATTAATAAAAATGAATTACCAATTAATAAAAATGAATTACCAATTAATTAAAATTAATGTATAATTCCTACTAATTAATAATTAATTTAGTATAATTAAATTACTTCCCATCCTATTCCGCTATAAACCCACAACCCGCTACAATACTAAAATTCAAAATTTTTATTAAATTGCATGAAAATAAATTAAAAGCATAATGAATCATAATAATATACATAAAATTCATTTAAAAATCGATATTAGTAACATCGAAAATATTAACATCAATATTACTAACATCGATATTTAAAACATCGATATTACTAATATCGATATTACTTACCTTCTATATTATGTCCCTTCGATATTTAAACTTCGATATTATTGTATATCGATATTTAAATATCGATATTTTGACTGCATACCCTCATCCATAGCCTTTTGAGGAGATAGTAGTCAGGCTCAGTCATCAATCAGTAATGAGGCTGCACATGGCATGCCCCTCCAGTCTAATATGCCCAGCTCACCGTCACAATTCATGGCACAGATTAAACCTGCAAAACACACAGTTGAAGGACAGAATGTAGAACAATGTCATACATTCACCCCAGTACAAGGATCTGGGCCCAAATCCATCGTTTTTTGCACTCCACACCACCCTGGGTTAGACACTGGCTATATGCAAATCAGCTCTAACCCTGTGCCCCATGGGAACAGTCCAGTCCGAACTACCAAGCCATGTCTTTCCCAGACCGGAATCAAGCATCCAAGGACCTGTTTCTGGCTACCAGCATTCATTCAGCCTGGATAGCTTGACTCCAGTGGTGTGGAGAACCTGGGACTCACGTCTGAGTATACCCAGCACACTTGGGGTGAAAATTGCAAAACACACAGTTGATGGACAGAATGTAGAACAATGTCATACATTCACCCCAGTACAAGGATCTGGGCCTAAATCCATCGTTTTTTTGCACTCCACACCACCCTGGGTTAGACACTGGCTATATGCAAATCAGCTCTGACCCTGTGCCCCATGGGAACAGTCCAGTCCGAACTACCAAGCCATGTCTTTCCCAGACCGGAATCAAGCATCCAAGGACCGGTTTCTGGCTATCAGCCTTCATTCAGCCTGGATAGCTTGACTCCAGTGGTGTGGAGAGCCTGGGACTCACATCTGAGTATACCCAGCACACTGGGGGTGAAAATTGCAAAACACACAGTTGATGGACAGAATGTAGAACAATGTCATACATTCACCCCAGTACAAGGATCTGGGCCTAAATCCATCGTTCTTTTGCACTCCACACCACCCTGGGTTAGACACTGGCTATATGCAAATCAGCTCTGACCCTGTGCCCCATGGCAACAGTTCAGTCCGAACTACCAAGCCATGTCTTTCCCAGACTGGAATCAAGCATCCAAGGACCGGTTTCTGGCTATCCGCCTTCATTCAGCCTGGATAGCTTGACTCCAGTGGTGTGGAGAGCCTGGGACTCACGTCTGAGTATACCCAGCACACTCGGGGTGAAAATTGCAAAACACACAGTTGATGGACAGAATGTAGAACAATGTCATACATTCACCCCAGTACAAGGATCTGGGCCTAAATCCATCGTTTTTTTGCACTCCACACCACCCTGGGTTAGACACTGGCTATATGCAAACCAGCTCTGACCCTGTGCCCCATGGGAACAGTCCAGTCCGAACTACCAAGCCATGTCTTTCCCAGACTGGAATCAAGCATCCAAGGACCGGTTTCTGGCTATCAGCCTTCATTCAGCCTGGATAGCTTGACTCCAGTGGTGTGGAGAGCCTGGGACTCACGTCTGACTATACCCAGCACACTCGGGGTGAAAATTGCAAAACACACAGTTGATGGACTGAATGTAGAACAATGTCATACATTCACCCCAGTACAAGGATCTGGGCCTAAATCCATCGTTTTTTTGCACTCCACACCACCCTGGGTTAGACACTGGCTGTATGCAAATCAGCTCTGACCCTGTGCCCCATGGGAACAGTCCAGTCCGAACTACCAAGCCATGTCTTTCCCAGACCGGAATCAAGCATCCAAGGACCGGTTTCTGGCGATCAGCCTTCATTCAGCCTGGATAGCTTGACTCCAGTGGTGTGGAGAGCCTGGGACTCACGTCTGAGTATACCCAGCAAACTCGGGTGAAAATTGCAAAACACACAGTCTGATAGCCAGAAACCGGTCCTTGGATGCTTGATTCCGGTCTGGGAAAGACATGGCTTGGTAGTTCGGACTGGACTGTTCCCAGGAGGCACATGGTCAGAGCTGATTTGCATATAGCCAGTGTCTAACCCAGGGTGGTGTGGAGTGCAAAAAAACGATGGATTTAGGCCCAGATCCTTGTACTGGGGTGAATGTATGACATTGTTCTACATTCTGTCCATCAACTGTGTTTTTTTCAATTTTCACCCTGAGTGTGCTGGGGATGCTCAGACGTGAGTCCCAGGCTCTCCACACCACTGGAGTCAAGCTATCCAGGCTGATGAAGGCTGATAGCCAGAAACCGGTCCTTGGATGCTTGATTCCGGTCTGGGAAAGACATTGCTTGGTAGTTCGGACTGGACTGTTCCCAGGAGGCACTGGGTCAGAGCTGATTTGTATATAGCCAGTGTCTAACCCAGGGTGGTGTGGAGTGCAAAAAAACGATGGATTTAGGCCCAGATCCTTGTACTGGGGTGAATGTATGACATTGTTCTACATTCTGTCCATTAACTGTGTTTTTTGCAATTTTCACCCCGAGTGTGCTGGGGATGCTCAGACGTGAGTCCCAGGCTCTCCACACCACTGGAGTCAAGCTATCCAGGCTGATGAAGGCTGATAGCCAGAAACCAGTCCTTGGATGCTTGATTCCGGTCTGGGAAAGACATGGCTTGGTAGTTCGGACTGGACTGTTCCCAGGGGGCACAGGGTCAGAGCTGATTTGCATATAGCCAGTGTCTAACCCAGGGTGGTGTGGAGTGCAAAAAAATGATGGATTTAGGCCCAGATCCTTGTACTGGGGTGAATGTATGACATTGTTCTACATTCTGTCCATCAACTGTGTTTTTTGCAATTTTCACCCCGAGTGTGCTGGGGATGCTCAGACGTGAGTCCCAGGCTCTCCACACCACTGGAGTCAAGCTATCCAGGCTGATGAAGGCTGATAGCCAGAAACCGGTCCTTGGATGCTTGATTCCGGTCTGGGAAAGACATGGCTTGGTAGTTCGGACTGGACTGTTCCCAGGAGACACAGGGTCAGAGCTGATTTGCATATAGCCAGTGTCTAACCCAGGGTGGTGTGGAGTGCAAAAAAACGATGGATTTAGGCCCAGATCCTTGTACTGGGGTGAATGTATGACATTGTTCTACATTCTGTCCATCAACTGTGTTTTTTGCAATTTTCACCCGAGTGTGCTGGGGATGCTCAGACGTGAGTCCCAGGCTCTCCACACCACTGGAGTCAAGCTATCCAGGCTGATGAAGGCTGATAGCCAGAAACCGGTCCTTGGATGCTTGATTCCGGTCTGGGAAAGACATGGCTTGGTAGTTCGGACTGGACTGTTCCCAGGAGCCACAGGGTCAGAGCTGATTTGCATATAGCCAGTGTCTAACCCAGAGTGGTGTGGAGTGCAAAAAAACGATGGATTTAGGCCCAGATCCTTGTACTGGGGTGAATGTATGACATTGTTCTACATTCTGTCCATCAACTGTGTTTTTTACAGATTAAACCTTCATCACACATACATGATTGCTGTGTGTGCCAGGGTGGGGGGAGGGATCCAAATCTATAGTACCTGCTGTGTTGAACTTGACTCATTCTCTCCTGAGCCTTGCAGGGTGATGTTTCTCCACCCCAAAAATCCCAGTATGTGAAATACCGTAGCCAGATCTGTAATACCCCAGTTTATGAAGCACAATAAACAAGTCAAGTTTGCTCCAGCATGTAAGGATCCGTATCCAGGTAAGCTTTCAAGTACTCCATTAAGTCAATCAGCACATCTAGGCTGAAATCTGTATTGCCACAGTATGTAAGCATAACCTACAGGTCAGTGTTAAAGATTTTTACTGTTGAGTAAATCAAACTCGGTATTGGGTGCAAAGCACAGTATTTAATACTTCATCATCAAGATAGAATACTCAGTAACCAAGTATTACAGTACTACCTAGAGGCCAGTACTAAAAATCTCCTATTTATGAAGTTTCTAAAAAGCAGGACAGTGCCTGAAAAGCCCCAGAATGTAAAACACTATCATCAGGCCAGAATTCACCAACATCCGAACATAAACTCAAGCCAGCTGGTACATGGAAGAATTCAGGATAACAAAGCAGCACTGTAAGGAACTGGAACACAGGCAGAGAGTGAGCCAGGAAACCTCGGACATGGTCATCTTCACATCCACCGTGTCAGGGTAGGAGGTCTCACCAGTGAAGTGCCTGTGATACAGATGACGGGTAGAATAGGGAGAAGGGGAAGCCAACGGTGTGGTGAGAGGGAAGAGGGTGGTGGGTCTGTTCTGTAGTGGAGGGTGGTCAGGGAATGTAACAGGCAAAACATTGAAGCCAATTACAACAACTTTAACATCCGGCCCGCATCAACCTTGCAACCAGTCTACCAATCTCCGCCGAATAACACACCTTAATCACAGAGGGAACATCATCACCACAGAAGAGACCATGACAGCCTCGAAGGCCATTCACTCCGGGGTCCCTTTGAACCCATGTCTTCATCATGCCTCCAAGAAAGGCCTCACTCCCATTAGTGAAGCTTTTAATGCCTCCATCGAAACATCCTCTTCCCCAGAAGTCTGGAAAGAGAGAGTTGTCAACGCCTTACTGAAAAAGCCCACATGAAATCCAGCCAAGCTCACTGACTACCAGCCAATCGCCCTCCCTCTGTATCCTTCCAAGGTTCTGAAAAAGGACATTAACCAATGCCTCAATGACCACCTCGTCAACCGCATGCTCCTCGATATCATGCAGCCAGGTTTCAGAACCAACCACTGCTCTCATTGCAGCAACAGATGACATACAAATGATCCTAGACAGAGGAGAAACTGTGACCCCATCCTCCTGGACCCCTTGACGGTGTTATCAGTGTCTCTCACCCCATTCTCATCAGAAGACTACATGAGGCTGGTAGTCAGTGACCTGCTCTCCATTTGATCTGCTCATTCCTGATTGGAACATCTCACAGTGAACGTAGCACCTTACTCTTGAGTGGCCAGAAAATGTATGTGTGGAGTACCTCAAGGCTCTTCATTCAGCCCCATCACTCTCAACATATACACATCCACTCTGGCCAATATCATCTGCATCCACAAATTCAACATCCTCTCCTACGCCAATGACACACAACTCTTACTGTCCCTTTCATACAAACCCCAACAGAATGATTAAATTCACTATCCCCATGCCCGAAGTGGCCACCTGGATGAAGTCAAGCTGCCTCAAGCTGAACACCAACAATCCAGAAAAGGTGATCTTCAGAAAGGATGCCTCACCATTGGTCTCAAACTGGTAGCCCACAGACCTAAGACCAACTCCCACCCCCTGCTGACATGCCAGAAATCCTGGGATTATCAAAAATAACAAGCAAGACTTCTCCCTAGGTCAATACGGTCACCAAATCCTGCATCCACTCCCTGTGGACGCTGAAAAAGATCTGCAAGTAGCCTCTGACTATACCCAGAAACACCTTCACCAAAGCACACATCACCAGCAGACACGACTAGCTCCTCACCCACGCATACAAAACACTACACAAAATTGGCCCAGCCTAACTGAACAGCCACTTACACTTCCACCAGCCATCCAAGCACCTCTCCTCAATTGGACTCCTACTAGCACACATCCCACACAGTCACAGGACAATAAGAGGTTGAGCCTACTCTTACACTGCCCCCAAAGCATGGAACGACCTCTTGCATAACATCAGGGCATCCTTCTCTCTTCTTGAATTGTGCAATAACATGCCTCCACAAGAACCTGAAGGCTCTTCGAATACTTCCTCTCCCAAACCTGGGGCTAGCCTCACATGAAATGAAATGAAATGGAGTTTTATAAAGTGCATTTCTACCCGGAGGCCTCGTAGCGCTGCTGACGGGAGGGGGGAATGACGCCAGACTAAGTGTTACTGAAAGAGGAATGTTTTTAGGTTTTTGCAGAACTTAAGAAGATCCGGTTCGCTGCGCAAAGTGAGAGGCAGGGAGTTCCAGCCTGAGGCAGCGTTCCACGAAAAGGAACGGCCTCCCCACCTAGCTCGTTTGATTTTTCTAGTTGAAGCTAGAAAGGTTGTACTGGAACGTAATGATCTAGGAGGATGGTACGGAGTGACTAGGGAGCAGATCATTGCAGGACCTTTTTGCCACATAGCTTTGTGTGTTATGCACATCGCCTTGAATTTTATCCTGGCCTGTATGGGCAGCCAGTGCAGTTTTCTCATGGCGGCAGTGCCTGAATGTCTTCGGGGAAGTCCGAGGAGGAGACGTGCCGCCGCGTTCTGGGTGACCTGGAGCTTTTTGACAGAGCTTACCGGAGCGCCCAGAAAGAGGGAGTTCCCGTAGTCAAGGCGGGACAGGATAATTGCCTGCACCATTATCCTCTGGGCCTGAAAAGGGAGGAGCGGCAAGTTTGTTCTCAGCGTCCTCCTCAGGCCGAAGCATGTGGCAGAGAGTTTAGTGGCTTGCTGATTAAAGCTTAAGTTGTTATCAAGCCATATTCCCAGACTTTTAATCTGGTCTTTTGGTTCTGGAGGGGCACCCATGCAGGTCGGCCAGTCAATGGTGGCTCTAGGTGAAATGGATTTTCCCAGGAACATCAGTTCCGTTTTTTCCCCATTCAGTTTTAAATGGGAGAGTGCCATCCATTTGGTTATTGCTTCCAGACAGCTGCCCAGATTACTGGGCGTGCCCTCAGGGTGGTTCAGAGCCACCACTAATTGGGTGTCGTCTGCATAGGTTACAATTTCAAAGCCAAAAGGATGCACTATTTCTGCCAGAGGCTCCATATAGACATTAAAAAGGGTAAGGCTTAGGGAGGAGCACTGGGGCACTCCGCGGTTGAGGGGCCATGCTTTGGATTGGGTGGCACCCTCCGATACCTGGAACATCCGGCCTCCTAGGAAGGATTGCAGCCAGGTGAGGACCTGACCTGCGACTCCAAGATGTTTTAAGCAAGAAACCAGGAAATTATGATCCACAGTATCAAAGGCGGCACTCAGGTCTAACAGCATAATTGTCGTAGTGCCGCCTTGATCCATGTGCTTCCGGGCTAACTCAGTTACCGTCAACAAGGCAACCTCAGTCCCGAGCTTTGGGCGGAAGCCGGCTTGAGAATCATGGAGTAAGTGGTTGCCTCCAGATGATTAACCAAAATGCAATTGATATGCTTCTCAAGCAGCTTGCTCACCCATGGGAGAAGAGAGATCGGACGATAGTTAGCCATGGCTGCTGGGTCGAGGTTAGGTTTTTTCAGTAGTGCTCTGACCTGCGCGCACTTCCATGCCCTTGGTACAGTTCCTGTGGTGATGGAAGTATTCAAGATGTTTAATAGGAACGGTCTAATAGTGTCCGCAACCATCAACAGATGGCGCGGGGGCAGGGTCAGTGGGAGAGCCTGACGTCACTTTTAACATTATTGTGTTCAAGGAGTCCTCATTAAGCAGTGGAATTTCCAGTAGGTGGCAGTTGGAGTTTGCGGGGGTGTTTTGCGCATCCGGGGGATTATATTCATTTGAGGTAAAGGAAAGAGAGATGGACTGTATTTTTTGGAGAAAGTACTCTGCCTGCTTGTTGCAGCGGTTTTGGGCTTTTTTGGGTCAGGGGAGTTTGGTGGAGTTTTAATCAGTGTTTTGGCAATTCTGAAGATTTCCCTCGGGGCGTTGGCTGCCATCCTTATCTTTTGCTCATAAAACACAGATTGTGCCAGTGTGATTTCGGCCTTGTATTTCTTGATGGCTTCTCTATAAATCTTTCTGTCTTGCGCCCCTATGGTCTGTCTCCGATTCCTCTCTAATTTCCTACACCTTTGGTTTAACTCTTTCAGTTTAGGAGTGTACCATGGTGCTTCTTTGGGCTTAGCTTTTTTCTTGAGAATTTTCAAGGGGGCCACAGAATCCAATGAGGTCTGTAACCACTCACTTAATAATGTATTTATTAAGTGAATGCCTGCGCAGTGCCAGAATACCCTCATTTGTGGCAGTGCACTTTAAAAATACACTTAACATTACATAACATAACATGCCACTCCCTACTGACCCATGGTTTACAACTAATGTCAGGTAGAACTCATTCTACTTATCTTGCACAAACTGTTGAGTGCAGCCTTCCCTATGCGGACAGCACATTAACAAGACGTGCATGTTTGTGCAAGGTTACACATGACTACCTTTGAGTAAATTAGAAATACAGCTCAGTGCATTGTTGTCACGTTGCTTTTCCCTATTATTGAAACTCTGACCTAAAGGATTCAAAGAGATCTTTGCATTAGGTGAATTTAGCCAATGATCTATTATAGCCTTATAGCCCGCCGTAGAGAGCTACACCGGCTATTAAAGGCCCTCTCCAGCATTAAAGGCCCCGAGCCAAAGGCGAGGGCCTTTAACAAGGGAGAGGGACTTTAATAGCGGTATAGCCCATCTACGAAGGGCTATAAGGCTATTAGAACATTCTGCCACTAGAGGACAGAATGTTCTAACAAAAAAAAAAAACCTTTTGGGAGCGTGAGGGGATTGGAATCCCCTCAGGCTCCCTGAACCCTTTGTTCACAGCCAGAGCTGTGAACAAAGAAATATTGGAATGTTTGAGCTCAAGGCTTATACTAGCCATTATAAGCCCAGAGCACTCCATTGTTTTCAATTTACCTCCCAACATTCCAATGTTCTAATTTTCTATGATTGGAGCCAGTGATCTATATGTCTCACAAAAGTCTTCAATAGACTTATTAATATAGCCTTATAGCCCGCCGTAGAGGACTATACCGGTTATTAAAGGCCCTCTCCGGGCGTTAAAGGCCCCGAGCCGAAGGTGAGGGCCTTTAACAAGGGAGAGGGACTTTAATAGCGGTATAGCCCATCTACGAAGGGCTATAAGGCTATTAGAACATTCTGTCACTAGAGGACAGAATGTTCTAACAAAAAAAACAAAGCCTTTTGGATGCGTGAGGGGAATGGAATCGCCTCAGGCTCCCTGAAGCCATTGTTCACAGCCAGAGCTGTGAACAAAGAAACATTGGAATGTTGAAGCTCCAGGCTTATACCAGCCATTATAAGCCCAGAGCACTCCATTGTTTTCAATGAAGCTCCCAACATTCCAATGTTCTAATTTAGTTTCTTCACTAGATTTGTAGTCTGTGACGTGACCTACAGGATACACACAATACTCTGCATGTGTGCACACTGTTGAAACGTGATTAAAACCCTGTTGTGATGGCTAAATAGACTTCTGTATTCGGTATTTGTAATCACTGGACTGTATCACAAGACTGGAACGAGTGATCTGCAGATTGCACTGATAATTTTGCAGTGCCACAGGTATATTTATTTCATTACTTCTTGTGTTTCGTTTGGTCTTCTTTTCTGCAGTCCAGCCCATTTACTTTAATATAGTTTATTTTAAAATGTATTCTTTCCTTGCCTGTTTTTCTGCTGTTGTGTGCTCTTTCCCTTCTATCTCCTTGCCTTTTCTTGCTTGCTTTAACCTTTCTTGACATTATTTCCTTTGCTTTTCTCTTTGCACTATTTTTTCTTCCTCCTTGTCCCATATGCCATACCTCTCAATTTTTGCCAACTGAGACTCTCAATATCGCCAGAAGATTCCTGGTCAGTTTTTATTTTTAATCAAAGGTTTTCATTGCTATACCTTTAAGTCACGCATTTGAATCTCTACGTTTATACCACACTAGTTAAACGGTGATTAAAGTGCAATGGCACCTTTAAAAGAATATTATTTTTCATACGTAAAATTATATATTGTATGTCATTTTCTCCCGACTTTGAATCTAGGTGTTAGCGAAAAAAGAAGGACGTCTTAGTATGTTGCATGTTCATCCCTTTAACAAAGTAGTGATTTTCAGGTTGCAAATTTAACTCTGCCTTCCCACTCTTCCCAGCTTTTCAGCTAGAGTCCGGTTCACACAATAGCACGGTGGGTGAAGAAGGCAGCTTTGCAGCTGACCAGGCGCGCGACGACCTTCTGCGGGTGTCACCTGCCAGAATTAGGAGAGCTGAGAGCTAAATTCTAGTCATGGGTAGAGTTAAGGTGACAAATTCAGCAGGAAGATATTCTCATGGAGGCTGAGTTCGGGGTTGGAAATTCCTTTGTGTATCGGGCACATTCCATAGTTGCCTAAGAGAAGCTTGGGAGTGTGAAGTGTTATAAAGCAAGCATTGTTGTTGCATATTACATTTTCCTTAAGTTCATTATTCTTATAAAATGTTACTGTTACTTCAAACTATTGATCTGTACTAGTTTCTTCTCAAAGGAGAGCCTGCATTCTGTTACCATGGATTATAAGATTCTAGATTCCATCTAACAGTACTTTTTGGGTACCTATGATGTGAATACCTACTGTACTGTGCTCTTCTGAATAAATCCTATTTTTATATAAAACTCTTCATCTGGATTCTTACAAATTTGGCGACTAGGTACCTTGTCTGCTGCTCTATACTGTTAGCACAGGAGTGACTATTTTCAAAGAATCTACGCAAGGAAAATGTTTGTGAACTTTAAAGCTACAGATTATTTATTGGAATTTTTTTTTGTCTTATCTCCGAAGACTTTACTGGGATATTTGTGATCTTTTCTCAAATCAAAGCCGAAAAAAATATATCGCATAGTAAACTCCCTGATAAAACCTCCCCTGCCTGCCACAGATAATAATAACTCATCGTCCAAATGTAATGATCTGGTGGAATTCTTCTTTCAAAAAGTGAATAAAATCTACCTTTCTTTTCCAAACCCACCCACCGACCTGCCCTCTCAATGCCTGGACTCAGCTCTGAACAGGGACAAGGGGCAGGAGTCTTTTCCCTTGATAACAATGGAAACATTAGAGAAACTAGCTCAACAAATAAAAACCGGCTCTCCGTGTGACCCTGCCCCTCCAGGCTCACTGGGACTGGCCAGCAAAACCATTTTCCCCACCCTTCTGGAACTTCTGAACTCTTCCATACTGAGTGGGACAGTACCAGCGACCTGGAAGCACGCAATGGTGCGGGCCCTACTAAAAAACCTTCCCTTGACCCAGTCAACCCAAGCAACTACCGCCCGGTCTCTCTGGTCCCATGGGCGTCTAAGATCCTGGAGAAGCACGTCAATACCACTCTGACGACGTTCCTCGAGGAAAACCATCTCCTCAACGCCTCCCAGACGGGCTTTCGCCCAAAACATGGGACAGAGACCGCCCTACTGGCCGTAACTGAGAAGGCAAGACGGATCTTGGATTGAGGAGGGTCAGTGGCAGTGATCCTCCTCGATTTGAGTGCGGCGTTTGACACGGTACACCATAAAATCTTGTTGAACCGTCTTGCTGACCTAGGAGTGTCCGGAGATGCCCTGGTATGGTTCAAGTCTTTTTTATGGGACAGAACCTTCCAGGTCTTCGACGGCACATCCCTTTCATCAAGTAGTCCTCTGGGGTGCGGAGTTCCGCAGGGCTCATCCTTAAGCCCTACGCTCTTCAATGCATACATGAGGCCGCTGGCTGGGATTGTTCGTCCGCATGGTGTCAATATCATCTCCTATGCGGATGACACCCAGCTGGTGGTCTCCCTTGCACAGAAGAGCGGCCTCCAGTCTCCGCCAGACCTAGCGGCTTGCCTGGAGGATGTAAAGAGCTGGATGATGAGCTCATGTCTGAAGCTCAACGATGACAAAACTGAGCTCATGCTCCTGGGCCCGGCGGCCCCCTCCACCTTGGAGCTGATATGACTCTCAAGCATGGATACGGCCCCACCCCCCAGGGATAACATCAAAAGCCTGGGAGTATGGCTCGATAAATCGCTGAGCCTTAATACACAGGCCACCAAGGTGTCAGCCACTTGTTTCGGCCTCCTCAGGGTGATTAAAAAAATCCTTCCCCTTCTCCCATTCGAGGCCAGACAAATAATCATACAGGGCCTTATCCAATCCCGTCTGGATTTTAATAATGCCCTCTGTCTTGGAGCACCAGACTACACCCTACAAAAGCTTCAGCGCACTCAAAACTGTGCTGCCCGGGCGCTACTGGGAGTCCCACGGAGGACCTCAATAAAAACTGGCCTAAAAACTTTACACTGGCTGCCTGTTAGGGACAGAGTGAAGTTTAAAGCTCTTTGCATTGCCCACCAGACTTTCTGGAAAATGGGCCCAGAAATCAACTGCTCCCTGATTTCTCCATACCTGCCCAACAAGACTCTTCGTTCCTCAACTGCATCACTAGCCAAAATCCCCAGAATTTTTAGAGCCAGAGCAGGAGGACGCTCGTTCTCGTACAATGTATCCAAACTCTGGAACACCCTCCCTCTGCAGATGCGAAATAATGTCAACCTAACTAGCTTCCGGAAACAGCTCAAAACTCTCCTGTTTAATAAATAGTAACCTTATGAGGGCATCTTCTGTTTTTTTCCAGCGCCTGGACGCCTCAGGGCAACTGCAGCGCTCTACAAATCCCATTTTCATTTCATTTCATTTTCCGAAGACTTCCTCATTTCAGTTATTTTTCTTGTTCATTATTTTTGTAATTGCCACATTTGACATTGCGATATATTTTGTTTGCTGCATTTTTCATTTTTATATATTGCCTGCATATCAATCACCCTGCAGCTCTTCGCCAAACTTCTCCTTCAAGGTAAATGCGTTTTTACTATGTCTACATGTATGTACTGATCGGAAGCGCCGAGTGATATTACGAGCTCTGTTTACCTTCAAAATTGTGAGCGTACCGTCACGAGCGCCATTCCGCAATGATTTCTTCTTCTCGCGCTCTACCCTCCTCTGAAGTGACAGTCTTTCCTGTAACTCGATGGCATCACGTTACGCATTTTGTCCTCGCGTATACGTGGCAGCCATCTTGAGTTACAACTACGATGTAACCAGCATCAGAAGCACTTTTAGCTTAAAAGAAGATGTTATTTATGTGAAGATTGTCGAGCTGACAAGCGAAAACGTTATTTCGGAAAAATGTCAAGAACCTGATGTTATTGGAAGTGTGACTGATGCTTGTGTGATATCACAAGAAATTGTTGAATCTTTTCCTAAAATCTTTTCTAAAGATCTAGGTATGCTCAATAATTTTCAACATCAAATAAGACTAAAGGAAGGGTCTATCCCAGTCAAACAGAAATTGAGAAATGTACCTATCAATGTTAGGAAAGATCTAAAGATTTTAATGCAAAATCTTATAGAAGAAGACATTATTGAGGAGATTGAATCCTCCGAATGGGTTTCGCCTGTTTTGGCTCGTAAATCAGATCAAAGTTTAAGGCTATGTGTGGATTTGAGGGGGTTGAATGCTGATTTAATTGTAGATTGTCATCCTCTACCTAAAATCAATGAAGTTGTAAGTATGCTGGAGGGAGCAAAAGTTTTTTTGACCTTTGATTTGCGGTCGGAGTACCACCAAATTAAGCTAACTGAGGATTCTAAGCATCTTAGTGCGTTTCTTTCTCCGGAAGGTTTGTTTCAGTATTAGAGAATGCCGTTTGGGCTAGCCTCTGCGGCGTTTGTAGACATTTGGAGTCGCATGGACTTACTCTTAAAGAAAACAAATGCAAGATGTTTTGTGACAAGGTTGAGTACTTAGGACACACTCTGGTGGGAGATGGTGTCATTCCCAAGAAATCTCTTGTAGATGCTATTGTGAAGGCTCCACCACCAGACAATAAGGATAAATTGTTGTCCTTTACAGATCTATGTGGGTACTACAGTAAGTTTATTAAGGGATTTGCCACTAAGATGGAGCCCTTAAGGGAATTGACCAGACAAAATGTAGAATTCAAATGGAGTGATAGGCAGGAATCTGCTTTTCAACTGATTAAAAATTAAATCGCCAGTGCACCTACCTTGAAGCATTTTTGTGTCAATAAGTTGTATATTGTTACTGTAGATGTCAGTGAGTATGATCTTGGTGGAGTTCTATGACAAAAGAGTGGAAGTGATGAGTGGTGTGTTGCGTTTGACTCCCGCACCCTGAATGAAACGGAAAGGAGATATTCTGTTATAGAAAAAGAACTTTTTGGGTTGTGTTTGGGGAATAGAGCATTTTAGAAATTTATTGTGGGGTAGCCGATTTTTGTTGAGGACAGATCACAAACCTTTGGTTGCCATACTTTCTCCTGGTGGTGGACGTAATTCCACTGCACGTATTGGAAGGTTGATGTCTAAATTACAGGAGTATAATTTCTCTGTAGAATATGTTCCTGGGAAGAGAAATGTGACAGCTGATTGTCTGTCAAGATTGCCATGTGATTTGGAAAATAAAGATGATGAAGGAGATGATGTAGAAGTTGTTGCTTCCTTAGGGGACTTTGTAGCAAGTGAATTTGCTGCTATTTTGGAAGATGATTGGAGATGTAGTACTGATGGTGACAAAAATGTGGTGAAGCTAAAAGAATTTATTCAAAAGGGGTGGCCAAAACAGAATCTTATACCTTCTGAGTTGAAACCTTTTCAGCAAGTTTCTCATGATTTAGAACTTGACAATGGGATTATTTTTAAGTGTGGTAAGTGTATTCCCCCAGATCACATGCAAGATTTCATTCTCAAACTTGCCCATGAGAGTCACATTGGGATGTCTTCTAAGAAAAGATTAGTAAGATCCAGTTTTTGGTGGCCTAGTATGGATAGGATGATTGACAGAGTTGTGAGGGATTGTTCTCTTTGTGTGAATAGTGATAAAATGTTGAAGACTCATCCTTCACCTCTTGTACCTATAACTTGGCCAGAAAATCCTTGGCATAAATTGGCATTTGATATATCTGGTCCATTTTATTGTTTACCACAGGATCCCCGTTTTGCCCTTATTGTGATTGATTATCATCCGAAGTGGCCAGAAGTCAGATTTGTTGCTCATGCCACTTCTCGTGTAATTGTAGAGTTTTCCAGAGAAGTTTTTGCTCGAGAGGGAAGTCCTGAGACTTTAATCACAGACAATGGAGTACAATTAAAGTCTTATGAAATAGAAGAGTTTTTTTGTTCTTGTGGTATAAGACATGTGACTACACCTCTATACGAACCAAAAGGAAATGGTCAAGTTGAGACGTTCAATCGGATCCTTAAGGAGTGTGTGGAGTGGGCAAGAAAGAGTGGAAGTGAGTGGAAGCATGTATTGTTATGTTATGTTCTGTTATTGTGATTTTTATAGCGCACAGCTGCCCCAGCGAAGGGGCGTCCCGGCGTTTCAGCTGGCAGAAGAAAATACGAGTACACAACAGAACAAAGCAAAGAGGGAGAGATCAGGGAAGTATAGTTCTATAGCACTGTATTACGTGAGAAGTTATGGATGTACAGGATTACTCCTCATTCAGTTACAGAACTTAGTCCGTTTCGTTTTTTGAGAGGCAGAGAACCTGTTTCTAAGCTTCGCCCTTGGTGGATTAATGAGAAAATTTGTGGTTCTGTGCCTGCTGACAGCTACAGTACTTCATTGAGAGTTAAACATCATCAAGACAAAATGAAGATGTACATTGATATAGCACACAAGGTTAAAGTTTCAAATTTTGTTGTGGGTGATTCTGTTAGGATAAGGAAGCCTGGTTTTGTTCCGAAGGTTTTCTTAAGTATGGTCCCATTAGGAAGGTGGTTAAAGTTAATTTAAATAGTGTTGCTACCAATGATGGAAAAGTTTGGAATGTTAGACGAGTAGTTAAATGTCAAGATGATCAATTTTCTTCTCAATTCTCAAGTTGCAAACAAAGACCATTGTTCAGAAACAATTTGAGTACCTCAAAGCTTGTTCCTGAACAAAGTGTTTCTGATGGAAATACTTCTGTAGCATCGAGAGTGAAAGTCAGTGAGTGATAGGATCGTTAACTCGCCTGTTAGATTCAAAGATTTCATTTAGTTTAAGTTTGTTCATTTTCTGTTTTCTTTTAGGGGATAAGATGTGTTGCATATTACATTTTCCTTAAGTTCATTATTCTTATAAAATGTTACTGTTACTTTAAACTATTGATCTGTACTTGTTTCTTCTCAAAGGAGAACCTGCATCCTGTTACCATGGATTATAAGATTCTAGATTCCATCTAACAGTGCTTTTTGGATACCTATGATGTGAATACCTACTGTACTGTGCTCTTCTGAATGAATCCTATTTTTATATAAAACTCTTCATCTGGATTCTTACAATTGTCTATTCAAAAACTACACTTTATTCTCCTGTACCTCTTGCACATTCCACTGAGCATATGAGATCCAGCTGTGGGAGAGGGTCTCTTCCCTGGCTGAATCTCAAATACTGTAAGAGTGAGGGCTACCGGATGGTGGAGGTGATGCTAAGACAATACCCACTGTTAGATTTGGGGATCTCTAGTTGGCGCAGGTGGATCACTGAAACAATATCGATGTTAAAAATATCGAATAAAAAATATAGAATGCCGAAATATCGATGTTAAAAATATAGACAGTCAAAATATCGCCTTTTTCAAATAGTTAAATGTAATTTAAAATTAATAAAATAATAAATATAACTTACTTAAAAATACTTAAAATACTTAAATAACATCAAAACTAATAGATAATATAAATAAAAAAAATTTGTTAAACATATATATATATATATATATATATAACATAGTATTAATTAAAAAAAATACAATATATTTACCATAGGATAGCGAGAGGGTTAAATATACTATTACCACTCCAGTGACTGCAACAGTAGAAAAAAACATTGGATAGCGGGAGGGTAAGAATTACTATTCCCACTTCAGTTAGTGCAACATTAGGGAAAGCGTTGGATAGCATAAGGGTAAAAATTACTATTCCCACTCCAGAGAGTGCAACAGTAGGGAAAACGTTGGATAGCGTAGGGGTAAAAATTACTATTCCCACTCCAGTGAGTGCAACAGTAGGGAAAGCGTTGGATAGCATAGGGGTAAAAATTACTATTCCCACTCCAGAGAGTGCAACAGTAGGGAAAACGTTGGATAGCGTAGGGGTAAAAATTACTATTCCCACTCCAGTGAGTGCAACAGTAGGGAAAGCGTTGGATAGCGTAGGGATAACAATGACTATTCCCACTCCAGAGAGTGCAACAGTAGGGAAAGTGCTGGATAGCGTAGGGGTAAAAATTACTATTCCCACTCCAGTGAGTGCAACAGTAGGGAAAGCGTTGGATAGCGGGAGAGTAGAAATTACTATTCCCACTCCAGAGAGTGCAACAGTAGGGAAAGTGTTGGATAGCGTAGGGGTAAAAATTACTATTTCCACTCCAGTGTGTGCAATAGTAGGGAAAGTGTTGGATAGCGTAGGGGTGTAAATTACTATTCCCAATCCAGTGAGGGCAACAGTAGGGAAAGCGTTGGATAGCGTAGGGGTAAAGATTACTATTCCCACTCCAGAGAGTGCAACCGTAGGGAAAGCGTTGGATAGCGTAGGGGTAAAAATTACTATTCCCACTCCAGTGAGTGGAACAGTAGGGAAAGCGTTGGATAAGGGGAGGGTAGAAATTACCATTCCCACTCCAGAGAGTACAACAGTAGGGAAAGTAATGGCTAGCGTAGGGGTAAAAATTACTATTTCCACTCAAGTGAGTGCAACAGTAGGGAAAGCGTTGGATTGCGTAGAGGTTTAAATTACAATTTCCACTCCAGTGAGTGCAACAGTAGGGACAATGTTGGATAGCGGGAGGGTTAAAATTACTATTCCCACTCCACTGAGTGCAACAGTAGGGAAAGCGTTGGATAGCGGGAGGGTAACAAATACTATTCCAACTTCAGAGAGTGCAACAGTAGGTAAAACGTTGGATAGCGTAGGGGTAAAAATCACTATTCCCACTCCAGTGAGTGCAACAGTAGGGAAAGCGTGGGATAGCTTAGGGGTAAAAATTACTATTCCCACTCCAGAGACTGCAACAGTAGGGAAAGCGTTGGATAGCGTAGGGGTAAAAATTACTATTCCCACTCCAGTGAGTGCAACAGTAGGGAAAGCGTTGGATAGCGGTAGGATAAAAATTACTATTCCCACTCCAGTGAGTGCAACAGTAGGGAAAGCTTTGGATAGCGGGAGGGTAAAAATTACTATTCCCACTCCAGAGAGTGCAACTGTAGGGAAAGCGTTGGATAGCGTAGGGGTAAAAATTACTATTCCCACTCCAGTGAGTGCAACAGTAGGGAAAGCGTTGGATAGCATAGGGGTAGAAATTACTATTCCCACTCCAGAGAGTGCAACAGTAGGGAAAGCGTTGGATAGCGTAGGGGTAAAAATTACTATTCCCACTTCAAAGAGTGCAACAGTAGGGAAAGCATTGGATAGTGGGAGGGTAAAAATTACTATTCCCACTCCAGGGAGTGCAACAGTAGGGAAACTAAATACTTAATATATAAATAAAAATAACATAAATATTAATAACAATTACAAATTAATTTAAATAATTAACAATTTTACATATTATATTAAGTAATCAATTAAAAAACAAATAAAAAATAATTATTATTAATAATTACCTACTAATGCAAATTATTTACCAATTAACAATAAATTAACAATTTAAAATTAATAAAAAATTAGATCAAAAAATAAAAAATGTAAAAATGTAATTGCTTACAATTAAATTACTTCCCACCCTATTCCCCTCTAAACCCACAACCCACTACAGAAAATAAATTAATGAAAGTAACATAATTATCAATTAATCAATTATTTAAAATTCATTACCAATTATATTTTAATTAATAACCAATTAATAATTAATTAACAGTTAATTCAAAATAAATACCAATAAATAAATTAAAATATTTAACTAATTACAATTAAATTACTTCCCACCCTATTCCCCTCTAAACCCACAACCCACTACAGAAAATAAATGACTACAATTAACATATTTATCAAATAATCAATTAAAATAAATTACCAATTATATTTTAATTAATTACCAATTAATAATTAATCAACAATTAATTCAATATAAATACCAATAAATAAATGAACATATTTAATTAATTATAATTAAATTACTTCCCACCCTTTACCCCTATGAACCCACAACCCACAACAGAAAATAAATTACATGAATTAACATATTCATCAATTAATCAATTAAAATTAGTTACCAATTATATTTTAAGTAATTACCAATTAATTAAAAAATAATTCAAAATAAATACCAATAAATAAATTAACATATTTAATTAATGATAATTAAATTACTTCCCACCCTATTCCCCTATAAACCTACAACCCGCTACAGAAAATAAATTACTAAAATTAACATATTTATCAACTAATCAATTAAAAATAATTACCAATTATATTTTAATTAATTACCAATTAATAATGAATTAACAATTCATTCATAATAAATACCAATAATTAAAATAACATATTTAATTAATTATAATTAAATTACTTCCCACCCTATTCCCCTATAAACCCACAACCCGCTACAGAATTATATTACGCAAATATTAAAAATAATATTAACTTACTTACCTCAAATTCGATATTCTGTCCATTCTATATTTTGGTTTTCTATATTCTGTCCATTCGATATTTTGTCCATTCTATATTTTTGATTCGATATTAATGCTATTCTACTCGATATTAATACTATTCTATTTGATATTTTGGTAGTCTATATTCTGTCTATTCGATATTATGTCTATTCTATATTTTTTTACCAGATATTATTGCTACTCGATATTAAAAACTCGATATTTTGAATGTACAGCGGCACAGGTAGGTACTTGTGACAAATAGGAACCCTTGCCTCTTGTCAGGATAAGGGGATTACACTCCTAAAATAACCCCTGCTCATCCCCTTGGTAGCTTGGCACGAGCAGACAGGCTTATCTCAGAGGCAGTGTGTAAAGCATTTGTGACCACATACAGTAACCCAGTGACAACACTACAGATGGACACCACACAAGGTTTTATATAAAAAATAAGTATACTTTATAATGATTTACCACAAGACCATAAACGACAAACATACACAATGCTGTACTTTAAGATGGTAGTTTTAGCTTAGTTTAGTTCAGTTCTTAAGATGCAACACTTTGCGTCAATGTACCTTACGATGTGTTGCGCTTTCACGACAAGCAATGTCGCAGCGAGGGAAATGCAGCAAAGTTCAGGTGCAAAGAAATAAAGATGTGAAGATCTTCCAGATGCAGCAGGCTTCTCCGGGGATGCGAGAAGTTCTCGGTTCGATGCGTGGACTGCAGCGGCGACACCCTTGTTCAGAAGTGCGATGGCAACAGCTTCAGCTGCGACACTCTTCTCCCACATTTGCATGAAGCTGCCGCACGATGCGACAACTACAGCAGCGACATCCTTGTTCAGAAATGCGACGGCAGCAGCTCCGATGGCGGCGCACTTCTCGGGGATGCAAGGCGCTTTCTTCGATGCAGTGCAATGCGACAGTTCCAGCGGCGACACCCTTGTTCAGAAGTGTGACAGCAGCAACAGCGACGGCGACACGCTTCTACCTCGTTGCGAGACTCTTCTCTCAATGCGGTGCAGTGCGACAACTCCAGCGGCGACACCCTTGTTCAGAAGTGTGACGGCAGGCAGCAGCGATGGCGACACGCTTCCTCTTCGTTGCGAGACGCTTCTCTCGACGTTGTGCAGTGCGTCAACTCCAGCGGTGACACCCTTGTTCAGAAGTGCAACGGCAGCAGTAGCGACGGCAACACGCTTCGTTTTCGTTGAGTCGCGCTTCCAGCTCCTTGCGACACGCAGTCCCTTAGAAGACCCAAAACAGCAGCAGGCACTTCCACAAGGACTCTGGGGAGCTGGGGATTGAAGTCTGTTGTCCCTGAGACTTCAGCAGGAGGTAAGCTCTTTTCTCAGCCATTGGAGATCCTTCACAAGTTGAAAGCAAAGTACACAAAGTTCCTTTCTCCTTCCTTTGGCAGTAAGGCAACCACTGCAGGCCAATCCCCAAAGCAGCACTTCAGCTTGGGAATAGTCTCTCCTCAGTTTCTTCAGGTTCCTCTCCTCAGTAAAGTTTTCTTCTTGTAGTCCAAAAGTGATCTAATTTCAGATCAGGGTCCCAATATTTATACCCCAAAATCCTTTGTGCTCTGAGGGGAGAGGGGCCTTTGCCCAGTCCAAACCAGTTCTGAAGCACTCTGTTTACCAGACTTCTCCTTTCCTTTCACAGTGTAGGGCAGAAACATCAGACGCCCATCAGGAGGTGGAGCCATCATTGTGGAGCGCAAGTACAGCCCTGGAGCACTTTGTTGACAGGACTCCTTCTTTTCTTTCAATGTGCAGAGCAGAGACATCAGCCGCTCCCCAGGAGGTGGAGCCAGCATTGTGGAAGGCAGGCACAGCCCTATTCAAGGTTCAGGTGCAACTGCTCCCTCCCATCTAGATGCAGATCTCTCTATTCACCACTGGACTGACTCCTCCTGTCTCTTGGAATCCCCCAGCACTGTCACTCATAAAACCAGACAAAGGAATACACAGCCTAGCAGAGGCAGGCTTGAAAGGTTTAGGCAAGAAAATACCTGGTATTATATAGTGGTATTTTCAAACACAGAATGTTAAAACTAACTTCACTAAAATGTATTTTATCATTCCAGGCATACTAAACTCGAATTTCTACCATGTTCTCTGAGTCAGTTAGGATTATAAACAAGCAATATTCTAACAGCCCATCCTGGCCTATGGAGAACAGGTAGCCCTGAAATAGTGAAAAGCTAAAATGGCTGTAATTCACTATTAGGACATGCCACACACATCAGGGCTTGTACTACCTTATACTTACAATGCACCCTGCCCTTGTGCCCACTATAGGGGTGACTTATGAAGAAAAGGAAAGGTTTAGGGACTGGCAAGTGGGTGCACTTGCCCTGTGGCACTGGACAGCAGTGGCACAGTGCCCATAGCATCTAACACCAGCAAAAATACATGAGGCAACACCAAAAATGGAAGGGAGACCCACGCCAATGGTGCCAGGTCTAACACCCACTATCACAGGGCTGCTTTCAAGCTCGATAATCAGCCCCTCTAGGCTTGAAATCAGATTACCGAGCCACCAGTCGAGAAGTACTTCTCAGGGATCCCGGTAGCTCAATATAGCATTGAAATGGGTTATTAGTCTCTATACTCTAGGCATGCATTCACATGATGGGAAGAAGTGTTACTTCAAAAATCCAACAGGTACACATCACGTATGCTCCATCTCCGATTACTACTGTGTTTCAGTACGTGGCCTGCTTGACAAACATGCACAGTTTTGTCATAAGAAATAAGCAAGTTTCAATGAGGGTTAGATGTTTTCCCTCTTGGTAGCTTGTTCTGTATGAAAAGTCAAACCTCAGACCAAGTTTGTTTGGATAATCTGCCAAAACAATTACAATGAAAGCAGAAGCAAACATTTGATGATGCCAATGTGTCCATCAAGGGTTGGATCATGATGGACTACACTGGTTCAATTACGTAAAGATCCTAAGGCCAGACTCCATTTTGAGCAGACTGAGATTCCATTTTCAGCCTTGTCATCAGCATGTCTACCTTTGGCATGGATGCTGTTTGTCCTTATCTGTTCAAGAACCTTTGAAGGTGTTAAGTCATCCAGACAGTGACATTGATAAGACACCTAATGTAACATCGGTCTGGGACAAACGTCTTGTTATCTGTTTTCAGGACAGCTAACAGTAATAGCATAAACAATGTAGTCTGAATTGATGAACTATAATTGTTTACACGAAAGCATCTAAGAGTAGCATATTGATGCACACAGGTTATGTCAGGCATTCCCCAGGTTAAGACAGAAATATATCATATCAGATAAGATCAGTGATCAGCAGTATCAAAAGATCATTAAGTGGCCACTGAGGAAGAAAAGTCCTTCACCCCAGGATAGCCTCCTATTGTCCAGCCACTCCCCTTTCCCTTTTACCAGTGGCGGCCGGAACAGGTAAGAGTGGTGAGCCGGGACGGATTGGGAGGGAAGTCGACAGATGACGGATAGGTAAAATTAAATTAAAAAAATTATGAAACCACTTACCTTGCACTTGCAGCATTGCTAAATTGACAATGCAGTCAGTGGAAGGTAAGTGTTTTTTTATTTTATTTAATTTCACCTATCCTGCCATCTGTCAACTTTACCCCACCCCACTGCCCCACAGCTCTTACCTGTGCTGGCTGCCACTGCCTCCCACATTTACTGACACTAAAACATAGGCCTCTGTAAGCCAAGCTGTTAGAAATGGGGGCCCCTAGTTGGCAGAGGTAGGTGCCTTTGTCCAAGCAGGGATCCTTCTTCCTAGTCAGGGTAAGGGGTATACACTTCTAAAACTACCCTTGCTCACTCCCTTGGTAGCTTGGCATGAGCAGACAGACTTATCTCAGAGGCAGTGTGTAAAGCATTTGTGAACACATACAGTAACACAGTGAAAACACTACAAATAGACACCACACCAGTTTAGAAAAAGAAATAAACTTTATCTAAACCAACAAGACCAAGAACGACAAAAATCCAACATACAATACTCTTTGTGCAAAATAACCTTAAATCCCAGGACAAATGTGAAAATACAGTTCCTCCGACTCAGTAGCTCTGTCCGGGGCTACCGCGATGCTGAATACGACAGTGTCACAATTCCAGCCAACCACGTCAATACGGGTTAGCAAAGGCGTCGACAGGCTCAGAGATAGTACCTTTTGTTGTTGCAGCCGACACAATGATAAATACAGTCCGGGGCAACCATTGCGGTTGCGATGAGAGATGGAAGCGTTGCAGGGTGCGATATCCTCACGTCTTGGTGCAGGCAGCGGCTCGTTGTTGGAGTCGGTGAGACTAAGGCTGGTGTTGCAGGGTGAGGCGAGACTCTATGCGGTGTTGGCAGATCACTCGGCGGCGATGGAGCCGGTCGATGTTCGAGGCGGGCAGCAACGGAGTTGATGACGTCAGTGAAGCGTGTAGCGAAGCATTCCGGATTGCGATGCGCACAGGGCGCAGTGCAAGCAGTGGCTTATTGACGGAGTCGGTGAAACCAGGGTTGCATTGCAAGACGAGGCGGTGCTCTCTACAGTGCCATGAGGACACGGAATCCTGCGACGGACTCAATGACAGAGTCGGTTAACCTTTTCTTCTCCAGGCAACTTAAACCAGCGGTTCCAGAGACGGTGCCCAGAATTTTGGTGAGGTCTTTGATGTTCCTGAGACCTTGTGAACACGGGGCAAGCTCAATTCAAGCCCTTGGTGATCTTCCTCAAGCAGGGGACACAACAAAGTCCTTTTGTCCTTTCCTTGGCAGCGAGCAGCCACTGCCGGCCAACCCCAGAGAGTAAACAGCACAGGAGTAGTATTCCTCCGCAGCGTGTCCAGCTCTTCTCCTTGGCAAAGGTTCTTCTTCATTGCCAGAAATGATCCAAAAGTCTGGGGTCTGGGCCCCAATATTTATATCCCAAAATCCTTTGTTCTCTGGTGGCAGAGAAGCCATGTCCTTGGTCAAGAACTGGTTCTGTCCTCTCTGGTGCAGCTTCCTGGCAGGAGGTGGAGACAGCATTGTTCTTGGCAGGCCCATTCAGGTGAAAGAAAATCTCCCCCCATACTCTAAATTCAGCCCAGGTCTATTCAGCCCAGCCCTGCCTCATCGGGGTCTCTGAAGCCACTGCTCCACCCCAGCCCCTCTCATCCAAAAGCCAGACATGCAATACACAAACTAGGCGGAGGCATACTGGATGGCTGAGCAAGAAAGGACCTACTTTCTAAAAGTGATATTTTCAAACACAGAATGTAAAAATCCTCCTCACTAAAAGATGCATTTTAACATTCTGAGTCCAGGCATATCAATTTTTATTTTCCTACCTTGTTCCTAGGGCAGTTATGGATATAAGATTTTACAAACAAACTCCCCATTCTATCCTATTGGAGAAGGTAGCCTTGCAATAGTGAAAAACGAAATTGGCAGTATTTCACTGTAAGGAAATGCCACACACATCAGGGCAGGTCCTACCTTTCACATACAATGCACCCTGCCCACAGGGGTACCTTGGGCCTACCTTAGGGGTGACTAACATGTAGGGAAAGGGAAGGTTAGGGACTAGAAGTTGTGTGCACTTTGCCTAGTCGACATGGCCAATCATGCAATCAATAATCCATAACAGCAATTTACAAAGGGAGCACTTGCACTTTGGCACTGAACAGCAGTGGCACAGTGCCCAAAGCATCTAGACCAGCGTAAACACAGGAGGCAAAGGCAAAAAATGCAGGGGAGACACACGCCAATGATGCCACAGTTAACAAAAGCTGTACGCAGTCAAGCGAAGATCGCCACACATAAAAGGTAGGTGAGGCGGAGACCTCAGCTTCTAGGTTGGTGAGTAGTATTTTGTAGTATGAGACCAATACTATAGTAATACAACAAAATCTACCACAAAATACAGACTGTGACTAGTCCCAAAATATTGTTTAGGATACTAAATTATCTTCCCATTTAAGTAAAAATGTAAAGGGAACCGATACAACATTCAGGCCCTCATGTGTTAAATGTTTGAGCAGGATCTTTCTGCTACCACAAGCAAAGCAGCGCTACTGCAGCATTGTCAAGCTTTCAATGTAAAATATAGTTTATGCATATAGACACACTTTTTCAGCTCAACCACATTCCTTTCATCTTGTATAAATGTGCATGCAGGTCTAGAGAATATTTCACCCTTGACAACTTCAGGGAAAAATGTACCTTCAGTGCTTAATTTGTAACAGAATGATTGCTGGTGCCCAAAGTTCTGCTCAGAAGCCACGGCTGGGGCAAATATATAACTAAGGCTGCATTTCCAGATCTATAAATGTGTACATAACCTTTACTAATTTTACCTATTTTTAATATTTTACTGAGTATCAATATGCCACTAGTATGTTACGGTTTTAATTAACTGTTTAATAAAAGTGACTATAACTAAGGGTGGTAGTCTTCAAACCACCTCTTGCAGACTCTCTATGTAAGTTCCTGACACTGCCTGCCCCTTTATCTCCTTCTTACATGTTTCTGTCTCCTTTTGAGACTGATTTTCCTTTTTTTTCCATTCTTCTTTCCTCTTTGTCAGTTTTCGCCCTCTTGCTTTCAGCAAATGCAAGGTGAGGAAAAATACCTCCCAAAATTGAGTGCCAGTGACACCCAACGGCAAACACCTGCTCAAATTAAGCACTGCCCACGTTGAACAGCACATGAAAAATTGACCCATAGATATTGAGATATTATGAAAGTAGACCGTTTCTTCTTTCATTCTCAAGAGAGGAGACCTTGCGCAAGCTTCAGGGGCAGACCATAAGGAAGCAGTGTTTTTGAAGTAACGTCATTGCAGGGACTTTTAACAAAGGAAACTACTTTCAGCACAATTTAATAATAAAAAGAAGACACATCTGTGGAACAGTCGGTCTTCGTGTGCTCTTTGATTGCTGTTTGGGAAACAGAATCGGCTACTTAGCAACAAGAAAAGGGCTCCCTTCCCTGCGAGACATGAATCAGACAACCCGTTGGTGAAGGAACACCCCAACATAGGTGCATTGCAATTTATTCAGAATTTTTTTTTTCAGGGCAGGTTTAATCCAGGCCGGTTTCTGAAAGCTGGAAGTGTGGCTCAGTGGTTAGAGGCGGCAGACCCGGAGGCTGAGAGCGGCCATGGACCAGGGTTCGATTCCCGACGCGGCAGGGTCTCGGGCTCAAAAAAAAAATTCCACGGACTCGATAATTCTCGCGCCGGTGCCTACTCAACTCACGGGGTCACACTCTCCGACTCTGGGCAATAGCTTGCTTAATCTCCACTACGGCCCCTCGCGGCGGGATGCCTGGCTTTCACCTTGTGGATACCCTGCCGGGGTATCTCACAAGGGAATACCAGGACGGGTTCCCTAAGCAAGCGCCCTGAGACCTTCGGGTGATTTGTACGCTATATAAGTCAAATTACATTACATTACATTACGAGGCGTTTACAAAAATCAAAAATATATCCAAAATACTGTAAAGCTGTGTGTCTTAAGCAATAGAAGACACTGAGGAAGATGTTCACTGACACAAGAACAGGCTTGAAACAAAGTGTTGAGATATCCTTTGCAAGAGCTATGCAAGATGTTTTCATAGATCAAAGAAGAGTGAGTTGTACAGTGGATTACAGTATAAGCATTACTGTGAGTTTATGTACTGTCCGAAATACTATATACCGTTTAGCTGGCATAAAGAGCAGGCTTGGACAAAGTATTGGTGTTTATTCAACAATACAAGTATTTTTCAGAAGAACAAAAACAATGGGCGGTAGGAAGGTTTATCAAGTTATTAGCAACAGTCTACAGGCCAGATGTGCAAAGTTCTTTTGTGTTTTCAAACATGGGATTTGCCAAAAATCAGATGCTTTTCGACCACAAAATGCACGAAGGCATTTTAACAAGTTGGAAATGTTTTTCTGACTTGTAAAAGTATTTTTGCGACCCTTCCCAAATCACAGTAGGAGAGGTTATGAAAGTGAAGTTCCCCGCTTAATTGCGATTTGGAAAGTAATGCATCAGGGGTCTGTAACCGCAGCTGCGCTTGTATGCCATTGGTCCTTTACCAATCCCAGAGATGGGTTGCTGAAGCACTCACAAAACAGAAGCTGCCCCTGTTGGGCTGCCATACATTTGTGAATTATGTTGGTGGAGTCAGAGGGAGCCTGGGCCAATTTATGACCACTTTACTTTAAAACAGCACCCGTCCCTTTCATTTTCAGGCCTTCATCCAAGCATTCACAACGGATCATAAATCGTGGCCTGTATTTGCCAATGTAGAGGTTTTTGAGAATTTCCACCTGTCCACAATTAAAGATTACGTTATTGTTCATTGGATAAGAAAGGGCAAGGTTGTGTAACATATTTTTGAAGATGTATTTGTTTGGAAACAATTGTACTACATGTTTTCTTTATGAAGGATTGGTAATAAAAGTGTATGTACATACTCGCAGGTGGACTTGGAAATCCAGTGGTCGCATGAGTGCAGAAAATTTGTTTGAAGGCTCGAAGGGTTAGGAAACGCGTTGTCTTGCCAGGCGTGAAAGCCGTTCCCATGATGCACTGGGCCAGGGACAGACTGATTTGCATATAGCCAGGTTCTGAGCTGGGATGGGGCAGTGAGATAAATAACGGTGATGGAATTAAAGAATTGGCTTGGTAGTTTAGTCTGCCCTGTTCCCATGATGCACTGGGCCAGGGACAGACTGATTTGCATATAGCCAGGTTCTGAGCTGGGATGGGGCAGTGAGATAAATAACGGTGATGGATCAAGCCCTGATCTTTGGACTGGGTAAGAGTGGTCTGCTCAATTCAGACACTCTGTTCATCACCACCCCCTTTTGTAAATCGGCTTTGCGGAAGCAGCATTCAAATTCCCTAAACGTTTATACGTGATTTGTTGTTGCAGATAAATAATTCTAGTTATTTTGACAGATACTAATGTATATGAAGAAGAAGAATTGACTTTATTCGATTGCTTTGTAAGACAATCATAAAGGTACATATTGACAATAAAACATTGACAGTTATAAAAAGATTAAAAAGAAGTATACACAATTAGGAGTCATCATACAAAAGAGCATATTACAGTCCATGATTACAATACAATTGTTTTCCTGTGACTAAGTATTTTCTTTAAAAACATACATATCGTCCAGGCCCTGTGGATATCGTCCAGTATCTGCAGCGCGAGAAAGACTGGGCAGCATTGTCTCTAACACAACTCCCTCAAAGTTCGGACAAGTCAGACTTTCCTCAGATTACTATAAAATCTGCAGAATAAAAAGACATGTATAGTCGATTGCTCTGAACAATTATCACACGGACATGGGCCTAGGGTTTGTGACCAATCGTTCATACATGGAAAACTCACGAGCCTATGATAGATATTACATCTAAAACGAGTAAGTAGTAGTCTGTCATAGCCACCAGGTACAAACTGTACATACAACTGGATATTAAAAGAAGATAAAATCAATTGATTGTACTGAACAGAGGGTTTTGTACTCTCAGTAACTAATCTTATACTATCTAAAAGAATCAGTCCCTGTTTTTTTAATTCATTTCTTGAAATTGACTGTATTGTACCCGGAGATTTGTAGTAGTCTGGGTGGCCAAGATCAGGCATAACATTTTTAATATATCTCAGCCACAGGATCAACAGCGCTCCTTCAAGTTTTATGCTATCAGTCAAAATATCCTGATTTAGCTTAGTCTCCAGTTTGGACCATATTCTGTGCCACAGAAGAATAGGCTCCATTTTATCAGGTCTGAAAACAATGGGAGGCCCATCTCTGCGTGGCGAACATATGCCGATGTACTATTAGGGACAGCTAAAGTATATCTCAGGAAAATATTTTCCACAATCTGAAGTGACTGCGTATCCACAAAGCCCCATACTGCCACTCCATACATGGCTGCAGAAACACACTTCGCTATGTAAATCTGAAATAGCTCCCATGGTGCTCTTCTTTCCAATTTCTTTACAAAGTTGGAGTGTGCCATTGCTGATCTTGCCAATGTAAGTGTTTTTGCCAAGATTGCGCGATACCAACGATCACAGCGATCAAACAGTATTCCCAGATATGCAAATCTAGGGGTATGCTCTATTTTCCGACCCTCCAGGAACATATCCCTGCATTTTTGACTCCCAGGGCCATATCTCATAATGTAAGTCTTAGAGGTATTAACCTTAAGATTCAATTGTCCCATAAAATTAGTGAAACTATTTCAAACCCTTTGTAAGCTTAATTGGGTGCGTGACATTAAAACTGCATCATCTGCATAGAGAAAGGCAGGTAAGGGACGTGCGGCTATTTGTGGGAAATCACAATTGTCCCTAATTAAGGCATCTCAAAAGCCATTGGTATAAAGATTAAAAAGAAAAGGGGCCAGGACACATCCTTGCCTGACCCCCTTTCTAATGGGGAATGGGTCCATTCGATCTCATCCCAGAACGTACTCGCGCACTAGCGCCGCTGTATAGGCGTGTAAGGAAGAGGACAATTTGTACATCTACCCCTAGATGTTCGAGTATCTCCCACAAGTTCTCATGCGTTACAGAATCGAAAGCAGCTGTTAAATCGTCAAAGGCTATAAAAAGTCTGCCTTTTTTCACTCGCATATATTTCCCAATCAGGATAGATAGGTTTAGGCTCTGGTCCACTGTACCTTATCCAGCCCTAAAACCATATTGTATATCAGAAAGAATGTTATATTTCTCAGCCAAGTCATTCAAGCAATCCAACAATATGCGACCAGTCACTTTTGTCAGGGCGTCTAATAAAGAAATCGGCTGTAACACTTTGAGTCCTGATGATCCCCCTTTTAAAAAATTGGGATGATAGTTGATCCCACCCACGTTTCAGGGAAAGGGGCAACGCAACTAGCTGTTAAGATCTGAGTGATGATTGGTCCCTACAGGTCAATGTTGAATTTAAAAAGATCTATAGGGACGCCATCCGGGCCCGGCGCCTTCCCCCTCGCGCTTGCAGAAAGTGCGCGATTCACCTCCTCCATGGTAAACGTAGGGGTCAGCGTACATGGGCTCAGGGTTACTAATAGTTTCTCCATAGGCACCCACAAGGTTTCTGTCAGGGGTTTCATCTGTATTGTACACCTTCAAAAAGTGAGCAATCCATTCATTTTCGGCAATGGCAATCTCTACTGATGGACCCGCATTCAGGAAGGGTGCTTTTACCGCCTTCGAAAACGCCGAGCTGTCACCCCGCAAAGATGCTTCATGGAGCAAATCCCAAGTCTCATTTTTAACTGTAGCGTTGCGTTCTCTAAGGGCGGTTCTATATTCCCTTCTAGCCATCCTTATGTAATCTACGTTTTTCGGTGTCTTATGTAGATCCCTTTTTAATTTAGAGTAAGCCTTGGAGCACTTTTTGTCAAACCAACCCCGACAATTCGTTTTCTTCTTCAACTAGACAGATAGTGAGTCTCTGACTGCCTCAGCAATTGTTGCAAAGGAGGAAAGAATACCAGCTGGGGATGCAGTCTCATCCAGGCAGGTGTTGATGGCTGGTCTACACTTGCCTATCACTTTATTAGTGCTGGCTACAGGGTCCACTTTTGACCATCGCAAACTGTAGCCATTTGTCTTATGAAGCAAGATTTCCGAGAGAATCTGATCTGATTGATCGTGCCTACTAGATTTGCTAGTTGGTAATAAAACTGAGAGGCACAACGGAAAATGATCAGTCAAGGAAATATCATCCTAGTGGAACATATTCAATCTATGGGCATGGCTATTTGATATTAGGATATTAGAATGTAATCTATGGTAGAGTGGGATCTCCTCCCATTAAAGGTAGTGGGCATGGGTTTAGGTTTGTTAATTAAATCATTAGCAAAACCCACGTTCATACTGAAAATCAGATTATTATACATATCACCCAAAGGGGAATGTGACAAAAATGTGTATTACACATACCATCCTCTAACCCAAAGACGCAAATTTTGTCTCCTTCAATTGAACACAGCACACAGTTAAAATCCCCTACCCAAATCATCATGCCTCTATAATTTTTTCCATGTACGGACTGCAGTTTATTATATAATTGCGTTAAAACATCTTTCACTAAAGAGAGTGGTATATTGTTATAAAGGTTCACAAGCAATAAACAATGAGTACTGTCAACGTGGAGTAAAATTAATTGATAGTAGTGTTCCTAAGCCTGAAATACTATCTTTTTTAGTTCCAGCCTGTTTGAAATATATGTTCCTATACCCCCTTTCGCTCTGCCCATGAGCCCTGCAACGGCTGGGGTATGTAGTGTCTCCTTTGCCCAGGTTGCTTGTAGGTATATAATAGATAATAGTATAGGTACTAATAAATTCCCTGAACTTAATGAATGATCAAGTCAATCTTGTTCGTCTAGCATACCCAGAACACCACAGCAATTTTTAGCTAGAATGGAGTAGCTGCACCACTCCTTACTTGGGGATCTAAAAGTTATAACCACGCAGTCTCCTTCCATCATCTTAGGTGATTTACCGACCCAGGATATACTCTGAACCAGTTTAAATTCTTTAAAAAGAATATCAGTCATCCCTTCCCTGTTAGATAATAGATGTAATGATCTGTTCCTTAAGGTCGACCAGTGTTCCACTCCATTATGAAGAATGGGTGGAACATTGGTTAATACAATCATGTATGGGGTGTCTTCTGGAGGGAGGTCTAAGGACAGATTTAGGTTAGTTTGAATACCCTGATTATAACCGGAAGTGTTTTGAGATACAAATGTTCCTGGTCCCTGTCTCAAGGTAGAACCTCCACTAATTATTGGAGGAGCCAGAGTGGAGGATATAGGACCCTGCTCACTTCCATAGTTTAATCCACCAAAAGGCAACTGATTAGATAACAAAGGTATGGAGGGCTGAGGTCTTTGTGTAGTGGGTTGACTCTGCGCCTGGGCTCTAGTTGGGTCAGTATTTAATGCGATGGTTGAGCTTGACTGCTGGCTACTAAATTGCCCAAACGCATACTTTTTTATAGGAAGATTATCTCCTAAAAATTCCCATAATGGTATTAGCCTCCCCTCCTTTAGGTATCTTATTGATATCAGAGATGATATCTGTGACGGTCAGAAGTGCTGACAGTGAAGCGTATTCAGTAACAATACCTAACTCTGAGTTTTCTTGGGGAACAATTGCATTATCAGGCTGAGTAGGGTTTACAAAAGGAACAGTCTGCGTTAGCATAGTTATGGGCAATTGGGGTTCTAGCGAAAGCCTGCTTTACGTCAGCTCAATCTCGTGTATCAGAACTGACTATGCTCTTAAAATGAACGTGTCTATGTTTACTCATGGTCGAATTAAGATGCAATTAAAGGAGAACAACGTGAATAGGGGCTACAAATCATTACAAAGCCACATAAAAGATCAAGTACCTCCAGTCTCAAGTCCCAGGTTTTAGGGGTCTTGGCCCAGCCCAGCCTCTACCAGTCACATACGGGCTCAGACGGGCCCGCCCTTGATCCGGGCCCGCCTTTGATCCGGGCTTCGTCCAGGCGCGTCCCGTGCCGCGGTGGGAGAGGCAGCGCTTTATGCATGATGGCCACGCCTTCCCCTCACTCGCGGCAGCTACAGAGAAGATGTTGCACCCTGGGGACTGTAGTCCCCACCCAGGGTATTGAAGGCGGTGCAGGGAAGCGTAGCAGCGTGTCCTGGTATCCCTGTGATCCTGTTCGTGCTGGGGTCTCCTTCTGACAGTTAGGCCTCCCACTCAGGAAATTACCCAAGATACGGCAGCAAAAGAAGCAAGGGAACTATCCTTTATCTTTTAGTGAAGGTAATAGTTATCCAAAGTTTAAGACAGGATGTAAAGGAATCAATGTTGTGTAGAAGTATCCAAACCATCTGTAAGGTAGACTGTTAGTAAACACTTCTGTCTCTATAAAGGTCCCCCCCACGATGTCCAGATACGTGATGTTATCAGTTAGGAACAGTCCATATCCTATTAGTATTGGGACATATCCTTATTGAGACATGCAAATGGCAAAAACGAGTCCTTGTTTTGCAATAATGTATATGAACATTTCATGAGTTTAGCTTCAGCAATGTCTGTAGAATGCATGGGTTTTCAGATCAAAGTAAAGTTTTCTCCGAAATAGTGCTCCTGATTGTTTTTTTCCAGTTTTTGATGAACTGGAACATTTCTTGAGTTCCTCATAAGAACTGCCTGTACAACACGTGCCTCTTTAAGCAATATTTGAGCCCCTTACGAATAAGCAGTGGCAAAGCCAATGGGTACACCCAAGAATCCTACTGGCTCCCAGTAGTGCCTCCCCTTCATAACAAGTGGTGGGGCGGGGGTTAGGTGTGGGGGGTAGGAGGTAAATAATGTAAAAAATCATTTACCTGCTGCTGTCAGACGCCGTCTCGGGGTTCTTCTGCTTCAGTCCCTGCACACTGCAGAGGCTTCCAGATGCCAATCAAGACACTGCTCTCAAACTGGTAATACAGCATGAGAGTAGAGCTGTGATTGGCCTTAGTGGGCTTGTTTAATGCTCGCTCAGGTCCTAGAAGCCTATGCCTCTACTCCTCTTGGCAGCATAACACAGTTCAGGTGGGGTGAGATCAAAGTGCGCATGGCGGTTTGGTCGGCCTTAGACAGCCAGCCAAACCGTCATACGCACTTTCAGTGTGTACTAATCCTTTCCCTGCTCTCATCTTAGCCCACTCAAACTTGGCTGCCTTTCGCGGGAAGAACAATAAAATGATAATGAAATGGTTTTATTATCATTTTATTTTTACTGTTTCCCTCAGCTGGCTGGCTCTCAGCGCGGGGGTGACCCTCCTCTGCCATAGTGGAGGAGCCGTCGCTGCAGGGTACGCCAATCGTTTTTTCTCCTAGAGACATACAGCAAATGCATGTTCATCTCCAATGGCCATCTTGAAACAGGATTTTTCAAAATATATACATTAAAGGATTGTGCCCACTGATATGTGCTCTTCCACAGTAGCCATTTTTTAATGCATTTTAAAAAATACAATTAAAAGATGACCTCTGTGGTTGTGTGTGTATCTCCAAAGACAATGTTTGAATTGGAATTGGGGAGAAATTGGGTTATTTGTTGGGAGGGACCATACTCAAGCAAAATCCACAGTCCTTCTCGTTATGAACCACAAAAAGCCACTAAATCTCACCGTCTGGAAGCTTGCCACAAAAGCTGTCAGGCTTAACTCAGAGGCAATGTGTAAAGTATGTATGCACTAAAATGAATTAAGTGATGACACAAAACAAAGAAAATCACACACCAATTTAGCGAAATAGAGTAAAATGTAAGAAATAAATTCCTACCAATACAACAAAAATCAAATCAGTGTGGCTGTGTGGGTGAGTGAATGGGTGTGTCAGTGGTGTATGGGTATGCAAGTGGGCATATGAGAGACTGTATAGGCAAGTGATGAGGTGTGTGAGTGGCTGTATCGGTGAGTGAGTGGATGCAGGCGCGCAAAGGGCTGAAAGGGCTTCATCCCCCCATCGTGTGTGGCAGTCCGGGCTGAGGCAGCTTCCCGGGCACAAACACAGCTGCACCCAAGTACCTTATAGTTCTTTAAAAGAACATTTACTTGTTAACGTGGCTTTGTTGTTTTTTCAACCCCTTCTTAGAGCCCCTGCATCTCTACTCTGACTATTGCTGGAAGAATTAGCCCCTCCCCCTGACATTTTTAGTAACCCCCCCGAAATTTGGTTCTAGTTGCGCGTCTGAGTGGATGCATAAGTGGTGTATGTGCGAGTGTGTGGGTGTGTGAGTGACTGTATGAGTGGGCAATTGAATGTGAGTATGGGTGCAAGTGTGCTTGTATCAGTGATTGCACAGATAAGTGAGGACTTGCACTAGTATCTGTATGAGGATGTGAGTGGATGTGTGAGTAACTGTATATGTGAGTAAGTGGCTGTATGATCGACTGTATGGGTGAGTGAATAGGTGTGTGAGTAGATTTATGGACGACTGACTCAGTATATAAGAGGCTGTATGGGTGGGTGTGTTACTGTTTGTATGTCTGTATGACTGGATGTGTGTGTGGCTGTATGGGTGAGTTAGTGGTTGTGTTTATGGCTGTATGAGTGACTGGATGTGCGAGTGGCTCCATGAATCAGCGAGTGGGTGTGTGAGTACTTGTATGTGTTTGTGTATGGGTTTATGAGCGACTGTGTGGGGGAGCGTGTATGTGAGGTTGTATAGGGGTGTGAGAGGGTGTGTGAGTGGTTTGGTGGATCAGGTCCTCAGTGATGTAATAAGTGATGTCACTTGAGAAGTCATGAGTGATGTCACTGACAATGTCATGAGTGTTGTAATATGTGAGGACATAAGCAGTGCATTGTGGGGGAGTAAGTTATAGTTAGCTCACGTAACTAAAACTGCTGAATTTCTATGGTTTTTGCACAAGTGAAATCTGAGTCTAACTATAACGTTGCTGTAACTTTTGTTTTTTTCAGTGAATTTCTATGTTTTTTTTATTCAATTTCCTAACTATAATTTTCCTGTAACCTGTAGTATTTTAAGTGGATATCTAAAGCTTGTTTTAATTTTGTTACGAAATGTGATCACTATCCTTTGACAGTGAGTGTCTCAGTAAGTCAGTGAATGGGTGTGTGAGTCTCTGAGTGTGTCTGTAAGTCAGTGTGAGTGTATGAGATGGTCTCTGAGTAGGTGTGTATGAGAGTCTGAGTACTCTCTCTTTTGCACTCTTCTGCTCATTCTCTGCCTTTTCCTGCTCACTTCTGACCTTTATGTTGCCTCTTTCAGCTCACTGCTGACCTTCATTCTGCTCTTTTCTCACCTTTATTTTATGTTGCCTCTTTCTGCTCATTCATGTCCTTTATTTTGTCTCTTTCTGCACATTTCTCACCTTTATCAGATCTTTGTCAGACCTTGATCAGACCTTTATTTTGCCTCTTTCTGCTTTTTTTATCCTTATTTTGCATATATATGCTACTTTCTCACCTTTATTTTGCCTCTTATTGCTTGTTTCTGATCTCTATTTTACCTCTTTCTGCTAGTTGCTGACCTTTATTTTGCCTCTTTCTGCTTCTTTCTGATCTCTATTGTGCCTCTTTCTGCTCGTTGCTGACCTTTATTTTGCCTCTTTCTGCTTGTTTTCTACCTTTATATTGCCTCTTTCTGCTTGTTGCTGACCTTTATTCCGCTTCTTTTTGCTTGTGTCTCACCTTAATTCTGCCTCTTGCGGCTTGATTCTGACATCTATTTTGTCTCCTTCTGCTCATTCCTAACCTTTATTCAGCCTCTTCCTGCTCATTTTCAACCTTTGTGGCTGTTTCTGATAACTACTGACCTTTAATTTGCCTCTTTCTACTCATTTCACACCTTTATTTTGCCTCTTGCTGCTTGCTTCTGTTTTCTAATTTGCCTCTTTCTGCTAATTTCTGGCCTGTATTTTGCCTCTTTCTGCTCGTTGCTAACCTTTATTTAGCCTCTTTCTGATTGTTTATGACCTTTATTTTGCCTCTTTCTGCTCTTGCTGATTGTTATTATGCTTTTTTCCACTACTTTCTGACCTTTATTCTGCCTCTTTATGCTCATATGCTGAACTTTATTCAGCCTCTTTTTGCTTGTTTCTCACCTTTATTTTACCTCTTGCTGCTCATTTCCCCCTGAATCGCGGGAGGAACCTCAAGGCCCCCATGGTCCCGCTGGGTGCTGGAAACTGCACGAGGGAAAGGGAGAATCCCATAATGGTTGCTTAAACACTCACATGCAGGTATGAGGACAGGGAGGGAAATGAGAAAAGCTGGTATGAGGGAACAGAAATACAGGTGGAAGGAGGTCATGCATCCCAAGGCTGTTGGAGAGGCCACTAAAAGAGCAAAGATTAGACATTAGAGGTGTGTGCCTTGAGACTTTACCTGGAGATAGCAGACTTTGAACAAGAGATAGGGACAGCATTGTGGTGGCAGTCCACACTCTACCCTATGTTACCCTTTGATACAGAAAGAACAATTCCTGCTGCAGAAAAGGATGGTTACAACTATCCTTTCTTTAAACTTCTGAAACGTTGTAAATGTTTTCAAAAATTAGGCTATACAGGCGTGACCAAGCATGATGGTGGAGCTGACGTGAAATCTAAGTGCTCTCTTCACAACTGAAATAATACTTCAGAATCCAAATCTATGAAACTGCATCAGTTATAACTGCTACTACGATAGTCCAATATGTATTCAAAATTAAGCCTTTTTAAAGCAGGAGAGTGAAAGCATGGGTGAAAGTGACTGCAATATGGTGTGGTAACTTGCCCTGGGGTTCAGCCTTATTGGTAACAGTGGGGTGAGGAACCTGGGATGTTTCAAGTTGCCCGAGTCAGAGTTAGAACCAAGCAACATTGGAATTGCCTGGAACTTGTGGAGTGCATGGGAGCTGAGCATTGGTCCTGACTATAAGCTTGGGAATGCTGTGGGCCATGGGCAGAGACCCTCTCCTTGGGTAGAGAAGACAGGGATAAATAATCTGGAATTTTACCCTACCTAGATAGAGGGCTATGGTGAAATCTCCTGGGAGCCGAGGATAGAAAGCCATATACCCTTCATATGGTAGGAGGCAGCCAACAATTGGCTGTAACCACCATAAAGGAATTGGCAGTGCACACTGGTGGAGATTCAATACTGACAGAGGTCCTCAACTACAGCCATAGTAATTAAGATGGGTCAGTGGGGGGGGGGGAGAACTGATATTATTCTTCATCCCTAATGCTCTCTCATTTCTTCTCCCACCTGCTGAGACTGTTAATTTAAATCCACAAACCAGGGTTGGTGCGCCCACCCTCCCCCTACAGCCCCTGCCAAAGAGGGCAAATAAACGGGCAATATGGTGAATAAGAAATGCAAGATGGAAACCTGACTCAGCACCAAATAGCAGCCATAAATCCGCGCTATAAAAGCTAACAAAATGGGAAAAGTGTGCAAGATGGCAACGGTTATGCCCCCAGCTCAGCTGATGAATCATCGATGAATGGGACACTACATTACATGCCCCATGTAGACACCACCTCAGATGCCACAAATAATATTGCGGAGTGTAAATTGAAAACAAGGCGATGGAAAAGAAATTAATAGCATAGTACATCAACCACTAATCACTAATAAGATGCTACATCCTTGAAATGTATTAAAGCTAACAACTAATGAGAAATAAAACACTGTCAAATAGGCCTGTGGTGAGAGACTATTAACAGTATATTATGCCTGCAATTGCCATTAAAAGCAACGGGCAAACCTAGAGCACAAATATGAAATATGTGCTCTCATTATTATTAATACCATGAGAGACATGCAAGAAGTCTTGGAAAACAAGAAAGATTAGGTTGCAGTAGATCTCTCCTTACTACGTGCTGACAAGCAGAGACTATTGAACAAAGTTAATGAAAATGAATCTGCCTTGACAGAGGTATAACCATCTATCCCAGCAACAAATGAAAGAACTAAGAGAATGAGTACGTTATCCGGAATACAGATCAAATGACATGGAGGGCTGTTCCAGAAGAGCTAATATATTGATAGCCAGACTTTCTGAAAAAGTAGAATGTCACAATATAGAGCTTTTCCTGTAGGAATGGTTCATAACGTAAGTAACCTCAGGTAACCTCTTCCGGTTATTCTAATTGGAAAGGGCCCATAATGTCCTGTAAAGAAAACAACCACTTGGTGCCGCATCAAAAGCGGTGGTGGCAAACTTTCTCAACTATAGGGACTGCTATTGTCTACTGCAAATACCATGCCAAAATGGACAATAAAGATGCAGGGAAGCAAACATTTCCTATTCCTAGATTTTAGCACAACTGTAAAGCAACAAAGAAACACATTTATGGAAGGGAAATGAGCCCTTCATAGGCTGTGCTTAAAATATGTGTTGATGTTTTTTTTGGCCATTTTATATAGCACAAACTCGACCCAAATGTATCAGATTGCTTTACATGAGTATCAGTTGCGTTACAGATGGACACATTCATTTTGTTAGGCAGGGGGAGATTAAGTGATTTGCCCAGAATCATAGGATGTTGAGCGTCCCAGTTGAGATCCAAACCGGGTTCCCCAGCTTCGAGGTTCACCACTCTAGCCATTAGACCACATCCTATTCCCAGCCAAACTGAGAGTGCTGGATGGCAAAGAAGCCCGTTTTAGCACTCAACCACTATTTGCAAGAGAATGAACAGATCAACTGGCTGCAAGCCATTAAGATCACAACCCCCAAAAGAAACAGGTCTAAAAGGACACAGCACAACAAGAAAACCGCAGTTGTACTCAGACCAACAAGACAACAAGCAACAACTGAACACAGAGAGACGATAGCACAGATAACTGCTGGGTGGGCCGATGTTCATAAAACTGACTCTGTATCACCCGGATCGGATACAAAAATCCCAAGACTGCAATGTAAAGTGAAAACTCAACAGCTCCCTATGTGACCCCCATTGTCAGCTGATTACTTACTATGAACTGCTACTAAATATTCTGGGCTGAAAAAGAAGAACTGCTAGAGTCCACATGGTATGGAGGTGGGCATGGGATGGATGGGGGCAGAATGCAGGCTGAGAATCCTAGTCATACTTTGCCAATATCAGAATACATTGATGAAACAGGGAAAGAAGGGTTGTAATAGGTACAGGCAGACCAAATAGCGAAACTAAAGATAGGATCAGGGGAAGCCACAGAACTGCCATAAACTCAATATCTCCCTTTCACATTTTCATACACAAGTGGAACTTCGTGATCCACATAGGAGCTTTGTTAGTTAATAAAACATTGCGATAGACTCGGATAGTTTGGAACTGTTAGGTTATTGACGTTAAGTTTGGAGACAATCAAGGTTAGACACATACACATTGGCACCAACATACATTATAATGCCTTAGTCAAGGAGCTCGGATACAGTGGGGGAAGTGGTAGAATACTGCCTCATTTCCATACCAAATGCAGACTGGAAGCTATTGGGAAAGATATTGGCGAACAGAATTGCAGCCCTATCAAAATATGTGTCTCACCCAGACCAGGCAAAGTAAATACCACAGAGGAACACAGCTCTAAATATTCAAAAGTTATTCCATATAATAGAGGGCAAAATGACAGAACAAGGCATACCAGCCGTTGCGGCAGAAGAAATTGCAAAAGTCTTTGATTGACTCAATTGTGGGTATTTATATATAGACCGTGGGAAAAAGTTAATTTGGCCCATAAATACTTTACTATATATGAACCCTTCAGCAAGAGTGAAAACTGGAAGGATATACTCAGGGTAGATATGTATTAAAAGGGGCTACATGCCAAGGCAGTCCATATTCCCACTTTTATTTGTGCTTACGGTTAAATCTTCATTTAAAGAAACTCCAAAGGACGGGGTTAGCCAAGGTATCCCAAAAGGCAGATCCACCCACTCTATCTTTCTTCATGTTGATAACATGGTACACAGACAAAATATCGAGTTTTAAATTTCGATATACAATTATATCGAAGTGTAAATATCGATGGGACAAAATATCGAAGGTAAGTAATATCGGCAGTCTTAATATCGATATTAGTATGATATCAGTAATATCGAAGTTTTAAATATCGATGTCAATAATATCGAAATAAATAACTTCGATGTTACTAATATCAATTTTTAAATAAATTTAGTGTATATTATATTGTATTTATTATGTTTTATTATTTATTTTTAATGTAATTTAATTAAATATTGTCTTTTACTACTGTAGAGGGTTGTGGGTTTATAGGGGAATAGGGTGGGAAGTAATTTAATTATGTTAAATTAATTATTAATTAGTAGGAATTATTAATTAATTAATTGAAAATTAACTTTTAATTAATTTTAATTAATTGATTAATTGATAAATATGTTCTGTAGCGGGTTATGGGTTTATAGGGGAATAGGGTGGGAAGTAATTTAATAATAATTAATTAATTAATATATGTTTGTACATATTTTAATTAATATTTAATTGGTAATTAATTTATATTAATTAGTTAATTAATTAATATAATTTTTTACATATTTTTAATTATTAATTGGTTGGTAATTAATTAATATTAATTAGTTAATTACATTAATTAGAGTAATTTTTTTATATATAATTTTTTGTTATTCTTAATTAATTAATTGGGAAAAATAATATTAATTATTAAATTAAATTAATTACAGCTAATGTGCTAATATATTTACTTTATTGTTATTGTTAATTAATAATTAATTGGTAATTAAATAATATTAATTAATTTTGGGCAAAGGGGTATTTTTAGGGTTCAGGGTCAGTTTTCAGTTTTTGGGTAAAGGGGTATTTTTAGGGTTCAGGGTCAGTTTTCAGTTCTTGGGTAAAGGGGTATTTTTAGGGTTCAGGGTCAGTTTGCAGTTTTTGGGTAAAGGGGTATTTTTAGGGTTCAGGGTCAGTTTTCAGTTTTTGGGTAAAGGGGTATTTTTAGGGTTCAGGGTCAGTTTTCAGTTTTTGGGTAAAGGGGTATTTTTAGGGTTCAGGGTCAGTGTTCAGTTCTTGGGTAAAGGGGTATTTTTAGGGTTCAGGGTCAGTTTTCAGTTTTTGGGCAAAGGGGTATTTTTAGGGTTCAGGGTCAGTTTTCAGTTTTTGGGTAAAGGGGTATTTTTAGGGTTCAGGGTCAGTTTTGGGTTTTTGGGGTACAGGGATATTTTTAGGGATCAGGGTCAGTTTGGGGTTTTTGGGGTACAGGGATATTTTTAGGGTTCAGGGTCAGTTTTGGGTTTTTGGGGTACAGGCGTACAGGGTAAAAATTTTTTTTTTTTACATTAAATCAATTACATGAAATTAAAAAAAAATACATTAAATTATTAAGTGTTTTATTTATTTTAAATGTATATGTATTAGTTTTAATTTTGTTTTAATATTTTTATTTAATATTTGTAAAATTATATGTATTTTAAAATTATTTTTACATTATTATTAATACATTTAAAAAAACGATATTTTTAATTTCGATATTTTTGTACTACGATATTATTTTTTCGATATTTTTGTACTTACCTTTATGAAGATATGACTCCGATATTTTTGATGTCGATATTTTTGTGCCGATATTTTTGTATTTCGATATTCTGTCTGTCGATATTATGTCAGACATTCAATAACATATCAGTGTAAGCACCCGACGTAGAGGGATTCTTGTGTGATGCATTAAAGGTGCTGGAGGTATGTAGCAATGTATTTAAGTTGTGCATCAAGAACAAGAAATCTTGTCTGTTCCCACTTAGGCCACTACAAGAATTGGGCATACAACATCTACAAAACCTTCAAAGAAAAGACATTATAAATCCTCCAAATACTTGGTGGTCCAAATATATATACAAAAAGGCATTTACCAGATGGAAGTCTGCTTAGAACTCTGAAATTGACCTCTAAGGACTGCAAAGAGAGTTCACAGTATGTGCGATCAACCATGCCAAAGAATATCACTCTATTTGTACATCATCTATGAACCCAAAAAGCTATATCCTGGTGATGATAGGATAATAATATTGTTGTTGTTGTATAAGCTTTATTCGAGACAATTCTCATAAAAGCACATAAAATCAAGGCAATTTACTCAAAATACATAATCACAGGATAAAAGCTTCATTAAACACAGTGCAGCACATACAACATCACAGATAAAACAATTTATACCAATTACACAAAAATTATAAAGGGAATCCCTGATTACCTACTACCCCCCAAAGACCGTCGTCTTATCGCCCAAGCCCAACCCATGAATTTGGCTACCCCCCCGTCACTAGCGAATCCTGGTTTGTTGTGCGTAGGATTCTTAAGGCCACTGAACTATCGCGTGTCCCCAAATTTTTACATACCGGCGAGAGCCATTTTCTCCTCGGGTTTGCATAGGCTGGACATGCGAAGAGAAAATGGCCTAGGCTCTCCTCGGCATTTTCACAAGCAGGACATAGATTGTTAGTGGGTCTGTGCCAGCCAGATGTTAATTTCTTAAGGGGGATAGATCCTGACCTTAACTGGAAGACAAGTTTCCTGTCCATCGGTACCGTAATGTTGGACCAGTAGTTTTCTAGGACAGGAAAGATTTTGGTCTTCAGAAAACGACCAGACATAGAATCTGCCCTGGTGTTATTTAGCATCTTGCCTCCCACCCATTCCCAATATTGCTCTTTGAGGGCTTCTTTGCTTGGGAAGATTTCTCCCTCGGGGTTATTCCAGAGATTCGAAAACCCCAGATTTACCAACATGGTTTTCAGGTGTTTTAACCATTTTATCTTATGGAAGATATCTTCCTTGATTATCCACAGAAAGCCCTCCGCGTACTGTCTTATTTCTGGAGTCGTCCAAAGACGTCTCCAGTAAAGAACTGGTCGCAGTCGAGCTCTGTCGACAATCGTTCGTCTGCCTAACTCCAGGAACAATGGGATTAGGGGGGTGCTCTGTGGAAGTCCAGTAATCCCTCGCATGAACTTGTTCTCGGAATTCTGGAGAGCCACCAGACTATTCCAAGCCCATAGTTCCGCGCCATATAGGGTGGCACCCAAAACCTTCGCATCATACACTGTCATTGCGGGTTTTATAGGTTTTGTTTTTGATTTACGGTGTTCCCCCCTTAGGGCACCTGAGAGCTGCTGGTGCTTCAGGACTACTTTGTTCACATGATGCGTCCAGCCAGTCCCCCCCGCGATCTGCACTCCCAGATACGTGAATTCATTAACTATGTCGAGCCTGCTGTTGTTTAGAGTTATTTTAGGATAGCTTCTACGTCCTGCAGAAAAGGCCATTAGTTTGGTTTTTCCAACGTTTACCTCTAGCCCGTGCTCCAGGCAAAAAGCATCGAAAATGCTTAATGCACGTTGCAGCCCCATGGGGGTCTTAGACAAAATAAGAGTGTCGTCAGCGAACATCAGGATCGGAACCCTGGTGTCCGCTAACGATGGGGCATCTACACTAGCCCTCAACATTCTCTCGACTATCCCGTTAATGAATAACGAGAAAAGTAGAGGGGCCATGGAACAGCCTTGCCTAACACCCCTCTCCACAGGGAAGTCCGATGTTATCTCCCTACTACCTCCCCACTGGACTCTGGCAAAGTTGGATTCATGCAGTCGCATGATTAATGTTAGCAGTTCTGCAGGAATCCCCAGCTTTTGGAGAACCGACCATAGCTTTTACCGGGGGACTAGATCGAACGCCGCCCGCAGGTCGACAAAGGCGACGTACAGGCTGCCCCTACCCAGTTCGACGGTCTTCCACCGCAATATAGTGAAGCGGAAGACCTGGTCGATGGTACTAGTTGCTCGCCTGAATCCCGCTTGGTATGGGGAAAGGGCGCTATTATCTTCTACCCAGTCCATTAGCTGGTTTGTTACCATTCTCCCGACTATTTTCTGCATGGTGGCTATTAGACTTATAGGCCTGTAATTAGCAGGCAATGAGCGATCGCCCTTCTTGTGGATGGGGATAATGGTTGCACCCTTCCAAATATCTGGAACCACTGCCCCCTTTGCTAAGGCATTTGCCACAAGGAGGGTATATCTCGCCCATCTGGTCACATCGTGTTTGAAGATGTCAGGGGGAATGCCATCTGGACCTGGCGCCCTCCCACATTTCGTGGAACAGATGGCAATTTCTGCTTCACTAAGGGAGAATAAATCTTCGGTTGCATAAACCAGTATTATATTGTCAGCAACCACGGATTTATTACTTTCCGCGTACTGTGGCCCGAAGTAATCGACCCAGGATTCCACTGGTACATTGTTTTCGGGTTTAGCTGGGCCCGCACCACTACCCACTTGATAATTTTCCAGAATAACATTGAGTCTTTATTAATAATATTATCACTCATCTTAATCGTACATATTATACTGAAATCAGAAGGATGAAAAACTGAGTGAACCCATTCGAAAATCAAACCTGTGTCCACATGGTTAGAATTGGAAAGGAATAGTAGACCTAGTGGGATTTGAACCTGTGACCACATAGTTAAACAAAGCCGGCTGTAGTGGATGGATTAGTTCATTGAGCCTCCAGAGGATAAGTATGATTTCAATTTCCCTCTAGATGGACATGCGCAGTTTTGCAGATCTGGAGCGTTAGATGACCTTCCCTGCATTGACAATTCTTCAATGGGATCAGTTAGCGCACACCTACTGACAAGATCCCTAAGTAGAGTATAAACCTCTTGACTCCCTTATGTTAGAAATTACAATATTTTCCGAGTATTGCCCCATATTTTTGCCTTCTTCAGCTGAATCTATTTTTGTTGGTCATAGGACTCTGTGCACTTTACTCCTGCTAAACAGTGGTAAAGTGCGTGTACTTTCCCTTTTAAACACAGTAAAATTGGCATACACCTAATTGCCACATTCAATGCACTTATAAGCCCCTTATATGTGGTATTATCTCTAACTAGGACCTGTAAAGTAAGTGCTACAAGTGAGCTGCAGCACTCATTGTACCACTCAACCAAAGTAGCACTGAAAAAAAATGTCCCAAACCTGACATTGCAGCATATAGTGCAGTTTTGAACTGCCACTTGGACCTGGCAAAATAAACCTTCTGCCAGGTCTAATCCTTCCTTTTTACTACTTATAGGGCACCACTAAGGTGGACCGCAAATGCCCATAGGATAGGGTGCATCGTATTTAAAAGGTAGAACACGTGTACTTATGTTTTACGTGTCCAGGCAGTGAAAATCCTCCAAAGTCATGTTTCACTGCAGCAGGGCAGCACGTCTGTAGAAAAGCACTGGGTTACATTATTAAACCTAGTAATGCATAAATTCAGTTTGAGAACCATGAGAGAAATACTACTTCCACTCATTTTAATCATAATGCAAACTCCTCTTTAAGAGTAAAGTCAGATTTTAAATTATTATTTTGGGAATGTGGCATTTCCCTGAATAAAGGTTCTGTGGCCTTTTCTGTGAATGACCACTTGCTATGGAGCTGGTGGTGGTTCCCCTACAGGGGAATATGTATTGGGCCTAGACAGTGAACAGTGGAGCTTAGGTTGAGATGCGAGTCTGTCTTCCTGACAGGATGGCTAGGGAGGAGCTGTTCCCCAGTCCTAATTTCACTTCAAGGGTAGCCTTGTGGATGTATCCAAACCTTCCTGAGTTCAGAAGAAGCCTACTCTGTCATTGGCAGATGCAGCCCACGCATGAGTCAGCCTGCCCTTTGTTTCACCAGACAAGCTGAAGTGAAACCCACGAGAAAGAGAAGAACTGACCAGAACCAGTTTTATGGTTAGACAAACTGGTGTGTTCCACCTACAGGCTGGGAATGGGTAAATTAACTACATTTCCAGAGCCTGAAATTAGACCACTCCAGACCCTGATATGTTTCAGTAGAGGGTCGAAACTGCTGTCTGAAGAAAGAAGACTGGATCTGCTTACCTTAAACTCAGGACACCAGAAGTGACTCCTAGGGTGGATTGGCTGACCTCCTGTTTTTGCTACAGGGACATAACACGCTTCCAGAGGAATCTCCTTCTTTCGAATCAACCAGACCCACCTGGATCTTACCTGTTCCACTCTGCTGGCCTCTGTGGGAGTGTGTCCTGTCCCCAAGTGCTGTTCTCAAGGTTCTGGAGCCTTGCCTGCAATCAGTGTACTTCTCCCTGGATAACTGAAGGTTTCACCAGACCAGATGCTGAGCAGTGGAGAGCCTTGCAGAGCCATGAAGGTTCTCATCGAAGACTTCAGTGGATCCAATGCTGAGCGAAAAAAGAGCCCAGCAGAGCCACAAGGTGTATATCCTAACTAAAAGCTTTACCGGATCAGATGCCAAGCAATGCAGAGCCTAATACACTGGTGAAAGTTTCACCAGATTTGACGCCGAGTGCCGCAGAGTCCCACAGGTATCACTGCGCAGATTAAAGCATCAATGGATCCGATGCCGAGCATCATGGAGCTCCTCAAAGCTGCACCTCACAGATGTCACACCAAAGTCCGAAGAAAAAACTTCTAGCGGGCTGGACAGTGCACTGTATCCAGGACATGCTCCATCGCAGTGAGCCTGACCAGTGCTTTAAATGGGCAGGTACTGTCTGGTACCGAGAACCTTCTCTCTTTATTTTGAAAGGGAGAGTACCAGCACTTCTCAACACTGCTGCAATACATTTAATGGAGGAAAACCATCACAACTCCGGAGCAGACAGGTACTCTAAATAGTGAGTGCCTGCGCTTCTATATATCCATTAAAAGCACTGACCTGAACTTGTGACTTTGCTAGTGCGCATTATACAGATACCTGCAGGCAACACTTCATGCCTTTTGCTGCTGTTTTTACCTCAAACCTTACAATCTCCTAACTCCTGTTCTACCAATTAAAATTTCTGCTGTTTTGGCATCACTTTATTTGCTAAAATGTTTTGAGTTTTTCTGAGTTGGTTTCGAATTATTCTGTTGTGTTGTCACTTTATAACTGTTTTAGTGCTGCATAAATACTTTACACATTACCTCTGAATTACACCTGACTGCTTATGTGCCAAGCTACAGAGGGTTAAGCACAGGTTTGTTTATTGACTTTGTGGTTCACAATGACACTAATTGTGATTATTCTTTAAAGTGGGATCTCACCCTGTTCAACAAATAATCCAATTTCTTACAAGGTGCATCTGCTTGACTTGTTTCAACACAAGACACTCATAATCTGTGTTTTTCTTGAGACTTGAGGCATTATCATTATTGGCCAATATCAATGCAGCACCATAGGTACCACTGTTCAGGTGTGCCATAAATAGTTAGGTCCATATTTACGAGATTTGTGGCGCAGTGCAGCAATTCACTTTGCTGCACTGCACTGCATCACCGGGAAAGGGCAAGAATGTGCAGTATTTAAGGCTTTCGGCACATTGTTGACTTTTCCCCCTGTGTGGCCGTACAATGGCAGCCGCGGCCAGTAGTGGGAGTACCGGCCGGGCGGTGACGTGGGGAGGGGGAGGGCAGGGTGGCGGGTAGTAATGTATGGATTGCGGAGTGTAACAGGTAAGTAAACATATAAATAAATAAAACTAATTTTGTTGCGTGCACTGCATCGCATTTGGTGATGCAGTGCACGCTACGAAAATCATTTTATTTATTTATATGTTTACTTACCTGTTACACTCCATAATCCATACATTACTACCCCCCACCCTGCCCCTCCCCCTCCCCACGTCACCGCCCTGCAGGTACTCCCACTACCGGCCGCAGCTGCACAATGGGCTGTCTAGCACCAATGCAGGCCCCCTTGAATCCTGCTGCAAGGTGCGTTGCATGCAGCGTTGTTTTTGTACAGGAAGGTGCCCCTGAGAGACTTTTTCATGCACAATACTTAAAAAGAGGAAGTAATGAGGAGAAATAAAGATATATATCTTATCATTACGCCTCTCCTGGGGAGCTATATCTTTTTTTCACAGGTTTACAAGGCCTTGTAAATTTGGGAAATAGTCCAAAACCATGGGAGTTGCATGGGACCTATGGAACGCCTACCCAGGCCAGAGTAATGCAATGCACTGATCTGCGCTGCATTGCGTTACTTCTGATTTTTGGAGCTATTCAAAGCAATTCAAAATGCATTTTGTGGCTTCAAAAATCTGACTTGTTTTGCATCACTCTTGCACCGCGTTGCATGCTGCAATAGCAACGCAAACCGGGTCATAAATATAGCGCTTAGTGTATAGTCTCACAATAAAATCCAGTAGTAAAGAGTCCTTCACAGCCATGTCCATTTCCTTGGTGTGCATACAATAGCTTGACATATGCACCGTCCACAACTTCCAGTGCTATGCCTGTAGAGTTGACCTTGCAGAAAATTCAAGCCCAAGAACAGATCACAGGTTATTGGGTTTCATGGGTAATCCCCAGAAGAAAAGTAAACTGGGCGAATTCTCTTTTTTTATGAGAGCCCTCCCATATAAATCCCAACCAGTCGTATGAGCAAAAACATGTATTGTGGGAACAGTGTTTAATGCTGCCACCTATACTGCAGTAGAAAAGTTCAATTAATGACTTTAGTAACTACATGAAACATACTTGGAGCAGGTATCTCGCATGACGTGCCTTTTGTATGCACATTTTTCAAACAGATACTCTCACAACCAAAATCTCCATAGTTGTGAATGTTATGAATATTACACAAATTGCATTTTTTTAATGGGGCAATTACCCCCAGCCGTTTACATCACAGCGTATGAATCAGTGACAGGTGCAGAATTATTAGGAGGAGCAGGTCCAGGACTGATGACAGTCTACCTTGATTCCACAAGATGGCGCTCTCGGCCTGCACCTCTGCACTCTCCACTGCTCCTCCCCATTTTACCTGCAATGCCATGGTGCGGGTGGGTGACGTCAGCATGCCCAGCCAAGCAGTGCACTCTCCCTCTCAAAATAAAAAAGTGCCGGTACTCCGTACCAGGCAGTACCGGCCCATTTAAAGCACTGGAAATACCAAGGCTGTGTAGTCTGGATTGCACCCCATGCCTTTCTCCTCCTTCACCGGACACTCCACGCACCTCTGTACCATTCTGCCAGATTATTTTTCACTTTAGCATTATTTTTTGTTACTGTTTTCCAATCTTTCTCGCTTCTTACTTTTATGTATTTCTCTACCTCTTGCTCTGGGTCGAAGTGTGATGGGGGGAATACGTTCCGGTCGCCAATAATGACAGCTGGTGGGCCCCAACTGCATCCAAATTAAGCACCGAGACTAGTTAAGATAGAGGCGTTTTTTCGTAACCTTGGATTCTTACAACCTATTTTGAATTATTTTATTGATTGTCTCCTTCTAGCCTGGAGCTATTTACTTGTAAGGTGTCGGGGCTTCAGGTCAAGGGTCTGTTTTTCAGTGTTGATTGTTTCTTCTCTGACTCTTTCTTGTACCATTTCCACTTGGAGCATCTTGGACGGTCAACCACTAGAACTCTCCATCTTTGAGGCATTAGTGTCTTTGACAGCGCCTTTCCTTTGAAATTATAGGCGCCAGTTACCTTCTTTTTTTAGGACGAACGAACTTGTAGACTGGAAAGAGGGGGATCTCATTGGCTTGTATTGTCGTCCTGGAACTCTTCCGGGGCGGAGCTGACACCGCTGCGAGGCCTTGGGAAAAGGTCAGTGACTGCACACATTCATGCACACACCGTGCGCACCATGCTCTAAGCTTGGAGTCCCCACTCAGACAGAAATCTGCGTTCATTCACCCACTAAGTTCTCCAAAGGATGCATAGCGCTGTTGGTGAAGTGTACAAGGCCATTTGTAAACGGCCGGGGTATTTAGACCTTTGTCTGCATGCTACTCCCTCCCTGTAATCTTATAAACCCAGTTTTTTTTCTGGAGTATTTACTGTGAAGGCTGTATTGGGATGCAAAAGAGGCTCGGCATCCTAAAAAAAAGTGGCCCACATTTGCGCATTACACCTTTTTCGCAAAACACTGCTTCAGTGTTTTAAGTATTATGAACAGAAAGAGCGTGTTTTTCTCAAAAATGCATATTTTCTTACCTTCACTGAGATTTAAAAAAAATGCAAACGCCGCCTGGACTCATTGTGAACGGATTAGTTCACAATGGTGGTAAACAGTCAAAATATGGAGTTTTTAATTTCGACCTACGCTAATATCGAGTTGCTAATATCGATGGGACAGAATATCGATGTCCAGAATATCGATGGCCAGAATATCGACCCTAAGGTAAGTAATATCGAAATTACTAATATCGATAGCATATATATCGAAATTACTAATATCGATAGCATATATATCGATGTAAGTAATTTCGATTTACTAATATGTGTTAGAAATATAAGTTAAGTATTTAAATTAATTGTTATAATATGTGTTTAATATGTTTTTATAATTTAAAAATATATAAGAGTAAATAATATGTTTTACTACCACAGCGGGTTGTGGGTTTATAGGGGAATAGGGTGGGAAGTAATTTATTTGTAATTAAATAATTATTTTTCAATGATTAATTTATTTTGCAATAAAATATTAATTGGCAATTATTTATTTTAATTGATTAATTGATTAATTAATTGATAAATTATGTATATTTTTAACTAAATTATGTTTTACTACCACAGCGGGTTGTGGGTTTATAGGGGAATAGGGTGGGAAGTAATTTATTTGTAATTAAATAATTATTTTTCAATGATTAATTTATTTTGCAATTAAATAATAATTGGCAATTATTTATTTTAATAGATTAATTGATTAATTAATTGATAATTTATGTATATTTTTAACTAAATTATGTTTTACTACCACAGCGGGTTGTGGGTTTATATGGGAATAGGGTGGGAAGTAATTTATTTGTAATTAAATAATTATTTTTCAATGATTAATTTATTTTGCAATTAAATATTAATTGGCAATGATTTATTTTAATTGATTAATTGATTAATTAATTGATAATTTATGTGTATTTTTAACTAAATTATATGTTTTACTACTGGAGCGGGTTGTGGGTTTATAGGGGAATAGGGTGGGAAGTAATTTATTTGTAATAATTAATTTTGGGTAAAGGGGTATTTTTAGGGTTCAGGGTCAGTTTTCAGTTATTGGGTAAAGGGGTTTTTTTAGGGTTCAGGGTCAGTTTTCAGTTTTTGGGTAAAGGGGTATTTTTTGGGTTCAGGGTCAGTTTTCAGTTCTTTGGTAAAGGGGTATTTTTAGGGTTCAGGGTCAGTTTTCAGTTCTTTGGTAAAGGGGTATTTTTAGGGTTCAGGGTCAGTTTTCAGTTCTTTGCTAAAGGGGTATTTTTAGGGTTCAGGGTCAGTTTTCAGTTTATGGGTAAAGGGGTATTTTTAGGGTTCAGGGTCAGTTTTCAGTTTTTGGGTAAAGGGGTATTTTTAGGGTTCAGGGTCAGTTTTCAGTTTTTGGGTAAAGGGGTATTTTTTGAGTTCAGGGTCAGTTTTCAGTTCTTTGGTAAAGGGGTAATTTTAGGGTTCAGGGTCAGTTTTCAGTTCTTTGGTAAAGGGGTATTTTTAGGGTTCAGGGTCAGTTTTCAGTTTATGGGTAAAGGGGTATTTTTAGGGTTCAGGGTCAGTTTTCAGTTTTTGGGTAAAGGGGTATTTTTTGAGTTCAGGGTCAGTTTTCAGTTCTTTGGTAAAGGGGTATTTTTAGGGTTCAGGGTCAGTTTTCAGTTTTTGGGTAAAGGGGTATTTTTAGGGTTCAGGGTCAGTTTTCAGTTTTTGGGTAAATGGGTATTTTTTGGATTCAGGGTCAGTTTTCAGTTCTTTGGTAAAGGGGTATTTTTAGGGTTCAGGGTCAGTTTTCAGTTTATGGGTAAAGGGGTATTTTTAGGGTTCAGGGTCAGTTTTAGGTTTTTGGGTAAAGGGGTATTTTTAGTGTTCAGGGTCAGTTTTCCCTACTGTTGCACCCACTGGAGTGGGAATAGTAATTATTGTTAAGTAATTATATATTATATATTATTTATTATTATTTTTTTTATTAAATATGTATTATTATTATTTTTTAACAATTATTACATATATTTAAATATGTTTAAGTAATTATTATGTATTATTTACAGTTTTTTGTATGTTATTTTAAATTTAAAAAAAATCGATATATTTAACAACGATATTTTTTACATCGATATTAATTTTTCGATATTTTGGTACTTACCATGTTGTACATAGGGCGTCGATATTTTTGCTATCGATATAATTACGCCGATATTTGTGTAGGTCAAAATTCTGTCTGTCGAAATTCTGTCATAGATCCCACAATGGTGAACCACACCTGAAAATAAGTGTGGCCACTTCTGCTCAGGCCCCTGCTCGATATACATACATTATTAGGTTGGCCCAACTAGAGACAGGGAGTAACCCCCCCCCCCCCAAACCTTGGTAAACGGGAGGTAACAGAGGCCCATTTGCCTCTGATAAGGCCCCCCACTGGGCTGCTGGCGGCATCTGAACAATACAGACACAGCCCAAACCGGCCTCCATGCTGCCCATAAAAGCGGCCCACGGGTGTAAGTCAGATGCCGGCCTACCACCTATTGCCCCAGTGCCCAACCTCCCAATCAATCAATCAATTAAAGCATTTATATAGCGCACTACTCACCCGGAGGGTCTCAAGGCGCTAGGGGAGGGGGGGTCAGCTACTGCTCGAACAGCCAGGTCTTGAGCTGTTTCCTGAAGGCAAGGTGGTCCTGGGTCAGGCGGAGGTGGGTCGGGAGGGAGTTCCAAATCTTGGCGGCCAGGTAGGAGAAGGACCTTCCTCCTGTGGTGGCTCTTCGGATGCGGGGGACGGCGGCGAGGGTGTGGCCGGTCGATCGAAGTTGGCGTGTGGGAGCATAGAAGTTGAGGCGGCTGTTGAGGTATCCTAGGCCTTGGTTGTGTAGGGCTTTGTGTGCGTGGGTGAGGACACGAAAGGTGATTCTCTTGTTGACCGGGAGCCAGTGCAGATCTCTCAGGTGTCCGGAGATGTGGCTGCGACGGGGGATGTCCAGGATGAGCCGTGCTGAGGCGTTCTGAATCCGCTGGAGTCTCTTCTGGAGTTTGGCGGTGGTTCTGGCGTAGAGGGAGTTGCCGTAGTCCAGACGGCTGGTGACGAGGGCCTGGGTGACCGTCTTCCTGGTCTCGGTGGGCATCCACCGGAAGATCTTACGTAGCATGCGCAGGATGTTGAAGCACGACGAGGAGACGGCGTTGACTTGTCTGGTCATGGAGAGGGAGGAGTCCAGGATGAAGCCCAGGTTGCGTGCATGGTCTGTTGGTTTGGGTGCGCTGCCCAGGGCGGGGGGCCACCAGGAGTCGTCCCAGGCGGAGGGTGAAGATCCCAGGATGAGGACTTCCGTCTTGTCTGAGTTCAGTTTCAGGCGGCTGTTCATCATCCACTTGGCTACGTCTGTCATCCCTTCGTGTAGGTTGGCTCTGGCGGTTGCGGGGTCGTTGGTGAGGGAGAGGACCAGCTGGGTGTCGTCGGCATAGGAGATGATGTTGAGATAGTGTTGGCATGCGATGGCTGCGAGGGGGCTCATGTAGACGTTGAAGAGGGTTGGGCTCAGCGAGTAGCCTTGAGGAACGCCGCAGATGACTTCGGTGGCTTCTGATCTGAACGGGGGGAGGCGGACTCTCTGTGTCCTTCCGGCGAGGAACGAGGTGATCCATTCCAGTGCCTTCTCCTGCATTCCGACGTTGCTGAGGCGCTGCACTAGGGTGCGGTGGCAGACAGTGTCGAAGGCCGCGGAGAGGTCTAGGAGGATGAGGGCCGCTGTTTCTCCTTTTTCGAGCAGGGCTCGGATGTCATCGGTGGCTGCGATCAGGGCGGTCTCGGTGCTGTGGTTGGCCCGGAAGCCAGACTGCAAGAGGTCGAGGGATCCGTTCGTCTCGAGGAAGGCGGCCAGCTGCTTGTTGACGGTCTTCTCGATGACTTTTGCAGGAAACGGGAGCATCGAGATGGGGCAGTAGTTCTAGAGATCGGTGGGGTCGGCTGATGGCTTCTTTAGTAGAGCGCTGAGTTCGGCGTGCTTCCAGCTCTCCGGGAAGGTAGCGGTGTCGGAGGAGGTGTTGATGATGTCCCGCAGGTGGGGTGCGATGACAGCGTCGGCCTTGTTGAAGACGTGGTGAGAGCAGGGGTCGGTCGGAGATCCGGAGTGGATGGAGTTCATCATGCGGATGGTGTCTTCGGTGCTGATCGGGGTCCAGGCGCGGAGGGTGGTGGTGGGGGGTGGTGGTTCAGTCGTGGCGTACGTCGGTTGAGTGCTGAAGCTGTTGTGTATGTCCGCGATCTTGTTGTGGAAGTAGGAGGCGAGGGAGTTGCAGAGGTCTTGTGAAGGGGTGATGTCGTTGTTTCCGGCGTTGGGGTTGGAGAGCTCTTTAACGATGTTGAAGAGTTCCTTGCTGTTGTGGGCGTTGTTGTCCAGTCGTTCCTTAAATGCAGTTTTCTTGGTGGCGTGGATCAGTTGGTGGTGTTTTCGGGTGACGAGCTTGAGGGCAGTCATGTTGTTCGGTGTGGGGTCTCTACGCCAGGCTTTCTCAAGGGCTCGGCAGTTCTTCTTGGAGCTCTTGAGTTCGTCGGTGAACCATGGGGCTTTCTTGCTGCCGGGTCTGCTAGGCGGGGTCTTCAGAGGGGCGAGGTCATCTGCGCAGTTGCTGATCCACTTCGCGAGGTTGGTGGCCGCCTGGCTTGGGTTCGTTGTGCTGGTGGGAGGGTTCATGCTCAGGGAAGTCGCAAGCTGGTCGGCTGTGATCCTGTTCCAGCTTCTGCGTGCAACCTGTTGCTGGTGGTGGTGGATCGTGGTCCTTCTGAAGCTGAAGTGGACGCAGCTGTGGTCCGTCCAGTGGAGTCCGGTGGCGTGGCTGAAGGCGATGTCCTTGCTGGATGAGGAGACGGGGTCGAGTGTGTGTCCGGCGTAGTGAGTGGGGGTGGTCACTAGCTGCTTGAGTCCGAGGTTGGCGAGGTTGTCCATCAGGGTGGTGGTGTTGCGGTCGTTGTTGTTCTCCAGGTGGAAGTTGAGGTCACCAAGGAGGATGTAGTCAGCGGAGGGGAGGGCGTGTGGGCTGATGAAGTCGGCGATGTCTTCGCTGAATTGTGTGCGTGGTCCCGGGGGTCTGTAGATGAGGGTGCCTCTGAGGGGGGTCTTGGGGTTGATGTGAATCTGAAAGTGCAGGTTTTCGGTGGGTGCGAGGGTGTCGTCGGTGTTGGTCGTGCTGCGGATGGAGTTCCTGTGGATGATGGCGATGCCTCCTCCTGTCTGGTTGACGCGGTCCCTCCGGATGATCTTGTAGCCGTCCGGGATGGCGATGGCGATGTCGGACGCTGAGGAGGCGTTCATCCAGGTTTCCGTGAGGAAGGCGACGTCTGGTGCTGTGGTGTCGAGCAGGTTCCAGAGCTCGACGACGTGTCTGTGGATGGAGCGGGCGGCCCTGCGGCGGCTGGGGCGCTGGATGAGGGAGCAGATGGCGTAGGCAAACGGCGTAGGCGAGCAGGCAGGCACAGGCAGCAGGAGACAGGTAAGGCACAGGAGCAGGAACAGGAGACACGAGGAGCGTGGGGGCGACCCGGCCCTGTTTACTGCACAATAATTCAGTATGTGAGGAGACGGGGAAGAGTCTGATTACTTGACAAACAAAAATACATATACAAATATACGGGAAACATTAACACGTCCTTGTGTGTGGAGGCTTTCGTCAGGAATGGTTGCATACTTATCAGGGTTTTTTTCTTCCTTCGTCGATCATTTGTTTTGGGGATGTTGAATGGACGATACGAATGGTCCTCATATCGGAACAGGATGTGATTTCGATAAACAAGACATAACCAAAGGGTCGTAATTCTAGCGGGTTGTACGCTACAACAGGGAATTCCACACAGAATATTGTTACTTTTGGATGTCCGCAGTGTGTTTTTGACTGCGCGGTTCAATATACAAGCTTTGCTTTTGGAGCGCGCAAATAGATGTTGGCCTTTGAAGCATTTACACCAGACCACATCATGATATTATTCCCATATTGCCTTGAAAAAGTCTAGGATTAGACAAAACACGTGTCGGTAAAATCGTGTGCTGGGAATCTTTGAAAAAAGAATAAAAAGTGAATGAAAACTATTGGAAGAACTTTGGAATACTTGCTTGTTCTGTATTCCTGTTGTCTCATTAGACTGTCCTCCTAAACTTTTGTGAAGGATTGCATTGGAATTTGGACTTGACCATTACTTATATAATACTGTATTTGGATTACTTGACAAACACGCTTTGGTGTCCTGTAGGCCGATAATGTTTAAAGAAAAGGTACATACATATAAAAAGATACATTGATCAAGGGACCGTTGAACAAGTGCCTGGGAGTTTTTAAGGTGAAGTTAGTGATCATGCAAATCAAAGGAGACATTAGCTATTCCACAGTCCTGTATACATATCCCACCTTTTTGCATTGTTTGAATTGTTTTTAAATATCAGAGGGAATTCAGCACTCTATAGTGAATGAGTTTAAGGGACCATCCGGTGTACAGAACAACATCTGTTCCCTTTAGCCAGACCTGCATCTCTCACATTCACCAACAATAAACATTGTAGAAAGTTCTTCTGTTTGAAGATGCCAGCTGAAGTTTGGACATGTATTGTGATCTAATTCCCTAGATGGCCCCTTTAGGCCACATTTCCCTGACATTCTGTCTGTGTGATTGGATATCTAAAAGGTTGAGGTCAAGTGTACCTAATTGCTCATTTACTGCTTCCTTTCTAGGTTTTCTTGTACCTATCAGCCTGATTCATCAACGACCCGTTTTGCAAGTCTATAATAGTGATTCATAAGGAATCGCTATTACAGGCTCGCAAAACGGGATTCATGTAGAAATCGCAAAAAAAAATGCGATTCCTACATATTCCTTATTTGCGATTAGCAAATTGCTAATCGCAAATAAGGAATAACTCCCCATTCATTCCTTATTTGCGATTAGCAATTTGCTAATCGCAAATAAGATAGCGATTTAAAGGGTGCCAGGGGTGTCCAAAGGACACCCTGTAGCAGCCCTTAAATGCAAATTTAAACAGGTGTTGCACACACACATGTCCAAAGGACATGTGTGTGTGCAACATGCAACTTAGAAAAATGCTTTTAAAAGCATTTTTCTAAGTTTTCGCTATTTACCACGAGGTTTGACCTCGCGGTAAATAGCGGGCCGAAATTGCGAATTCGCTATTTAAAAATGGATGATGAATTGCAATTAAGGAATCTCTATTTGAGATTCCTTAAATATAATTCCTCGCAAAATAGCGAATTCGCTATTACCGATTTTTGCATTTGGGATGATGAATCCCAAATGCAAAAATCGCACTCGCAAAGGGCCAGATTCTGAGAATCTGGCACTTTGCGAGCGCAATTCTGCATGATGAATCAGGCTGTAAGTCTTTACGAGCCAAATGCAATGGTTTAACATTTCCTACCACAAGAGACCGATCTTAAAAAAAACATATTTAAATTCTGCAAGCACAAAACATGCCACATGGACTCACATCAAGAACGCCAATTGCCTAAATCGACAACACGGAGGGACCCCACACTGAAGCATGCAACGGCTAATCACGACTAGGTCTGTGCATGAACCCACACCACAAAACCCAGGAAACCACATTAAAGAGGATCAAAAGTCGAATAACTAAAGCAGATTAAAAGGATCCTTAAGTCATTCTTGGCGCGCAAACATAAAAGCGTGACGCACGTGCGCCTTTTCAAATTTAATAGAACGGAAATATATTTAAGATGAGTCAGTATCATGCACTGTAAAGCTAGAAAGCATAACATTTTTATCTGGGTTTAGGAATGTAATTTGTAAACATGGTCCGAATGTGATTAATAGGTGAAATATCTCATGACTGCAGTCACTCTAATGTCGGATGAATAAGTCTGGTGATGTAAAAAAAAATATATATATATCTATATATTTTAAATCTTTGTTAAATTAAAAAACATCAAAAATCGTTTTTCAGCGGTTTGTTTCCTTCTTGTACTTCTTCATAGACCTGTTCCAGGTTTTATGCAGCCCTTATCCCACACTGCTTACCACACTGTGTGTGTTATGCTTTGTTTACATACCATAACGTGCATTTGTAAAGTGCACGTTCACCCGTAGGCACTTTGGCGCTGAATAACAGATGTTTATTGTTACCCACCTCAATGGTACTCCTTTTATCAACCTCAGATAGATGAAAGCCTGAGTGGACCCGCCGGGATTTGAGCCTGTGACCACAAGGTTGATCAAAGGCCCCTGCAAAGAATGCATTAGTGTCCACCAAGTCACCAGAACCAGCTTACACAAATGTCCTTGGTGGCCTCTATTCAATGCTACACACTCTCCCGGAAAGATATTGTAGAGCATTCGTGGCAAGCTGTGCAGGAGGCATTGAGGTACATATTCAGGGGAGTATGCATCGCTGGCCCCACTGCACTCCAACCTAGTTCCTTATGCACAATGCTGGTGCAGGCCACAGGTGGGTCAAATGTCATGTCCAATGCCCGTGCAGTGAAAAATGCAATAAAAGATGGACTGATACTTTATTTAGTTCAGCCACTGGTAATTATCAGTTTAGATCCAGCTATGCAAATCAGCATTGGTCCTGCTCCATTATTAACATTCCAGGCCCATCTCAAATTTGTACAAAAGCAATCCAAGACCGGTTTTGGCCTCGTTGGGCTTCCTCAGTTGGGTGCAGTTTGGTTCCAGTGGCATAGAGAGTATGGACCCATGTCCAAACTCACTTAGAGTATTGCACTGAAGAACGCAAAAAAGGTTATGGATGGAATGCTTGAATTAATCTCAGCTGCTGATAATTAGTCAGATCCACATACCAGTCCATTATTTTTCTGCCCACCATGCAACCTCAGATTTGGCCCAGCCATATGCAAATCAGTTTTGGTCCTGCTCCAATAGGAAGAGTACAACCTGAACTGCAAAGCCAGGCTCTCTGCAAACTGGTAAACAACCAGCCCAAGACAGTGTTTGGCCTATGGTGGTCTCTTCAGTCAGGGACAGCTTAGTTCCAGTACCACAGTGAGTATGGGACCCACGTCTGGGTCAGTGGCTGAAGATTTGTGACCCAGAACTTCTATCTGCCTTTTATGTATTGTGTGCTCTGCTTGCTGTGCTGACATGAGACCAAAGTGTGGCTAGCCAACCTAAGAAAAGTTCACAGCAGTCCACTATTTGTGTCTTCACAATATAATATTGGAAAGATGCGAGAAACTAATGGAAGGGTTATTTCATATTAGTGAAATGGTGGTTTTGGAATTGTAGAGCCTTCTGATTTGAGCAGCCTAGTTTGAAGTCGATTCGGGTTTCCAGGAGCAATCAGTGTTGTTCCTGCATGACTGGGTTTACATAATCAATTGTTTTTAATTGAAGGTGAGTCTGACAGCACAAGGGGGTGTTGCTCTTAGAAGCTCTTAGAAGGAGATAGCATGATTTATTTTTTTAGGGGAACAAGTTTTTTAGGTCTCGCCTAACAGTGTGCATGCACTAATTGCTGCGAGGGATATTGCAATCCGTAAATGGCTTGTTGCCCGCCCTTTCTTACCATTGGTTCGCTCCATCTTTACTCTTCTTTGCAGCCTTTTAATTGGGCATCACAGGCCATTGCATCAGTTCTGATTCTTGCGTGGATTTTGGATGAAGTACTAATTAATTAAACATAATCAGTGGCCGTCCTTTGCTCGAGCTATGATTAACCCCTTCCCTGCGCTGCGAATTCCGCTATGGCGCGGGGGGCTAGGGGATGGGCATGGTGCTTCGGTGCTCATGACGGCTCCACGCCGTCATAAGTCACGGGCGACGTGTGCTCATGTTGACGTAGTGCCGTCATGACCCCGCCCGCTCATTAAATCATCCGCACAGGCGGGGCATTAGCGCCACGTGGGCGGAGCGGCATGACGCCTACCTTGACTCATGACGGCCTAGAGTCGTCATGAGCACCCAAGGGGTTACGGTACTATTTATTTTGTCCCCCTCCTGCTTCCCCTTGTGCCTAGTGCTTCTTTCCCTTCAAGCACAAACTCAACCCAAAGGTACTGGAGCGCTTAATAGGTGCACCCGTACATTACATTTTTATTTTTTATTTAGACACTGAGATACATTAAACATTAATTTTTTTGTTTAAGCAGGGGGCGGTTAGGTGATTTGTTCAGAATCACACGTTGTTGATCCAATGCAGAGACAAGAACCTGAACTCTATAATGAATACATCAAAGCATCCCAAGCTCTGATGCCAGCGCTTATCATGAGCACCAGTTACTTCACATTCATATATATATATATATATTTTTAATGTAGGCAGAGAAACACATTAAACAGCATTACATTCATATTTTTATTTAAGCATGGGACAAAAGGTGACTTGCTCAAAATCACAGGATGTTGAGGCGAAGCAGAGGCTCGAATCTAGCCGCCTGTGCAATTTTACAGCGTGTGGTGCGTTGGACTAAAGTGAGCTACCGCCTGTACTCTGTCAAGGCATAGGTCACTGCTTCCCAAGCTCTGGTGCCATCATGGAAGTGACAGCCTGTTTTGAAAGGTCGTCTTGCCATTTTGGGTGTTTTGTAGAAATCCTTACATTATTCACATTTCTCAGTCAATACAGAGTTTGAAAGAGCTCGCATACATGGAGGATATTACCGCACATTTTAAGTCATATTAAACCAGTGTGTTAGGTGACCATAAATATTTTTAGGCTAATCTCTACCTGCCATTTATGGATTATCTGACGTTACATTGCATGCCATTACAACGCGGTTGTTTCAACGACTGCGTTGTAACATCGCATACCATCACATCGCAAGTCTTTACAATGACTTCCTTTAGGGGGCGCTGGATGTTGGAATACTATAATTTCCTATTCCAAATCCAGTCTGTGCAACAGTTAGGAAGGTGTTAGATTTTAAATCCAACACCTTCTGCCCCTGCATCAAGCCATTGTACCGACTTGCGTTGCAATGGTTTGCGATGTAACAACGCAGTCGTTGTAACAACTGCGGTGTATTGGCACGCAATGTATCGCATGCAATGTAAATGTTGTCTCCACCATTCATGATGTATCTCAGATCTTATACAACATCCATGTTCTCGAAATGTGTATTTTATGAAATCAACATGGACATAGTACCTGGTAGCACTGTGATGTTTCTGCCACTATACTGGAACCAGTCAGAGCTCAAAGGATCATGAGGCTAAATGGTTTGAAAGGAGTACCTGTATCTACATTTTCTCTCGAAATGCATTTAAAGCACCCAATTGCAAAAATGTGGGCTAGGTTTTGCATTATGCATTCACCCCCATGGGTGCCATGCCGTTTATATTTTTAGAAACTATTTTCTAAATATCCGTGTGTTCACAGAATGTGATACATCTTTTATGTCTATATCGCACAATGTAGGTAGACTGGTTGATGAAGTCCCTTAATCTAATTGATTGTGTTTAGAATTTTGTTTTTATTCATTATTTTACTGTACCCTAGATGACATACCCCGCCAAGGAAACTCGAGAAGGCAACAAAGAGCGCCTTTGCCCAGCAGATCACTTACATACAGCGTCAAAACTATTTGAGATGGTGATCAATTCATATTCAGGGATACACCACTGGTGACTTGCTGAAAGTGAAGTATAATTTCCATCAAGCTCACAGTACCCATAACCAGAGAAGTCGGAATTATGTGACAAAAGAAAACCTAATTAGACTGCACAGTTGACTAAATTACACCAAAATTAAAGGCAGGCTATAGAGCATAATAAGTCATAAAAGGCAAATAGTGCTTCACATTCTGTGCCCCTAGAATTAATCTAACATTTAAGACACTAATACTAAAGAGAACTTAATACTACTAAAAAAAAGAAAAACTGTAAACTATGTGGACGCAGATACTATTCAAAATGTTATTAAACGACAATTTTTTTCTCGTAATGAAGCACTGAAACACCATATTATTATCACTGGGCTTTCTGCACCCCCTCCAAAAGTGAACAGTCTGTGTTAAATATGTGCAAATATGTGCAGGGGCAGCTCCTCCACTAGGGCGGTGGAGTGTCGCCCCACTGCTTTCTCGCAGTGCGAGAGAGCCAAAACATAAAATGGTAATACGTTTTAGTTATTGCCATTTTATGTTCATTTTGCACATTGCGGTCGGGTAGGCAGGTGGGCAGGGCTGTTCTGCTATTTGAGCAGGGCAGGGGAGGAGTGGTTTGCCCAATCCTGAGTGCGCAAAGACTGTTTGGTCAACCCTCTCGGGCCGCCCAAACCAGTCATGCGCACTCTGCCCTTCTCCATGCAGGCTGCATTGCAGCCTGCATGTAGAACATTCCCACCCCACTAGCTCTTGGCTGGGTGTTGTGCCGTCCAATCACAATGCTGCTTGCAGCATTCTGATTGGCTTAGGGGAGGGAGCTGGCTGCCTGCTTCCTGTTCCTGTCGGAGCCAGGAGTAGAGAAGATGCAGGACCCGGCGGAATGGAAAGTTTAATTTTGTTTCTTTTATTTTTTTATTTCTACGCAACACCCCCGCAAATCCCCCGTGACACCCCAGCAAATCCTCCCGCGAGCCCTCGTGCCCACCCCCACACCCTTGAGCAATGCCGGCCACTGTGTCCTACTCAGCAGAAAACACACATTCATATACACACTTCTTTTTGTTGCATACAAGTTATGTTTTTAAGCTAGACTTGAGGACCTCGGGAAACACTTCTTTACTGAAGGAAGAAATCCCTGCAGAACAATGCAGTACATTTCATATTTATTATGCAACTCTCTCTCCGAGATACTTTAGAATTCAAGTTATTAGGCTGGGGCTCTTCTAAATTCAGAGGGCCCTTTTGAAACAACTAATGATTTTAGAACAGTGCTTGCAGTGGAAATAAGCAAGTACATGAACAGTGTAAGAAAACAATTCAGTGTAAAGAAGTTTCATTCTTTTCACTGTAAATTATCTTGAAGCACAGACGATTTTTAGGTTGCAGCCTACCAGCAGCGCTGTCTGGTTTGCTAACAACATCTTGGAGACATTCAGAAAGCCATTGCACTCTACGTCACTACACACTATGCCACTCTATTCTACTCTGCACCACTGTACTCTATACCATTGCTCTCTGCACTACTCTACACCACTGCACTCTAGTCAAATGCACTGTACACCACTGCACTCTGCGACACTACTCTACAAGACTGCATTTTCTGGCTCTGCACTCTGACTACGCAACTCTATGCCACTCTACACGAATGCACTCTATGCCACTACACTCTGCTTCACTCTAATCTACTCGGCACTACTGCTCTTTCCACCTCTCCACTCTACCCTGCACCACTTTACTCTACTCGACTCTTCACCGCTCTACTCCATTCTGCGCTGCAGCACTTTACTCTGCTGCACTACACCCTACGTCGATGCACTCTATGCTAAAGCACTCTCTACCACTTTACTCAAAACCTATGCAATCAATGCCACAGCATTCTATTCCAATCTACTCTGTGCTTTACGCCACTTCACTTTAGGCCACTCTACTCAACTCTATGACACTAAACTCTATGATACTCCACTCTGACAATCCACTTTTTTATGTGTGTGAGAGAAAGTCCTAGGCAGTCTTATCGGTAAGTAAACAAGTGACCTGACCAAAATTGCAAAAGGAACAATCAACCAAAAAAGGAATTATCTGTATAAAACATACATATTTTTAATAATAAACATAGTAAAAATCATATAGATAACTGAAATTAATCAGACTATATGACAAATCAATCTAAAATTACATACAATCAATGCATATATTAACAAACATATTGAATAAAAGAAGACACCAAAGTTACAAAAAGGTATCCACAGTAAGGTGACGGTTAAATACTCGACGCACGTTTCGGCGAAAACGCCTTCTTCAGGAGCCACCTGAAATTACATACAAACATATATAAGGTACAGTTCTTAAATATTCTAAAATTACAGGTCAAAGAACAGTACATAATTTTATTCCTTAACCATAGATTCAAAACACATTATCGAGTATATTGCCTAGTGCTGTTGAGGTCAAAACTGTCACTTTGTTTCTTACATGTCATATAATAGACATATACCATGAACAGTGATTGTGTAGTACTCAAAAAAACAGTCAAAATCAAATACAAAATTTAATCCTAACACCTATTGGTGACAATGCTACATATCTTTTTAAATCCTCTGTAAATATAATGATGACCACTCACAAAGGAAGATGGAACAAGGACACAGTCGTTGTCTTTGTGTGAGGGACAGGCAGGGGATGTACCTGGACAAATGAGACAATCATTTCATAATTACAGAATGATATTATATTAGGTGTATAGACATGTCAAATGAACACATACTGCCATAAAATTGCAGAGGGCATGTGGAAAAAACGCACAATATTGGGTCGGGTTTAAATGGGACTTACTAAGCCTATATGGCTTTATAGAAAGGTGTATTAACTATAAAGGATACCTGTCAGATGGTAATTACGATCTTTCGAGAGGTATCAGTAAGTGTCAGGTGCACTGGATGAACTGGTAATTGGAAAAATACACAGCGAATCTGTAAAGATAGATAGAGAAAGCATAGTAACATTATAACTGCTCCTTTTCAAAACAGCGGCAACATGTGGGACACATGGCCTACTAAAAATTATTAATGAGCCTACCTCAACATAAAGTTGTTCCACACAGGGAATGGTAAGTTCTTATGAATCCACACGAAAAGCGATAAGCGATAAGTCATATGTATGGTTCCTGACTGACACACTTATCTAGAGAGATAAGAGCAAACATATATATAAAGGACATCTTGTTCCAATGAGGTAGAATAAAAGGCAATGATCAGTAGACTACTAGAGTACCTGGAAAGAAGGGACGGCAGACTGATTTAAAAGGACAGTGTCAAAGCGGTGAGTAATGGCTCTCTGTTGGAACGCTACGTGCCGTAATATAAGGAAGGCCTACGCGGGGTCTAGACAGGGAAATACAACGTGTTTAATAAACCTTTTATCGATCCCCAGGATTTCTCAAGTTGAAAGAGGAAGGGTTGTTACCTCTACAAGCTAGATATAAATTCCATGAAACATTCAGGGCGCTGCCACAAACGATAAATGCACAATAAAAATATATCCAAAATTCTGCTGCCTGGAGGGATGACAAACAGCAAATCAGCATATGTCACACAACATAATTACAGTATAAAGATGGATTGTGACTGTAAAAAAGCGGCCGATTACCTGAAAAGATTTAGGCCTGCTGCCTTCAAGACGACAATTTGTGTGTTTAATACGTGAAACTCGTGGTTACTGTGAAAATATTTTGGGGCAGGTAGCTGTAAGACACTACAAAATCACACCAGAATTGTTTATGTATTTACCCAGAACGCTAGCAGATTCTAAATGGGGCCTTAGGTCATAGAAGAAATACGATGTTTACCTCGATGCAATTACGAGCAAACCAATGCTGATAAGAGGTAGCACGAGGATAGTGCTGTTTCAAAGTAAGCGTCTGCCTCTAGAAAAAATACAGATAACATAGACGCCATTAACACTGGCAGAGCGTGTGCACAAAGGAAACTATATTCAGGCATGGTTATCTCTGAACTGCTAGTTCAATTGTTACCGGCATACGCTTAAGATGTAATTAAATGTCCTAAAAAGACGAAATATTACTTCTCACTTAATGGGCGGAATATACGTGGCAGGATAGAGCTCACGTATTCAGTCCGGTGCGGCGTGCCGTCTGCCGAATTCAGAATCAGCGGCAGGGCCCTGGCCAACCCGTTTAAATATGCTAACCGATGGGCGGGACTGGCCTCACCTGGTGGATGGCGGTAAAGGTAAAAGAAAGACTGGCCTCACCTGGTGGCTCATACCGAGGTGAAGGAAAGACTCTGCCAATATAAAATAGAATTGCTGAGTGTTAAGATAGTATGAAATGCAATGAATATATATCGATCTGCATGTGGAATTGATGCTGATTCTCACAATACGGACAAATGAGGAGGGAGGCCAAAACATAGCCAATTGTATTTAGCTGAGAAACGGAACAAAGTTATTGTTATCCTCATATTAGATTCCTAATATTCAGGGACCGTATTTATAATCTATTATCAGAACCATAAAGATTCGTGATAGACGTTATGATCTAAAGCGTCTCATGTGTCTATTTGGAACCCATCCAATATCAACGAAATGAATGACGCTGATTTTATATTAAGGTGTACACATATCTTACCGTTGGTGTATGAGATGTAGTTGCAAGATATGCAAGAGAATTCCTGTGAACCCAACTAATGGAAACAAAAAGCATAACGCTAGTGTAATACTGAGGGGCTCGATGAACTCAAAGTCAGTGTATTGGGAGTCACAAAGAAACTTTCCGAGGTATTATTATAAACAGTGTCGTAGTCGCTTGCTGATCTAGTGTTGAGACACTATGTGGACCAATAGGTACTGGGGCAATATTTAAACCAATAGAGTCCCGAACATATCTTAAATTTCACGGTACATAAATATTGTCTAGAACAAAATGACATGTCTCATATAAATAAGTGGTTGAGGCAAACAAAACTGTGCCAGAATTGGATAAGGATCAAGATAGAAACTACATATGGGTGTTCCCATGTTGTATTAATGGACTCCTCGACCCAAGTATAGCTGTGTACTGACTCAAATGATGGCGTTTTCCCATGGAATTTCTGCATTGAGACCCTTCTTGAAAGTCCCAAGAGAAAATATCCAGAAGACTTCTCTTTTCTTTCTTATTTTCCCTCCGCCTTTATTTTCCGGAAGTCTCATTTTTTCAAAAATACGCCATTTAAATTCATCTGGCGCATGTTGTTTCTCTTGAAAGTGCTTCACTAGCAGGGCCATAGTTTTATTGGTGCGTATAGCAGAGCGATGCTCTGTAAGCCTCACCTGGATGGACCGGGAGGTTTTGCCAACATACCCTAGTATGGGAAAGCATAAGTGAAAAAAGGGCAGGAGAAAAAGAATGCAACACCTCCACCCGCCTCTTATCAGCCTAACACAATTCCACTTCTGTAACGGTACACAGGTCCCTTTTGTTTTCCTCAAGGGACCCTCCTCTTAAGCCTAGGTAGTGAACCAGTTCACTGTGCCCATCTGCCAACAACAAATGAACTATTACCACAGGCCATGCCCTGTTCAGTTTTGGAACAATGCACGCTCTTTAAGCTGATGGGTCAGTGTTTATAAAGGGGGACAAGTAGTCCTTTTCACCCAAGAGTATTTAATTGTCGCTCTGACGCACCTCTGAGAAGACTTCCAATTTTAAGGGCACACAACACACAAAGGCGTAAAGGGGGTGATTAGAGTGCTAAAGGCTTGAATAATTATGTATTGCTATGGAGATGCATTGCCACTTCAGAGGAAGTGAGAGGAAAAAGTGATAGGAGCCTTGAGGCTGGGAAGGCAAAGGAGAATGAAATGGCCAGTTCTTAATAATGAGCAAGAAACAAACCTACTGCAACATATTGAAATACAAAGGTCTCAAAATAGGGTAATATCTGATGCCACCTGATTTTCCTTACCATTTATTTACCCTAGGATTTGCTGTTTACTAATAGCTAGATCTTCAGCTGGTGCCCTAAGTAGTACGGCTCATTAAAAATGCAGTATTTGATCAAATACTTAATGCAGAACAGCTTTGCAATCACAATCTTCTCTGATCTGCAGAGTAGTTTCCCAAGAAATTTCCCTTTTACAAGGTGCAAATTGGTTCTCCAGGAAATAGCCCAAAGTTACAGTAAATGTTCCAAAAGTTGTCCACCTTCTCTGATCGATCCCCTGCTTCGCAAATAAAAGATCAGCAGGAAATCATGATTTCAGGCCTACATTTTATTTAAACAATTCGTGCATTCTGGAAAATGCAGTCCATAACTGCTTCAACTGGACTAACACAGTAAATAAACTGCCTTCTAAAAAATAAACCCTAGGCCTGGAAACAGAGACCTGAACATCCGAAATAAGCACATGAAGTTGAACTCCCCAAACAACGTCACCTCCCTGGCTCAGAGTTGCAACTTGGATCAACGTGTACTGGGTAAACACAGCAAGAAGATATGTCAAGCTAACATCCTATCCCGGGGTCTTCTGGTACTTGTGGTGTAAAACTACCAGCGACAGAGATGTATGGTAAGCAACGGGACTCGTGAACTGTTCTCACTTGCAATTCAGCGCCATGAGCTCGGAGCACATAATTTCCAGAAGCTAAGGCACGCATTACGCAATGGTGGAATTTATGAGCACTTTATGGCAACTACCCACAAAGAAGGCACAGACAAGCATGGAACCAGCGTAAGCATGGCCAAGAGAGAATAAAGGCTGTTAAGTTAAAACACTAGGGTTGGGTCAGCCGAACTCAGGCAAATTTCCAGGCACTTGACCCTATGCTCATAAAAGTACACAGACATTAAGGGGTCAGCGTTGACAATGCAAGTGGCGCTTTAAGGAGTCTAAGCGAGGCCTCTCAGAGTATCTAAAAGGGAGCAACTGACAGTGTCTTCCTCCCCAGGTCAGGAAAGTTTTCCTGCTAAGTAAGTATCTGATGGAATAGGCTGTTCCCGACTTTCTCCAGTGTGAGCCCTCCCTCTGCTTCACCTTATGATCCGCGCTGTTCAGAGAGCCCTCCATTCTTGGCATAAAAACCAGCAAAGCGCAAAGTAGAATTGAAGCTTCGGCAGCCTTTGCAGCTCTCTCAATGGATCAGGCCAACTAGCCGTAGAGTCAAATCTAGCTGGGAGAAGTAACCAGGAAAGAGAAAATTATGGAAAGAGAAAACAGAGAGAAAAAGACAACCAGAAAAAGAAAGGAAATAAGGGAGAAGAGAAAGACAGTAAATTCAGAATGACAAACCAAAATGGCGACTGAGAAACTATAGTAGGGCAGAAATGAAAAGTAAATACATTAAAGAACAAGCAACACACAGTGAAACCAGAGTGCACCCACCCTGGGAAGGAGGGAAGGTAACAGGGCAATAAAGAGGATGAGAGAGAATATAACATAATGGCTAGAGCAGCCAAATTTGAAGCTGGGGAACTGGGATTGAGTCTCAGCAGGAGGCTCAATATACTTTGATTCTGTGTCAATCACTTTATCTCTCCTTGCCTATAAATGAATGTGTCTTTGTGTACTCCAGCTGGCTTGTGTACAGTGCTCCAATGCCTTTGGAGTGCGGAGATTAATGGAAAATAACATGCAGCCGCCAAACACGCTTGCTCACAGATAACAAAGTAGGTCCGCGGATGAAAAGGAGTACTCAGGCCATGGGCTACTGATAAGAGAAACAACAAAAACAAGAACAGAAACTGGTATGCTTCAACCAATAGAAATGGCTGAAAAGTAAGTGGCAAGCACACACACAAATCAAAAGAAAGGGCAGGATGTAAACCCCTTTTAAGATTTATATTGAAATAATTAGATTTCACAAGCACAGCACACACGCTGTGCAGGAGAAACCTATTAATGTGCAAGTAAGTGGATGATAAATCGTTCTGTTCCCAGACCTCATTGTGGAGATTCAAAGATGGGGGTAGAGCTTTTTGACATATGGCGGGAGTAAAGCGAATCAGCCTTTTCAGCATCATCATCTCAGATTTGTTCCCTGTAATGAACACTGGGGCATATTACCAACAACTAGCGATAATAATCGCTATGTTGGCTTAGCGGCAATATTTTTATCGCTGAGCTGCCGCGATTTTTATCGCTTAGGAACTTTGCTATTATCAAGGTTTATCTCCTAAGCGATAAAAATCGGCCGCACTGCATGAAAATCGCTGAAAAGTCAGCGATATTCATGCATTACCGAGCTAATGCTCTTAGCCATGTTATCCACCTACCATTGGATAACATGGCTAAGAACTGCTCAGGGCAGGTGTTAGCTTTTGGAGATAATCGCGCTTAGCGTGAATATCTCCAAAAGTTGGTAATAGGAGATTGCAATGTTAGCGACTGTTTCCAGTCGCTGACATCTTGGCACGCCCACTTTGCATGTCATTAGTGATAAATTTCACTGACATGCAAAGCGGGGCCCAAGATGGTCGCTATCTCCTACTAGCTGTCGCTAACTGGTGTTAGCGACGGGAAACATATTTTATGACGCAACTTTTACAACGCAGTGCCTTTACAACGTGGTATTTACAACTAAAACTATTACAACGCATTGCGCTGGGGGCGCTCTAGGATAGGGAATAAGTTTAATTTACTATCCAACACCTTGGCTAGTGTCCACGGGGACTGGAGTTGGAATAGTAAATTAAACTATTCACTGTCCAGCACCCCAAAGCACTATGCGTTGTAAAGGTTTTTGTTGTACATACCGCGTTGTAAAGGCATGCGTGGTAAAAGTATGCGTTGTAACGTCATACATCCGTTAGCGACAGCTAGGTAATAGGGAGATAATTTTATCTCCGCTTTCTTGGCTTTTAAAGCCAAAAAAGCGGAGATAAACCCCCTTGATATTATGCCCCACTGTTTTTGATGGGTTTAGGACTTTGTGCGCTTTACCACTGCTAAACAGTATTACATTGGATGTATGATGTTACAACGCAAGTATTGCAACGAAAACCTTTACAACGCATTACTCTTGGGGGTGCTAGATAGTGAATAGTTTAATTTACTATTCCAACTCCAGTCCCCGTGGGCACTAGGGAAGGTGTTGCACACTGGAACTCCCTATGTGGCCTATTTAACTTCCCAGTAATTCCATTGTAAATGGGGCCAATAGTGCATCTATGGGTTGAAAAGTAAATTTTCATACGTGGGCAGCAATGCATATTTACACCACACATACATGACTGTGCTCTGGCTAGGCTGCAGTTTAGATGCTGTGCAGAGACACGTGGCAGACAAAAATGCATTTGCCAAGCAGGAAAACATAATTTTTATATTTTTGTTAGCAACAAAATATATCAGCGACATAAACATCCGCAGACAAACATAGAGAGCACACATATTGGCTTTATATACTTTGAATGAATGAATGTGCTTTTTATATAGCGCATGGCTACCTGGAGGCATACCAGCGCTTATAGTGGAAGGAACAGCCTAGCAGCCAGATTAAGGAAACGGCCAGATCTTTAACAATTGACGGAAGACAAGATTGTTGGGTTCTTTCCATAAGTCAAGGGAAAGAGAGTTCTACAACTTTGGCGCATTATAGGAGAACGTGTGGCCTCCACTTCTCGCTTTCCTAATTTTTGGTATGGTGGCTAGGTGTAAATGGTCTGATCGAAGGCGTCTGTTGGCACGGTAAGGGTAAATAATGAAATGATTAATAGCAGGACTTTTCCCAGCCAATGACTTGTGTACTATGCACATCGCCTTGAATTCGACTCTTTCCTTGATCGGGAGCCAATGGAGGGATTTTGAAGCTGGCTTTGCTGATTGGATTTTTGGAATGTTCAGAAGAATTCTGGCTGCCCAGTTCTGTACCATCTGCAGTTTGGACAATGTTGCACAGGGGGCACCTAGGTAAAGTATGTATGTATGTATGTATGTAACGCATACTTGTAGCGCGCAGACCATCACCCAGAGGGTATCCTGGCGCTTTGACCCTGTATATACCTGCGCGAGGCACCATTACACCTCCCTAGGGAAAAGATGGCATTTAAGTCCTTTTTTAAAGGAGGACAGATCCTTCAAACTCCTCAAAGAGAGTGGTAGAGAGTTCGAAAGCTTGGAAGCGGTGAAGCCGAAAAAAGTGCGGCCACCCATCCTCACCCTTTGAATTCTGGGAACCGTTACCAGAAAGGCTGAAGTGGACCTCAAAGTTCTAGCTGCTGAATACCAAGAGAAGAGGTCCTGCAATAGCACGGGCCCCATTCCATGGAGGGCCCTGAAAACTATGCAGAAGGCTTTAAAACAGATCCGCTGATGAACTGGCAGCCAATGGAGGTCCTTTAGTGCCAAAGAGGAGGAGGCTGAGCGAGTTCGAGAAAGTGCCAGATTAGCTGCCATATTCTGGACGCGTTGCAGCTTTTTAATCAGGATGTTAGGAGCGCCCAGAAGCAGTGCACTACAGTAGTCAATCCTACTGAGGATGATACTGCGCACTACTTCAGGTCTAGCAGAAAGAGGGAGCAAAGGAAGAACTTTCCGCAAAGATCAAAGCAGCATCATACATGTTGCGGTTAGTCTTATTAAGAAAAGCGTCCAGCTGTAGGTTTGGCCCAAACATGACGCCCAAATTATGAGCAGAATCTGCTGCGGCAACCATGCCCGGAGAGGACGTAGGCCAGACCTCCTCAGGGAAAGGATGAGGCGTACAGCCCAGTGAGCAATGAAGCACCTCTGTTTTTGACCATTAAATTGGAGAGAGTTTCGGCGCAGCCAGTCCGCCGTGGCTGTCTCCTTGGAGACCACATCCCTACCTTTAAAGGAAAAAATAAGCTGTGTGTCATCGGCATAATTGATGACCGTTATGCCGAAGGACTTGATCAACCGGATCAGCGGGCGGAGGTACAGATTGAATAAAATAGGGCTGATCGCCGAGCCCTGAGGAACCCCTTGTCCCACCCTTCTATTGCGAGATCAGAAGGGCGGCAGAGCCACCGCCTGTTGCCTATTTTGAAGGTAAGAGGCCAGCCAATCTATGGCCAGGCCAGCTACCCCGATCTTCTGAAGTCTGCTAATTAACATGACATGGTTGACCGTGTCGAACGCGGCCGACATGTCGAGCAGCACTAAAAACGCTGCTTGCCCCATGTCGACCCGCGAACGCAGATCGTCAAGAACAACCACCAGCGCAGACTTCGTGCCATGAGCCGGCCTGAAGCCAAACTGAGCCACATCCAAACAGGCATTGGTTTCGAAAAAACGAGAAAGAGATTTAGTGACCAGTTTCTCCAGTATCTTTACAGGGAAAGGCAGCAGCGAAATTGGCCTATAATTTGCCGGGCACATAGGGTCCAAAGTAGCTTTCTTTAGCAAAGGGGAGACCACTGAAGCTTCCAGCTATCTGGGACCGTGCCTGTACTAAGGGACTGGCAGCAGATGGAATAAAGAGGGGGAAACAATTCCTCCTGAAAAAGTTTCCAGAACTTATGGGGTAGCGGATCAGGGGAGACCCTGAGGACACACTATTGGCCAGCAGACAGAAATCCTCGTAGGAGGGGAGAGGGAAACAGGTCAGTTGCGGCGGCACCAGTTCATCCCTAATTGCACCTAGAGTGCATGGCGGAGATGGATCGAAAGATGGATCAGGAGGAGGTTGGGGGTCAGGCATACACGGGACCAAAAGGCCACTCAGGATGTTCGTGGTCTTATCTTCAAAGGCAGAGGCCAAGGAATCACACAAAGCCTGGGAGGCCGGAATATTGTTCGTGGTGCAGGCAGGATTAGAACAATTATTAACTATCTTGAACAGAGTCTGGGATTTATTCATTGCCTGGGAAAAATGTCCTCTAGGTATTTGGCTTTAGCACACTTGATCTGTGCTTTATAGTCCAAGAGAGATTTTTTATAAAGCACTCTATCAGGTTCGAGGTAGTGCTTCCTCCAGGATCTCTCGTCCTGCTTACAATGCAGTTTCTGTTGAAGGAGGTCACTGGAGAACCAAGGAGTGGCCAGCATTACCATAATCCAGGTGAGAGGGGATGAGAGCCTGAACCATCAGTTTCCTGGCCTAGAAAGGATGGAGAAGGAGGACCTTCTGGAGCATCCTCAGGATCCCATAGCATGAAGCCACTACCTTACATGCCTGAGTTTTAAAGGTTAGGTCCTGATGTAGCCAGATACCTAGGCTCTTTATCTGGGACTTGGGGATGGGGACCGGTGATGGAGCAAGGATTCGCACGTTAAGCGACTTGCTTGTATCAAGAACCTCAAATAATGTAATAGACTAAATCAACCTGTTTGTCTTACTAATTTTGCACATTTTTACACTACATGATGTGTCCCAGTGAAGCTTGCCTATGTGTTTACTAATTCTAATACGCTTGCCTCTAAAATTGTCGCTGCTACGTGGGAATTTAGTCTGCGCATGCGTCGGTCATACCCATGTGACGTGACGTACTCGCAGTTCTGGTGGGAATCTGTTGCTCATGCGCATTGCAATTAAGATGGCTGCTTTGTGTTCTCACATACTCTGAGCTTGCATTGCCGTTTTCGCAAAGCTGTTTGTTCTGCACTTACTCATAACGCTATAGTTATTATAAAGTAAGGGATGTAGTAATAGCCATTCATGGTGTAATCTTTTATTCTGGGTTTCTAAATTGTTTTCGCTTGCTTTTCATGTATCGTGTACTTTGGGCCTGGGAGGTGCTTACTTCCCCATTTTGGAAGCCCGTATGGTACCAGTCACGTGATGGGGAAAAGAAAACCATGCAGCAGTGGAACCCAGCCAGCTGGCAGCCAAGGCCAAGATGCTCCTGGGAACCTGAACTCAAACCTAGCCGAAGAAGCGGATCTGTACTAGAATTTGTTGCATTTGTAATAATTGCTGTATACCCCATTGTTCACTGTAAATCATATGTCGTGGGAAGCTAGAATTTAAGGGGTGGGTACGAAAACTGAATAGTAAGCCTGAGAAAGTCTAAAATGTAGGTGGTGTGATGACTTAACCTCCTCCTTTGACCAATCAAAATTGGGGATCCTTACACTTGCAACATTGGGGGGGGTACACTGACCCGAAAAACAGTATAACTAGCCTGGGTTTACCTAGAGAAATCGTCCGACTTGTCCGAATAGCTGACCTGTCACTGACCCAACGCACTCTATAGGTGACTGATACAGAGAGCTGCGGAGCACTCTGTCCGAATTTCTACAGACCCACTCGGGGTTTGGGAAACCTTAAGTGCTGGTGAAGCACTTTGCTGGGAGGTTCGAAACCCCAATCGGAGTTATTGGAAGATTCCTTGCAGAGAGGGAGTAGCGCAGGCGTTGCAACCAAAGATGCGGGTGTTGGTCGTACCCTTTGGTGAACCCGGTCCTGATCCAAAATTCTGGGGTTATACTGTCCTGACTGTCCATGAGCTGTACCTGCTCGCCTACTGGCAACCTAAGTCCTTGAGGGTCCTTTTCCCGTCTTTCTCAACTGACCCGTGGCCAGGGTTGGTCTTCACTCCATTCTAGATAAATATAAAGTCTGTGTGGGTGAATGTTTATCTAAACTTGCCTTCCTAACGTCTTGAATAAAGCATAATTGCATATGTTCCTTTTTCTCCCCTGTCCTTTATAAATGAGATTTTCATGCATTATTTGTCTATTAGCATGGTCCACTTTTCCACTACCTTTAGTCAAATGCTAAATCGTTTTTCTTATATAGTTTATGTTCCATTCTTACCCTCCCTCTAGAGAATAAGCACATCTGGATAAATCAAATTGCATAAGTTTCATTTCCTTTGAACCGTTAGTGAATTTCGAAAGTCTACTTTTGATTAGCATGTTCCCTTTCTTTACCCGCCTTTAGTGAAGTTGTGAAAGTCTGTTGATCTAAATTAGCGTGTTCCTTATTTTTCTCCCTCCTTTAATTTTCGATTTCTATATAATTCTCTGCCTTATTCATAGCTATACGATATTTCTAATTCTAGTTATAGACAGTTTGATCTGTGTTAATCTTTGGCTCATGACATATGATGATGATGATTAGATAAAGGTTTTCAAAACTTCCCGAGTCTGTGATCATTTTAATGAGTATAAACAGTATTAACATAGATATTGTATTGTGTTGACTACTTATTTTACAGCTAGCTCCTTGATCCATTGTGATCTTAGGTACCTGTGACAAGGATTGGTAAGTCAGGTACATTGGGAATAAATAGAAAGGAACAGGGTTACTGGTAGTAGAGTGTAGGTTACCCGATTAAATAAAAGTGTATTGAAATATATTATGGGCCCAAGTGTGCATATTTGGTAATAAAATTAGTTGGGTGACCTGCGCGCTCTATCAGTAATTTTCTGGTAGCAGAGGATGGTTAAGGACTAGTTAAGATAGGTAGATAGGTTATTTGCTGATAACTGTGTAAAATATAATTGCTGCTAAAAGTATCGATCGAGCGAATGTAAAATTGCTTTGAAATATTATGAAATGCTTTTAAAATATTTTTGATTAAATGCTGCTATATTGATTCATGTATTAACACAACTCGTTAGTGACTGTTATATGTTTTTCTGGAATCCCCAGGGGCAGAATAGTGGGTGGTAAGGAGAATACACCTCGCAGTGAGGTCAGTGGCTCGAGGAAAATTAGTGCATGGTTAGGCAGAACTGGAAGCGCTAATTAGGGTTTTCTGTATGAATAATTGAATAAATGATCGCAACGAGTTCGCTAATGAAATTTCAATTGTGATATAACCTAGTAAAGGTGACATGGACGGATTAGTAGGCTCATCGGAGTTTGAGAGATAGCAAAAGGGTTCGCTAGTGAAACTTTAGACTTAGTATATATCCCGAAAAGAAGTGGATGAGTCAAAGAAGTAGCAGGTTCACTAATGCTTGTGTGAAGGATAGGCAGAAGGGATTTATCCACAGTTTATGAAAAGTAGACAGAAGAGGTTTACTTGCAGTGAAACACATCTTTCCTTTCTAGACACTCGAGAACAGTGGCGAATGTTTTACGTTGTAAATTAAATAAAGCATTTGCACTTTAAGAGAAAGAAATAGAGTGTCCGTTACCTTGTGAAGGAGGGAGTCAGTCGCGGAGTTGCACTGACGTCACTCTGTGCCGCGCTGGTATTGGTCGAAACAGCGGGTGTGTAACGGAGCTGGTATTGTAAAGGAGGGGTGAGCGCAGGAGCGTGAGAACGCGTCTCACGGAAAGGCCGCGCTCCCATTGGTCGAAACCATTTGGAACCACAGTGTTGATTGGTTGTCGAAAATTGAAAGACGCACTAGCATTGGAAGAATATAGTAAACAGGAGTACGTATTTTTACACGATTTAAGTCTTTGCGAAATATATGTGGTATCCGACTCATCCCGAGACTCGACCTGATCCAAGATATCAAGGGTCTGTGAGAGATCAGTGGAAAGGTCGTAGACTAAACGGAATGTACGGAAGCAAGAGAAAAATGACTCTGCTAAACAGAGTAAAGAATTATTTTAAGAAAGACAAGACAATTAAGACAAGAGAAGAAGTTATCATTCCACCATCAAACACTCCCGCTTCATTTATGATGTTTGACAGAGAGTATCATGCTTGTGTAAGGTTGGAAAATTGGGTGGAATACAATAAAGATGACGCAATTTTAGCATTAACCTTAGAAGGTACCTTTAATTGTAGGATTTTGTTTAATTTGAGGACTCGAATGAATGATTTGCATCCCAGACCCAGACTAACGCAATAAGAGGCCCTAGAAGAATGGGAAATAGAGGCTTTTGAGAGGGACAGACCCAGAATGGACAAAGGGTTAGCAAAATTTTACCCAATAGCAAAGAGGGAGACCCGAGAGAAAAGAATGAAAGAATGGAGACAGAACATGATGGTAGAAGGACTGTTCCCAGTATTAACTGTAGACGAACCCGTGGGAGATAAAAGGACAGAGAAAACTAGACACTTAATGACTACTGGTGATTCTGAGGATGAATACCTGCAGGATTTATTAATTAAAAATCCACCACCATATAATGAGGGACCTAGGTTCCTGAGTACGAAAAATCCATTCTTTAGGCCTCCCTGTAATGAGGGGTCGAGCACATCTGAACTGACTGTTCCATATTATAGACCTTCCTGTAATGAGGGACCAAGTATGGCAAATCCAATTGCACCGAATCTTTACCCTCCCTTGATCCCACAGTTTGTACATGAAACCACCATGGAAAAGGTATTACAGGACCGAGAGAGAGAGGCTTTAATTAAACAGAGAACTGAATTTATTCAGATGATTTCCCAGTTAAATACAAGTCCTGAGGCTTTGACAATTCCAGTAACTATTGGCCCAGTTGTTCCTCTGTACGGGGATAAACAGGCTAATCCAAAGACTCCAGTTATAACTCCATCTGTAGTGCAGCCAAGAAAAAAGCCCTTAATAGTTGATGATCAGGCAAGTGAATGCGAATCTGTAATTTCCCTGATGGATTTACCCATAAGGGAACCAGAAGGCAATTCACAGAGAAAGAACATTCATATTGGTGCAAGAGAAGTCCAGATTGAGTCCTCGTCTGGTACTAGAAGTGCCACAGTAGTGACTCCTGAAGAAATAGATTGATGGATCCGAGAACTAGAGAAAATAAATCCTCATCCAAAACCATTAGATATTTATAAATTGAGAATAGAATTGGAAGAACTAATGGCTGGGAACGTAGGATTGGACAGGCTGAACACCCTTAGTGAGGAAGAATTACTATTCATTTGCAAAAGTATTACTCAAAACACCTGAGTGTTCCCTGAGAAATTAATGGACACTGCAGCTAGCATGGGAAAAGATGTTAGCAGATCCAAAGTATTGCAAAAGCCCTACAGAGCAGAATTTTCTGACAAAGATTTAGAAAACATGAACGTGTCAGGGAAAAAGGTGCAGATAAGAGAATTGCTGAACCTGTTACAGAAATGGGGAGACTTAGAAAAATGGAAAGCCAGGTGGGCAAAGAAAAAGGAAGACAGTAGATCCAGACAAGTGACTTCTGAATATGTCCTAAAAGAAACTGACAAGGCAGAAAACTTATATCCTATGTTTGAAGTGCCAGGTGGAGGATATGTACATGTTCCATGGTCCAGACAAGATATTGTGTCATTTACAAATGATTTTCCAAAATTACGAGAGAAACCTGTAGAGTGGTACAGACAAGTTGAGAGATTTGTTAAAGTTAAAAAATGCCTTCTGAAAGATTTAGATGGGTTCTTTGACATTGTAGTCCCTGTAGATTTATGGACAGAATGTAAAATTGCTGTTTATTGGCCAAGTGAAGCATATGCCAGAGACCCAAAGACAGGAGCACCCTCAGGGGAAGTGATGAGGAAGTATAACCAGGTAATGCTGTACCTGAAAGGAAAGGTGCCTGCAAAAGAAACTGATTGGACATGAATAGATAGAACTACCCAGAATCGAGATGAAACTGTGCATTCATACTATGAACGACTGTTACAGGTGTTCAAAACATACAGTGGGTTAGACAATATTGAAATGAAAGACATGACCCACTTCAATTATCGATTTGTGTTAGGATTAAGACCTGAAATTTCACAGTGGATTAAAGATAATGAAATCTGTTGGCAAGCCAAACCTATAGATGAAGTCCTTAAATATGCAAAATACTGCGAAGATGAGCTAGAAAATAAGAAAAAGGAATTAAAAGAAAAAGTCATGTGGGCACAAGTAAAATTAGCAAAGCACCAAGAACAGCAGTTAAGCAAAATGACAAATACTCAGAACGAGAACCCTGGGGGTGGAGGAAAACCAAGGGTAAAAATGAGTCGAGAGGAGGCCAGGAAGAAGTTCCCATGCCATGGGTTTGGAAAAATGGGGCACTGGAGGGACGTGTGTAAGGCTGTGCAGAACGATAATGTGCAAATTAATGATTTAAATCCACAGGCGCAGAATGAGGGACCACGGAAGACACCGCAACAGGTAAAACAGAATCAGTTGCCTCGTGCACCTAGGCCAAACTATAGGAGCAAAGCACACCAGGGTGAGGAAGCAGAGGTTTGGAAAGGAAGGGAGGTTAGAAATGCAGCAACTTCGTAATTTCTGTTGAATGATACATTTCTCTGTGACAAACCTTTCTGACGGTGCCTGAAGGGGGAGGACGAGGAGTGCGTGCTTGGCACCTCCTTGCCGGTAGACCAGTCAGGGCCATACATTGAAGGAAAGGTTGAAGGAAATGACATCACCTTTCTGTTGGACACTGATTGGCAGAGTGGCATTGATTAAGATGAACATACTACCTCTGCTTTTATTTTTGTTTAGTAATATCCCAATTAAAGTGAATTTGGCCTTTTTTAATGAACTAGATTCCATGATAAGAAGATTTATTTGGAATAAAAAGGCCAATAGAGTCAAACTTGCGGTAATTCAACTTCCTGTTAACCAAGGTGGACTTGCTCTTCCCCATTTTTATACATACTACGAGGCAGCCTTTTTTGATATAATGGCAGGATTATTAAAGACTAGTCAGACAAGAGACAATTTTTTTTTAATAGAATGCTTGAGGAATCTGGTTCTCAAATTTCTATTTTTCTAAAAACGGCAAAACTTCCAAAGAGAACACGATATAAGACACTGGTGGGGTATTCATCAAGACTACGGGTTTTATTTGAAAAACATGGCCCAGATGGATTCATCCATTTGAAACTTTCGGAATGTACTAAAATGGGTCTTAAGATCTCTTCAAACCATTTGTCAGAATGGGAATTGGCCGGTTTTTGTGAAATAAGGCATCTTCTCACGCAAAATACGTTAAGTAGTTGGCAAATGGTCAGAGATAGAAGGCATCCGAATCGGCTCATGTTTTTTCAATATTTACAATTGAGTTATTTTATAAAAAAAGTTATAGGAAATCTTGATAGAACACCTAATGCTTTGTTAACCGCGTTATATGGGGAAAAACATAAGGGTATTGGATTTTGGTATAAAAAGTTACCTCTTCCGGGTTCAACCAATATAATAGGCAACCATCTGGAGAAAATAAGTCTCATAACACAGTGTGTGGTGTCTGACAAAGACTGGGAGACAATAAGCTACTTAGGAAATAGGGCACTCCGAGCAGCCAATTATAAGAGGATGTCCTTTTGTTGTCGTTGGCTGGCATATTATACCCCGGAAGCTCTTCAAAAAATGTTCCCCGAATACGAAAATAAATGTTTTAGATGCAAAACTAGGGGACAGGGTGGCTGGCATCACATTTTCTTCACTTGCCCAAAGTTAGAACCCTTCTGGAGAGAGATTTTCATAGATCTGGAGTTGGCAATAGGGAAAACTCTTCCTCCAGAAGCGGAAGTTGCCCTTTTTGGCATTAGTAAAGACAGGACTAAGTTCAATGAATCTGAAGAAGTGTTTATTTTTATTTCCTCTGTCGTAGCAAGGTCTCTGATTCTGCAAAATTGGAAATCCACGGTGTGTCCTTGCCATGTTAAGTGGGTTAATAAAATGAAGAGAACTTATAATTTTGAGAGAGCATATGCAGGTAGAGTGGGTGCAACTGCAAGATTCGAAAGGAATTGGAAATATCTTGACCAGCTTGAACTATTAAAAGGAAGGTGATTGTTATATCCTAGTTAATTAAAAGATGACATTACATTTATATAAGAGGAAATATAAGTATTTGTATGCTATGCTATATCTAATTGCTAAGTACCTTTATTATGTTAACAGTTTTGTTCCTATATACCAGTACTTTATGGCACTAGTTACTTTATACAGGCGGAAGAAGAAAGGAATAGGAAAGAGAAAAATTCTTTTTTTTTTTTTCCTTTTATTTTTGCATTAGCACTTTATGAACAAAATATTTTCTATAATTATATATTGCCACTTTAATGCATTTGCACTTTATTAAGGCTACATGTTGCACATAACAACACCTTCAAGCGTCGGTCGTTCTACTCTTTGAATTTGCACTCTTTGTTCGGTATAATAATAGCAATATTATTTGTGATGTTGCCCCTTTATCACCAGTTGTCTATTGTCTACTGATTGGATAATTTTAAAATATGTTTTATTTTTACTGTGGTATTCTATTGTCTAGGGTTGTCTCTGGGATTTAAATGTGTCTAATTATGAAGAAATTTATGTACCAATGTATTATCTTTACCTACGGCTTGTAATAAAAAACTTTTGTAAAAAAAAAAACCTTTCTGTTGGACACTGGTGCTACCCGTTCTACTGTGAGAACAGCAGACGCTCCAAACCTACCCCTCTCGGGAGAAGCGTTCCAAGTAGTGTGCGTTTCTAATAAATTAATTAGTACCCCAGTTACAGAGCCCATGGATATTAAAATAGGGAATTTCAAAGAAATGCATGATTCGTTGTTTGCGATTCAAGTCCTGTGAACTTACTAGGACGAGATTTGCTGTGCAAAATGAACTGCACCATCTTTTGCACACCAAAAGGCGTTGAAATTCAGACCCCAGATGAAGACGGAATTTACAAATTAATGTTAACAAGACCTGACTCAGATCTGTACCCGGATCATCTCAAAGTAATGACCGAAAATACTGTCCACTTCTTGTACAAATTTGGCCACCCAAAGTATTTAAAAAAAATAAAACTGAAGACTTTGAGATCAGCGGCCAAACTATGGTATCAGATCAGGAATACTCTAAATATACCCTACTATAGTGAGTTTGCGCCTATATGGGACTCTCCAGGAACCCCAGAGTGTCTCAAAGACAGTTTGACAAACCCGCTAAAAACATCAAGCTTTCAAGTATGGGGCCAATTATTAATTAGGAATATCTTAACAAACTGGGAGACTCTATGTGCGAGTAAACATGCATCCCTCTCAAAGTTTAAGTTCTATCAGCTTTCTGGCTGGGCAAAAACCATGAAGGAGAAATGCAGTGGAAATAAAATCTTAGAAGCATTGATGATAAAGAATTCTCCCATAAAGAAAGAAATTGCATGGTGGTACTGGGCACTGATCGAAGCCAAGGAGGAAGATCTACTGATACCAGAAAATGCTTTGGGGAAGGATCTGCCATCGCTGGACCTCTAAAACATGTGGCAAGTATCCATGAGCAAATGTTGGTCTATTGTGAAATCTGCCACCCTAAGAAGAAATCACCTCTTTACTTCCCACAGAGCCTATTGGACGCCGAAGTGTCTATTTAAGATTAGTGACACCAACATGAAATCCTGTCCAAAATGTGGTCTACTAAGGTCAGATGACGTGCATATGTTTTGGCAGTGCTCTAAACTTGAAGGCTTCTGGCAGGAAGTGAGTAAAATCTTAGAAGCGGTATTGAGAAAACCTCTTATAGTAAGTACTGATCTTGTTAATTTTCGGGTTAGTCGGCAAGAGGGGGTAACACCGTTACCAAGAAAAGAAGAGAATTTGTTGTTTATGTTGATTTTGCTTGCACGAAGGGAACTGTGTATTAAATGGATAAAAATAGTTCCCCCCACACACTTAGAATGGGTGGCCTCAGTTAACAGAGTAAATAAGTGGGACAGCAAAGGGATATCCAGTAGGAAATATAACTATTGGGAGATGTGGGAAGATTCACATTTTGCTAACTAATTGGGAAATCTAGAACATCGTTATGATCAGGCCTATCTATTTCCAATGATTATGCAATGGCAATAAATTTACAAGCAGGATGCTTGTATGAGTGGCCAGGGTGGCCTGTGAAATCTGACGAAACTAATGTACATAGACAGCATTCATTTCCCTTCTTCTCCCACTCCTCTCCCTGTGGGCACCATGGATACTGTAAATTATTGACCATATCACCCTGCCAGTAAGAACCCGTACCCCTATGCATATGTACAGCCATTCTAGGCACCATGGCCTTTTCTTTTACCCATTGGAATCCCCAGCTTCCCTCCTGCGCGTATCTTGCACCCCCTCTCTCATGTATAGACCATGAAACCCTTTCCCTCTGCGCGATCCTGATGTGAAAGGTAACCCTCCTGCTTGACCCAGGCCTTCCCCATTTTTCCTCTCGCAGAAGCATCCTTCGCCTCAGCTGACGTAGCCCCCCCCCCCCAGTTGTATCTGACTGCCCCTGTTCTCTCATGTACAGGTCATAAGATCTCTCTCTCTCTCTCTCTCTCTCTCTCTCTCTCTCTCTCTCTCTGCGCGACCCCGGCCCTGCACGCACCCTGGCCCCCTCTTTCTCCTCACATGAACAAGTCATAAACCCTCTTCTTACGCAAAGCCCTGTCCTTGAGAGTCACGGCCGCGCCTGACCAGCACCTCCTTCCCTTCCATGAATGCCCCTCTGTTGACAAGCCTTCCCTCCGCACTCGATTGTCCACGCGGCATTAATACCACTCCTTTGATGACCCTTTCCCCCCGAGTCCAGCTGACCACACATGTCCGAGGCCATCTCCTGAGCCAGGAGATACCATTTACTGCCCTTATTGTATGAAGTCACTCCTCTTCAAAGGATCCTCTATTGGTCTTAGCCACCCCACCCCTTGGGCTATGATCAGGCGTACACATCCTACAAAACACTCAGTTGCGTGATTGCCCTCCCCTCTTATCAGCAGGTCAAGGGTCCCCATTGTGAATGTATATGGGTAGGATCACCACGAGGATTATAGGGATGTCTTTCCTTTTGCGTCACACCGTCCTGATTGTGTTATCCTGTGTTCTGTAGAGTATAAAAAGCCAGAGTCTCAGCTCACTTGTTAGAGCACCTCCCGAAAGACACAGTGTTTCGTGTCCGAAATGACATGCTCTCCTCATGAGAAATAAACTCTGTTCTTGATTCCTGCTTCCAGCGCCCGTCTCTTTATTTGGTAATTATTCAGAATGGGAACTAAGAGGCGGTTTGCGCCAGCAGCCTGGGCATCGATAGGAATATGGTTCCGTTTTCCACAATTGGCGTCCCAACGCGGGGTCCATCAGTGACATGGGGTTCGGTAAGAGAGATCCAGACGAAGAAGTGAACATCTAAATGATCGGGGCATGCCTGCCTTGAGAGGGCCCTCGCCCGGCGGCCGATCGACAGAGCTTCACCAATTCTGAACGGACCTCTCTTGCAGTGACCTATTGTCCTGACTGGAATCCCACAGGAGTGCTACATGGAGTAAGAGAACGAATGGGCGCTGGAGGAGGAAGTCGAAGAACTGTCCGTATGGTCCGGTCCGGGTAAGATTAAGTAGGGCGTTCTTACGCCTGATTGGTAGGGTGGTTCTATCCACCGAAATTGCTAATTGATTGTATTGAAAATCGGTATCTGTATACCGAAATTGCTGATTGATTGTATTGAAAATCGGTATTTGTATACCGAAATTGCTGATTGTTGATTGTTTATATTGAAAATCGGTATTTGTATACCGAAATTATTGGTATTGGTTCATTTAGCTTTGAGGGCTACTTGACATATTGGTTCTCTTTTGAGAACGAGACATTCTCTGTTTGCAAACAGCGGCGAATAGGAACGTCGTCCCTCTTTGCAGATAGAGAAGGGTAGGTAATGCAGACTTTTTGTCCCCATTGTAATTCGTCATGCCTACTTTTCTCCCCACTGAATTGTTTGAAGTCGATTGATAACCGATTGTTGTTCTTTAAGAATTGTTGAAGTCGATTAATAATCGATGTTGTTCTTTAAGAATTGTTGAAGTCGGTTGATAGTCGATGGTTGTTCTTTGAGATCTTCCCTGTCTACAAACTGAGACGAGTAGAAATATTCTGTCTTCCTTTTTGGATAGCGAAGGGCAGGCAATGCAGACATTTGTCCCCGTTGTAATCCGTCATGCCTGTTTTTCTCCCCACTGATTGATTGAAAACCTGGACATTGTTTGTTCCAGGCATTGTTTCGTTTGAGGTATTTTCCGCCTGCAAACAACGTGGAATAGAGATATTCTATCTAGTCTTTGCAAGTAGAAAAGGGTAGGTTATGCCCCTTTGTGAATTCGTCAGTCCTACCCACTCCCCACTGGTTGGTTATTGTGGGGTAGCTCGCATGGTCCGCCCAGGAGACTACTCTTATGGAGGACATATGCTCTCTACTCATGGGCCATTTAGTAGAAATAGACCGACTGGTCCGTCCAGGAGGCTACCCTAGTAAATGGAAGTACATCGCTCGGTCCGTCCAGGATGATACCCTAATGAAGGAATATATGTTCCCCTTTTGATCGATAATCTCGTTCCACCCCGGACCATTTATTGGAGGGGACTCGTCTGGTCCGTCCAGATGTACCCCCCCCCCCAGTGAAAAGGACACATAAAAATATGAAGTGATCACCATTCCCTACTAACAGAAAGCTTTAGCTCGAAACACGCTAAGGAAGAGAAAGAAAAATAAAAGGAAATCAGGCTAAGTCAGTAACCCCCTGATGAGCTTTTGACTTCACCAAAAATAAGAAACATTAGAAATAGTTCGTAATAAAGAATGTAAAGTGGCGAAAAGATTTGATAGCAGAACATAGCCGCGAGGTAGCTAGGCTTCACTGCCTGTTCCTGCTCGCAACATGTCAGCCTCATTGCCCGCCCCGCCCAAATAACGGTCAAATGAAATAGAAACAACTCAATAGGTACCTACCCCCATTCCGGAAACTCCCGAAGTGCAACAGGTCCGCAGTTACGCCCATCCGGAAGGCGAGGCCTCGAGGCACGAGGGGCCCGCCTGACCACGGTCGGGAGGAGAGGATGTTGGGCAGGCGGTCCAAAGAATGGCAGAGTCCTCTCCTTCTCTCCTCTTCCGCTGCCCTGCAGGCCACGGGGGGGGGGGCTGTCTTGCCTCAGCCACCGACCACCCCCCCCCCTTCTGTCTCTCGCCTGGTCCGACCCACGAAGAAGGCGGAAGCCGAAGGCGAGAATGGCGGCGAATCAAGTAGTCCCGCCACATTTCAAATTCGCCGCATGCCATCGCCTGCCTGTCAAAGGCCGAAGCCAAGGCGAAAACGGCGGCAAATCAAGTAGTCCTGCCAGATGCCAAATTCACCGCATGCCGCCGCCTGCATAGGTAGAGGCAGTCCTGCCACATTTCAAGCTCCCCGGAGAGTTGGAGGTAGTCCCGCCACATGTCAAGGGAAAGGGGGGGGCTGTCTTGCCTCAGCCGCCGACCACGCCCCCCCATCATCAATGGCTGGCATGGCCGATATCGAAGACGACGGAGCCGAGGAACGGCGCGGGGTCGCTGGAAGGGGGAGGCGGCGCGAACGACCCTCCCCCACCTCCCTCCAGGTGGAGGCTTCCAGCGACACCCCAATGCTCTTACTTAAAGAGGGTCAACATCATAAAGCGGTCCTCTGCCCAGGACGGGCACTCGCTCCATATCGCCTCTCCTCGACCTTGAAGATTCTATAAGAGCCGGGGGGCCCCCGACCCCCCTGCATGGGTGCCCCCACCCCCTCACCGGGAACCACGACATCGGTGCAACTCTTGCCGGCACCAGCCTCGGATTAGAAATGGCTAAAATGCAGCCACGGCACAGACTTGTTCAGTTCCGGAGGAACACCAGGATGACCCGGTAGGAAAATTGTTGCCGCCCTTCCCACTCTTTGACTCATGGTCCATATTGTTAGACTGTTAACCTTATAGCACAAAACTTTTTGAATTCCCAACGGAAGGCTCTGGGCCAACCATACAAGACTAGAGACATCCTGACTGTGCTGGAACTTGCCTGGCCCCACCTAAAATGGCGCCAACACAAAATGAGACTTTTTGAATGAACTTTATTGTACCATGACCATGCAACTTTTTTTACCCCGAGATATATATAACGTTTTGGATAATGAAAGTAGATATGAAGGATATTGAGCATGTGCTTGGACAATGAATTGACTTAGGGTGGGTACTGATTATGAGTTGGGAAATGAATTGGTGTAATTTAGATAAAGAATGAGTATTGGATAATGAATTATGAATTGATTAAAACTGAGTTCTTGACGTGCATCATGCCTGCTCTGAAGGAAAATTTTAACACGATTTTATTGCACTGCTGCACTTTATGCAATGAACTGCCACCGATATCGTTTATTAAAAGTATTTTGAAAAAGAAAGCGTGGTTGTAGCAGTTGCCTTAATGAGTTTTGGATGTCTTCCTACTGTGAGCGAAGAATAAGTATGATGAAGGATGTAGATGAAAAGGGATCAGATATTTGACAGCTACAATTATGTATCGCAGGCAGCCAGGAAAGGTGTTTTAGACACCCTTAAAACGACTCCGCAGAAAATGCCTTCTGACCGTCACCCTTGCACCCGATAAAGGCGGTTACGACCAAGTAGCTCATGTAGATACTCAGATCGTCAATGATTGTCTATATGACACCACTGGTCCCTCTGGGCTGAAATGCCGAGATGGTAAAGAAAGACAGTACGTGGAGAGGGGTCGAGTATGTGGTAAGTAAAAACTTTTTCGGACTACTACATGCTGGTGTACTTTGAATGCTGCCTCCCCACCCCTTCTTTTCCCTCCCTTCTGCAGGTCACGTCAGAACGTCGGCTGAAGTGTGGAAGAGCGACGGTCGGATCACCGACGAAACAGGAAAAGAGGGAATATGTGTGTGGTCGTTATAACGATAGGTTTTTAAAAGAAAAGACGTAGACTTAACATGACTGTTCCTCCTTAGGACATAGCGACTGAGAGGATAGACTGACACAGAAACTGGACAGGTACTGATTGACGAAAAATTGACTAGAAATGACGTGTTAAATAATATAACTAGACGTTTTGACTAGGTAGGGAAAGGACAAAGAAAATTGTACGGGTAAGGGTTGCCACGGCACCACCCGTCTAGGAAGTTAGAAATGTTGCTAATGTTCAAAATGCACTACCCCCTTTTCTCACACTCTTGTAGATATAGCCAAGCTGTCCGACTGTTCTCCCGATCAATACTTGCCGTTGCCTCAGCCTGGAGAACTTCCCACCACAGGAGGGAACAGAAAAATGGCTTAAGATCCAACCATGGGTAACTAGCAAGACCAGGTTAATTACTGATCGACCAGCCGAGGTGTGAGTATTGGTAATTGGGAACGCTCGCAGGCGTGACAAGCAAGAAGGGAAAGGGGGGAAGGGTAGAAAGAGCAAGCACATAGATAAAACAGGATAGTAAAGATACGTAGGATATGCATAAAAAAAAAAAAAAAAGATGTTGTAGGCTAACAATTGTTTCCTGTTTTGTCGTGAATGTCTTGTATATGTGTAATACATGTGCCGTCTTCCCTGTCTGAGTTTGTGTGTGTGTAAATGTACGAATTTATGTCTTCCCTCTGTCTGTATCTGCATGTTATCTAACCTTTGCTGCTCTGTGTTGTGAGCGCACTAAATGACCTATTTTTGTACACGTTTCTCTCTCTCTCTCTCTTTCCCTCTCCCTCCCCCTCTCTCTCTCACTCTCTCTCTCTCTCACTCTCTCTCTCTCTCACTCTCTCTCTCTCTCCTTACATGTCATACGTGTACCGAATGGCTCGTTTAGATTGCGGACGACTCTCACTCTCTATGAGAGTCTCCCTATTTTTCTTCTCTCTCTTTTGGTAAAATTGTGCCCCACCGGCACCAGTCTGATTTGATACACGTTTGAACGCGAAGGTGTTCAGTGAAATTGACCGAAACTAAAATGACTGTATCTCGCCATGTTACTGCCTCTCCTTTCCGTAAAATGAATGAACTTGAATTGGCTGAGAAGGAAAGGACAGGTAAGACGACTAAAGTCCCCCAAATCAGGCCATTTATAGGGGAACTGCATGTCAATGGCATCCTATGTCTGTTCTTCAGAGACGAACGCCAACGTCCAGATTGAACTCCCAACGCCCGGATTGCCCCACCCCCCTTTGCACCCAAGCGCAAGCGCCCGAAGCATCCCCGCCCCATTTTTGATAGAACCACTCCTGTTGTCCCAGGTATAAATATAATGACCATGGGTAGCTGCTGACCCTTGAGGAAATCTTGTTTTGCCCGACTCTCGACGATAGTACCCCCGCCCTGTCTGAAAATGTTAGCCAGTTCTGAAGGGAAATGCTGCGCTAATGTTGAAAATGATGTAATGCACAGTTGATGGAAATATTATCTTGTCCTCACTCGAATCATAAATGGGCCGATGAATATACCTGCCATAAACTCAGTAGGAATGCTGACACATGCACTGCTTGGTAATAGACCTCTGACTGTGATCAATGACCATAAGAACTCAAATGCGGAAAAATTGAGGGAGGAATTCATATGCGTAGATATCTTCTTCTGCCATTTCTCTAAAACATTGTCTTGTACCTATTCAAAGATTCACGATCGCCGAAGGAGATGGGTCAGATGTGACGTACAGCCCGACTGCAGATCCTGGGACACGTGTGACCTCGACCAAAAAAAAGTGGAGCCGCAGAGCAACGGGATACGGGACGAGACCGCAATCTCAACGTGGAATATGAAAAACGATGGGCCGCCCTGAAGCCCTCCGTCTGCTAACCCACGTGTGCCTGGAATCTCTGTCCGCCATCCTTGAGCCCGGTTGATGGGCTTGCCTGCTTGTTACCCTTTGCTCCCTTGGTCTCTTTTGTGTGTCCCAAGAACTCTGACCCAACTCCGCTCACTCTGTCCCTTATCGACTATTTGAACAACACTAACCCACTTTCCCACGTGACTTTTTGCCAAAGGAAAAGAACTGCAATTATATGGGGAGAGGGTGTTGCCACAGAACTATAGGTGCCAAGCGTAAGGCGCCGCCAAACGGACTGCCTAGGGAACAGGACTGTGGTCTAACAGCGGAGGACTGACCGCACCCTGCAACGCGAAAGGATAGAACAGAGCTGGACCTATAGCTCCACCGCCGGTGCTCAACAGCGCCAACGAAAAATACTCGGATTAGAGCCTACCAGTGATGGCTCGCTGATAAAAAGACACTGGGACGAAGAGATCTTGTGTATTGAACTGAATTCCGCTCTCAACTACCTGGTCAAACTGTTCATTGGTCACATTTTTAAGTCAGAAAGATTTATACTATGTAGTGCTTTTCATTGCCAGGAACACAACGAGAAAAGTAATTTCCTATGTACTGCATTCTTACCATCACCTTAACTGTCTATGATTGTACGCCACATGTTGGCATCAACAAAGTGCTAATTCGTTAACGATGCTTGTCTACCTGTAATGCCATCAGCTGAAAAAAAAAAAAAAAAAAAAAATGATTGCTGTCATGTAAAAAGGGGCGACTGTGAAATCTGACGAAACTAATGTACATAGACAGCATTCATTTCCCTTCTTCTTCTCCCACTCCTCTCCCTGTGGGCACCATGGATACTGTAAATTATTGACCATATCACCCTGCCAGTAAGAACCCGTACCCCTACGCATATGTACAGCCATTCTAGGCACCATGGCCTTTTCTTTTACCCATTGGAATCCCCAGCTTCCCTCCTGCGCGTATCTTGCACCCCCTCTCTCATGTATAGACCATGAAACCCTTTCCCTCTGCGCGATCCTGATGTGAAAGGTAACCCTCCTGCTTGACCCAGGCCTTCCCCATTTTTCCTCTCGCAGAAGCATCCTTCGCCTCAGCTGACGTAGCCCCCCCCCCCCCAGTTGTATCTGACTGCCCCTGTTCTCTCATGTACAGGTCATAAGATCTCTCTCTCTCTCTCTCTCTCTCTCTCTCTCTCTCTGCGCGACCCCGGCCCTGCACGCACCCTGGCCCCCTCTTTCTCCTCACATGAACAAGTCATAAACCCTCTTCTTACGCAAAGCCCTGTCCTTGAGAGTCACGGCCGCGCCTGACCAGCACCTCCTTCCCTTCCATGAATGCCCCTCTGTTGACAAGCCTTCCCTCCGCACTCGATTGTCCACGCGGCATTAATACCACTCCTTTGATGACCCTTTCCCCCCGAGTCCAGCTGACCACACATGTCCGAGGCCATCTCCTGAGCCAGGAGATACCATTTACTGCCCTTATTGTATGAAGTCACTCCTCTTCAAAGGATCCTCTATTGGTCTTAGCCACCCCACCCCTTGGGCTATGATCAGGCGTACACATCCTACAAAACACTCAGTTGCGTGATTGCCCTCCCCTCTTATCAGCAGGTCAAGGGTCCCCATTGTGAATGTATATGGGTAGGATCACCACGAGGATTATAGGGATGTCTTTCCTTTTGCGTCACACCGTCCTGATTGTGTTATCCTGTGTTCTGTAGAGTATAAAAAGCCAGAGTCTCAGCTCACTTGTTAGAGCACCTCCCGAAAGACACCGTGTTTCGTGTCCGAAATGACATGCTCTCCTCATGAGAAATAAACTCTGTTCTTGATTCCTGCTTCCAGCGCCCGTCTCTTTATTTGGTAATTATTCAGAATGGGAACTAAGAGGCGGTTTGCGCCAGCAGCCTGGGCATCGATAGGAATATGGTTCCGTTTTCCACAGGCCAGCTCCCCCACTTCGAGGCAAAAGTATTGATAGTGTCATGGACGTAAGGGGACCCGACTCTGTAAACACATATAGCGAGTTTTCTCAACTCCTGAGGTTGTGAAGGTCCGGAAAGTAGAGAAACAGGTCCCTGATAACTCCAGCTACACTCTATTGCGGAATGAGAAAAAAAAGACCTGACTCAGAAATTAAAAGACTAACAATACAAGACTTACCTGAAGAGCTCCAACAGACAGTGAAAGCAGAAGTGTGGGATTTATCTGGGAAAGATGTAGGACTAATGGCAAATGTTGACCCAATTAAAATTTCGATAAAAGAAGATGCAGTTTACCCGAATACTAAACAGTATAAAATGAGTGCAGAAGTGAAAGCAGGGGTTGCTATTGAAATAAAAAGGTTGTTGGGAGCAGGCATCATACAGAAGGGAATGAGCAGTCCTTGTAATACACCCATAATTGGAATAAAGAAACCGAGTGGTAAGTACAGGGTAGTACAGGACCTGCGCAAGGTAAATAAAATTGTTATTCCTTGCTGCCCTATTGTGCCAAACCCTGCAGTGATCTTATACCAAATACCATGGAATGCTGGATGGTTCACTGTCATCGACCTGTGCCATGCATTCTTTTCAATTCCACTGCATCCAGACAGCAAATTTCTTTTCTCATTTAAATTCGACAGTCATGACTGGAATCGTGTCCCTCAGGGGTACACAGAGAGTCCTTCGATTTTCAATCAAATTCTGAAAAAATGCCTTGAATCCTTGGTATTGCCAAGAGAATCAGTCCTGGTGCAATACATAGACGACCTCTTGCTGGCATCTAAAAGCAGGAAAGACTGTGTCATTGACACCACTACCTTACTGTACCATTTAGGGGAAGGGGGACATAAAGTGTCACCAGACAAACTACAGTTCTGTATCTCATCAGTGAAATATCAGTGAAATATCTGGGGCACCAGATAGAGAAGGGTATCAAGAAAGTTACTACATAAAGAATTAGGATAATTCGAAACATGCATCTGCCAAATACCCAGAAAGAAATCAGAATGTTTCTTGGAGTTGTAGGATACTGTAGGCAGTGGATTGTGGGATTAACAGCCCTAGCAAGACCATTGATAAAAATGACAAAGAAAGGAGCAAAAGACCCAGTGAGATGGGATGATGAAAGCATGACAGCTTTGAAATTACGAGAATGTCTGTGTACAGCGCAAAAAAGTTTGCACTGTTTTTTGACACACGAGACAATTGTGCACTTTCAGTCCTGACCCAAAGTCATGGTTTAACCAGACGACCTGTAGAGTATTTTTCCTCTACTTTAGAGCCAGTGGCTGCTGGATTACCTGGATGTCTGAAAGCAGTAGCTGCAACTTGCATGAGCCTTGAACAAAGTGAGTCTATCAATATGGGACATCCTGTAACTGTGTATGTTCCACATGCAGTTGTAATTTTGTTGACCAGAACCAAAACTCAGTACCTCACACCAAATCGGCTGAGTAAATATGAGAGAATTCTTGTAGGTGCAGGAAATGTAACCATTACCCGATGTAATATCTTGAATCCAGCCACTCTCCTACCAAACTCACTCACAGGAAGGCGTGAGGGGAGAAGTTGGGCATGACTGCCTAGACCTGACTGAGCTCAGCACAAAACTCCGCCCTGACATAGGAACAGTACCCTTGACTGATGAAGATTATGAGCTGTTTGTAGATGGCTCATGCATGAGACATGAGAGCGGAGGCTTAAGTGCTGCCTATACGGTGTGCACTTTAGGAGGTCCAGTGGTAGCAGGCTATTTATATGGAGTAAAGTCTGCACAAGTAGCCGAATTGGTTGCATTGGCAAAAGCCTGTAAATTTGGGAAGAACATGAAAATAACCATATACACTGATAGCCAGTATGGTTATGGGGTTGTGCATGACTTTGGCCAATTGTGGCTGCAAAGAGAGTTCCTGACTTCTTCAGGTACTCCTATCAGAAATGGAAATTTTATGCAAGAATTACTGGAAGCAATCCAGTTACCAAAAGCATTGGCAGTGGTCAAGTGTGCTGCTCACAAATCTGGCGATGACAAAGTGACAGCAGGTTATCGATATGCTGACCAACTGGCCTAACATTGTGCTAAATACAAAATATCAATCAATACAAATTTGGGGGTAGGCGGAAACAGCTGCCAACTTATGGTGGTTGAAGACATAAAAACATGGGAAGAACTGAGAGATTTGCAGGATGCAGCAGAACCAAAAGAAAAGGAAAGGTGGAGAAAATGTGGTTGTCGGAGGAGGAATGAGGATGGTGTCATTGTTTACCTTGGTGATATGCCTGTGTTGCCAGACTGCATGCTTGCTCCTATGGCTAGATTGATACATGGAGATACCCATTTAGGAAGAGATGCAATGATCCGTGTTTTAGACAGACATGGTTCAATTCGAAATTCAGAAACATAGCAGAGGCATTCTGCCAAAGGTGCTTAATATGTCAGCAATTTAATCCCGGAAAGAAAACAGTAGTTTTACCAGGAACAATTGGGAAAGCAGAAGGTCCTTTCATAAGATTGCAAATTGACTTTATTCACTTACCCCCCTGTCAAGGAATGAAGTACGTCCTCGTAATTGTCTGCCTATTTTCAAAATGGGTAGAAGCGTATCCTGCACGCAGAAACGACAGCATCACTGTAGCCAAATTGTTACTGAGGGAACTGATACCTAGGTACGGCTTTCCAGTCACAATTGAATCAGACAGAGGTGGGCATTTTCAAAGCGAAATAATAGGACAAATCTGTGAATCATTCAAAATCACGCAAAAACTACACTGTGCATATCGCCTAGAGGCTTCTGGAGTGGTAGCAAACTGAATGGCACAATTAAATCAAGATTGGGAAAAATTTATGAATCGACTCAAATGGAGTGGCCAGATGCTTTGCCCCTTGTCTTGATGGGACTTAGAAGTATTCCAGACGGGAAGACAGGCTTGAGTCCCGATGAGATACTGATGGGAAGAGCAATGCGGCAAGCATGGGTGCCAGGACACAAACTGATAAACATATCTGATGATTTGGTGCTAGAGTACTGCAAGCAACTGGGTGACCAAGTGCATTCTATCTCTCACCAGATTGGAGAAGACGCCGTCGCCAGACCAGCAACTCGAGCCCATGACTTGAACCCTGGTGATTGGGTTGTAATTAAGAAACATACTCGGAAGAGTTGCCTTGCACCGAAGTGGGAAAAAAGAAGACAGGTGATTCTTGTTACCACAACAGCGGTCAAGTGTGCAGGTGTGCCAAGGTGGATCCATGCGAGCCATACAAAGAAAGTGACAGAAGATGAAGAAGAAACTGAGGCTGAAGGTTGTGCAGCTGAGGGGTCTCTTGAAGTTGGTCCTGAAGTAGCTGAAGAAGAACAACCGAGCTCCAGTCAAGATGATTGGGTCCCAGTAATCGACCTGACACTCGATCCAATAAGAACCAGAAGACAAACCTACTTAGATAGAGAGTGGGATAGTGAGGACAAGACAGGAATAGAAGGAGATAATCAGATCATCGAAATCCAAATCAAATCTGATGATGAGGAAGGCCAGGTAGGGACAGAGCAGGTTATTGACACATCCAAAAACTCCAGAGCCTGAAAAGGGACAGATAGAAATTAGAGAAGAAGTTTGAAGTGCTTGAACAGGGTCAGATAGAAGTAGATAAATGTGTTCAGGAACAAGAAATTGAAACAAAACAAAGCCAAATCCAGCAAATACCTGAACAAGGCCAGCTTAGTGACTAGGCAGAAGAAACTGACATAAGACCTGGAACTAGTCAGACAGGAAGGGAAGAAGAAGACACAGAAGCAAATGTGCCACAACTGAACGAGAATAAAAGAGCATTTGAAGAAAGCCAAATTACAGTGCCAGTTAAAAGTTTCAAGAAAAAAGATAGAGAACCAAGATTTGTCAAAAGACTGAGACTGAGATTAAAAACTATCGACGAAGAACTTGAGCAGGAAAATCAAGACTCCAGTAAAGCTGACCAGTCTGGAGCAAAGCCTAAGAGACGAAGTGCCCGAATAAAGAGACTAAACAACAAGTATCAGAGTCCTGAATGGACTTATCTGGTGTTGGAAGATTTTGAAAATCTTGAAATAAGTGACGAAAGTGATGAAGAATTGATTGCTGATCAAACTGACGAAGAAGTGCAACCAACCTGAAAGTTGCCCTGTGTAAGCAACCCGTGTAAAGTTACAAAGAGGGGTTGAAGCTTTTGTTTTTAAGCCAAAATGTCTGATTCCACTGTGAATGGAAGGCCAAGACGAAATCGTTGTAAAACATGCTGCAAAGTATGTTTGTGTAGTATAGCATTAGTACTGATATTATGGATAGGACTAACCATAACTATTCCTTACATGATGAGCAAAGACACTAATTTGTACCCTACTAAACCAGTGACAGATGACACAGAAGAGCAACAAACCGAAGACGCACCACAGAGAGTAGATACACTAGGGAAAGCAGTTAGCCTTAAGCAAACTAGGATGTTCTAAGATACACCAGATGAGGAAGGACTACATTATCATAGAATTAAGAACAAAACTCATTTAAATATATTTACAAACTTGTTAGTACACTACCTAGAAGCAATGGAGATAGAAGACTGTTACGTCTGTATGAAGCTACCTACTTCAGTAGCTGAGGGTGTGACCTACCATCACTTCCCACTAACATATGGAATTTCTTGTAGTATTTTAGCTAGTTTATTCTATAAAAGAGGACCGTTACAGTATTATTACTATAAACGTAGTTGTGATATTTTCTGAAATTTCTGTGCGAAGAAACCTGAATCCTTTACATACTACTAGAGACGTAGCAAAATATATCGGAGAATATTTTCTGACTGTAGGTAAATTAAATATAGATGACGCACACAGAAATAACCTGACCTGTACATTACAAGAACAAGAGAACATGTTTCTAAATATGGTAGAGAAAAGAAGAGAGAGTTTCCAAAAGAAAGTAAAGGACAAGAATCAGAAAATTCCCAAATGGGCTGAAAACATAGATAGCACCTCAAATGGTGGAGGTAATGCTGCATTGTTGCTGGATTTCGAAAAGAAAGGGAAACTTTGGGGCATATTATCAAGGGGGTTTATCTCCGCTTTTTTGGCTTTAAAAGCCAAGAAAGCGGAGATAATTTTATCTCCCTATTACCTAGCTGTCGCTAACACCAGTTAGCGACAGCTAGTAGGAGATAGCGACCATCTTGGGCCCCGCTTTGCATGTCAGTGATATTTATCACTAATGACATGCAAAGTGGGCGTGCCAAGATGTTAGCGACTGGAAACAGTCGCTAACATCGCTATCTCCTATTACCAACTTTTGGAGATATTCACGCTAAGCGCGAATATCTCTAAAAGCTAACACCTGCCCCTGAGCAGTTCTTAGCCATGTTATCCAATGGTAGGTGGATAACATGGCTAAGAGCATTTGCTCGAAAATGCATGAATATCGCTTACTTTACAGCGATATTCATGCATTTCGGCCAATTTTTATCGCTTAGGAGATAAGCCTTGATAATATCAAGGCTCCTTAGTGATAAAAATCGGCGATGCTCAGCGATATCATTTCGCCGGTCCTGATCCAAAATTCTGGGGTTATCCTGTCCTGACTGTCCATGAGCTGTACCTGCTCACCTACTGGCAACCTAAGTCCTTGAGGGTCCTTTTCCCGTCTTTCTCAACTGACCAGTGGCCAGGGTTGTTTTCACTCTATTCTAGGTAAATATAAAGTCTGTGTGGGTGATTGTTTATCTAAACTTGCCTTCCTAACGTCTCGAATAAAGTATAATTGCATATGTTCCTTTTTCTCCCCTGTCCTTTATAAATGAGATTTTCATGTATTATTTGTTTATTAGCATGTTCCACTTTTTCACTACCTTTAGTCAAATGCTAAATCGTTTTTCTTATATAGTTTATGTTCCATTCTTACCCTCCCTCTAGAGAATAAGCAAATCTGGATAAATCAAATTGCATAAGTTTCATTTCCTTTGAACCGTTAGTGAATTTCGAAAGTCTACTTTTGATTAGCATGTTCCCTTTCTTTACCCGCCTTTAGTGAAGTTGTGAATGTCTGTTGATCTAAAATAGCGTGTTCCTTATTTTTCTCCTTCCCTTTAATTTTCGATTTCTAAATGATTCTCTGCCTTATTCATAGCTATACAATATTTCTAATTCTAGCTATAGACAGTTTGATCTGTGTTAATCTTTGGCTCATGACATATGATGATGATGATGATTAGATAAAGGTTTTCAAAACTTCCTGAGTCTGTGGTCATTTTAATGAGTATAAATACCAACAACTAGATAACAATGGGTCATAACACAAACTATGTGTAAACTGACTGTGTAAGTGAGGGATACAACCGACAAATCCACCGCGAGTATGTCACCGTGGAATAAATGTTCCCATCAGATTACCAACCTGTACCGCCTGCATCATTTGGGATCCTTCACCCTGAAGGAGAGTGGTTTTACCCACAGTAGATTAGACGGTTGTAGCCCAATCTAGTGAGAATGTCACAAATGTGAGTGTGGTATACTATGGCATCAGGGGGTAAGCTGAGTAGCAGTGCCTATGTGAAAATAATAAGTGCTAAGTGCGTGAAAATTGTTAAAATTTGGTGGTGGAAATGGAAAAAGCAATTTTAATATAGTCCTGTCCACTCCCAATTGTTAACAAACAGTGCATAGTAGCGTCAGCAAATAACTACTAATGTTGTAATGTGGTCTGGTTTTCAAAACATCCTGAGTCTGTGGTCATTTTAATTTATTTATTTATTTATTTATTTGTGATATTTGTAGAGCGCATACAATGGCCCAAGGGCGTCTCGGCGCTAAGTGTCTGAGTGTTTACCCTGAAGAATGAAATAGTTTATTGACTAAAGAGCCAGGTCTTCAGTTGTTTCCGAAAGGACCATAAAGATGAACTGGCTTTAATCGTTGGTGGCAGAGTGTTCCATAACTTGGGGGCTGAAACCAGGAATCTTCTGTCGCCCCATGAGACCGTTTTTGTCCGGGGTATAACAAGATCTCCTGAGCAAGATGACCGTAGTGTTCTGAGCGGGCGATAAGGGGTCAGATTACGGACAAGATGTGCTGGTCCTTGGTTGTGCAACGCCTTATACACAATACACAGGGTCTTGAACTTTATCCTGTTTCTGATGGATAACCAATGCAGCTCTTTGATGGTCTTAGAGGCAGAGTGATGTTTAGGGATATTTCCCAAAAGCCTCGCTGCAGAGTTTTGTATGGATTGTAGTTTATTCAAGACTCCTTCCTGTGCACTGAGAAACAGAGCGTTGCAGTAGTCCAAGGTGGACAGCACAAGGGATGTAACAAGAGTTTTTCCGGCTTTATCAGGAAGAAAAGGGAGGATTTTTTTAATTAGCTTCAGCTTATAAAAAGCTGAGGAGGTTATCTGGTTGGCATGTGGATGAAACGTGAGTCGGTCATCAAAGATGACTCCCAGATTCCTTACTTTGCTAACAGGCTCAGGAGGGGGGCCTAAAGAGGAAGGCCACCAATTAGATGACCATTCTGGTGTTAATTGTCCAAAGATAACTACCTCTGTTTTATCTGAATTTAACTTTAAACAATTGGAGGCCATCCAATTTCCTATTGCCGTCATACCAGCCCTAAGGTCACCTGCCACTTTATGGCCATTGTTCTTAATGGCTAGAACCAGCTGGGTATCATCAGCATAGGACGTGAGGCTCATCCCATAAGCCCGAATGACATTGGCTAAGCCCGACACATAGATGTTAAAAAGTGTCGGGCTTAGGGATGAGCCTTGAGGTACTCCACATGGCAGTGACATAGTGGACGATTGAAATGGTCCTGTTGTGACCACCTGAGTTCTGTCAGCTAGAAAGGAAGCCAGAAGTTTACTGGCCATCCCTTGTACCCCCAGGCCCTCGACACGGTCAATCAAGGTGGTATGATCGACCGTGTCGAAGGCTGCAGACAGATCAAGTAATATCAGAACTGCTGTACCCCCAGTGTCACGGATGAGTCTGATGTCATCAGCTGCTTTAATTAGAGCTGTCTCAGTCCCATGACATTGGCGGAACCCAAACTGAGTTTCGTCAAGTAGCTGGTGTTGTTCTAGAAACGCAGATAGTTGTTTATTCATAGCTTTTTCAGCTATTTTGGCCAGGACTGGTAGGTTGGCTATAGGTCGGTAGCTTTTGGGTTCAGCCTTGTCCAAATATGATTTCTTTAGCAGAGGTTTTATGATGGTTCTTTTTAAACTTTTGGGGTAGACACCTGTTTTAAACATGGCGTTGCATATGGAGGTTATGGCCGGAGTAATTTCCTCTAAGACTGGCATTAGAACTTTAACAGGACAGGGATCAAGTGCTGAACCTGATCTAATTGTGTTAATTATGTCCCTTGCCTGAGCTTCTGAAATTTCGACAAATTGAGTGAGCATTGGACCAGCCTGTGTTTTGAGAGTACTTTCAGAAGAGTTTTTGGTTTTGGTGGCAAATGCAACATATATGTCATTAACTTTACTAAAGAAAAATTTGGCCAATGTGTCACAAAGAAGTTGCGATGGAGGTGGAGTCAAGTTAGGAGATTGACCGGCTAGTTGTTTTGCAGTCTCATACAAGATTTTATGTGAATTTTTTGCGGTTTCAATTTTATGACTAAAAAAAGATTTCTTGGCTTCGTCAATCATTTGTTTGTATTTAGCCACCGTTATCTTATATTTGGTTTTGGCATCTTCGGCATAATCTTTCCGCCAGAGCCTTTCGTTTTGTCTACATCGTTGTTTCTGCTGTCTTAAGGCAGCTGAGTACCAGGGAGCTGAGGGAGTAGATCTGTTCCGGGATATTTGCTTAGTAGGGACCAGCAAGGATGCAGCTGTATCAACCCAATCATAAAATTGAGAGGTAGCTATATTAGGGTCCTGTGACAGGGAGGGCCTGGAGGCTACTAAAGAGGTTTTAAAATTAAGGCTATCTATATCGTTCCATGCCTTAAAAGTTTGATCAGTATTGATGAGTTTCACGGGGACAGCTGATTGATACGGGTTGAGTGATGCCATGATGACATAATGATCTGACCAAGTGACCGGAAAGGTTTGGGTTATAGAGAGGTCATTGGAGTTGGAAAATATGCCATCCAGAGTATGGCCCCTATCATGCGTGGGAGATTTAACCATAAGGGATAGACCAAACATAGTCATATCCCCAAGGAACATGGCAGTATCCTTGTCATCTAGGTTATCGAAATGAAAATTAAAATCTCCAAGGACAGTAAAGGAGCTGTCAAGGGCATATGATTCCAGAATGGATCTTAACTCGGTAATAAATCCTGTTCTTAATCCCGGAGGATATATGAGTATTAATGAGTATAAACAGTATTAAAATTGATATTGTATTGTGTTGACTACTTATTTTACAACTAGCTCCTTGATCCATTGTGATCTTAGGTACCTGTGACAAGGATTGGTAAGTCAGGTACAATGGGAATAAATAGAAAGTAACAGGGTTACTGGTAGTAGAGTGTAGGTTACCCGATTAAATAAAAGTGTATTGAAATATATTATGGGCCCAAGTGTGCATATTTGGTAATAAAATTAGTTGGGTAACCTACACGCTCTATCACCGGGCCCAGTGTATTAGGCCATATAGTGTTCAAATCAATGGGAGACCGGTTCCCCAGAATCATCAATTCGTTTTTTTCCCTATTTAATTTCAGGAAGGACTCATCCATCCATTTGGCGATCTCTTCCAGGCACTGTCGGATATTGGGGGATGCGATGTCGGCATGGTTGAGTCCTACCACCAGTCGGGTGTCATCAGCATAGGTCACTATGTGCACCCCAAAAGGCACCACCAGCTTAGCTAAAGGGCTCCTACCCACAAAGAAGGCGCAGACAAGCACGGAGCCAGCGTAAGCATGGCCAAGAGAGAATAAAGGTTGTTAAGTTAGAACAATAGGGTTGGGACAGCCGAACTCCCAGGCAAACATAAACTTCACTGGACCCTTCTATGCTCATAAAAGTACACAGACATTAAGGGGTCAGCGTTGACAATGCAAGTGGCGCTTTAAGGAGTCCAAGCGAGGCCTCTCAGAGTATCTAAAAGGGAGCAACTGACCTTGTCTTCCTTCCCCAGTCAGGAAAGTTTTCCTGCTAAGTATCTGATGGAATAGGCTGTTCCCAACTCTCTCCAGTGTGAGCCCTCCTTCTGCTTCACCTTGTAATCCGCGCTGTTCAGAGAGCCCTCCATTCTTGGCATAAAAACCAGCAAAGCGCAAAGTAGAATTGAAGCTTCGGCAGCCTTTGCAGCTCTCTCAATGGATCAGGCCAACTAGCCGTAGAGTCAAATCTATTTGGGAGAAGTAACCAGGAAAGAGAAAATGATGGAAAGATTAAACAGAGAGAAAAAGACAACCAGAAAAAGAAAGGAAATAAGCTAGAAGAGAAAGACAGTAAAATTCAGAATGACAAACCAAAAAGGCTACTAAGAAACTATAGTAGGGGGGAAATGAAAAGTAAAGACATTAAAGAACAAGCAACACACAGTGAAACCAGAGTGCACCCACCCTGGGAAGGAGGGAAGGTAACAGGGCAATAAAGAGGATGAGAGAGAATATAACATAATTTGCAGCCAAATATGAAGCTGGGGAACTGGGATTGAGTCTCAGCAGGAGGCTCAATATACTTTGATTCTGTGTCAATCACTTTATCTCTCCTTGCCTATAAATGAATGTGTCTTTGTGTACTCCAGCTGGCTTGTGTACAGTGCTCCAATGCCTTTGGAGTGCGGAGATAAATGGAAAATAACATGCAGCCGCAAAACACGCTTGCTCACAGATAACAAAGTAGGTCCGCGGATGAAAAGGAGTACTCAGGCCATGGGCTACTGATAAGAGAAACAACAAAAATTAGAACAGAAACTGGTATGCTTCAACCAATAGAAATGGCTGAAAAGTAAGTGGCAAGCACACACACAAATCAAAAGAAAGGGCAGGATGTAAGCCCCTTTTAAGATTTATATTGAAATCATTAGATTTCACAAGCACAGCACACACGCTGTGCTTGAGAAACCTATTAATGTGCAAGTAAGTGGATGATAAATCTTTCTGTTCTCAAACCTTATTGTGGAGACTCAAAGATGGGGGTAGAGCTTTTTGACATATGGCGGGAGTAAAGTGAATCTGCCTTTTCAGCATCATCATCTCAGATTTGTTCCCTGTAATGAACACTGTTTTTGATGGGTTTAGGGCTTTGTGCACTTTACCACTGCTAAACAGTATTACATTGACTGTGCTTACCCTCCATATCATGTGCTGCACACTGGAACTCCCTATGTGGCCTATTTAACTTACCAATAATTCCATTGTAAATGGGGCCAATAGTGCATCTATGGGTTGAAAAGTTAATTTTCATACGTGGGCAGCAATGCATATTTACACCACACATACATGACTGTGCTCTGGCTAGGCTGCAGTTTAGATGCTGTGCAGAGACACGTGGCAGACAAAAATGCATTTGCCAAGCAGGAAAACATATTTTTTATATTTTTGTTAGCAACAAAATATATCAGCGACATAAACATCCGCAGACAAACATAGAGAGCACACATATTGGCTTTATATACTTTGAATGAATGAATTGCTTTTTATATAGCGCATGGCTACCTGGAGGCATACCAGCGCTTACAGTGGAAGGAACAGCCTAGCAGCCAGATTAAGGAAACGGCCAGATCTTTAACAATTGACGGAAGACAAGATTGTTGGGTTCTTTCCATAAGTCAAGGGGAAGAGAGTTCTACAACTTTGATGCATTATAGGAGAACGTGTGGCCTCCACTTCTGGCTTTCCTAATTTTTGGTATGGCGGCTAGGTGTAAGTGGTCTGATCGAAGGCGTCTGTTGGCACGGTAAGGGTAAATAATGAAATGATCAATAGCAGGCCTTTCCCCGGCCAATGACTTGTGTACTATGCACATCGCCTTGAATTCGACTCTCTCCTTGATCGGGAGCCAATGGAGAGATTTTAAAGCTGGCTTGGCTGATTGGAATTTTGGAATGTTCAGAAGAATTCTGGCTGTCCAGTTCTGTACCATCTGCAGTTTGGACAATGTTGCACATGAGGCACATAGGTAAAGGGCATTACCATAATCCAGGTGCAACAGGATGAGAGCCTGAACCATTAGTTTCCTGGCCTGGAAAGGATGGAGAAGGAGCACCTTCTGGAGCATCCTCAGGATCCCATAGCATGAAGCCACTACCTGACGTGCCTGAGTTTCAAAGGTTAAGTCCTGATATAGCCAGATACCAAGGCTCTTTATCTGGGACTTGGGGTGGGGACAGGGCCAAGTGCATTAGGCCATATAGTGTTCAAATCAATGGGAGACCGGTTCCCCAGAATCATCAATTCGTTTTTTTCCCTATTTAATTTCAGGAAGGACTCATCCATCCATTTGGCGATCTCTTCCAGGCATTGCCGGATATAGGGGGTGCGATGTCGGCATGGTTGAGTCCTACCACCAGTTGGGTGTCATCAGCATAGGTCACTATGTGTACCCCAAAAGGCACCACCAGCTTAGCTAAAGGGCTCCTGTACGCGCTGAACAATGTGGGGTTCAGGGACAAACCCTGGGGAACCCCCACAGCAAAGAGGCACCTGTTTAGAGGCCACATCAGTGTCAAAAAGACCTGAAAGAGTCTATCACTCAGAAAGGATTGCAGCAAGGCCAGCGCAACCCCGTTCACTCCTAATCTCCTGAGTCTGTAGACCATGAGTTGATGGTTTACCGTATCGAAAGCTGCTCTGAGGTCTAAAAGTATGACCACGGCGATGCCTCCGGCATCCACAATTTTTTTGGACTCTTCTACAACTGGGATTAGGGCTTTTTCTGTACCTTGTAGTGGGCGGAAACCTGTTTGAGACGGGTGGAAGAGTGTATTGGTCTCCAAGTAGGTTGACAGCACTGAGTTTACCTGTTTTTCGGCTATTTTACTGATCCCTGTGAGAAGAGAAATGGGACAGTAGTTTCCAAGGGAGTCAGGGTCTAGGTTGGGTTTTTTGAGAGGGGCCCTCACCATCGCTTCCTTCCAGGGTGCGGGGACCACTCCAGAACCAAAAGAGGCGTTAATCAACTCCAGGATAGCAGGGGAAACTGTTCCAGCCACCTGTTTCAAATTTTTGAGAGGTGCAGGATCTTTAGGTGACCCACTCTTTACTTGAGACATGATGCAATCTAGTGTTTCATTATCCATCAGGGGGATTGTGTCTAGATGGGAGTCTATGCAGCAAGAACTAAAATTCCTGATTTGACTCTCCGTTTGAGGGAATGAAATGTATATGGCTGCAGTGTCAAGGGTTACTGGAGGGGATTGAACTCTGAGGAGAGTCTTAGCAATGCGAAAGATCTCAGACGCAGAGTTTCCTGCCGATGACATTTTTTCTTCGTATAAAGAAGCCTGGGCTGATTTAATTTTTGCTTTGTATGATTTTATAGCCTCCCTATATCTCAATTTGTTGTATGAAGAGAAATCCTTCCTCCAAGTTCTTTCTAACATTTTACAATTTTGTTTTAGTTCTCGAAGTTTAGTAGAGTACCATGGCATTCTGTTGCTACCTTTTTTTACCTGGATTGATTTTATTGGAATAAGTAGATCTAAAGAATCCTATATCCATTTGTTAAAATTTTCGTTGGCAATGATGACATCAGAATTTGGCGCTGGTGTTGTTTCTTCTAACTCTAAGGCCTATTGTTCCATTGATAATTTGGACCAGGGTCGTGACCTTGTGCTGGTTGGTTTAGCGTGGGGTATGGTGTAATTGGGGGTCCAGATAAATGGAATAAGAAAATGATTAGACAATGGTAATGGTATTGGATCCTCCCTTGCTAGTTCCTTCACGTTGGAGAAGATAGGGTCTAATAAATGTCCTTTCGTGTGAGTAAGTTTGACAACTTTTTGGTGAAGCTGACAGGCAGCAAGATCTCTTGTAATCTCTGCTGCAACCATCTGCAGGGGATCATCGAAGTGCAGGTTAAAGTCTCCTAATAAAATAAAGCTGGCTGAAATATTTACAGCATTGGCTGCTAAATCAGGCAGGGAATGACCGAATTGTCCCAATGGACCCGGAGGTTGGTATATTAGTATCCCAGACAGAGTGAGTGAAGGACTAAATCATATTGAAAAGCCAAGATTCTCGCAATCCAGTATTGGGCTTCCAAAAGTGCAGCATGTTAGATAATTTTTATATATTATAGCAATCCCGCCCCTCACCCTGGGGAGCGATCAAGCCTCTGGATGCAATAGCCCAGTGGGAGAGCCTGGACAAGGTCTGGCTCCGACCCAGGGTTAAGCCAGGTTTCGGTCAAGAACAGGACCTCTGGCCTTACCTCATCCAAGAGGATGGAGATTTCCATTGCGTGATTAGGTAGTGACCTGCAGTTTAGCAGGAACATTTTGTATGGAGTGGGTGGAAGTCCATTCGGCTGTAGGGCCATGGTTAATTTGGACAGTTGGTTAGACTACCATCTGGATGGACAGAGTGTAGACAGTATTTTGTGATAAGTCTATTTAATCCAAGCAGCTCCTCTGCCTCATAGTGCAATCTCTGTGGATTGGAAGATGTAGGGTCCTGGACCCTGGCCCTGAACGGACACTGACGGGTGCAGACGGGCTTGCCGTAGGCCCGCCTTCAGCGCACCAGCGGTGCATCCTTTCTGGCATGTAAATAAGTAGTTTTCTGACCCTGAAGGAAGGAGGCTAAGGAGTGGAGCCGCGTCCCTCCGCAACAATCGGCTGTGAGGCCGTGGCGGACTGGGGACCGGTACTAAAAAGTGCACATGCAGGTAGGAGCAAATCACCCAGTTAAAGCTAATTTCGAAAGTTAAAAGTTTTTAAAACATTACAAAAGTCACTCATTTACTAAGTTTTACAAGTCACACAATTCCACTTATTAAAAGATGCTGGCTGTCTTAATAGGCGCTTCGCGCTTCAGCCTACCTCTGCGCGTCCGTTCTGGCATGTAATTAAGTAGTTTTCTGACCCAGAAGTGAGGAGGCTAAGGGGTGGAGCCGTGTCTCTCTGCAACAATCGGCTGTGAGGCCTTGGCGGACTGGGGACTGGTACTGAAAAGTGCACGTACAGGTAGTAGCAAATCACCTAGGTGAAACGAATTTTGAAAGTACATTTTTTTTAAAAATGACAAAAGTCAGTCAATTTACAAAGTTTTACAAGTTTTAAAAGATACTTGCTGTCTTAGTCGGCGCGGAGCGCTTCAGCTTACCGCTGCGTGTCCGTTCTGGCATGTAATTAAGTAGTTTTTGACCCGGAAGTGAGGAGGCTAAAGGGTGGAGCTGCGTCCCTCTGCAACAATGGGCTATGAGGCCATGTCGGACCTGGGACCGGTACTGAAAAGTGCGCGTGCAGTAAGGAGCAAATCACCCAGTTAAAACTAATTTCGAAAGTTAAAAGTTTTAAAAAAAAATTAAAAAGTCACTCAATTTAGAAAGTTTTACACGTCACACAATTCCACTTATTAAAAGATACTTGGCTGTCTTAATCGGTGCAGCAATTTGCATATAAATAAAAAAATATTGACAACAAACATAGGAAAACCACAACATAAGCATAAAATGGGTATGTTATTTGCATGTTCACTATTATACACTATATTACCTTCAAAAGATATATTACCTTTAGAAATAACATAAGCTAAAAAGTATATAGGTTTATCTCAGTGCAAAAAAATAAGAAACATATTAAAATAATATTTAGCCACAAAAATCCATTAAAGTTAATTACAGTATCAAACACAGGATATTAAAAAATGTTTACATGTATAAAATAACCTAAAAAATAACTAAAACAAACAATAGAGAAACTACTTTACACTTTATTATATTAAAAGAATTTAAAAAAGCAAATACATTTTTTTTTATTGGAGAAGTGTTAGACTTGGAATGCGTCAGATATACGAATCCCATTAAAATATGAGCAAAAGCAAGACAAGTGTGAACTTTGGAGGGTTCAAATGTACTAGTCCCACTCAAACATAAGAAAAAGTAGGGAAAGTGTTAGACTTCATAGGGACTAAATGTTCCTAGTCCTACTCCAATCTAGGCAAAGGTAGGGAAATGCTGGAGGTTGCAGAAGTTATATATACTATCCCCAAACTAATATGAAACAGCAGTGGGGAACATGTTGGACTTTGAAGGGGTTCTATGTACTATTCTCACTACATTGTGGGAAAAATTAGGGAACGTGTTGGACTTTGGAGGAGTCAGATTTACTGTTCCCATTCCGATGTTAACAAAAGTAGGGAAAGTGTTGGACAGTAAAGGGTCATGTTTACTGTTCCTACTCCAAAAGTAGGGGAAGTGTTGCGAACTTTGGGACTTTAGAAGGGCAAGATTTACTATTCCCACTCCAATCCAAGCAAAAGTAAGAATAATGTTGGACTTTGTTGGGGTCAAAATTAGTCTTCACACTCTTAAATGAACAAATGTACATCTAAACCTAAATCATGTATATCATATTTAGAAGAAAACATGAATTCATAAAATATAAAACACATACAATAAAATGTAAAACAAATAAAAAATGATTCATTTAAAAAATAAAATAAAACAATACCTTCACTATTACCCTACAAAACAAAGACGACAAATAATTAACAATCATTAAAAAATAAGTATTATAAAAATGAAAAAGTATTATTTATTCAATTCTCAAATAAAACAATTAAAAATTAAACTAACAAGTATAAAATGAATTACTGCACTTTCATAATAAAAAAGATTAACCAATTATAAATTAATTCAATTTCAACAAATAATTAAAAAATGAATCAATTAATTAATTTACATGGTTAATTAGCAATCACTTAAACATTGAATTACATAGACAATTATGCATAAATGATCCACTAGGAACCCAAGAACTGCTACTATATGTTATACAATATTAAGAATTTCAATTTTTTTAAATTCCTTTAAAAAAAGTTACAAACTATACTAAAACAAATTGAACACAACTATTGTTTATAATACTGACTTATAATACTAAAATAACTAATATTTATAAAGCTATGTCAAAAACAATATTTTATTCAATTGTATTGAATAAAACAATATTATATACAACTATAATCTACAAAATATTTAAAAAAGCAATATTAAATAGCTAAAAAGTTAATGGGCCTGACTACGAGTGCGGCAGTTTTCTGACCGCCGCACTCGCAGTGGCGCAGCAGTGGCGGTCCACCACCCGCCGGATTATGACTTTCAAAGTCGTACCGGTGGTGGTCCACTGTCTATGCTAGGGAACTGTTATTCCCTGGCAGTGGCAGAGATGCACCACAATTTAACATGTGTAGCGTGACTGGCTCAGTCTTGTTTAGCGTATTACGAGTTCCTGCATTGCCAGCCATTTCATGGCGCGCATGCGCCATGAAAAACCTGGTGGTGTAGGAAAAAAGGGGGCCCTACAGGGCCCCCATTCCCTCCCGCACCATGGGGGGTATGGGTACAACATGTGCCCCCCTGTCTGTATTCCCCTTAAGTTCCAGCTCGGCATGGACATCACTGTTATTTCCATGCTGGAACATTTTTGCCATTCCCATTGTGGTGCATGGAAAACAAGCACCACCATGGGAAAGATGAAGGACCATCTGCCTTACCAGAGTTCAACTCATAATAAGGTAGATAGCCCTTGCGTGCTTTGGTCCAGCTGTGTTGGCAGAGAGTTGGCGTAACTGTGCCAAAGTCATACACACGCCAAATATTCTTAACTTTTATATTCTGCCCACAATATTTTTGATATCCCGATTTTGTGACATATTTGTGACCCACAATATGTTTCTTCAGAATACCCACAAGTCAACCCTAAAGTCTACCAGCAGGGCCTTCTTCAGATGGAGTCTTCCCAGGTCCAGGAATGCTGGGAGGAGGCATTTGAGGCGGAGTCAGGTTTATCTTGTTCACAAGACAGAGATTAGTTATATTCTACAATCCAATCCTATACATTTGCTCATATTTCTCACATCCTTTTACAGCACTTCCCTTTGCCTTACTCTAAAGTTTCCAAGTAGCCCATGCTTCAAGAGGAGGGACCTGGCTACAAGTAGGCAGGCTTGTATTCAACTTCTTTGCCATTCCCCACCTAACAGGGTCAAAAGGAGTTTTCTTCTCAATGTGAATAGTAGAATCCCTCTGTTATATCTCCAAGACAAAAGAGTCAGTGCTAAAACTTTGATATGTCAACTGAGCCTGTACACTACCACCAATGCTTAATTTGTATAATAATTAAGTGCCGAGGCACAAGGTATTGCTGACTGGAACACTGCAGCTGGCACGTCTCTTTTTAACTGCAGGTTTTAGTTCAAGTTTTTCCATTTTTTAAAGCTATTATTTTATAGTGTACTGCTCCACTAATGAACGTTGCGTAAAAATACAAGCACAACGCCACCATGTTGTGGTTTATCATAAATATGTGCCGGTGTTTACAAATAAGTGCCAGTGATGAGCCCAGGAAAACACTGGCACAAACTAATCACTGATAACCATATAAGTAATCCCTGCTACATTTTCAACAGTTAACACCTCTTGGCCTTTCCTGCGCCCAGAGGCGAGCTATTGCCCTCTCAGTCAAATTTATTAAATCTCCCAGCCAGGGATGTATACTGGAAATCTGCAGTTGTGTTAAGTGGTTGAACTGGTTTTAAGAGTGTTCTGCAAACCTAAATTACATTTTGACAAAGTTACTTTTCAAATTAAGATATTAAAAATTAGATGTTATCATAAACTGAGATTTTACAATATAAGCAGGCAATTACTTTGAAGCAATTTTCCAGTCCTCTGAAAAGCAGAGATGAAAAATAAAGATTTAGGGAAAAGTATAGCCAGACCCATCTGGTAGAAACACATATCCATAACAAGGAAGCAGAGGTAGATATTCTACAAATACACACAACAGGTCATAAAACCGCTAACTCAATGAATATTCACTAGTATATTTGATGTGGAAAAACATACTGCTGAAACAGGTGGCGGCTGAAAGATGGATCCGCTGGATGTGCAGGAGAACTGGGACAAAGACATCCAGTGCAAGTTAGAGAATGTGGAAAATGTATAAATACTGAGATGTAATATCTTATAGAGCAATGTCTGAGAGAACTAAGGGGCACATGCATCATTGCACCCGTTTGCGATTCCTAAATTGCGAAAATTAAGGAATCGCAATTTAGAAATCGCAAACGGCAATGCATGATTAATTCACAAATATTTTTGCGATTTCTTAATTTTCCTTAATTGCGATTCACATTTTGCGAATCGCAATTAAGAAAAACCTTCCAATTGATTCCTATGGGCCAAAAGGCCCATAGGAATCAATGGGAAGGCATTAACATTTTGCGATTTTCATTTTGCGAATTGCAATTTGTTAATGCATTTCAAGGGTGCTGAGGGTGCAAAAATGCGATTCCTTAAATGCAATCGCATTTTTAGAAATCAAAAAAAATTGCGATTTCTATAAAATTGTTTAATGCATCCCAAAAAGTGATTTTGAAATCGCCGAATTTTGCGATTCGCACCGTTTGCGACTCCAAAATCGCTTGATGCATGTGCCCCTAAATGATGAGACAAATGACAAATGTGGAAATTCTACACTGGAGTCTAAGAAGCCTCTTTAGATCCAATAAGTAGAGGATGGTGATGGAGGAGCTTTATTGTTTTAAGACAGAAGTCATTAATCTACTTGAAACTCAAATTGCCTACAAAGATTTTAGTAGGCAACTTGGATACAAGCTAGTAGTGTGTGTATAGTCCAACAGATATTAATTAGAGTTGTGGAAATCTTGGCTAGAAGAGAAGTAGTAGACACACTAAAAACAGAGGCTGATGCATGTGGACGGTAGGTGATTGCAAAGATTGTACACAATCATAGGCAGAACGTAGTATGTTTTGGAGTACTCAGCCATTCACCTTAAGAGGTGAAAGTAATCTATTTCTTTAGGAAAATGTAATTTTTGTTTTGTAACAATCAACATACACACTAGACCTGAAGATTAACATGCTTAAGAAGAATAGAATAGAATAGAACAGAATAGAAGTGGGGTCTGTTGCAGGGGATTCACTTCAAGTGAGTAGACAAGGGCAGAGCATGTGGTTTTATTTCCATGTGTGAATGCAGGAAAAGCAGAAGGCAGTGAGTGCATGGCTGAAAGATGCAGGCACTTCATGTGAGCCTGGGAAGGGACAAGGATATTACAATAACAACCATTCTACAGTCAGAGAAATTGGCATGCACTGTATCTAGGGTCAATGAGGGGAAGCACATGAATGTCAATTCACCTAAATGCCAGGGGTAGCGAAAGTGACATCAAATGCCCTTTGACCTTCATTTTCACTCACATATACATGTAAACACATACACACATATTCTCTCTCACAGAAACACACTCTCCCCATAAGCAAGCAGCAAACATACCTTTAAAAGCATTATTTTCTTACCTCAGCTGTCAGGTAGGGTCATAGTCCAGCTAATTGTACTCCATTCTTTATTACACTAATAGCGAATAATACAATATTTGCCATTAGTAAGATAAATAATTGACGAAAGACAAGGAAACTGGAGCACCAACAAACTTTCATAAAGATGAGCTCCTGGCATTGATTTTGTGAATCCTGTGGCCAGGAGATGCAAAGGCAGTGTTTGGGGTTTCAAGGGGTAAGCCTGGGGTTGCAGCTGCGACCCCTTAAATAACGTTCATGGGAAAGCACCGAGCCTCTGCAGTGTTTTAAATGAAAAAGAACTCAAAACTTACAACGGGCAGTACATTAATTAAAACCCACAAATAGTGGCTGCAGACTATAGTCCAATGGACTCTGAAGGACTTCTGCCTTCAACCACCAAAGGTGTAGATTAAAAGATTTAAGGTTCTGATTTAGAGTTTGGTGAATGGGTTACTCTGTCACAAATGAGAATAATATCCCTTTTGCTGTATTACAAGTGCTGTTGGATATAATGCACTTGTAATACAGCAGCAGACGGGGGCGATTGTGATGGAGAAACACCTCCGGCGAACTTCAAATAAGGCCTCAACTTATATGTTGTGGTGCGATAAAGGATTGTAGACATGGCTGTCTAGAGCAGAGATGAATCATTAACCTGTTTAGTGAAGTTGGGGGATAACAGCCTACAATAATCTTTCTTTGAATAGGCCACAAATGTATTCTGCTATTCATATGTGGACAGTAAAAAAGGTCACAGATACTTTCCATGCTTGCTATGTTAATTGCCAACAATAAACTGAGGTCCATATTTATTATTTTTTCACACTTCGCATCAAGCCACCTTGCTGTGCTGTGCTGCACTGCGCTGCGTGAAAGAGAAAAGACAGGAATGTCCCATATTTAACATTATACAAGGCTTTCCTATCCTTTCCTAGTGCTGGCATATTTTTGGCTGCCTAGCCCCAACACAGGTACCCTTGTCTCATAGTGCAAGGGTTCCTGCATTATAGACAGGATTGTTTTTGTGCAGGAAGTGACACCTTCCTGCACAAAAACTATCCTCAGAAGCATTTTCCTCTTTCTATGAGTGCTGCAGGATGCAGTAGAATGAGGAAAAAATGCATATCGTTTCGACACATTCCTGGAATGTGCCAAAATCCACTGGTGAATGCGTGGGAACACCCATGCTGCAACACTGGAATGCCTCCCTGGGGCAGAGTAACGCAAGGCAGCATTTGCTCTGCCTTGCGTTACTCCAAATTTATCAAGCTATTCATGGCCACGCAAGGTGGCCTTGCATGACTACATAACTCTCACTTAGGTTTTGCATCGCCCTTGTGCACCCTTACGCGGCACAAGGACGGCGAAAACCTTTATAAATCTGGGCCTTCCTTATAATAGTTGGGGAAGTTCCTATAGATTGTGACTGCATTGTAGTTATTATCAGTGGTGGCTCGCTGAGGGAGCGCTGCAGGGCGGTGAGGCGGGGAAGGGGCAGGGGGTGTAGTGGACTTTGACCCATGAAGGACAAGACTCAGAGTAAGGCTACTCTGATTTCTGTCCGTCGTATGTCCGAGTCCACTACCCCCCCCCCCCCCCACCCTTCCCCTTGTTCCGCCCCACCATACCGCCCGCAGCCCTCCCCCGGCGAGCCGCCACTGGGTATTATTAGTAGATCAACCTGGGTTGATTAGTGTCTTTGGCGCGTGGCCACGTTCATATTATGCCAGCTCTGAAGTTGCTCGAGTGGCACAGCCCCACTGACAGGCAAGTTAGCAAATGATTAATAAGGAGCAGGTCCTACCTTTATTGCATTTCTGGCCAGCACGCATGATTTCTTTTATGGGGCATGGATAGGGTAGGTCATAGATATTGCGCATTTACAGAGCTCGTTTGACATGCTCGAATGACGCAGATGGACGAGGAGGCTGCAGAATCATGCGGCTACATTTAGAGATGAAACGCGCTGACTTCACTTCCTGTCTGGAGGAAGCTAATTGAGGGCATTGAAAATGTAAAGGAAGTGACTGTAGAGGAAGCATGGCTTCCGAGCAGGAACTGTCCCGCCCCTCGTGTCATTCACACCCTGGCGGTAGTCATTATCCTCCAGCATTACATCATGCACCCCATGGCCACTGAGCTCTTCGGCGCCTTTCAATTTGATGCTCAATTTTTGTACCATTTATGTGCATTTCGTCTGCATTGTGCGTCTAAAAAGCACAAGCTGGAGATCTCTTGCTCTTCAATGCACTATAGAACTTGTTCTGCGTTCCACGCAATTATTTTTTGGGGGAGGGGTGTGGTAATTGCCCACCTGCTAAAAGATAACTGGGTGTTTGCTGCCTGAGCTCTTTATAACAAGTGCCGTATAATTATGATGTGTAAGAAATATTTGTCGCAATTATGATTTTTGTGATAAATATCTGCAGGTGAAATATGCTGGTGTTTATTGGGGAAACATGCATATTTACGAGCCCCTTTGCGTCGGTCTTGCACTACTCAATGTTGTGCAAGAGCGATGCACATTACAAATGAGATTTATGAAGCCACGCAAGGCCAGCTTGTGTGGCCCTGCGCGACTTCGTAAGTCTCGAGTAATGTAACGCAGCGCATATCACTGTATAGCATTACTCCGCACCCGGGAGGCGCTTCCATGGGTGGAGCGTGGATGTTCCCACACAACATCCATAGATTTTGACGCATTCCCAGATTTGCCAGAAGTGGGAGACCTGGGAATGTTCCAAAGAACTATGGGGCATATTACCAAGGGCAAGTATCGCCGCTTTTTCGGCAAATTGTGCCGAGAAAGCGGCGATACTGCTAGAGCCTTATTAACAAGGGCATTATAAAGCCTGGCCCAAGCCCACTTTGCATGTCGGCGATAAACATCGCTAATGACATGCAAAGTGGGCGTTCCAACATCCAACCACATGAAAAATGTGATTGGAGGTGGGAACACCCTATTACTAAGGCAGGCGTTGGGAGGAAAAGACCTGCGATAAACTCGTTAATCGCAAGTCTGCCAACGCCTGCTCCGACCAGGCGTTAGGCATTGATAACATGGGGGTGTGGATCATTAAGCTGAATCTACCCCCCCATATTAACAAGGCCCACATTTGCGCGTGAAAACAACGTTTGTTTTCATGCACTAATGTGCCATATCGCCGACTATCGCCGGATTTCAATTCGCCTACCTGATGCGCATTGATAATTGCGCGCTAAAACGGCGATGAAATCCGGCGATAGCCGGCGATTCGGGAATGTGCGTTTTGCGTTTTCCAACGCACTCCTTGGTAATATGCCCCTATGCCTCCCCAGGTGAGGCATAACGAGAAGAAATATTTTTATTTCTCCTTGTTTTTTCCGCTTTCTATGTGTGCTGCATTCTGCAGCACGCATGGAAAGAGAAATATGCCTCTCAGGATTGCTTTTGTAAAGGAAGGTGTCCCTTCCTGTGCAAAAACAATCCTGCATGCAATCGAGGCACCTTTGCATGGTGCAAGGGTGCCTCTGTTGGCACTAGGCTGCCAAACAGGGCACCAGCTCAGGCGAAAAGTCAGGGATGTGCCATATTGACTTAAATACAGCGCATTCCTGCCCTTTCCTGTTGCAGCTCAGCAAGGTGACTTGATGCACTGCATGAGTTGGCCATAGTATAGCCCCTGGTAGTTAGCGAACTTGACGAGTTTGATGCAGTAAGCACCAGAAACCAGGCTGTGTCCCCAAACTCATAATTGGGTGGTATTTATCACTCCAAGGGCCATATTATCAAGCAAGGGCGATACATTATCGCCACTTTTATCGGCAGGAAACTGCCGCTAAAGCGGCGATAATGGGCTTGATAATATGCCCTTGTGAATTCCCATAGAAGCCAAGGTTCTAATGTTAACCTGGGCTTCTATGGGAATTCACAAGGGCATATTATCAAGCCCATTATCCTGCTGATAAAAGCAGCGATAATGTATCGCCCTTGCTTGATAATATGGCCCCAGATTCTTTTCGACTCAGTGGATTTTTCTTTTATCATGTGTGATAAATATCACACCACTTACCAGGCCGCGCGTAATAAGAGCCTCATTTTCCACTTTTCAGACAGTGGAATGAACAATAAAGTTCTAATACTGCCTCTAGCCCAGGTCCGAGGTGCATGAAGCGGGACTTTACAACTTGTATCATGTTTTGCCTGGTGAAAGTTAGTGATGACTAACACCACACTGTGCTAATTTGTGCACAACTCAGAATCCAGAATTGGCTCAAACTCCAATTTGTGGCTACATCTGGATTCGGTTTGGAGTAGGAATGAGGGCACAGCACTATGGCAAGCACAGCACACCGACAAGCTTCAAATATGGCGATAATACATGCCTGTGATTGCTGGACGCCTTTGAGAGTTACAATTTGGCTGACACGGCTTTGTTTAATCGACCCTGTCATTGTATTATGAATGATTTCTGATATTTTCCCTGGAGTCTGTGAAGCTGAAAGTGAGGAAAACCTGCATACTCGCAGCCAGTGCACAGGAACTCTGTCTGGAGAGAAAGGTCTCAAGGGGGAATGAATGATCGCGAGAATAATTGTAAAATAGATGTGACACCTAAAATCTGAATCTAACTTAAAGTTGAATGTTGTGTTTATAGCTTGATGAAGGAACTATTCACATTAGGTTGCAGATGTAGGCTCCAACGCTAATCATCCCAGAAAATATTGTGAAAATACCAGGCCCGGTATTAACATTAATAGAAGTAATTTCCACAATATTTTAAACTTGTGTGGAGTTTAGGGAGCACTACTGGAGTAAATACTACTTTTCCCAGTCCTTACTCCCTACGCTCTAAAAACTACCCCGAACCCAGCCCACCCCGCCCTGAGCCATAAAAACGGACCCCTACTGCTGTAAACTACCCCGACCCAGCCCCCCGCCCTGAGGCCTAAAACTGCCCAGCCCTGAAAACTGTCCCATCCACCAGCCCGCTCTTGGTCCTACAAACTGACCCCACAACTTAAAATCTACCCCAACCCCAGCCTCTCCCTGCCCTAAGCCGGAAAAACTGTTCCCTATACATGTAAAGTAATCCAACCAAGCCCCCCCCATGAACCCATGCTCACTGCCCTATAAACACCCTGACCCCCTGAGGCCTAAAAACTAACTCCCAACCTGAAAAACTACCTCCATGCCCCAACTCCAGGCCCCAGCCCCAGCCCCACCTACCTCACTGTGTCCTCTCCCTGTCTTCCTGTGCCCGCCCATCCACTCTGCATCTAGACCGTGCGTTGCCTTAACCACGCATATGCATTGTTAATGCATATGCATGGAAGGCAAGCGTTGTTTGGTTGAGGGGAAACAGCACGCGTGGCTGAGCCCGCGTTGTTAAGGCTTTTACCCAGAAAATACACAAGCAATTATCCCAGTTTGGTGGTAAACTCTTGCTTCCACCTGATTTGAGAATACTGGACCAATGACATTTGGAAGTGTAATAACCAGAACCTTGGTGCAAACATGTAACTTTAACCTCAACAAGTCAACTGAGACAGGAAGGTTTTAAGTAGTTGCTTGTTTTCAGAAATGTAAGGAAGAGAGATGGGAAGTGGTTTTCTTCAACTTGGCAGCCAAGAATGAGTAAAATAAAATCTGCCACTCCACCAAGTCCATGAAAAAAAGCCTTGGCCAATCTCAGACGTGTGACTGAAGGATATTGGACTGTTTATTACTCCAAATGTGGACCACTACTAAAAATGGCCTCCTGGGTGGACTCCAAGGTGGCAGCATATGTTGAATTATTTTATTCAGGAGTAAGCATCAAGATACTGTTTAGGCGGTGTATTTGAGGACAGTTCAGGATACCTGTAGACAAACTAAAGGTAAAAAAATTAGAGATGCTCCCATTGACATAGCATCTTAGAGTCTGACCTAAAAATGTTGTCCCAAGAGGCAAACCACTACATCTGAAGTTTGTTTGGAAGGGGCATGAATGAACTAGTCATCCTCTACGAATAAGGAGGTTAGGAAAATGGATCACATGCGGGTCAACATTTAAAACTCTACTGTGTGAACAACTCTGAATATGGACGATACAAGTAGAAGATATCTATCTTTATTATGGTAAACCTTGCCCTTATCACTGACTAATATAGCTGTTGATAACTGTAAATCCTGTTGTACTGTATGACTGTTATTTGGAGATTCTGTCATTTATTTCAGTTTTTAAGTTTGATAAATCACGTCTATGATGTAGCATCAGTTGTTAACAAACCTCTTTAACTACTGTTGCTACGTCATAAAGGTGCAGCTTTGCTTGCTTGCTTTGAGTGAAATCAGAAAGAACAGCTGCAGGAGGGGGAAGGAAGGCAGGGAAGGTGTGGTCCAGGAGGGCAGGTATTTTTCTTTTACCTTTAGAAGAGGGATGCATTACTGAGGCCATGTCCTGTATGTTTTCCCATTTCTCCCCTGCTACTACCTAGCAGTTGAAAGCAGGGCCAGATGAGTTTGGGTGCCATACATGGCATACAATTATAGATGGGTAAAAAGTAAATTGTAGGCTTATTTTCCACCTCAGGGTTCTGAGTGACATCATAGACAACTCGAGCTTTGCTCTCATTGCCTATTTGATGTCACTCAGAACCCCTTGATGAAATAAACACCCTTTTAATTCTTTGTTGTCCATCTATAATAATATATGTTATGCATGACTCTCTTACAGAGCCATTAGTGTGAATGACTGGATTCTAAATTCAGTAGTGCGCTGATATGACGGAGCTACAGTGTGTAACAAAACTTGTTAACCAATTTTGCTACATCATAAAGGAAGGCTGCTTTGACTGGGCTCTCTGATAGCCCATCACATCAGCCCAGGAAACCAAGGAGCACAGCTTCTGGAGGGAAGGGAAAGGAAGACACAGCTGGTGGTGAGAGTGGGTGGCAAGAGGGCAGTTTTTTTACATTTTAAAGAAGGGGAAGTCATGTTATGTATGGTTCCCCAATTATGTGTCTGCCCCAGCCCAGCAGTAAAAAAATAGGAACAGATGATTTTGTGGGCCTGTAGTAATGGCATACGTCTTTAAGGAATAGTGTGAAAGAATAGTAACCATGTAAGTATAGGATGTTTTACATGCAAGGGATGTATTCCATTTCTACTGTTAGAGAATGTTATGATTCATTCTTCCACTTGTACTTTATTGAGCTGCATGCTATTTTCTATACTCTATTACTTTTATCATAATAATTATATTTTACCTAATGTTAATACGTGTCATCTATACACTTATTTACTACAAGTATTACTACAGGGCCATACATAACATACAATTATACATATTTAAAAAGTGAATTACGGGCATGTTTTCCATAGACAACTTGAGCTTCACTCTTGCTGCCTGTTTGCTGTCACTCAGAAGCCCTCAATGAAAAACATCCTGGTAACTCAAGAGTTACCCATCTATAACTCCACATATTGATTTCAAGGACTAAGGCCTATTTCAGTTAAACATTTTCATGGCAATCTCTCCAATTTGTGGGCATAACATCTCATTGCAAAAATGGTTTTACACATTGCCTGGAACTTGTTCGAGTTCTGAATCGGGTAACGTTGCTCAGGTTTAGTGACATATGAAGACTTTAAGAAAAAGTACCCTCAAAGTCAGTTTGACAATTGTCTCAGTTATGTGCCCCTTTTTCCTGAGCACATCACCCCACTCACCCCCTACACTGCATCATGAGATTCCACACCGTTGCTTGTGCATGCAATGAAAAAACCTAACGGGTGTCAGGGGGGACACCCATGTAAACCAAAAAAAAATCTTTGACCCAGGGGCATTGTGAACCCCTGCATTACCAGCTACAACTGGGATGATATTCTTTATGGGGTGCTTCAGCCTGCAACTTGTCAGACAAAAGCTCATAATTAAACGTATAAAGGTCAATATGAGAGCAAGCGGTAGCAAGGAAGAGCAAAAACTGGGTAAATAGAAAAGGGACATCAGGAAGGAATGTTGAATCGAAGGAATGGTGGAAGGAAGCATGGCTGGATGAGTGTGTGGATGAATGAGTGGGTGAATGGAAGAGTGAACAGATAGGAAGATGGACAGGTGAAATGAAGACAGAGTAAAGGGAAATCAGTGTGGATGGAGGGATGGATTGATAGATGGATGGATGGAGGGATGGACGGCTGAATCAAAGGATGATGAATCAAAGGATGATGAATGGATGGATGCCTGCATAGATGATGGATGTGTGAATTAATGTGTGGATGGAATTTATAATGATCTGAATAGTGAAAGACTGAATGATGTATGAATGGACGACAGCATGCAAAGGTGAATTAGTGAATATCAGCATGTGGATGGAAGTGTGAAAGGATGAATGGACAGATGCTTGGAGGGAGGAGACAAGGGAGCTCTTCTAGGCAGAGTTGGGCTCACTTGCTTCCCTTGCTTGGTGTATCAGAGCTTTGACTCAAAGTGGGGGTATTATAATCTTGTGGCCCCACCCTTGTTTTGGTCCACTGTTTTTCCATCATCTAACAGAATGGTCACCAGACAAAGGAGCTCTATCATACTACGTTAGTTCATTAAGTGTAATGCTTAGAAAACATCAATCAGGGGAATGAGGCAGGGTTGTCCCGTTTCCCCCCTGCTCTTCGCTTTGGTGATGGAGCCCTTGGCGGCCCTGGTACGCTCGAGTGGACAGGTGCAGGGTTGAGAGTGGCCCAATATGGGACCAGATAAAATCGCCCTTCATGCGGATGATGTCCTCATCTATTTGGCGGACCCTGCACGATCGGGCCCTCACTGCCTCCAGGTCCTCCATTCCTTCAAATGGGCTGCCGGCCTCCGGCTCAAGCCTGATAAGTCGTTCCTGATCCCCCTCCACGTGTCTAGAGAATGTTTCGATTGGCAGTCCAACATCTCCCTCCATCGCCAATCCTTCAAATATCTGGGGATATGGGTGACTTTACTCCCTGAACTTTGCTGGGCTCTTAATGTTACTCCCCTGGTGAAGAGGCCCAAGGCTGACCTCCAGAAGTGGCAAGCATTGCCCCTGAACCCCATGGGGAGAGTCGCTCTTTTCAAAATGATGATTCTCTCAAAGTTCCTTTACATGCTTCAAAACACCCCCCTCAACTTCCCGAGGGCCAGGTTTCGGGACCTTGATAGCATGACTCCTAGATTCCTCTGGGGAAAGGGGGGGCACGCCTTGCCTTGAATGTCTGCAGGATCCCTTCCTTCGATGGGGCTCTGGGGATGACCCATTTATATTTATATTATTTGGCCAGGCGTCTGCTATCTTTGCACAATTGGCTTAACGGAGGCTGGTCTGATCTGGCATATAAGCTGGAGCTTGGTGAGTTGGGTTTGACCAGAGTGCACTCGATGATGTATGGGGAACCGTTACATCCCGATTGCCTGAGGTGGCACGCTCGGTGCTGCTGGCCTGGCGTGCCGCACTGCGTCACACCAAGTGGACACACACATTGACCCAGTGCGCGCCCCTGTGGCAGGGCACTTGGCTCAAGGAGGTCACCAGACTGCAGGGTTTTCGGTCCTGGGATTTTATAGGGATTTCTCAGCTGGGCGATGTTTGGGTGGGTGATCATATGCACTCTTTCCAAGACCTTCAAATTAGACACTCCCTACACCCTTCACAGCTTTACAGATATCTACAGCTGTGCCATACTCTTCCAGTGCACCTTACAGCTGATCCACGGCTTCCTGATCATAGCCCTCCCGAGGCACAGATCATGCTTGGGGACCTATGGAAGGGGGGCATCTCTCGGATATTTTGGAAACTGATCAACAATATCCCAACATCTTTAAATCGGTTGCGGGCTCAATGGGAGGTCTGGGTGGGTACCCTGGAGGAAGAGGACTGGTGTGATGCCCTTATGGCCCCCAAGACAGTTACCACCTCTGCCAAGTTGCGCATGCCGTCAGGCCACGCCCCCCGCCGAAGGTATTTAAGAGGCGCTGATTACAAGCGCGAGTCAGAGGACGCCTATCTCCTGAGGCGGAAGCCGGGAGAATGCTCGTTATTACTTTTAAAATTGACTGTGATACTGTGTTTTTACTCACTTATTCTCCTCTCCCTGGGCACTCATTCCTTTGCCATCACGTACTGGGCATCCCCGCGCAGCGGATCTTAGCGCTGCCGCGGGTCACAGTCTTCTTGCCGCCATTACCCCAGAGACCTGAGGCCACGCCCACTGCTGTCAGGCCAGGCCCCCCCCACACCCCCCTCTCCTATAACTATCTGCATTTCCCGGACGCATAGCGGACGAGCGCAGCGGGCGCGCCTAAGATAAGCCTGTCTGTGCCAGGACGGGTCTAGGGACTAGGCAGAATGGCGAAAAGCTTAACTATTCTCCCATAGAACTTCGCTCCCTACAACACTCTCGCCTCCCTAGCCTGGACCCCGCCACACGATCCTGCCTTACGGCCAATAACATCTACCTCCCCCAGCCAGGCCAGGCCTTTCCTGACAAAACATCCCCTGGTTCTTACCATACCAGGAAAACTTTGCTATCTAATGACCTTACGCTCCGCTGCCTATTTTTGAACACGCGGTCTATGGTAAAACACCAACTGGATATTTTTCTACTTCTTAATTCTGACAGACCGGACATGTTACTCATCACCGAAACTTGGCTTACCCAAGACTCTCTACCGGATGTCCTAGCCACTCTCCCGGCAGACTATTACATACTATCAGTGAATAGAGTTTCGGGAAAGCAAGGGGGGGGCGTTGCCGCCATTATACACAAAGATCATAAGTTTACGACACTACCTTCCCTTGACCTACCGGGATACAGAAAACCTCTTAATTAAAACTGATACAGCCATGGGAATATGGTGTTGGCGTTAATCTATCGCCCCCCCAAGGTCATGCCCACCTTCCCGGTTTCCCTGAGCGAGCAAATGGCTGTCTTAGTTGTCAATTACGACAAGGTAATGCTGATTGGGGATTTAAACTATTGGTTCAACGACCCAGCGGCAGGCCATCGAACTCTCTGAGCTCCTCCTCCATTTGGATTTCTCTCTATCCCGACGGCAACCCCCTGTATTTGGTCTGATCACTTTTTAATCCCATTTTCCTGCACTCTACACGGCCATTCGAAGGCCTTTACCCCAGCAGGAGGGGTAGTAAGGAAATGGAGATCACTAAACAATCAAGATTTCCTGTCGTCCCTGTTAAAATCAATCATAGCGCCCACCCACGACATTAATCTCATGGAAAAAATTCTATCTGACTGGCTCCTGGAAGCCTGTAATGAGCATGTACCGCTCTCCAAATTCTCCCTTGCCCGCCGTATGGATGCTCATAGGTGGTTTACGGCAGATTTAAAGAAACAAAAATTGGAACTGCGTCAATATGAGAGGAAATGGAGACATGGGTACTCAGATGAGGACAGAGTGTCATACACGACAGCCCGCAGGAACTACAAGAACTCCATTTTAACTACTAAGGCAGCATTTTTCTCTGAGAAAATCTTGAACGCGCACAATAAATCAAGAGAAATTTTCAGGGTCGTGAACGACCTCTGCAACGATGTACGAACTTCCCCCCCCCCCAAGCTCCTACGCAAGAGCTCTGCAATCAGCTCAATAATTTCTTCATGGATAAGATAACCACCATAAAAGAAAGCATTCCGGAAAGGCTTAGTGGGGCAGCTATTGAGGACAGCTGTAGAAATCCATCTGAATTCGAGCTCTTCACTCCGATTGATCGGCCTCGGTTAGTGGAACTGATGAATCGTGTGAAGTCCGGTTCACCCAATGATTGCTGCCCCCCCTTACGTCCTAAGGGACGTTTTCTCAGCACTCCCACTAGGCATCCTCCCTCTCTTGAATGAGTCCCTAGCACAGGGAAGGGTCCCCATCTCGTTTAAAAATGCAATGTTGGTCCCGTTAATTAAAAAACTGGGTACCGATCCGGCTAATCTTTCTAATTACTGGCCCATATCCCTTCTACCTTTTGGAGCAAAGATCCTGGAAGCCCACGTAGCTAGCTGCATCTCCAATTTCATCGAAACGTCGGATTATCTGGAACCTAACCAAGCGGGCTTCCGCCAGGCACACTCAACCGAAGCCGTGATCCTCGCAGTTCTGGACACTATGAGGTCCAACGCTGACAGGGGTATACATCAGGCCTTGGTGCTTCTGGACCTGTCGGCAGCGTTCGACACGGTGGATCATACCATCTTATTACACCGTGTCGAACAGGCTGGTGAAATCATTCCTGAGCAATCGGACCCAGGCAGTTCTGTGGTGTCCCGCAAGGCTCATCTCTGTCCCCCTCCTGTTCAATCTATATCTTAAACCCCTTCTACATTCTTTAAAGAACAGGAGGGTTACGATCTACAACTATGCTGACGACCTGCAGCTAATTTTCCCACTGGACTCAATTGACTCCGCCGTGGAATTCCAGGCGACCATGCTGCACATTCAGCGGTGGATGGAGTTGAATCACCTAAAACTCAATCCAGGGAAGACCGAGTTGGTACTCCCGGGCAATAGCTCGATCAGCTGGGGTCCCCATTTCTGGCCGTCAACAATGGGATCCCCTCCCTCCCCCTCTCTCTCGGTGAAAAGCCTCGGGATAACCATAAACTCTGACCTCTCTCTGAAAGGCCAAGTGGGAGCGGTGATTTCTTCCAGCTTCCATCAACTGCGCAAAATCAGAAAAATTGCTCACCTACTCACTCACTCTGCGCTCATTCAAGTGGTACTCGCCCTGGTCCTGTCCCGATTGGACTTTTCTAATTCTATTTATTTGGGCACACCCCTGTTCTTGTCTAAACGCTTGCAAATAGTGCAAAACCAAGCGGCCAGATTGATCTTCAAGAACTGTGGTGGGCGTTCGGCGAAACCACTGCTGGCCACTCTCCACTGGTTACCCATAGCCCAACGGATAATATTTAAAGTAGGATGCTTGGTCTTTACGGCTCTTCACGCGAAAAGTCCCATGTTTATCAACAACCTTATCGTCAAGCATGAGCCTACTCGCAATCTCCGTTCTGCCCATCTCTCCCTTCTCACCCAACCCTCCTTCATACGGAAGCGTCAAGGCGGATGCCGTTTTGCTTTTCTTGTTCCAAAGGTGTGGAACTCTTTCCCCCTGTCGCTCAGGAAATGTACTAACCTCATGGAATTTCGGGGAGCCTTGAAGACCTGGCTATTCAAGCAAGCTTCGGGATAGGTCAACTGTTTTCAATCTTTCCTCACTGCCAGCGCCATGAAACCCCTGGGTGCCTGTGCGCTTAAAAAGTTCAGAATAACATAACATAACATGATACAGCTTTGCTATTTGCATGCTGCCTACGTGACCTCTGCACTCCTTGACCATGCAGGACTTCAAACGACCCCTGCCTGTAATAGATGCGGTCATGAACCTGCCGACTTTTTCCATATGGTATGGGCCTGTCCATGATTGGCGCAGTTCTGGGGGGACATTGAGGAGGAACTTACCGAAGTGTTGGTGTGGGATATCCCACATGATCCAAAACACACAATTTTAGGCATTACAGATGGTCTGGACGGTTCCAGGAATGAGAAATTGCTCTACACTACAGTAATGGTGGTGGCAAAAGGGGATATAGCGACTGCCTGGAAATGCCCTGACCCCCCAATGTTGAGCAGTGGAGGACTGGGGTCAACTGGTGCGCTATGCAGGAGAAGATCATGTATGAGGCACGTGGCTGCTCGAAGAAATACCAAAGGGTCTGGGGGAAGTGGTTGGAAGGGATGGTTTAGTCTCGCCTGCTATGGTTCACATGTGTATCAGCTTAATTTTGTCCACCTTTGTTGAATAGGTTACTCGGAACATTGCATACATTTTTATGTTATTGTGGTGTGATGATTGGCTTGTGCTTTCTGTGAGGGTCAGACTGATTTGCATATGGCCATGTCTGAACTGGGGTGGCGGAGTGAGCTAAAGAATGATGATGGATTAAACCCAGATCAGTTGATTGGGGTGAGTGCTTGCATTGTTCAACACTCCGTCCATCATCCCCTTTGGTATTGCTTTGTTTTCCCTAAGTTGGCAGGGTATGCCCAGACATGGGTCCCTTGCTCACTTTGCCACTGGATTCAAGCTAGCCTGGCTGATGATGGCTTATTAGCCAGAAACCGGTCCCAGGATGCTTGTTTCTGGTCCAGGGAAGACATGCCTTGGCAGTTCGGGCTGCACTGTTCCCATGAGGCACAGGGTCAGACTGATTTGCATATGGCCTATACTGAACTGGGTTGGTGGAGTGAGCTAAAGAATGATGATGGATTAAACCCAGATCAGTTGACTGGGGGTGAGTGCTTGCTTTGTTCAACACTCCGTCCATCACCCCCTTTGGTATTGCTTTCCATGAAATCAATAAAAATGTGTTTATCAAAAAAAAGAAAACATCAATATGGAACCTTGGCTCAATTGGAATCTGAGTATGAGTTAAACTGGTACAAAATGTCTCACATTCTGCATTTATTTCAATGGAGTCATGTATGCATTATTCTCTTTGCTAATTTCACGCAGCATTTATTATATTAAAATCTAACAAAAATTAATGGGGCAAATGTAGGTCCCTGGACATTTAATCACATTTGTATAGTGTTGTAGCGTAAGCATATTGGTCCTCATGAATTAATTTATTTAATTTAGTTTCCTCTAGTCACTGAATAACCTCAGCTACCATATGAAACCACCTAGGTCGTCCGATGAATCTTGTTCTGTGCTGAAAGGGACTGGAATATTTAGGGGATGAGCGATTATCATATTAGGACCTGGAACAGATAATCGCCAATATTCAAAACTATGAGCAATCTCCCAAGTAAAACCCACCCTTAATTAGTTGATGATCAAATCACCTTTGACTTTAGCCACAAACACATAAATGAAACAGAATTATCAGAATCTTTCATCATAATATATTTCTGTTTAAGAATCAAAGGTTAGCATACAATCCTAATCTCAAATTGGATCAGAATTAATAAGCATTTGCAAATTCAGTAAGAGCTATCCACCTCAGCAGAGGGAGAATATATTGCCTCTAGAATAATGAATTAGCAGGAAATGAGTTGAATCTTATATCAACCCTCTAGGAAAGTTCAGCAAATATTGAATGACCAGTTCCAGTTCATAGACAGAGTCATCTGGCTCTGTCTACACTGTGGCGTCAATGCCAGAGCTGTTCTGTTAAGAACTCTTTCAGCCGAAAAGATTCCACTACAATAGCATATCAGCTGGCAGCAAACGCAGTATTTCATTACAGTTCGTGTTGTTTCTGGAAGTCCCAATGTCAGTCTATGTACTGCAGGATGGATAAAGGGGAGATGCCCCTGAGTTGAAAATGTAGACAACTATACCCCATTGATTCTAGGTTTCCACCCATTGACATCACCAAATTTGTCGGAACCCTCTGTCCTATTGGTCACTCTTAATAGAATGAGATCATGTAGTAAGTAAAAAGTATACAAAACCGGAAGAATTAAGTAATCCATTGCATGCAATTTCCTTAGGACCACTGTAGTATTGTCATACGATCGGTTTTTGCATGTAGGAAGTAGGCAAGTCCATTCTCTCATCTTGTCAGTCCATTCTCAAGCATTCCTCCAGGAAGTAACACTTTTGTTGCAAGTCTAATCAACTAAGTTACAAACGTGAAAGGAGACAATTGAGTGTTAGAGCACAAGTGGAAACCTAAAAGTTCCCAGAGGCTTCAGATTATTCAATTCATAAATTCATACTAGAAAATGAAGCAAAGTCTTCTTGAAACTCACCATATACACAATGAATTTGTGCTAAAATATGAATCTCGTCTTTACATAGAACAGTGCATTAATTCTTTAATTAAGTATATTAATATCATTCTATTATAAAATGTAATTAATTCATATAAGTATAGGGTGCTCATAAAATTTTAACACTCACTATCTTTTCACACATAATTTTGTAAGTTTCTTTTGCACAATATACGTTGAAACATCATTCAGGATTTAAAAGTGCACTTGAAATAAACTTTTTACCTTGGGTAATGCCTGCTACTCTTGTCAATGTCAGTGCTCACGTTATACGTTCTAGCGCTATTATCTATTTTATAATACTAATACATAAAGCTATTTTATTCTTAATAGAAATGTCTATATTATAAGTTTATTTACCATGTTCATCTATGCATAAGAACATGTCACTAAGATGTAAATTTTCCACATCAACTTATTGATTGTTAGGCATTACCAGGAATCCATTTCTAACATTCTGCATGTTTTTACGATGCAGTATCTAAATCATTTGTGTGTTTCTTGAGGAATAATAACCTAATGCACACTTTGTCATTACCATGTAAAATAGTGTCACAATCCATATTCCATGCAAAAATGGTTGTAATAATGACTGATAACATCTATGCTCCATCAGTAGTGAGGAAGACATCGACTGGAAAGGTCAAAATCAATACACTTTCAATAGTCTGAAACACAACATTAAAAACAGTAGCATATTTCATAAAATTTCAACAAAGAAAGTGTGCCTGCACACAGGAATCCGGAGAACTGGCTGCACTAAAGCAAAATAATGAGGGAAATTCTCACAAGAGATCCATGGTCTATTCATCCACGTGTATTTCCTTAGATGTTGCCCACCTTGTGAGGCCTTAACTATTTGCGGGCCCCACTAATGTCCTCTGACGGTATTCCCTATTTAGAGAAATGCAGTGCTTAATTTGTAAAGGAGTACGTGCCATTGCACAAAATTTTTCTCAGAAGCCCACTGCTGGTGCTGCCAAATGTCAGGACTGCTGGATAACAAAGCTGTCTGGTCTTGATTACACCTCATACCTCTTTCATTCATCACCATTTACCTCATGCCTATTTCATTTACCTCCATACACTCCTTCTCTATTTACCTCAGTCTCGAGGAATCTATATCACCCGTTTCTCCATTTGTCACTGTTTTTCTACTTTCTTTTCCTCCTTCTTTCTTCTTTTCTGCCTTTCTTTCTCGCTTGCTCTGGGTCAATGTAGGGTGATGAAAAATAAGTCCCGGTACCCATAAAAGACTGATGATAGTACCCACCTGCAACAACTGCCTCATATTAGGCACTGGTGAAATATAACCATGTTTTCCTTGACCTGTCTTTCATTTGCTGATTTTATGGTTCTTATTTTTCCTTTCTGCTTAATATACTCTTGATTACGATTGAGCTATCATGCGCTGTCTGTTGGTGTGTTCCAAAGGATTTCCTTTGTCACCTCTAGCTTTCCAATTGATATCAGCAGGGTTGAATTGCATGATATGCTAATTGCCCCTGAAACGTCTATGAGGTGTTGTTAAAGGGGCAAACGTATTTATACCTTAAAATGTCTTAGCACTTTTCTTTTTTTAAGACTTAAGCTCAGTACTTGATACGTCAGTCATACTTTAGCTCTATATGTATAAATAAAAGGGGCAACCCAGTAAGCCTGGGAGCTGGGTAATCTATAAATAAAGCAAAACAGTGGTCCCCAAAGGGGGATGTGTGAGCCTCTACTTCCTCAGAGAGAGTAATTTTGATCCTCAAGAGATTAGTTCCAATTATCAATTGGACAGTTTTATTTTAATTTTTTAACAAGTGGGAAATAATCATTGCAGTTTTATATTTAAATTGATTTGTAAGTAAAAAGGTGATTCCAAACAGCAGAGCGTCGCAGTGCAAGTGAAAATAAGTGAATGGAAAGTACAAGAATCAGACATGCAGACCAGTGTGCTTTGAGTAACTCGAAATGATTAATTCTGCAGCCTAGCAATCGTTGTTGGTGAGTTTCATGCAACCCACTGCTACTTTATTCATAAAATATAGCAATCACAAGCTTTTGAATTGCTTTTCTGGATGGTCTGGAGTTTCCTCATGAGTTGGGCGATGATTCCTATGGTGTTGACCAGCTTCTTCATTGATAGCTGGCTGTCAAGGATGATGCTGAGGTTGGGTGCATGTTCGATGGGTTTGTGGGTAGGTCCCAGCTCAGGTGGCCACCATTAGTTGTTCCATAGGGTGACCTTGCCTTTCCCGAAGATGAGAACGCCTGTTTTGCCTGTGTTGAGTTTGAGACAGTTGTTGTTCACCCAGACAGCACCATCCTTCATGCATCTTTGGAACCTGTCTTTAATGGTTGTTGCGTCATTTGTCAATGAGAGGATGAGTTGGGTGTCGTCGGGATCAGAGATGATGTTGAGTCCGTGGCTCCTGATGATGATGGCCAGGGGTGTCATGTATACTTTGAAGGAAGTTCGGATGAGGGATGAGCCTTCAGCTACACCACGGGTGATGTTCTTAGGGAGTGAGTAGTAGGGAGGGAGGATGATCTTCTGGGTCCTTCCTGTGAGGTGGGAAGCAATCCACTTAAGGGCTCCTCCTTGGATTCTGATGTGGTGGAGTCTTCTGATCAGTGTGTGGTGAGATACAGTGTCAGCGGCTGCTGAGAGGTCAAGGAGGATGAGTGCTGCTGTTTCTCTGTGGTCTAACAGCATTTTGATGTCATACGTGGCTGCAATTAGAACTGTCTCTGTGCTGTGGTTTACTCTGAAGCTAGTCTGGGAGGGGTCCATAAGGTTGTGGTTCTTCAAATGTCTGGTTAGATGGATGTTGATAGCTTTCTCGATGACCTTAACTGGGAAGGGGAGCATGGAGAAGGGTCGGTAGTTCTTGGGCTCTCCTGTGTCCATGGATGGTTCCTTATGCAACAGCTTCACGATGGCATGTTTCCATTTTTGGGGAAGTGGACCATGGTGATGGAGGATTTGAGGACCTTGTTGAGTTCTTTGCTGATGTGTTAAAAGTGTGGTGGAGGCAGGGGTCTACTGGAGCTCCGGACTGGATGGATCTCGTGATGGACTCCATTTCCTTATCAGTGATGGTGTTCCACAAGGTGAGCCTGTGTGGGTGAGTGTTGGTCAGAGTGAGGAGGTTGATGTCGTCCTTGGCGGGATTGGGGTATGAAGACTTGGTAGATGGTGTTGATTTTGTTGTGGAAAAAGTCTGAGAGGGTGTTGCAAAGGGCTTGAGAGGGTGTGATGGTGTTTTTGGTTGCCGAGGGGTTGGTGAACTCCTTGACTATATTGAACACTTCTTTACTGGGGTTGGAGCTGTCATTGATGCAGATGGCTAGGGCGATCTTCTTGGTGTTTTTCACGAGGTGGCAGTAATGGTTGAGGGCGTCTTTAAATCTTTTCGGTCCTCAAGGGTCGTTACTGGTGTGCCATCTTCTTTCCTTCCATCTGCAGTCACGTTTCTGGGTTTTCAGGTCTGCTGTGAACCAGTTGAGGTGTTGTGTTCGTCTCTTAGGGCCCAATGGAACCAATCTTCTCATTTCAACTGAGAAGCAAGAAAGAATTTTCTTTAAGCTTTTCAAAAGGAAGTAATATGCCAGTGATTTTGTTGTTATGGAGACAAAAGGTAAGTTTAGGGCTGATAGTAACACCAACATGTGTTAGGTCCTAGTAGCAGCAGGTGGGGTGAGCCAACAGTTAGGAACTAACAAACAGATTTCTCAATCTAAAGATGGCTCCCTAGAACCAACACCTCAGTTTTATCTGTGTTCAACTTCAGAAGGTAGTTAGTCATCACATTTTCAGGGAACAAGATGCTCCCAAAGATTAAGGGAACACTCAGAGTTACCACCACTTTGCTGTATCAATAATTGAATATCACTGGTGTAGTAAAAAAAAGCCCAAAGATTGAATTAATGCAATGAAATGCGGTAAATAAATGTTGATGAACTGCACAAAATGCACAAAAATGTGTTATTAATTAATGTCCAGCAATAAGATAAAGTATTTTAATACACACACGAGCAAATACTAAACTTAAAATTACAAAGTACACAATAAAAATGAGACCACTCCAGCACCAACTGAAAAAGAGATCTGTGCCAGTGGGTGTTGGATGTGCCCCTCTCTGCAGGGTCACCCCGAAACCTTTTGCCTTCATCTCTCCAGTTTTCTGAACCTGTTTTGTTGGCTTTTAGGACTCTGGTCACTTTACCGCTTCTAACCAATTTGGCAGTGCTTGCGCTCACTCCTGTAAACATGGTATAACTGTCTTACACCCAGTTGGCATATTTAAGTTATTTGAATGTCCCTAGTAAATTAGCATAGCATATACCCAGTGCTAGTAAATTAAATTATATTAGTGGGCCATAAGCACTTATTATGCCACCCAGTAGGCCAGTCTCCGGACTGCCATCTCATCCTGTGTGTGCAGTTTCAAACTGTCATTTTGACCTGACAAACTAAATATTTTCTCTGGCTCAAACCTTCCTTTTTAATATGCATAGGACGCCCCTGGGTTAGACCCTAAGCCACCCATAGGGCATAGTGTGTTGTATTTAAAAAGTTGGACATACACTTTTAAGTTTTACATTTCCTGGTAGTAAAAAATGTTGTTTTTCACTTTTGCAAGGCTTAGCTCTCCTATAGAACAACATTGGGTTAGTTTATTCCATTTAATAAGTGATTACTTTTATTCGGGAGCAGGTAGAAATGTCATGTTTGGTGTCTGAGGAATTATAATTTTAAACCCTCCTTAATGCCAAAGTTGGATTTTAACTCACAATTCTGAATATCTACTTTTAGAAAGTTGGCCTTTTCTTCCCCTAACCATTTGGTGGCTGCAACCTGTTTTCTGGGTCACCTGACTAGGTGTTGTTGACAGTTGGCCTTTGTGTATTCTTCCCAGAAAGCCATACAATAGACGGTCTGGGTGTTGCAGCATGGCCCATCCTGACTTGATGGGAGGGGTGGAGTTGTCACCTGTAATGCTTCCGCTTCAAAGATACTGTTTCTGCTCACACACATGACTTCATACTAGCCTATTGTGCCTGCAGAAAGAATGGGACTAGGGCAAGGATGCAGGCAATTCCAGATACTTCAGCAAGGGGCGGACTCTAGAAGCTTCTTCCACTTCAATGTATGCACCGGGTATAAGAATGAGACCCTCAGACCCGCTTTTCAGTAAACACCTGTACCGCTGGATACTACAGAAAAAGGGCTGTACTGCTGCAAGAGGATTATCCTGCTACCTGAGGGCTGCAATGTTATCTTAGAAGTAAGACTGGAACTGCACCTTACATCCCAGACTGAAGTGATTCCAACGGTCAGTTGACTGACTTCCTGTTTGTTGCTACAGGGACATAACAAACAAGGTCCAGAGGCTTCTCTGAAACTGCCCCACTGACCTGCTGCACTAGGCCTGCAACTGGATTTGCCTGAGCCCTGCTGGCCACTGCTGGAGTAAGTTCCTTATCCCCAAGAGGTATCTCTTGGTGTGGCATCAGTTGAGCAAAAAAGTAGAAATCCTGTTGTTTTGGGCTCATGCAACCATGAATGGGCTAATTCCTGCCAAAATCTTGCCACCCTTGCCTACTTCCAATCAAAGCTGCGGTGAACCTGACTCTTCACACTACAGCGGCCCCCAGGGATGACTGGAAACGTTAGATCTGCACTTAGCGCTGCATCATTGACAGCCAGCAATGAATGACAATGAGGAGCTTCAGCAATGACCGTCCATGACACTGACAGGATCTTCGCACTATAGTGATGACTATTCATGACACACTCCCTTCTCCTTGTGGCCTCCTCTACCCTGAACTGAACACTTTGCACTGGACTTTAGAAGACAGCATTTTCAGATGGACTAACCTGGTGCCTGTATCGGGCCCACGCTCCATTGCTGTCAGCCTGAACTTGTGATTTTCACCCAGTCTCACCCAACCAGATAACTGTGAGTGGTGCTTTATGCTTTTAGGCACTCTACTTACCTTAAAACTCTGAAAATACATATCTCCAGTTCTGCTGATTACATTTTCTTGTTTTAGTGTCAAATACTATATTACATTTTATTCAGAGTTGGCCTGATCTTGTGACTTTCCCCCAGTCCGGTGTGACTAGATAACCACAGTTGTCTCTTTTTTAGCACTATTTCTATGTAAATCTTTAAAATTGCATATTTACAGTTATACTGATTGAATTTTTGTGTGTTTGATGTCAAGTTATGTTTTCAATTTTACTCTATGTTCCTAAAATGGTGCAGGATTTGTCTTGCGCTTTCACTTTATTACTGTTATAGCTCTGCACAAATACTTTACACATTGCCTCTAAGTTAGAGCTGACTGCTTTTGTGCCAAGCTACCAGAGGGTTAAGCACAGGTTAACTTAGAAATGTTTGTGGGTGAGTCACCCTGACAAGGTTTTTGTCTTTTATTTGAGTAGGGTGGCAGTGGCGCGATTAAAATCAGAACCTATGTCTGTGCAGTGCCATACAGTGATTTATGTAACACAAATATCCCATTACAAATAATTCAATTCCATTTTCTTTTTTTTAATGTTTCTTTAGTTGGCATTTTTTGCTTTTTCCAAACTCACTCTCATTTTACCTGAGTACCGGTGACCCTACCTACAAATATGGAGCTTGAGCTCAGCTTAGCAACCTGGAGAGCTACAGTGCAGCTGAGCTCAGATGATTCTGAGAGGATATTTCCAGCAAAAAGGAGCTCCAAAAAGGAGGAGCTTCAGAAGGCTCAGTTGCTAGATTCAGCATAGGGAGGATGAATTCATGGAAGAGCAAGAAGAGGATCTGGGCACAGGTCCTGGGCTGCAGCACTCTAAAGAGAAGGAAGAATTGCCCATAGTTGGGGAGCACCTCTGCCGGGGCAGGGAGCATTGTGTCTTCCAACGGTGTGTCGCTAGAGGGCTGAATGGGAGTTTAAGCTGCAGCTGTCTAAATTTAAACTTGAGACAGCCAAGAAGGAGGCTGCTGGCTAGAGGTCCCTTGAGGAGAGAAAATTGGGCCTGGAATAGTGGTGGGCCAATGAGTGCCAAGAAGGCAGCTGAGTATGCCATCAGGGCCCTTGGGGAAAAGAAGATGGCCATGGACGAAATAAGACTTGCCATAAGCTTAGTCTTAGAGAGCTAGATATCAAAGCGAAGCAGGTAGAGTCCAGCAACAATGGTGGCAGCAACACCCTAGTGTCCACTGGAGACAAGAGGGTCCACATTCCCAAGGATCTGGGGGCTAACTTTTTTATGGGAGATGACATAGAGAAGTGGTTCGAAGCCAATGAGATTGCCCTGGAGATGCATAAGGTTCCGAAAGAGGACTGAGGGGCCAGTCTGGCACCTACCTTGTTTAAAATAAACACCAGATTGTATTATACTGTACCAGAAGGCTTATTTGTAATGTTTTGTTTAGTAGAAACTGTGAGGCAGAATACTCACTAGTTATCATACATTTATGATCCTTCTTACTCTTGACAAATCTCTATAATAGATGACTTTAGGCAACTTACATTGGAGAAGTAACATATCTCTAACTAAGAACTTGTAGGACACAATACCTCTATTTCTGACATTCTTCTCACTTAAGGACCGGTCCTGCCATGGCAGTACACAACCGCTTTTAGATTGATATCCGCACATCGAGTTTATTGTGAAAACCTATCTTGACATCTGATCTGACCACATAGACATATTCATATTAGTAAAACACTGCTTTACGTTCGATACCAGCATATTGAGACAACTTTAACCTGATGTCTGATTTGATTATGTATACACATCATGTCTATATTTTCTTCATTACATGTTCAGTGTCCCTCACTCAGCAATACCCTCTTTTTATTGTTTTATTATATCAGAATATTGGTCTTGGTCATATCATATTAACCATACCAAAACCTACTTCAAGATGGCCATCCTGCTATAATGGTTCCAAAATATCCACTTCCTACTAAGTATAATCCACCTTGAAGATTGTTGTGAACTGGTTATCTTTCGACCTCCCAGTGCCAATTTCTATTTGACCAGGTTCAATAATCTAGAAGCCGGAAACGTATTTAATTTGCCCATCTCTACAGAGAAAACTCTATTACTTACCCTACCTTGCACATCAACATTTTGAGATTGGTTCTCTTTTATCGCACCACCTGTTCCAAGATGACCGGCCTACTTTCATAGCTACAATATGGCCACTTCCTGTGTAATATGGGTTTATATGACTTTTTTAAGCTTATTTGTCCCCATTCCAGAATACTTGCAAATTGTTTTAAAAAAAAGACAATATGCCTCTGAGTCTTTCTTTTAACATTTTTCAGCCCACAAACTAAATATTAAAATCTATGTAAAAAAAGACTTGCAGACATGTTATTGTTTTATCAAAACTTTATTAAACATTTCGATAACAATCACTATTATCAAACATTGCACTGTGTGAATTACTAAAACATACATTTGAATAAAAATATTGGTGATTTTTGCAGAAAGATGATACATGTGTTTTATATATATTATGCTCACCACTTAATTAAGGAAATAGACTCACTTTTTATATTTTGATGTTGTGATTTTTTGCAAAGTCAGTAAGTCGGTCTAAGTGCAGCCAGTACTTGCAATAAAACCCACACACACCACATGCCTTCAGCTATGTGCGGCTTGTTGCAATTAAACCCACGCACACCACATGCATTCAGCTATGTGCGGCTTGGGGTTGCTTGTCTGCAACATGTTGGAAGGAGCACCTGGCTGAAGGCCACACCCTGCAGAATGCCGAATGATGTGTGTAGCATGTGGTTGGCTGCTGGCGAGGAGTTGTCTGTAAGGCCGGGCAACAAGCCACGCCATGTGCCCAACCCAACACTGCGCACGGCTGAAGACCACCTGGAGGGAGGGGTTGAATAGCCACAGGCCAGGCCCTGTGGCCAACCCTACCTTTCCTACGGTGTTTGGCAATGAGTTATAATGTCAATCCCCTTCCTTTTGTATTTGTCATAGATTTCATAATGTAAAACACCATGGGCCAGATGTATCAAGGCTTTTGCGACTCGCAAAGGCTGAAAATCGCAGATTTTCGGCCTTTGCGACTCGCAAACGGCCGTTTTGCGATATTTCACATGTATGAAATAATCGCAATTTATTTAATCGCAATTATTTGCGATTCCTTCTTTTGCATAGCATTTAAGGAATCGCAAATTTTGCGATTCCTTAAATGATATGTATGACACATTTTTGGTGTGCGAATTTGTGTAAAAAAATCGCATTTTACCATCAACTTGTAGTTGGTGGTAAATTGCGATTTTTTACAAAAAAGCCCTAATTGGCATTTGTAAGGGTGGCATGTGACACTCATACATGCCCATAGGGCATGTATGTGTGCCACATGCACACACATGTAGATTTGAGGGGTGCAGCAGGGTGTCTTTGAGACACCCCTGCACCCTTGAAATAATTCTCAAATTGCGATTAGCAAATTGCGAATTCGCAATTTGAGAATTACTGCACAATCATTCCTATGGGCCTCCTGGCCCATAGAAATGATTGGGAAAATTATTCCTTAATTGCGATTAGCAATTTGCTAATCGCAATTAAGGAATTTTAAGGAATCGCTAAAAAATAGCAAAATTCTACATACATACCATTTTGCACTTCTCAAATAGCGATTCCTTAACAATCGCTATTAGAGAAGTGCAAAATGGTTTCTTGATACATCTGCCCCCATATGACCATATTTGACACATCTGGTTCAGGAGGTTCCAGGGAAGACAGATATTTCTATCCTCAACTGTGTTAAATGAGGCTTTAACCTCACGTTCCATGGAACCTCCTTACTTCAGGATTTCAAACTGGTGTTCAAGTGCCCCTTTTAAAACTTTTCTAAAGGCTACTGGGTAGAGCCGTGCAAGGGTGGCTCATATAGATGATGTGGGGTTAGAAATTCAGAACACACAACACACAACATTAACACCCAATAAATTAATCAAGTCAGCACTTTTTCATAAAAAAAAAGAAAACAATTTCATGCATACAAATAAATGCTATATTCAAAATTACAAATCATGATAAGATTTCTGGGGGAATTGTAAATTGATACACCTCCGGTAGGAACCTTGCAGATTGAAGAGAGTGAAAAAACAATTACTCTAAAGAAATATTACAGGAGACAGATACGTTTGTAAGCATAGTCTACTCCTGTTATCTTTAAAATACCAGTAAAAATCAGCTATGAACCACCTATATAGGAATTTTGGAAAATATTAGGCCTTTCAAAGTTGAAAAGCATAGGTCTCAGAGTTTTGTCAAGGTAATCCGCATGTAAAATGAGAGGCCTACTGCATTTGTCCTCCCATTTAATAATAACAAAGGGCCAGATGTATCAAGGCTTTTGCGACTCGCAAAGGCTGAAAATCGCAGATTTTCGGCCTTTGCGACTCGCAAACGGACGTTTTGCGATATTTCACATGTATGAAATAATCGCAATTTATTTAATCGCAATTATTTGCGATTCCTTCTTTTGCATAGCATTTAAGGAATCGCAAATTTTGTGATTCCTTAAATGATATGTATGACACATTTTTGGTGTGCGAATTTGTGTAAAAAAATCGCATTTTACCATCAACTTGTAGTTGGTGGTAAATTGCGATTTTTTACAAAAAAGCCCTAATTGGCATTTGTAAGGGTTGCATGTGACACTCATACATGCCCATAGGGCATGTATGTGTGCCACATGCACACACATGTAGATTTGAGGGGTGCAACAGGGTGTCTTTGAGACACCCCTGCACCCTTGAAATGATTCTCAAATTGCGATTAGCAAATTGCGAATTCGCAATTTGAGAATTACTGCACAATCATTCCTATGGGCCTCCTGGCCCATAGAAATGAATGGGAAAATTATTCCTTAATTGCGATTAGCAATTTGCTAATCGCAATTAAGGAATTTTAAGGAATCGCTAAAAAATAGCAAAATTCTACATACATACCATTTTGCACTTCTCAAATAGCGATTCCTTAACAATCGCTATTAGAGAAGTGCAAAATGGTTTCTTGATACATCTGCCCCAAAGTCTTTTGGCTTTAACTTTTGCATAAACATTACCATGTCATCTTTGCCTAGAGATCTATCAAACACTTTAAGCAGACCCAAAGTATAAATGGACATGAACATAATAACTCTCCTTCTAGATGCACAGATCATTTACTGTGGCTGGACCTAAAATGTTTAAACGCATGAAAACCCTGCCTATTGCATTTGTTCGAAAGCTGACAATGTAAAACCCCTGTGGTGTTTGCCAGGTAGTTCACAATGTAACACCCTTTCCTATTATATTTGTCAGAGAGTGCATAACATAAAATGCCATCCTATTGCATTTGCGAAGTTCACTCCTAACTATTGTATGTCTAAGAGCTTTTCACAATTTAGAGGCACTGTCTGTGTGTTTGGCCAGGATATCACAAAGCAAAATCCATTACTATTATATTTGTCAGATTGTTCACAATGTAAAACCATATTGTCTGTGGTAAGTTGTTAAATGTAAAATCCCTTCTTATATTATTTGTTGGAGAGTTCACAATGCGAAACGTGCTCCTGCTGTATTGGTTACAGGGTTACATCATGCAAAGCCCTTTCCAACCATATGTGACCTGGGGCTGGTGTTAACAAATTTCCTGTCAGTTATGAGAAATTGAATTACTTCTTAAGCAGATCAGCACAATTGTTTTTCTATCAAATGCTGATAGAGAAGAACATGTGGGCGCAGCCTCACTCTTGATACTATTCTGTACAGCTCTTTTTCTGGTGACTACATATGTCAGTGCAGCCAGCTGCACTGTGATGTCAGATCTAAAACACAATTAAATGAAAAAATAAATGTATATGTCAGAGGGGTGGGGGTTAACCCATACCCTGCTTGTTACAGTAATATGTTTAAATCCATGTTAGAACATACATGTCTATCGGGTTCAATAACAGTGTAATAACAAGCCTAACTGCTTTGACACATGTCTTTCTTAGCAAATTATTTATCCTACTGCTTTGTCATAACTTTTAATAATAATCAGATTATATCTATGGCATCTAACATAACTTTTCCCAATGAACCGATTGGGACTGCAGCCTTGATCTTTGGATTGGCACCACAACAAACTCAGACCTATCAAATTGACCATAGCCTGTGCAATACAGGCTCTCTTTTTCAGAAGAAGCCCACAACGTCTGCCCATCAAATCCAGTAGAGAGGAAAATCACCATGTGGGCGGAGCCTATACCCCCAATTTCAGTAGTTCGTTTTTTGTTAAGTACATAACATCTGGCAACAGCTCTGCTGTCAAGCCATACCTAAAATGTACATGCATCCAAGCAAAGTTTTCGGCTTCTTGTGAGATATTGTTAATCTGCAAACATTTAAAGAAACTGGAATAAAGGATGGAATAATTTACTTTTGTCTCTGTGAGTTATATAAGTTCTTCACCAGTGAGCAAATCTCTCACTTCCAGATGTCCATCCAAGAACCAGATGTTGCACTTATTAATACATTTAACAACTTAGAATACCACAATTGCAGAGCATACATGGCCTCTTGTGATATTCTACCAAAATTTAACATGTCCACAATTAAGGTTCATGGCATACCTTTTTAAAATGTTTCTGCTACTTAAATTTCAGTAGATAGTTCATACTTTCATTTTCAGGTATTATGTGGATACATGCACAACTTCTTACTCTCACAGCTGCTTGAAGAATTCTACCATGTTTTTTTTAATATATATACTTTTATTGGTTGTTAAAAGCCATACAGAAAACCAGTATCAAAATGACAGTACAATACATACAGAAGTCAATGTAAACATAGCCAGATTACATATCACAAACTTTAAAGAGTACAGTCATGTCAGTTATAAGAAGTGACAGATATTCGTAAGAGGGTCATCACCGTCTATTCACCTCAGAGCAAGAAATTGAGGAATATCATAATGGCTGGTTAATGTGCAGCAAAACTAAAAGCGATGTGCGTAAGTATAGCAGATCAAATATTGGGAGAAAGGGGAGAGAAACAGGAAATAGAAAGGGGGGGTAGGGTATTAGGACCAGTGGGACAGCGGATGCCACCGATAGAGCTAAAAAATAGTCGCAAATGAGGTGCTAGGGCAGGGTGATGCTGATTTCGAATCCAAAGCAATGTATTTGTCCAATTAGCACCAGATCACCTTAGATATTTGGGGTAGACCAGACGGGAAGATTGAGAGCTGTGTGCACTCCCGAGGAAAGACACCCATGCCCACAAAATGTGGTGTGAGAGATTATTAAATAATTTCCACTCTGAGAGGATAAGTTTCACTGCACTTGCCAGTAGAAGGTCATATAAGGCCATATCGTTGGCGTTTATGTTTAATGTATGTCTGGAGGCCCAGGGACCTGGAACTACCATGGGGAATCAAGGAAAATTGGTACCCTAAAAATTTCAGAGAGCTGCTTCTGAATTGGGTCCCAGTAAGGGACTATGAGTGAACATCGGAAGACCAGGGGTCACTGTCTCGTAGATTTAGCTTATGAAGTCTGGCAGGGGCCCAATGAAATAGGTTCATTGTATAGATTTTAGATTGCAGGAGCAATGGAGAAATTTTATTATGAAATGTGAGCTTGGTGATATTTTGGCAGGTCTCATCATCTCTGGTTAAAACGATTGACTCATTTTGAGTGTAGGATCGAAGTTTGTTTTTGCGACAGGTTGGATAGGAAGATGTAACGTTTTGAGGTGCTATGGCCTGCATGGAGCCATGTAGTTAACCAACGTGGAAGCGAGGAATGCTATGAGTGGCTAAATTTGGACAATTTTACTTGATCTTTAAGAAACTATAAAAATCTATTTTAGGACAGAGGTAGTCAGTATGGACGAGTGCAACAGGAACTTGACAAACCGATTATGCATGGCACAGCGGGAGTTGTGGGACATAGCGGAGGGTGCAGCAAGGGCCCACGCTTTATCAATCCAAAGGGGCTTCTATGAGGTAGGAGATAAGGCCACAAAGCTTATCACCTGTCTACATAAAAGAGATAGCGAGAGAGGCTGGGTGACGAAAATCCTAGACCATAAAAGGTGCGGTTAATAGCAGGGGTATTTGCAGACTTCTACGAGGAAGTATACAACTCCAAGTCTGGAAGATCTAATGCAGACTGTACAGAACTCCTCGCAACAATGAATCTAAACACCCTGACAAGGGAAGATAGGGAGACGATAGACAGCGATGTGATGACAAAGGGATTAGTGGGGGCTCAAGAAAAAGCTCAGAAGTTGACACCCTACCTCTTGAACATATTCCTAGAGGCCAGGGAGGTATCGAAGCTTACTGATGACCAAAGTACCACCACCATAGTGGTAATCCACCAAAAAGGTAAAATGCCAGCGGAGTGTGCATCATACCTCCCCATTTCCCTGCTCATCGTGGAACCCAAAATCGTGGTAAACAGACTAACAGGTGTGGTAACATTGGTGATACACCCCGACCAATGCTGCTTCAATGCCCTCCCCTAATTTCCTCCTTCTTCATGAATTCCCTCACTACCAATCGCCAACAATGCACCTCATCTCTTTATAGCCCCTTTCTTACTTACTTGCTTTCTGTGTGGACTTGTTAAGCGCTTGCAAATCATCCCCGAAGGGATCTCTCGGCGCTGTGGGGGAAAAATGGGGAGGACACGACCATCTAAAACAGCCATGTCTTTAAAAGTTTTTTAAACCTGGGTAACTCATTGCAAGCTCTGATGTTTGCTAGTAATTTATTCCAGTGTCTCAGGGCCAGATGACAGAAAGCTCTACCGCCCATTCTTGCCCTCTGTATCTTCTGCAAGCACAGAAGGTTGGCAATAGTGGATCTCAATTGTCGGGCCGGTTGATACCGCCTGAGTTTCTTGCTTAGGTAAACAGGTAATTTCCCCTGGAATGATTTAAAGACAACGAGCATCTTAAAAATGGCACGTTTCTTCACCGGGAGCCAGTGTAGCTGCTTCAACAAGGGGGCAGATTGACTCAGTTCCGGCTTGTTTAAGGCCAGACGGGCTGTGGTGTTCTGCACCACCTGTAGACGCATTAATAGGTCCTCCCTGGCCCCCACCAGCAGCGAGTTGCCATAGTCCAGCCGACTCACCACAAGTAACTGGACACGGGTTTTCCTTGCCGACAGAGGGATCCAGGGGAACATTTTTCTTAGCATCCTCATTGTGCCAAAGCACATGCCGGATATTATTTTGACCTGTTACTCTATGGATAGTTCATCATCTATCCTAACACTCAGATTACTGGCCCAGGAAGCTGGGTGTTATTTTTTTTATAGGGCTGCTCGTAGTTTACTTACACTCAGTTCTATGATCTGCATGGTACACCTTCTTTGTAGCAGGCACAATAATAATAATAATAGTCACATTTATAGAGCGCATGGTTACACGGCACCAGTGTCCCCCCGCGCTACGGGGCAACTGCTCAGATAGCCACAGCCTAACCTAACCAGTCCTAACTATCCCCGGGGAGAGAGATGCATTTACATTTTTTTCCTGAAGGTGCCCTTCCTGTCCTCTATCTAGAGACTCAAGGGGAGTCAGTTCCATTGCTGAGCAGCCAGAAAGCGGAATGAGCGCCCACCCATCCTGCTCTCTTTATCGCTGGAACAAACACCAAACCCGTCCCCCTTGATCTCAGTTGGCGCGTTGGAAGATAAGGAGTGAGTAGCTCAGACAAATAGGAAGGAGCCGTCCTCTGAATGATACGGTGGCAAACGCACAGAGCCTTAAACAAGACCCTTTCTCTTATCAGCAGCCAATGGAGGAGATCCAGCTCTGCCTTCGAAGAGGTCCTCCTCGGGCGCATGAGAACCTGACCTGCTGCTGCGTTCTGTACACCCTGTAGTCTATGCATACATTTCGTCGTTGCACCTAGATATAAAATATTGCCGCAATCCAGGCGCGATGTAACCAGGGCATGAACCATGGTCTTCCTGACTACAGTTGGCAAAATAGCAAGGGTTTTTTCGCAGACTCCTCAGGACTCTAAAACATGCGCCTGCCACCCGCCTGGTTTGATACTCAAAGGAGAGTTTTGTGTCTAACCATACCCCCAGGTTTGTGGCCTGAGCACAGGGTGTAGGGGTGGACCCCAAACTCTGGGGCCACCAGGCCGAAGACCACACCGACGGGGCTCTCCGTACCACAAGCACCTCTGTCTTATTACCATTCAATTTCAGGCAGTTGTTGGGTGACAGGAGTGCCCATGTGAGTGCACGGTGAGCGATGTGGCAGTGTGAGAGTAGGGTGAGAGGAGTGACAGCAGAGTGAGTGAGGTGACCATATAAATTTGGGTGCGGATGAAAGTGTAGAGTGGGACGAATGAATATATGTTTAGTGATGGGCTTGTTTGAGTGAGATTGCAGAGTGAGCAGTGAGGGGGACTGGTGAGTAAAGTGTCAAAAAGTGCAGGGTTAGTAGTGTGCTCATGTGACTGCAGAGTGAGGTACAGGGTGAACAGCGCAACTGCATTGTGAGTGCAGAGTGATCACCGTGAGTGCAGAGTGAGTGGTGTGCTCATGTGACCGCAGCGTAAGTGGAGGGAGAATGGTGTGAGTTCATGGCGAGTGGCAGGAGTGCAGTGTGGTCACTGTGAGCACAGGGTGAATGGTGTGAGTGCATAGTGATCAGTGTGAGTGCATTGTGATCGCTGTGATCCCTTTCAGCCCAATGGGCGTTGTGCACCTGATGTCGATGTATGACTGGACTTACAAGTCCTAAAAACCACACAGAATTCCGAATTCCATGTGCTTTAATGCAAACATTGACTATCTGCTCTGACCAGATGTTTAATAAATTCTATGGCCTCTCTTAGAGTGGAGGTTCTGTGAGGGAGAGTGGAAAGTAGGAATGGAGGTTCCCCCCAGCAGAAACAAATGGGAATGCCTTGTGTTTGTAAAAGGTTTAGTTACTACCTGGGAAATTCCTGTCCACTGTTTCAACACCCAGGAAAACCGGGTCTTGAACAGCAGCCGACTCAGAATAGGCTGAGAGGATTTCTATATGGTAATTTTGCTCTATCTGTATCATAATCAAGCCCTAAGACTCTCATTACTTTTTTTGTCTCCATTTGTGTCTCTCGTTATTGGAAATTTTAGGACAACAAGGGATAATTCTGCAGATAATGCAGCCAGAAAAAAGAATCTTCTCAAAAGGTCTATGGGACAGTAAATAAAAGAGTTTAATATCTGCTGTGAAGGTGTTCCCGTGTCAGTGTAGCCAAGCGAGACGGGTTTCCCCTGATACTGGCATTTAAGGATGTCACCTTCCTGGCTATGTGGTGTTAGTCCAGCATGTGGAGGATTCAATGAAGGGGTTCAGGAGAGTGGTTCTTCCTTCCTCCCTCCAGTATAAAAACAGTAACGGATTGAATTTCTACATTTTGTTTCTTCAAAATGCAGATGCAAAAAGGCTAGTGGTAACTATCTTTCAGGAAAATATTTTATTAGATGAATGTGTTCCACTTTATTATTGCAGTAACATTTAGAGTTATTTTTGTTGCACAGAAATATAAAGAGAAGCATATCTCACATGATCAGTTTTTGGAGACGTTTTGAGAATACATAAGAAAGCAGCCTGGTGGCCAACCCTCAGGCACGGCCCGTGCAGGGCGGTATACCGGGGCGGTGACGTCAGGCGGGGGAGGGGCAGAGTGGGGGGTTGTAAAATGCTGGATATGGACCATTACAGGTAAGTACCGGAAAAAAAAAAGAATTTTGTTTCCCGCGTTGCATCGCCAAATGTGATGCAGCACGGGCAACGAAACTCATTTTTTTTTTTTCGGTACTTATCTGTAATGGTCCATATCCCGCATTTTACAACCCCCCACCCTGATCCTCCCCCGCCTGATGTCACTGCCCCGGTATAACGCCCTGCACGGGCAGTGCCTGCCAACCCTTCCCCCTCCCACCCTCCATGCATCAGGAGCAGCCCATGCAGGTAAGAGCGGTGGGCGAGGGGTGTGGTGGGTGTTCTGGGAGTTGATAGACGACGAGGTAACGTTAAATAAATAAAAAAACACTTACCTCGCCGCATCACCGACTCATGATGCATTTTAAAAACGTATATGATTTTAATGCTTGTGATTCTTCATGCTGCCTTTAAAATGTAAAGCATTATAGAGTAAGAGACTTTGTTGTTTAATAAGGAATCCAACTGCCCAGGTTTTGCATCTGTAAAGAGGCGGATTCTTGCATAAAGGAATGCCCATTGTTTTTTCTTTTGGACTCCTTGTAGTCTAATGAAGTCTACTCTCTATAAGCTTCGGCTGAAATGGATTGCAGCTCTGAACTCCTGGGCCCACCTTTAAAATTCTTTTGCTGGTGTTGAGGTAAGAGTCTGTGCTCATGCTATGCATAAATGTATGTTTTGTGTTCAGGCTGAGCGAGGAAGACTGATGTTTGACTCATCCTTGCATCTGTGCATAGGAAGCAATGAGAAAAGTGCTCGTGGTCTTATAACTTAATTTGGACTGCAAAAATAAATGTTCTCCTCCTATTCTAAGTGCCAAATCACTAGTGTTTTAACTGTTATTGCAGTTTGGGGGAAAGCATGCATAAACCGCAGCTTTTGTTTGGCATAAAGTAGTAAACGCACTCATGTGTCTTTTCCTAACCATGTTTTGGTCCCAAACTCATACCAGAGGTAGTTTTACTCTCTGTGCTTGTTTATGCTTTTTGATATATTTCGCTGAGCCAGCCATAATTCATGCTTTGACCTAGCCTGCTAGTCCAAGTTAATAACTCTGCTTTCCAGCTGTGCGAAGTTACTCCTGAACAATACACAGACTATGAAAGATTAATCTTTTCCTGGCAGAGGAATTGGATGAGTAAAATCTCCACAACAAATGTAACTGCATCTCATTGTCAATCACTGGCAGAATGCTTCCACAGGGACAAATCAAACACCTAAAATGTGATGGGAGGAATGCATTCCAATCCATTGTTATTCTGCCCACCTTGCCACCTCAGTTTGCACCCAGCCATATGCATATCAGTCTTGACCCTGCTCTATAAGGAAGAGTCCAGCCCGAATCACTCGGATTGGTTGTGGCTGTGACTGCGTTAGAGAGGATATCCCAGATTCATGCCGGTACTCAGGGCAACCTGCAAGTGATTGAAGCCTTGTGTGCTTGAGGGGTGCTGGAAAGGACAGTGTGTGCATTGCCGATCCTAAAGTGATGCTTAAGGAACATCTTATGTCAGGAGTCTACCAAGGGCTAGACGTGAGAGCAGGTTCCGAATCTGGCAGCCAAGTGCTGCTAAAGAAAAGGAGTAGTGAAGAGAAACAGGAGTAGGACCCATAGACCAAACTGGGACTGGGTATGAAGTATATATAAAACACAATGTCCCAATAGGTAACAAATTGACAGGCAATTAAGTTGTGCATGCAAAAAGCATTACATATGAAGGAAACAAGGAGGCTCAATTAGTTAGTACATGGCTTGTAATTCACCATTTTCTGAGATATTTACACAAGGGAATACAGTTGAAAGCAGCACTGTACAAGAAAAATCATGTGCCAACCCAAGAAGCACTTGGTGACAAGGTGATATGTACAAGTGAAGGTGACGACGCAAGTGAAGGGGGTGAACAACGTGAACGGCGTAAGGTGACAAAGATATACACATTGATGGCTCAATGATTGATAAATTCAAGTTTTTTGTAGCACTTTAGATCACAGTTATGAGCCAAATGTTGTAGTGCGCCAAACAATTGCGCTGTAGTGTCGACGGCGTTTCAATCCACAATGATTTGGCATCCTCCTCAGGACAGGATTGGCGAATTGGTGAAGTGCTGGAGTTTAGATAGGCGCTGGTTCAAAGTTGTACCAAGTCGTCATGAAGCAATCAATTCCAAGGATAAAATGGAAGCATCGTGTGCGAGTCAGATACGGGATTGCGTCTGAGTCGGCGTATCTGGGTAGAAGGCGTCCGTGTCAATACATAGAGCAGCGTCTGAATAAGTCTGTACTTCTGCTGGAGTATGAATCACGAGCGAAGGTTCCGACCTGCGATGAGGGGAAACTACAGTTTCCCCTCATCGCAGGTCGGATGCTTCCATTTTATCCTTGAATTTATCAATCATTGAGCCATCACTGTATATATCTCTGTCACCTTGCGCCGTTCACGCTGTTCACCCCCTTTACTTGCGTCGTCACCTTCACTTGTACATATCACCTTGTCACCAAGTGCTTCTTGGGTTGGCACAGGATTTTTCTTGTACAGTGCTGCTTTCAACTGTATTCCCTTGTGTAAATATCTCAGAAAATTGGTGAATTACAAGCCATGTACTAACTAATTGAGCCTCCTTGTTTCCTTCATATATAATGCTTTTTGCATGCACAACTTAATTGCCTGTCAATTTGTTACCTATTGGGACATTGTGTTTTATATATGCTAAAGAAAAGGAAGCAGAAGCAATGATGGACTGAGAAAGAGCTGAAGAAAGCTTAAAGAACCCACCATCAAAGGTATGGAGAGCATGATGGCACAAGCAGCACTCCTGGTGGCTGGAGTGCACCACCAGAAGTAGAAAGAAAGACACCACCAAAAAGTTGACCCATTGGGGCTGGAGTTATTTGAAACATAAACAATTGCTCATGTGTGGCCCTGTGAAGCCCTGCAGTGCGTGTCCCAGGCCTCTGTCCCTAGTAATGTCATCCAATTACAGGCAAAATAAATAATTCACCCCTATGGAGAACATGTGTGTTGTTCCATGTGTATTACTTAACCTGAGGCAGGAAGTAGGAGCACCAATGGGCTATTTTTAACAATATCCCCATTAAAAGTGATGGCCACCAATGATCCAAGCCTGGCCCAAGGAACACATGATCCTGATAGCTGTTGGTAATGAGGAGCGCTAGGCTTTGCACACCTTCAGTGCCCTAGTGCGCTGCACACCTGCTCTCCCTGCGTGGTGAAGAGACAAGAATGGATGAAGCAGGGAAGTAGGTTGCAGCACTCTTCCATGCTCAGCATATTTTGTGGCGTGTTAGGTGGTGTAAGACCCTCAGAATTAGACATCCTGGGCAACACTGTGTCACCCCATGTCAGCCAATGCTTGACAGCCATGTGTGATCATCAAAAGTTCTGAAAAACAAATTTACAGGTGATGTCTGGATCAAAGGCGGAGCTGCAGGCCCAGAGAATTGGCCCTAGCAAGGACCTTGAACAATTTGCATGTTGTGCCTGTAATACCCCAGGAAGGGCAGAGGCATTACAAGTGTGGTGTTTACAGGTGGACCAGGACAGTAATCATCACTCTATAATGCCCCTACAGACATTTAAAAAGTTGGCACACTAATGCCCTAATTAGGATGTTGGTCGGAAAGCCTCCGTCGCAGGTCAAATGTTTTCCGACCTACATCCGTGGTTTGATTTCCGAACGCCCTATTACAATTACGGCAGTCGGAATTCAAAGCAGACGGTAATTCTGCCTGGCTTCTGATGGGCTCAAGGAGTCCGTCAGCCAGTCAGAGGCCACACATAATCCCTTTAGGACAGCGTTTATGCCGTTGGGTCCATGTCGAGCTTTTCGACAAGGAAAGCCTGTCGCAAAGCGACTTAAGGGGCCCCTAGCAGGTCCTGATCCCTCAGCGGCCTCCAGTTGGGTGCACCGTGAGTTGACTGCCATGCAGTGCAGGTTTTCACAGAAACTCTCATTTCTCTATGTGAGCTTGTGCTGTGCCCAGTCTCCGACCGCAGCACAATCTGCCATAGAGAAATGGGAGTTTGCCACCACATTATGTGCATCTCATATCATAATAGGGAGTGTGGAAACGTCAACCTATAGTCGGTCGATTCTCACACCGAGACAGTCCGCCCGACATTCTAATAGGCCCCTAAGTCTCCTTGGGTGGTTAATTAGTGACCCTGGGAGAGATTTAGGTTGATGACAAATGTTCCCAGTGCTGAGATTTAAATGTGTTCTGGGAGGGTGTGGACGCATTGATAGCCAGAATTTTCATTGGTTGGTAGGCAATATAGGTCAATAGTAAAAATATGGTACTTATTTGCAGGTTTCCTGTTTTGCTCTGTCTACTATGAAACAAAATTATAATGCATAGGTACTGCTTTTTAATAGTGAAAGTCAAGTCATATGCATACTTGTGGTTGCACTGCGCATTGTTTTCAATGTAAAGATCCCTGTTCTATTAAAATTAGTAGTTATTTTTTGTCTGCTATTTGATTAGTACTAACACTATTAATAGGTTTTGCCTTACACCATTAATATGGAATCTAATGGCCATATAATAAGAATATGGGATTCTGAAATCCAAAATTGTGATTGGCTGAACAAGATACAAATGACCTCGTAGAAAGAAATCCCTTTTGGCTAAGAAAGACTTCCAGTAGTCATGATGAAACATAGCCCATCTGAGAATCCACAAATATCCCCAGGTATATGAATGGCATTTGACATTTTCAACCGACTCCTGCCCCCCCGTGTGGGAATCTACATAACTTAAATTTAGGTATGGGGGAATGGAGACCAATGTGAACATGCACTTTCTTCTCTGCTTTTCTTCTCCATGGGGTAAACATTTGTGCCCTGGAGAAAGACAGCGTTCTACACGAGAAAGCAAATGTAGGGGTACTCTTTAGACTTTCCATACTGGTTTTGGAGTTACTCCACAACCCTTGATTGGAGTAACTTTCTGATCTTTATCCAGGGAGGGAATTGTTCAGATTTCAATTTCTGAATGTCCACAAACAACAACTTGTAACAGCTAGTTCCCACCCTGTGCATGATATTTACTACTGTACATCTCTGCACACATTCTAGAGAAATCGAGGGGCATATTATCAAGAACAGGCGATAAAATTATCGCCACTTTATCGGCAGGAAAATGCCGCTAAAGCGGCGATCATGGGCTTGATAATAGGCCCTTGTGAATTCCCATAGCAGCTCAGGTTCTGGTGTTAACCAATGTTTGTTCAGGATAGAAAATTACTTTATTATCATTAGTTTTTATTTGTTTTGTTATAAAGATTAAAAACATAAACATTGTTTCATAAACGGTTTGACATAAAAGTACATTAAAAAAATTAGCACAAGTCTGGAAAGGTAAAATCCTAATTAAGAATTTATACCGCTAAAATAATTATCTTTTTCAAACTCAATAAATGATGCAAAGTTTCTTTAAACTTCATACATTGAAAATTCAGCACTGATAAATATAATATTGCCATACACAGTGTGATCTGCAAATGCTCTATTTCTTTTTTATCGGCTCTGTTCGAGTGCACCCGTTAAAGAAACCATCTGTCCAGTAATCTGTGATTGCTGAGCTGTGGTCGGCAGCTTTGCGCCCACAACTCCTGCGGGCTCATTCTGACTCATGAACTGATCAATTTTGGGGAAAAAAAACATGGATTTGGCCAGCGGCGCAGCCGCTCTACAGAGACTGCATCTGCGGCGGAGGAGGGGCGAGCGAGCGAGCTCCGGCGCACGTAGCATGGCCTGGTCTTGGGTGGGAGGAGTGGGGGGCGAGCAGACCACAACCAGATTTTGTGTGTAAAAGGCCGGTTTATTGGAACACGTGCACATAACAATTAAACTTGTCAGCCAATGCCTTACAAAACTAAACCTCACTAAATAAAAAACACTTCTTAACCCCGTCCTCCCTTCCCCGCCCCTAACGTTTTCTCGAACCTGCCCCCACCCGAACATTACAACATTATAAAATTACAAACATTATAATTCAATGCATAAACATATAAACCTATAAATCTAAACCATCTGTTACACAAATTCCCCTGCGTGCCCCTTCACCACTTCCGGTCACCCAACTTCTGTAAGTACCCCAACAATCAACCTGCCTAAACAGTTCCTATCGATGATCCAACTTTAAACTAAACAACAAAAACACTGCCAACCCTGGCAAACTTCTAATAATCCCTGCACAGCACCTGCTTTAAGCGACAATACAAAAACCTACCCTGCGCACCAGAACCAACAATGCAACCAGATAGAAAAAGGGGAAAAAGAAAAGAAAAATCCTTACAAAGTAAAAACAACTAAAATTAAAGGGTGGGAGGGGTGGGGGGGGGGGGGTAAATTTCCCTGACTAAAGCTCGCAGCCACCAGGTCACCAAAACCAAAATGGTGGCTGGGAGCAGTAGCCCAACGCATTTAAACATTGGGCTACAATTGGGCTACAAAAAAAAAGCCCAATTACGGATTGCCGGCCGTTATCTGCAAATCCCCACCCCTCCCAAACCCCCCGGGTAGGGTGACCTCTCTGCGTTCATCCACCTCCCAAGCCCCCCTTGGGAGGGAGGTGTGGGGGGAAAGCAGACCACAACCAGCTTTTGTCTGTAAAAGGCCACTTTATTGGACACAACAATTAAACTCCACGGCCAATGCCTTACAAAACAAAACCTCACTAAATAAAAAACACTTCCTAACCCCGTCCCCCCTGCCCCCCCCTAATATTTTCTCGAACCCGCCCTCACCCAAACATTACAACATTACACTCCCTTGCCTGCCCCTTAACCACTTCCGGTCACCCAACTTCTGTAAGTACCCCAACAATCAACCTGCCTAAACATTCCCTGTCGATGAACTAACTTTAAACTAAACAACAAAAACCCTGTCAACCCTGGCAAACTTCAAATAATCCCCACAACCCAGAAACCACTGACCCTTTCTGCCCCACAAACCAAAAAAACAAAAAACAACTCATTTATGCCTCTCTTGAACGCTCCTGTACGTGAGACACCTGGATAGAACTTCTCTAAGGTCCAACAAATAAAGGTCCATCCCCAACCTGGATGGGTGGACCCCATTGATCCTAAAAAACTCCACTGACTCAAACCGAATGTCCCTATGAGACACCCAAAGCCTAAACTCCTGCAGAATCTCGAAATCTCCATGTTTACTTTCCTATTTGCCCTATCAATTGCCCTGGGATTCCGAGCACCCCTCCAAATTCTGCGCGGCACTAGCTCCGTCCACAAAACATGGCAACCCGACGACTGTTCCTGCAAAAGAGCCAAGTCCCTCTTCATTGCCCGTAACAAAACCACACCTTTTACCCCACAAAGGTCATTCTCCCACGAATGAATTAACAAAACATTCGGGCATTGGCCCGCAAACAGCCACTTATTCAAAGCAGGAACCAACTCCTTCCACAACATCCCTCCCCTCCCTTTCCAAACAATTTTAAACAAGCGTTCATTAAAACCCAACATTTTTCCAAAATAACAACGGTCAGCCTTGACTTGAGCCCATTTGACGAAAGAGTGCCCAACTATCCATATGGTCAATTCCAGGGAGCGAGGACCAGCTACTGAACCTGCAACAAGAAAAATCATATGAGATTCATGTAAAAAGAGGATGACGCAAGCGCTTCTTCCGCAGTACTCCTCACATAGCGTTGGAAACAGTTTGATGACCAGCGCCCTAGCCGCATAATATCTCCCCCAGCCAGCGTCGATTGCAGGCTTCCGTTGCTACCCAGATCCTAAAAAATCTGCGTCCCAAACTGAGCCCCAACCAGACCAATATGCCTCAATGCCTTACGAGGAATATGCCCATTAGATTGCCAATAACAAAAAGAATGGGCTTTCAGTAGCACTATTCTTTGTACTTTGCAGAGTATTTTTGGAATCTCCGTGTGTGTGCGAAGAGCGATATCAGAATAAACGAACCCCCTCACGCTGACTACACTATTATAGGTATGGATTGATTGCCTTTTTGTCTGAAAAACAGGCTGGCTTTGTTGTTCCTTGATGAAACAGTGAAATATCCCTTACTCCCTACATTAGGTCTACAGTTGCATTAAAAGACCCAGGAATTCACTAGCTTTGCTACAATAATTGGACCCGCGGGACCGCGTCGCCCACAGCTTAAGGTAACACGCTTAGTGACATCCAATTCTTAAAAGGGGAATAAGTCATTTCTACCTAGATCTAGTTACTGAATGATCTTCTTTTGCATTCTCTATTTAGATTACCCACAATGAAAGAGCCCTGATGAGAATCTGTAATTTCACTCCAGATTCGAAACGCGTCGGCAGGCATTAAAAGAAAGCGAACAAGAATTTATTGTTTATCACTTTGACTTTTTCTCCAAAGTTGATATTGACCTTTCTTAGAGTAACTTGGTTGCCTTTTTTGTTATTATTTCATTTTGTGGTAATTATAGTTGAGAATTATTTCGCAAAGAGCTATTATTTGTGACAAAAATCGTTGCTTTTGAAAAAGAAGATTGTACATAAACTGTCTATATCTGTATATATGTTTGTTGTATAATAGTTGTATATATGTATAAATGTTGTATATAAGTATCTTTCTCACTCATGAAAATATACAAAAAACTTGATAAAATTCTAAAGGGTTTAAATAAAATACCCCCACAAGCAGAAGATAATTTCTTTGTTTGTGTGTTCTTAAAATTTGAGACAAAAATTCAAGTGGGGGTCAGCAAATTCTTTATTGTTCTCAATGCCTTACGCAGCACCATGCGCAATTGATAGTCTGTAACCTGGCCCCCTTCAGCGTGTCGAAAAACCCTTTCACCACCTTCCCCCCCAGACAGAGTCCTCAACCGCCTGGCCCAATGTAATGGGCATGTCAACACAGGAGAAGCTGCTTCCAGCCATACTCCCTTCCCTAAACTTCTCTGGTCTGTTTTTGCGCTGGCCAGCGAAATATGTATCCCCTTCTCCGAGAAGAAAACCTCCTGCCAACTGACTCCTGTTTCTGCTCAGAGACGCTAAAAGCTCCAAAAAACATCCAAAGCATTAGGGTAGAAAACAAACATACTTCAAAACCATCCCTACAAACAACAGACAACGCTTCCAACAAACGCGCTAAAGTCTGCCATGATAACGGTCTACATGCAAAACGTTCCCCACTCCGCTCCCTAGCCCAACCTTCCAACATCCTCCTCCCACAGAAGTTTCCCCATGAAAGAAATACCCACCAATTTACCTGCAATGGTGACCCTCATGAGACCCTTCACAATGAGGTCCAGCATGAACTGTATCACATCCTCCGACCGCCTCCATCCCTCATCCCGTCGACAGGCACCTGATGCTATGAATTCTCTCCAGGCCAGCACTAGTCGAAGCCGACAAGGAACCTACCACCAACTGTACAACCCTACGTGTTATACAGGTGCCCATCCTGCATTTTGGCCGATTCTTCATTTTGAATCACCCCGTTTATTAGAGCCGAGCAGGTGCCCACCCCGCTGTTTATTTCGAATCACGAGGGAGCCTACCCCTCTTACTGACGAAATGAAAGAAATCACCGCCACGGCCCCGGAAGTCAGGCAAGCCTTGCCAGGGACGGGGGCTGGGCCGGGAGAGGAAGTCCCGCCCACTGGCTATGAGAGGACAGCGCAGGGCTCCCCTGAGGAGAGGGTAGCCCTGCAAGTGCTGCCCCACGCCGAGAGAAGCCGCGGGTCCCAGGAGGGGGCCCGGGTGAAGAGGAGGCGGCCGGAGCAGGCCGCAACCCAGAAATGTGACCTGCGGGACCCCCGTAGTGAAAAGGGAGTCCTGCGGGCAGCCCCAGCTCCAGGCCACCAGAGGAGGACCGGAGATGCTTCCCACCGTTTTGAGGGGTGATGACCGACAAAGCCTGTCTGCGTGGGGCTCCCGTGAGAGGAGGGAAGCCTCACAGACCTGCGCCATGACCAGGTGGAGAAGTGCTGCAGTCCGATAAAGAGGAGGAGTCCCCCGTGAGCAGCCCGGTAAGTCACAGAAAGGCTGGGAGACTCCATAGGCGTTTCTGTATGTGCCAACTGCGGCACAGGGGGGCAGATGGTGTTTGTTGGTGGTCCCAGTGCGAGGCACCCAAGTCTTGAGCGGCCCTTGTCTAGCAGCGGGCCGTTCCAATGTTTTGGGCATCGTTATTCAGAGCCAGATGGCTCCAACAGTGGGGCACATTTTGTTTAAGGGCCCCAGTGGGGGTCCCCACAGCCAGTGGTGCCCTTGCTGCCATGTGAGGGGGCATAGTTAGTTCCTGAGCCTGCGGACTCCAACGAAGGGCCATACCTGGTTGCCTGGGCCCAGAGGGGCCAATGATTATTATTTGAGAGCCAGTGCCAGGTGCAGCGTTTAGGCCCTGTTCTTGTTCTCAGCTGCCCAGCAAGTAGTGGGCAGCTGCAACATTTAGGTTTGCGCAGATGGCGCACCCGTGACTGGCGCAGCGTCGGCAGCGCGCCCTGACATTCTGGACACAGGGCATTTGAGCCATGTCTTCTTGGATGGCCAGTTGGCCAGTGGGGCTGGTATATGGATAGGGCGCAAGTCCCTAATGTGATTGTGGTGCTAGGAAATGTACTTTGTGTAGTATGTTTTGCGCACCCTGTATCTGATACCTCTAAAACTGTGGTATATGATTATGAGGTTGTTTTACCTATATAGGTTTGTGTTAGTGAGATTGTACTTCATTCTGTGCTTTACGCCCCTAAATGTGAGTTATACTTAGTAGGTAGGGTCTAAGGTGTTTAGACTAGTGAGGAGATTGCATAATGTGTTTATGTAGGTGAGGTTGGCACAGGATGTAATTTGCGCCTGATGTGACTGTACATAATGTAGTTTATGTTACAGGTTGAGGTGGAGTACAGTGATTACCAGTGGCTACTGGTTGTATGTTTATGATCTATTTTTACTTCTACCAATGTATGCTAAGTGTTGATCCTGACAGTGGCCCACGTGGCCCTGTCCTGTGTAAATAATCCCTTGTGAATATTGCCTGTGCCAGTTGGCCCAATGTATATTGTGTGTTTACTATCTGATGTGTTTTTAGAATACAAAAGTTATTTTTATATAACCTTGTGTGGAGTTCCTTTTGTAGTGTGCCTGGGATGTTGCTCCTGTGTGTGTGCGCAAATGCTTTACACATTGCCTCCGGGATAAGCCTGACTGCTCGTGCCAAGCTACCAAGGGGGTGAGCAGGGGTTATCTTTGGTGTGTAACTCCCTTGCCCTGACTAGAGTGGTGGTTTCTGCTTGGCTTTGGCGCAAGCCTTAGCCAACCAGAAATCCCAGTTCTAACATTGGTGATCAGCGGTGAGGATTAGGACTTGTGACCACAGCGACAACTGGCTACATTACAAAACTCTGCATTTTAGATAGTCACATGTTGGGGATCATTGTTTTTGATTTTGTTTTTCTTCAGGAGTGTCATTTTCAAATGGTGTTCCTGCACCCATGTTTAGTGGCAGAAGAGACCACTGGATTCAAGCAAGCCGGGCTGAAGACGAGTGGAATGCCAGAAACCGGTCCTCGGAACCTTGTTTCCGGTCCAGGGAAGGGCTGGACTGTTCCCATGAGGCACAGGGTCAGACTGATTTGCATATGGCCATGTCTGAACTGGGGTGGTGTGGAGTGCAAAAAAACGATGGATGTAGGCCCAGATCTCTGTACTGGGGTAAATGTATGACACTGTTCTGCATTCTGTCCATCTACTGTGGTTTTTGCATTTGTCACCCCGAGTGGGCTGGGTATGCTCAGACATGAGTCCCATGCACTCCACACCACTGGATTCAAGCAAGCCGGGCTGAAGACGGCTGGAATGCCAGAAAACGGTCCTCGGAAGCTTGTTTCCGGTCCAGGGAAGGCATGGCTTGGCAGTTCGGGCTGGACTGTTCCCATGAGGCACAGGGTCTGGTGTGGAGTGCAAAAAAACGATGGATTTAGGCCCAGATCTCTGTACTGGGGTGAATGTATGACATTGTTCTGCATTCTGTCCATCTACTGTGGTTTTTGCAGAAGAGAGAAAATGACAGGGCGGTATGCCAGTAGGTGGGGAGGTTCCCATAGATAGAGAGTCCCTTGCTGGGTCCAGTGCCCAATCCATGTCCCTGTCCCCGGAGGTGTGGGTAGATAGGAGAGAGGGGGTGTGGAGGAGAAATGGCTAGCTCAGGAGGGTGGTTATCGCCTAAGTGTAGTGTGTGTCTGGATTCCCCAGTATGGCAGGATCCAGTGGTGGCAGCAAAAATGTGTCCAGTGTGTGAAGTCCCATTCCCAGTTCCCAGAGTATGGTGCCTGGTGCTCAGTAAGAGGGGTACAGGTTGAGAGTCAGGGGCAGTGAGGAACTGTCTCACCAGTCTGGAGGGTGCGTGTGGATGAGTGGTGTTTTGCACTGGAGGAGTAGGTGTGGGTTCTTTGTTTGATAAGAAGCTTGCACCTGAGGTGTACCTCTGGTGGTGTGCGGTAGGCCCTGCAGAGGCCCTGGAGGAGTAGGTGTGAGTTTTTTGTTTGATAAGAAGCTTGCGTGGGAGGTGTACCTCTGGTGTGCTTGAGGTCCTGCAAAGGCACTGGACGAGTGAGTGTGAGTTCTTTGTTTGATAAGAAGCTTGCACAGAAGGTGGACCTCTGGCGGTGTGCTAGAGGTCTTACAGAGGCATTGGGGAGTGATTCCAACAGGATTGACGTGTGTACTTACAGGTCATTTGAGGAGGATCTTCCTGTGTCTAGAGGATGGGGAGTTTCTGTAACCAGAACTCCGGCGGTCTTGGTGTTGGGCAGTACCGCTCCTAAGTGGAGGGTGCAGAAGTCCTGGTTGAGGGGTGAGAGGGGGACAAAATCCTCAGTGGAAAAGCCAGTGGGTCAGGGGAGAGCCAGAAGGGCTGAGACATCCGTGAGTGACCATGGTGACGCCACTTCTGTTCTGGGAGACGGCAGACTGATCCACGGCACGTTAGTGATGTGTCACCCTCAAGGGGGGCATGCATGTTCCCTGTAAAGTCCGGGTTCACTGGGCATTCCCCGAGGAGGGGAAGGCCAGGTTCGGATTGTAGCCTGACCTGGAAGGCAGGGCATCTGTAAGCAGTGTCCTGGCCGGGTTGCCTTCTAGGGGTACCCCTGTGAACATAGGAAGGACCCATCTGAAAGGAGAGGGAACCTGTTTTCCCAGAAGGGGTGGTGCAGGCCTCGCTGGGATCATTAGAGTCCCTGGCTGACTATGGTAGTACTAACCTGAGAGCAGGTGTGGCCCATCTTAAAGGAGAGGGACCCTGCTCTACAGTGGGAAGGGGTGAACTCTAGACGTGGGTGCAGAGGGAGGGAGTCCTCGCCTCTGACCTCGGTGCATCCGGTGGTTGTAGATCCCAGGCGTAAGACCAGTGATGGAGAGAGGTCCTGAACTGGTGGGATAGTTGTGTTCTGGAGGGTGCTTCTCTGGGAGGGTGCGGAACCCCAGTAGTAGAGGTAAGGTGGGGCATTCTTGCCCGTGACCTCTGGTCAGCCGGAGGGTGCGGACCCTAGGTTGAAGGATCAGTGGTAGTTGTAGCTACACTGAGAAGGAGAGTGGGGAATGGCTATTGTGTACCAGGGGTTACTACCCCCCACTCTGTGGATTGGCCAGGACCTGTGACATCTGGATGGCCTAGGTCCTGGTCCTGGCCATGGACAACTAGAGAGTAACAGTGGGGTATCCTAGTTGGGCCAGAGAGTACTTGTTCAGAGGAAACCATGTGGGTTCAAAAGGACGTAGAACCGGAGGGTGTCCCTGCCGTGCGGGACCGTGTCCATGTTCTATCGCCCAAAGCAGGGAAGCCCATCAAGGGAGTGATTGGTCTGGCCAGCGTTTTGGCTTGAAGGGGGTTGTGTTGTGTTTGCATTTTCCTAGCCTGTTTCTGTAACCTGGTGTTGGTGATTTTAGGTCTCTGCTCACTTTTTCAATGTGGTCCAGTGTAAAGTGCGTGCGCTCTCTGTGTATGTGTGGTGAGAGTGGCCTGCTACTTCCATAGGAATGGATGGGGATATGTGTGTCCATGGTAGTTCCTGATGTGTGGGAAGTGCAGCATCGAGTTTGGTATGTGCGAACTCGTGAGATTAAATGCTGCGCGATGATGTGTGAGGATTTAATGTGTCTAGTGTGGAAGTGCCACTTCTAGAAGTTGGCATGTCTGTGCAGTGAATCTGAATTGACTGTCTGGCTTCTGATTGGCTGGAGCTGGCTTTAGTGCCTGACCCCAGGAGTCAGGATGGGTGTGCCCCGGTGGTGAATGGATAGATCTGCATGCTGATGGGAGGGAGGAGTGCACCTGGGACCTGAATAGGGCTGGGCCTTCCCTCCACAATCCTGGCTCCACCCCCTGTGGTGTGTCTGATGTCCCTGACCCATCCTGTGAATAGGCAGAGGGGCTGAGCAAAACAGAGTGCTCCAGAACCAGTTGTGTCTGGTTCGCCCCTTGCCTGCACCTTTGGAGACAAAAGATTTTGTGTATAAAAGAGGGGCTGTGACCCCATGAAAATGTTCTTGTTCTTTGACTGGAATCTGCCAGGGGCGTGCTGCTGCTGGGGCTTAGGGGAAGATTTGCCTCCCTGGGCCCTGCCCAGACCCTGGATGCCCTGCCCCGGGATGCTGGAGGACTTCTTTGGGCCCCTTTTTGCTTTAGGGGCCATCCCTTGGGACCTTGGTGGTTTCTATGCCCCCCAGCGCCTGAGGAGCGCTTTGTTTTGCTTGTAACCCTTGCCCAGCTGATGGAGAGCGCGTTGTTTACTTTGGGAGCGCTTCTGTCTTCCCCTGGCAGCGCTGAGCTGCGATCGCCACAGAGGGAATCCCGGCGTAGGGATTCCCCCATTTTGTTCAGGTGTTGCAGGTGCCCACCCTGCATTGTGGCCGATTCTTCATTTTAAATCACTAAGGGTGCCCACCCCGTTTATTAGAGCCGAGCGGGTGCCCACCCCGCTGTTTATTTTGAATCATGAGGGAGCCTACCCCTCTTACTGCCGGAATGAAAGTAATCACCGCCACGGCCTCAGAAGTCAGGCAAGCCTTGCCTGGGACGGGGGCGGGCCGGGAGAGGAAGTCCCGCCCGCCGGCGGTGAGAGGACAGCGCGGGGCTCCCGTGAGAAGAGAACAGCCCCGCAAGTGCTGCCCCACGCTGAGAGAAGTCTCCCCGAGCCTCGCAGGCTCCCCTGAGAAGCCCCAGGTCCCAGGAGGGGGCCCGGGTGAAGAGGAGGCGTCCGGAGCAGGCCGCGACCCAGAAATGTGCCCTGTGGGACCCCCGTAGTGAAAAGGGAGTCCCGTGGGCAGGCCCAGGTCCAGGCCACCAGAGGTGGCCGGAGATGCTTCCCGCCGTGCTGAGGGGCGCTGACCAGTAAAGGCTGTCTGCGCGGGGCTTCTGTGAGAGGAGGGAAGCCCCGTAGGCCTGCGCCATGACCAGGTGGAGAAGTGCTGCCGTCCGATGAAGAGGAGGAGTCCTCTGTGAGCAGCCCGGTAAGTAACAGAAGGACTCCAAGAGCGTTTCTGTTCGTGCCGACTGCGGCACAGGGGGACAGATGGTGTTTGTTGGTGTTCCCAGTGCAAGGCACCCGAGTCTTGAGCTGCCCCGTCTGGCAGCAGGCTGCTCCAACGTTTTTGGCATTGTTATTCAGAACCAGATGGCTCCAACGTTGGCGCACATTTTATCTAAGGGCCCCAGTGGGGGGTTCCCCAAGGCCAGTGGTGCCCTTGCTGCCACGTGAGGGGGCATAGTTAGTTCCTGAGCCTGCGGGCTCCAACGACGGACCATACCTGGTTACCTGGGCCCAGAGGGGCCAATGCTTATTATTTGAGGAGCCAGTGGGCAGCTGCCCTGTTTAGGCGCCATTGAAGTCAGAGTCACTGAGGGGGACAGAAGTGGCACAGATGTGCCAGGCCTTCCACAGCTGCGCAGCACTTAGTGCCAGCTGTAGCGTTTAGGCCCTGTTCTTGTTCTCAGCTGCCCAGCAAGTAGTGGGCAGCTGCAACGTTTAGGTTTGCGCAGATGGCGCATCCCTGACTGGCGCTGCGTCAGCAGCGCGCCCTGACATTCTGGACACAGGACATTTGAGCCCCTTCTTGGATGGCCAGTTGGCCAGGGGGCTGGTATATGGATAGGGCGCAAGGCCCCAATTTGATTGTGGTGCTAGGAAATGTACTGTGTATAGTATGTACCCTGTATCTGATACCTCTAAAACTGTGGTTTATGATTTTGAGGTTGTTTTACCTATGTAGGTTTGTGTTAGTGAGATTGTACTTCATTCTGTGCTTTACGCCCCTAAATGTGAGTTATACTTAGGAGGTAGGGTCTAAGGTGTTTAGACTAGTGAGGAGATTGCATAATGTGTTTATGTAGGTGAGGTTGGCGCAGGATGTAATTTGCGCCTGATGTGACTGTACATAATGTAGTTTATGTTACAGGTTGTGGTGGAGTACAGTGATTACCAGTGGCTACTGGTTGTATGTTTATGATCTATTTTTACTTGTACCAATGTATTCTAAGTGTTGATCCTGACAGTGGCCCAAATAATCCCTTGTGAATATTGCCCGTGCCAGTTGGCCCAATGTATATTGTGTGATTACTATCTGATATGTTTTTAAAACACAAAAGTTTTTTTTATATAACCTTGTGTGGAGTTCCTTTTGTAGTGTGCCTGGGATGTTGTTGCTCTGTGCGTGCGCAAATGCTTTACACATTGCCTCCGGGATAAGCCTGACTGCTCGTGCCAAACTACCAAGGGGGTGTGCAGGGGTTATCTTTGACTTGTAACTCCCTTGCCCTGACTAGAATGGTGGTTTTTGCCTGGCTTTCGCTCAAGCCTTAGCCAACCTGAAATCCCAGTACTAACAACGCCCAATCTGGCCTAACTGTATTATAAAGACTGTTAGACCTGTTATGCAGCAGGGTGACATCCTGTTTCCTTGGTATGTTACCTCCACCCCTTCTTTTTTAAAATAATAGTCTGGTGGGCTGTCTGCCTCCTGGGGGCAGATTGAGGGTACAACTGTGGCAAATTGAGGGTTGAAGTCTATACTGCCAGGGGGGAAGAAAGTCATTTATTGTTGGTATATAGTGGGGTCAAGGTTCATGCCTCTGTGGAGCATGCCCCCATTCTTTTTGGTATTCACACTGGTGTCTAATGTGCTTTCAGCCCCCTCTAGGGGCCACATTGGGAATAAAAAAACATTATACTCCCCAGGAGGGTCTGAAAGACTGTTTTGCACCTTTTGCGGTGGATACAAGGTCCAGTGCCAGGTTGGTCAGCCTTCACCTTTTCTTTTTCTAAAATGTTATCCCTGGTACTCTTTAGGGCTTTCCATGCCCCTATATCTCCTACCCAGGTAAGCAGAGATACTGTTCATCTTTTAGTGCTGAGCCTTTGCCCTTGTCCTTGGAGGCTGTTCTACCCTACAAAGGTATCCCTGATGTCGACTGGGTCAATCTCGTCTTCAGAATCGCAGTTGAAAGGTGATCCCCAAGCAGGGGCCCACTTTGGGGGGGGGGGGTTACTGTGGGAAATGAGGCACTAGCCCTTTCACAGAACTTAGTAATGTTTAGTTAATACTTACATTTTCAGAAGTGAGACATTTTCAATGTAATTTATTCACAACAAAATCCTAATTGTTACCTATTCACTTGATACTTCTAACAAACATAATTTGTTTTAAGCATACGACTTTTGTCATGTTATGTGACTGGATGCAATAACAAAAAAACTAAGAAGCACACAAATACAGGTCAGAAGGCCCACTGTATAAAGCCATGGGTTTTAATTTACATGGTTTAGGCAACATCCGCAATCAGATATGCAACGCCACTTAGAACTGAGTACTCGTTAAGCTACAGTTGCTTCCCCATCCTTTAAAGGGAAGAAACCAACAGTACAGGCCCCTGGATATCAGGGGGTTGGCTGCAGCTTTGGAGAAGTAAGAAAGGTAAGACACCACTTGACTAGCAGTGGGCAAGAGAGAGCAAAGAGCAACTGTGACTCACCACAGAAGAGTATTTCATTTCCTTTTGAGTGTTCTTTCACAGCTAGAAGAAAGGCTGCACCCTTCGAATAGCATTTAATTTCTGATGTCAGGTCTAGCACCGTCAACCACCTACCAGGGGCGGCTCTAGGCTCATGGCGGCCCTGGGCAGGGAGCGTAGGTAGGAGACCCCGGAAGAGGGGGTCCGGGCAGGGTCCAAGACGAGGGGGGGGTCAGGGTGTTTGGAAGTGGAACAGAGCCAGAGGCCGCAAAATCCTTGCCAGGGGCCGCCAGGCAAATATGTATCCATCCTCAGAGGATTATTATATTAAGGATATATATTGGCGTGGTGGCCCCTGGTGTTTGGTGGCCCTGTGCAGGTGCACAGCTTGCACATTCCTAAGGCCGCCCCTGCACCTACTTCTGGCTGTTTAACCAAGAGCACATTGCATTCCTGGGCTATTAGTTTAACTTTCAATATTGGCAGTCTATTATTAATAATCCAAGAATGCAAAGCACTATCAACAGTTAAAGTCAGGATTAGCTGAAGGTATCGCACGTAACATAGAAACAATTGAGATGTCTCAGTGAACTAATTTGTCCACCACAAAAATCTCAGTTTGACCTCAAGGCCACTGGTTTGAAACCAGGGGGTGAACTCAGTATTTCACCCTTCTGAGGACAATAAAATGGGGACTATATCATTTTTCAAAAAAAAAAAAAAAAAAAAAAAAAAAAATGGCCGCCTGGTAGGAGCTCCTCGAAGGAGCTCCCCGTGCTTGGGATCCCTTAATCGGGTATATCCCTGTTAGCAGCAGCCATCGACCTCCCCAGGAACAGGAGGCTTGTTCTGGACACCGCCGTGACCCGCCAGCATCACAACGGAGAAGTCCGTGAAGGAACGTGCTGTGATAGCGGAACAACAACAGCAGAGGAATCCAAGGGTCTGCGCTAGGCGGAGTGAGGCTCGGGTCGGTTGTAAGAGACACCTGATTTCCTCCACAGCCGGGGACAGAACAGAACGCACACCGGAGTGTCCCCTCCCACCTCCGAACAGAAGGCAGACGCGGAGATCGGGAGCCAGGGAGACACCTCAGCGGACACCCCAGGACCGAAGGGGGCTGAGGCAACAACAACAACATTGGAACATCCGCCTGTTTGCTGCTGAGGACGCCGTTCGCTGCACCGGCACCGGCATCGACAGGAGATCACCGAGAGCAGCGAGGAGCAAGACGACAACGGAGCCCCCCCACCCCCTTTGCACCACCGCCGCAGCAGAGGAATCAGAGCGGGGCAGAGGGCACCAGGAACAAAGCGGAACATCGGACCCCTCTGCACAACCGGGAGCAGAACAGAACGCACACCGGAGTGTCCCCTCCCACCCCCGAACAGAAGGCAGACGCGGAGATCGGGAGCCAGGGAGACACCTCAGCGGACACCCCAGGACCGAAGGGGGCTGAGGCAACAACAGAACAGAAGGCAGACGCGGAGATCGGGAGCCAGGGAGACACCTCAGCGGACACCCCAGGACCGAAGGGGGCTGAGGCAACAACAACAACATCGGAACAGGACGACAACGGAGCCCCCCCACCCCTTTGCACCACCGCCGCAGCGGTCAGGAACAAAGCGGAGCATCTGACCCCTCTGCACCTACAGCCGCAGCAGAGGAATGAGAGCGGGGCAGCGGACACCAGGGCGAAAGCGGGAGAAGCACCGGACACTGGTCGGGGGTCGGTCCCGACGGCAGCAAAGGCAGCACCGGGTCACGGCGACCCCCCCCCCCCCCCCCGCACACCGCAGCAGAGGAGCGCGAGCGGTCTGGAGAGCCGGGAGGGACGTTGGTCACAGGTGCTGGCTCACACGGCGGGGGTCACAAGATCTCGAAGCGGAGCCGTGAGAGCTAACACAGCTCACAATCAAAAAGAGCAAGTTAGGATCGGTTGGGGCGGCGGAACACCGAAGTCTGCCCCCCGTGACATCGGTATACTGCTGGGATGCATTTTTATAACCAGTCACATACACCCACGAAGGGGAAGGAAGCCAACCATGGATTTTTGTAATGCTTCTGTATAACTCTGCTGGTAAGATTGACTGAATCACAAAACTCAGGTATTTACTTTTCCCACCCACCGGCTCTCTTTTTGAAAAGCCTAACTCACTGAAAAACTCTATTCCTTTGTACAAAATGGCTGGGGCCATAAAACTGTAACGATAAATCCCCCCATACCTTCTGTCTTCCACGTGCCCCTTCAGCTCAACTCCCCCACATAGAGATAAGATTCCCAGCTAGACTTGAGCTCTGGTTGCTTGAACAGAAAGTGGAATCTCTTCCCCAGTGCTCAGAGCAATAGCAGCAAAAAGAGGACTACTCTCTCTTTCTCCCAGCCTGCTTAGCAACAAACAAAGGACTACTTGCCTGATCTGAACTATTTGGCGGCCATTTTAGTCTAGTCTCTAGTTTCTATGGGATTATAGTATTTTAGACTAGTAGAACAGAATGCCGGCCTATGCCTATATTATTATACTCTCACTATAGTTTTATTATTTGTTTAGACCTGATTACTACCTCATATATGAAAGATTGCCTACCTATTACTATATTTGTGCAATATTGCTCTCTTAGCCTTTTCTGAATGTATGTACTACACAGACTGCTACCTCATATAGGAAAGAGTGTTTGCCATCACTGCATTAGTACGCTCTAGCTCTACTCTAAACATTTGTATTGCTCAGATTACTACCTTAAATAGGCCAGAGTGTTTACACATCATTGTAGTACTACACCTATATCGGTATTTTGAACTCCTGTATGCACAGACTATTACCTTGTATATTAGGAGTCCTCACTAGTGCCACTTTCACTTGTATTCTGAACATTTGTAAATGCACAGATTGCTACCTCACACTATTTGAACTGACAATCAGTGTCACCCTCGATTTTTGAATTTTGAGTCTTGTAAATTGTGTATCTGGATCCTTCCTCCATATTCTATCAATATTATCGACTATAGTATAGTGCACTCACCCATTGTACCCTACCCTTACATATTATCAGTATTATGCCTATTCTTACACCTTGTACCTTACTATTTACCGTATGTATTTGCCCTACTGCTCACTCTCATATCCTGGATAGGCTGGCTGATTACTAGTGTCACTTGGTTTTATAACATCTTGCTTGCTGTAACTTATCACTGTGTTTCCTACTGTATGCACCCGTTTTTCTGCAAACATGTCTTTCTGCACATTGGTACCACTATAGTCCACTACTGCATCCTCCCATACCCACCTAATCCTGCAACGCAACATGGACCCCATCGGCAAACATACATACAAAATCATATACCCACCATCACTCACCAAAAAAGCCGCCAAACGCTTTAAACACAACTTCCTTAGGTCACACTCGGAAAAGCCCTTCGCTGACACCTACTTCTCACCGGTTAATGGATCCCTGAACACCGATATCATCTTCCACACCACACGCAGAGCTCAATGGAGAAAAGCGTTCTTCACCCTACTCACCGTCTCCTCGACTAGAAAATCCGCACACAGCCAAACTCTCTCCATCTCCCCATCCCTGGCCTTTCCAGGCAGAGCCACCATCACTATTTACAATACCGGGATTGTCCTATTACAATCCACAGACAAGAACCTGGAACTGCTAGACAACATGTTCCCCACCTTCAAAGAACACCTCTCCAAGTCACGGACAAACACGCATATCTCCCCCAATCCCACCTACCATGACCTCTCAGCTGCATACTTTTCAATCAGGGACACACCTACCACCCCTGACCTCCCATCCCCTACCCACAACCTCACTATCCCAACTCAGCACCCCATCACAGACATAGATCGCTCCCCCTTATACGCCGCCCTTTCCCCCGCCCCCTCCACCAACGTGCGGACCTCCACACATACCCTCAACACACCTATCACACCTACAGCGGGCATTAACACCCCGCTCGGCGCTGACAGCACAATCCCCACACTTAACACTCCCAACTTAGTCCAGCACCAGAATAACACGCATTCTGACAATTCCCCCCTTTTATCCCCCCCCATTCTCAGTCCTCACTACCCTCCAATCAACTGCGCAGAACGTACTCCCTCTCCTAATTTTACGCCCCCTCCCCTCAACAGGATCATCTCCACTCCCACTCCCCCTCCTACTCTCAGCCCCTACTATCCTCCTTCCAACACAGCTACCAGTCTCCCAGCCTACACGTTGTCCCCCACGCCTTCCGCCAATGCCCCCACCCATAACATCAATTTCCTCCCTACCCCATCCACTCCCCAACAGTCCAGAACCTCTCACCTCCCTAACCCCATCCCACGCTCCAACACAACGCAGACCTGCCCGAACACCAGCCCCCCCCCCCCGCATGCACACGAATTCCCTGGCCAGCCAATCGCCCCTGACTGCCACTCCCACCCCCACCACCTACCCTACGATGGAATACATCATGGCCACCCTCACTCAGATCAAAGAAGACATTCAGGTCATCAAAGAACTACTCTCCACACGCCCTATACACCGCCCACCCACCTCCACCCCCCCTCCCAACCTGCCTCCTACCCCGCCGGCGGTCCCCCACCCTCACCACGCCCCACACCAGGCTTCAAACCCTGCTCATAGGCGCAGCAATCCCCGTAGTCCCCAGCATCGCCCCTGCAACGCCTCACACATCCACACCTCCCCGCCAAATGTGTCCCCCACCTCTCAGACTAACTCTCGCACTCAGCTATGCCCCAAGCTGACATCAATCCCAGCTCTTAATCGCAACAACCGCCCTCGCCGCACCCACAACTCTTCTTCTGACCTCGACACACTCACCCTTCTCCGCTCCTATGAACCACCCCCCCAAACTCACACAAGCACCCCACACCGCAACATTCCCACGATACACCCAAATCCCCTTAGACCACCCACATTAAACAGCAGAGCCTCCATCCCCAATAACCTTAGAAAAGTCCCTCTCTCGCTAGAACAATCTAACACCCTCTACACACCCCGTCTCAAATGCGCGCTTCTCAACTGCAGATCGGCGACGAAACACTCAGCAGCCATTGCTGAACTCCTCTTATCGCAGGGCCTTGACCTAATCATCTTGACTGAAACGTGGCTAACTGATTCCTCGACACCCATAATGGACATTCTGGTTCCTCCCAACTTCCACATTATCAGGCTCGATAGAACAGGCCAAATAGGTGGCGGAATCGCATGCATATACAAGAACAACCTCTCTGTTCAGAAAGTCAATTCCACATCCCTGCCATCCCCAACATCCTGTGAATACATCTGCCTCGACATTATTAGTGAGGGCAAACCGATATGCTCTCTGCACAGCATATACCACCCACCCAGGGACAACCTCACCTTCTCCCAACAAATCATGGATATGATCTCAACCAATTCCGGTCGCCAGCTCACCCAAATATACCTTGGTGACTTCAACCTCCGCTGGAATGATAGCAACGACGCGGTGGTAAACAGTCTTAAAAATTTCCTCGATGCCCTGAACCTCACCCAAATATGCAACAGTCCGACCCATGAGAAAGGCTCTACCATCGACCTGATCATCTCCAAGGAGCATTCTATCCAACTCGAATCCATCCAACCCTGTGACTGGTCAGATCATCACATTATCACATTCTTTATCAACGAAAAAGTCAAAGTCAACCCTGTGCAACTCTCCAAGCCCAAGGTCTGGAAAAGAGACTCGAAAAAGCTCAACCCTGGCTCTCTGCCCCCTAACAGCTGCAATCTCCTACTCCATCCTGCAGGCGCCTCGGACGTCCAAACTCTGACTGACCACTATCTCAACACTATGACTTCGATAATCAATGAGGCTGCACCTATGCAACTAAAAAGAGTCGCCACTAAAATCTCCAAACCATGGTACGACGGGAGTCTCAACGAAGATAGAAGAGACATGCGAATGGCAGAACGGACCTGGAGATCAGCCCCCTCTGCAATGCACCTAAAAGAATTGAAGAAGAAGAGAAACGCCTACTTCAGGAAAATAAAACGCTCAAAATCGGACTTCTTCCGCCTCCAACTTAACCAAGCAAAGAACCGCCCGAGAAAACTGTTTGAGCTAATCAAATCGCAATCCAAAGAGCAACCACAACCACTCAACACTGGGCGTGTGGCACCCTCATGTGAAGACTTCGCTGCTTTCTTTATCCAAAAAACCGACAAAATAAAAAGCGATCTCCTCACTGACGCAAGCCTCTACTCCAAACCCAAATGCCCAGCACCCGTTGAACTAAAAAACAATGCGACATGGTCAACCTTTGACACATATTCGGAAGAAGAAATTGGCAAATTACTCAGCACCCTGAAACCATCCAATCACCTCACGGACCCCCTCCCTGCCTTCGCAGTAAAAGACTTTACCCCACTGATTCTCCCTCTCTGGACTAAAATCATCAACAGCTCTCTCCAACAAGGAAGCATACCTGACTCCCTCAAAGTTGGTCAGGTCACACCGCTACTAAAGAAACCAACAGCCGACCCCGCGGATCTCAACAACTACCGTCCCATCACCAATATCCCCACTCTCGCCAAACTGCTGGAAAAATGCGCACAACTACAATTGACTAAACACATTGAGCAATTCGATCTCCTCAACCCTCACCAGTCAGGTTTCCGAGCAGGACACAGCACAGAAACGGCTATGACTCACATAATTGACGACGCACTTCAAATGCTAGACCAAAATGACACCTGCCTCCTCATCCTTCTTGATCTCTCCTCCGCATTCGACACCGTTAAACATGAGAATCTACTAGAACTACTAAACAAAAGAATGGGCTTATCTGGAACTGTCCTCAAATGGTTCACTTCCTTTCTCCGCAACAGGACGCAGAAATTCAAGAGCAACAACCTGATGTCCATGCCAGTACCTGTAACGCTAGGCGTCCCCCAAGGATCTTCTCTATCCCCAACTCTGTTCAACCTAGTCATGGAACCTCTCACCACTTTGCTACAAGAATCCAATGTACACTTTCACATGTATGCCGATGACACCCAACTTTACCTCAAACTGCAATCACCCAATGACATCCTGCTCCTGAACTCAACGATCAGATGCACCCAATCCTGGCTTGCCGACAATCACCTCAAACTCAATGCCCTGAAAACAGAGTTCCTTCTGATCGCACCTCCAGCGAAGATATCCACCACTCAACATTGGCTTAAACTCCTAACCGCACTCAATGTCCAACCCACCATCGTGGAATCAGCAAAATCTTTAGGTATAACACTCGACACCAATCTCAACATGCAACAACATGTCAGCAAAGCAACAAAGGGAGCGAACTTCCAGATCAATACCCTGAGGAAACTTAAACCCTACCTCCCAGCCAAAGACTTCCAAACAGCGGTGCAAGCACTAGTCATCCCACGAATTGAATACGGCATCACCGCCCTCTGCGGACTCCCACTAACTACAACCGCACCACTAAAAGCATCTCTAAATGCTGCAGCGAGACTCATCACGGGGTCAAAAAAGCACTCCCACATCACCCCTGACTTGAAATCCCTGAATTGGTTGCCGTTTGAAGCCAGAATACATCTGAAAATAGCCTGCATGACACACAAGGCGGTACACCTAAACTCACCCGGCTACCTTGCTCAGAAATTGACAATCTCTGGGGGAATCAGAAACACGAGAGGCGCAAACAATCTTCTACTGAAACCTCGAAGATTCCGGAAGGAGAAAACATACAAGCGCTCTTTCTCAGGAATGGCGCCTAGGATTTGGAACTCACTCCCTCCCGAAACCAGGCTTATCTCTTCCACTACACTCTTCAAAAAAGAAGTAAAAGCTATCCTCATGGCTAAATTCACCTGTACTACTATCTCGAACCCTATCAACACCCTGCGATGATCTGTATTACTTGCTTGACCCCTTATCTATTTGTACGAGCTGTCTTATCACCCACTTGATTGCTTTGCAGCCACCCAATTGTATTATTTGTATTGTATGATCTACTGATTTACTTATTTGACTGTATTCCCTCATGTTCCCTTCTGTACTGTGTGAACTATCGACCTACCTATTTGACTTTGTTCCCTCATGTACCCGTCTATGTAAAGCGCTCTGATATCTGCAAAGATCTTGTTCGCGCTATATAAAACTCTGAAAATAAATAAAATAAATATTAATTGCCAAGATCTCTGAAGGAGTGAATGTGTGCTAGAAATACATGTGTTATGTCTCCCTATGGAATGGTCTCACACTGCCAGCAGAGAGGCTTCTCATTACCCATAGAACAGCAACTCAATCATGATAGAGGAGTCTCCCAATCCACATAGAGAGTGATTGTCAGCCGAGCTGTATTTTAATCGAAGATACCACTCTGCCTGATTTCAAGTGGGATGCTGTTTCCAGCCCATACCTTTCTAGATCGGCAAAAAGAGGACCCTTTAATGTCCATCAGAAACATTGTACCTAGTTTTATTGGGTGAGAATACACTTCTGGTGAAACTTGCCTATCTGCTTACAGTGCACAGAGGCACAGCCTAGCTCCAGCCTACCCAGCCCAACCCAGCCCTTCAGGAAGACGTGAGCAGACTAAGCTTAACCTAGATTCACTAGGCAATGTCCCAGGTCTCCAGAGTCCCACTGCACAGCAATGATAGAGTTCTGGTTCAGAGGCTGAAGAAAAGGCTAAGAGATGCCCTTTGACTCCAAGCAACACTGGCGCTCCCCTCAACTTGCAGGGGAATGTCAGGACCTGACTGGTCCCCCAAATCATTCCCATATAATACCCTGGGCTAAGGGAAGAGGTCTGGTGCACACAACATACAAGCCCAGATCCACATCACCTCTGACTATCATACCATAACCCCCATCCTGCTGGAGCTCCGTTAGCACTCTTTGTAGACCTGCTCCATATTCAAAATCAGCTGACAGCTTTCACAATCAGCACCCTGTTTATCTTGCCGGCAAGCTCATCGTCTCTGATGGTTTTTGGTACAACAACAGCCAGGACACCATCAGACTGCAGAATAAAAAGTGTATCAAAGAAAAAAACAAGGCATACATCAGAGTGTTCCCAAGGCTACTCCAATTTAGGACAGAGTTGAGACTCACCTTTTTATATAACAGCTAAATTACAACGGATTAACTGCCCACAACTCAGCATTCTCTCCTAATACGTTCTGATGTTAAGCTTGCCTTAAACCATATGCATTACTTGCAGGAGCCTTAGGGAACTTAGGGTCAGCCTGAGCCTCCAGGAAAATGAAAGGGACCAGGAGCCTCTGGGAGCCAAGAGTGAGCAGGATCCTTCAGAAATGAGGATGAGCAAGAGCCTCAAGGAACTTCGGGGCATATTATCAAGGGGGTTTATCTCCGCTTTTTTGGCTTTAAAAGCCAAGAAAGCGGAGATAAAATTGTCTCCCTATTACCTAGCTGTCGCTAACACCAGTTAGCGACAGCTAGTAGGAGATAGCGACCATCTTGGGCCCCGCTTTGCATGTCAGTGATATTTATCACTAATGACATGCAAAGTGGGCGTGCCAAGATGTTAGGGACTGGAAACAGTTGCTAACATCGCTATCTCCTATTACCAACTTTTGGAGATATTCGCTCTAAGCGCGAATATCTCCAGAAGCTAACACCTGCCCCTGAGCAGTTCTTAGCCATGTTATCCAATGGTAGGTGGATAACATGGCTGAGAGCATTAGCTCGGTAATGCATGAATATCGCTGACTTTTCAGCGATATTCATGCATTTCGGCCGATTTTTATCGCTTAGGAGATATACCTTGATAATAGCGAGGTTCCTAAGCGATAAAAATCGCCGCAGCTCGGCGATAAAAATATCGCAGCTAAACCAACATAACGATAATTATCGCTAGTTGTTGGTAATATGCCCCTGAGTGTGAAAAGGAATTTTGGGAGATTGAGGGTGAATATGGGCCTCCAAATCATCTTAGGATAGCAGTAGCAGGTTTGCTCCCTCTTCCAGAGAAAAATACCAACTATGTGTTCAAGTTTTAAATTCTTCAAGAACCAGGCCCTGATTGTTTAGTAGAACTTTATATGAGCAAGACCCATGAAGATCTGAAGGTGAGTTAGACCACCGCAGACATAAAGTGAGCAGGGCCCTTGAAAATTAGAGGGAACATGAGCCTCTGGGACTTGAGCATGAGTGGAAGCCTCAGAAACTTAGTATGATAGTATGAGGATATTCCTTGGGTCCTTGGTGGAGAACAGACTTATCTAGGAGGTTGTGCATGATCCTCAATGTTTTTTGGTCAGTTGGAAGTGAGAATCACTGACAAAGAGCAAGATAGTTTGTGTCTGAAGGTGGGTAGAGCTTTCAGAGATCTAACTGTATTGATGGCCTAAGGGACCTTAAAGATGAGTAGTGGATTCAGGGACCTACGAATGAAAAGGATGTTGATAGACCTGAAGATGAACATTGGGGGACTGCAGATGGGCTGCAGTTCTATACGTACGGCTTGTAGTCCTGCCAAGTTTGCAAGCCACAAAATTAACCTGCTAAATATTATTTCACAAAAGGCCATGATCTATGCGTATGGGCCACTTTTATTTGGGTGTCGGGCCTAGATTTGGTTAAATGTAATGTAATGTAATGTAAATTGATACTTGTATAGCGCACTACTCACCCGCAAGGGTCTCAAGGCGCTTGTACGAATACCGCTGTGGAACCCATCCTGGCTTTCCCTGTGAGGCGTCCACTCCTGGGCACCCCTAAGGTGGAAGCCAGGCATCCTTAGCGTTGTGGGGACCGTTGTGGAGATCAACCGCCCGATTCATGAACCTAAATTGCGCTCGCAAGGGACCGGATTCTTTGCGAGAGCGATTTTTGCATTTGGGATTCAGCATCCCAAATGCAAAAATCGCTAATTGCGATGTCGCAAATGTGCGAGGAATTACATTTAAGGAATCTCTATTAGAGATTCCTTAAATGCAATTCAACATCCAATTTAAATTTGCGAATTCGCAATTTCTTGCCGCAATTTACCGCGAGGTCAGACCTCGCGGTAAATTGCGAAAACTCAGAAAAATGCATTTAAATGTTGCATGTGAAACTTGCATGTTACACACACACATGTCCTTTGGACATGTGTGTGTGCAACACCTGTGTGAAATTTCATTTGAGGGGTGCCACAGGGTGTCCTGGCACCCTTCAAATCGCAATCTTATTTGCGATTAGCTAATTGCTAATCGCAAATAAGGAATACTCCCCATTCATTCCTATGGGCCTTTTGGCCCATAGGAATGAATGGCGAGTTATTCCTTATTTGCGATTAGCAATTTGCTAATCGCAAATAAGGAATCAGTAGGAATCGCATTTTATTATGCGATTCCTACATGATTACCGTTTTGCGAGTCCTTAATAGCGAATCGCTATGATTCGCTATTAGGGGCTCGCAAAACAGCCCGTTGATGAATCAGGCTGCAAGCAAGCTACTGCCCAGAGTTGCAGAGTGGGACTCCATGATTGGAATAGGCACCAAGGCGAGAATTATCAGGTCCGTGGAATTTTGAGCCCAAGACCCGCCGAGGCGGGGAATTGAACGCTGGTCCCGGGGTAGAGCTCTGCATCAGGGTCTGCCGCTCTAACCATTGAGCCACACTTCTAATCCGATCTGACAGCAGTGTGCATGCTAAAGGACAGAGCACTCCACTTTACAATATAATAGATTTATATGCTTGTAATTGAAGAAATGCTTGGAAACTCTTTAAAGATCTAATGGTAAAACCAACAGAAACATGTGTATAGATATTCCTTCATATGTTATTATAACCTAAAGTGCAAATTCCGCAAAAGTTGAAATCCTTAGATAATTGAACGTAACGTTGTGCTCTTAGGTGAATGGCATACCATAAAATAGAAACTCAGCTTGATAAAAACCAATTCCCCCAAATAAAATGGGTTGATATTAATTTCGAGGGATAAAAGAGTTAAATAACTGTGACTCATCTTAATAATATACGACTTGAGCACTACCTTCTGAGTGTTGAAAAATCAAAACAAGTATACATCTGTTAGAAATCAGAATTTTAAAATCTGGTAATGCTATCATTTTCCACTGCATGATTTATTGCGTATATCAGTGTTGCTTTTCTCTTCGTCTTTGGCAAGTTGATTATAATATTTCCTCCAAAGTACAAAGTAACCTTTACGAAGAATTCATCTCATCTGTGCTTTTTTCTAGGAACTCGTCCATGGCGTTCGATATGCCTCTTTTCATTTCTTCATGATAATCTCCATTTATGTTTTTCATCTCTTAACGAGTGTCTATGCAGTTGCTATGACAAACAAGACTTTTTGTGACAAGACAATTCTAGCACACAGTAACAGCCTTTTAACCAATTAGGGTTTAATGCCAGTTTTGATTATATGTAATATGTATTTGTTGAAATTAATTATTTAAATTGTTTATGTAGAGCGATGTTAACTCGGCTCTCCCTTTTAAAACAAACACAGCTGAAATTGTATATTCATCCTAGAAAAATCCATATACATTGCCATGAGGCCGTGGGTGGAGCTGTCGGGTATGCATTTTTTTAATAACATTTCAATTTCCCAACACATAAGATCTTAGTCTGTCATCTTCTGTGCAGGTAATTAATTTACTATTATTGAGGTGACAACTTTGATTCTTTCTGTGCAGAATCAGAAGGTGCATGGTGTAAGAGGGCTCTTGCGGGTACCGTAATTTAAAGATTTATCTGAAAGAGACATAACTTTATAACTATCACTATTTCATTCGCCTTAGTTTTAAAAATAATGACGGAAATTGTGTCCAGGGATTCCCTGAGTTAGGTAGCTGATTTCTGTGGTATAAAGTAATAGCTGTTTTACTGGTGAAAGAGAAATAGAATAAAAAAAAAAAAACAATCAATAAATAAATATTTATATAAATAAATAGAGCAGATAGAGTGAGGAGAGGGGTAAATGAAAACCCTCTCATTACCAGAAGGCAGGGATTAAATAGAAATAAAGACTTTCTGTCAACCCAACACAACTCTCCACAACAAAGAATAAGTGAATACTGTCAGCAACTGAAAAATACTGTACAGAGTGTTTCCTAATTTATGTTCCTTGCAGAAAACATTTATTTAATACCCCATTACATCTTGCTCTTCCTCCAGCTGCACTGGAATATACTACTCACACTTTTCTCAATACACCTAGTCACAATATTGCACTAACTTTGTATGTACCTATTTATTTTGATCTATACTGTTATTGCTACCGTTAACACTATCTCTTACATAATTTGCATTCCAAGGTGATGAACTGAAGTCTTATTATGGAATGTTTTTTTATTTTGATTCAGACATTTCTGTAAATTCACAGTTGTAATCAAGTTCCTAGAACACATTAATAGTTTCTATTTTTCTTAGGTGGGTATCCAAACTCCCACCGGGATTTAAAAACTAGGGGCCTCATTTATGAAAAGTGACGCATCGCTGAGTGAAAACAGCGATGCATCACTTTTCATTGCGCCCTCCTTGCGACATGCTGGATGCGTCATATTTATAATATGACGCATCATGTTGCAAGGAGTTACAGATACGTCAGTATTTCTGACGTTTCTGTGTGGCGCAAAAGTGACGCATTGCTGGAGTGTGTCACAAAAGTGACGCAACTCCAGCAATGTGTCCTTTCACATGGGGCAAGCCCCATGTGAAAGGGCCTGCGTCAGTCTTACGCCTGCTGTGAGGCAGGTGTAAGAAATTGACCCATTTGTGTCCTAGAAGTGGCGCAGTGAAATCTCATAGATTTCACTTGTCATTTCTACAACCCTTTCTTGCGCCAATACGCCCCACTTGCATACATTATACCTGGCGCAGGTATAATGTGGCACAGGGGGTTACAAATTGACGCATCTACTTAGATGCGTCACTTTGTAAATATGGCGCAACAAGGCACATTTTATACGCCACTGGCGGCGTAAAGGTGACGCACAGCCTCATAAATGAGGCCCTATAACTTTAGAAATCGTAACAAAAAGTATTTTAAAAGTCTTACAGAAAGACTTAGCTTTTCAGAAAGGGGTCAATTACAAATCTATTTTCTCTTTTAATTTAACATAAGTGAGCAAAATCATGACGTTATGCACTGACATTCTGAATTATGGTTTACAGAATCACATGATTGGTGGAAATATTGAAGAACAAAATGCATTTGTGAGTCCATGAATCCAATAAGCATAGCTGTAAGGGCCAGCTTGTGTGTGATGAAAACCTACTAACATCAACAATTTAGAAGTGATTCACCATCCTCGACATGTTTGTGTATTTCTGCATGTGAACAGCAAGGTAGGGGTATTTCCTCATGAGAATACGAGCGAGCACACCCAAGGTATACGAGAGAGGTTGTGGAAATTATCCCCCAGATTCATCATTGTCATGTTTTGCGAGTCCTTAATAGTGACTATTAAGAAATCGCTATTAAAGACTCGCAAAACGGTATTCATGTAGAAATCGCAATATTTATTGCGATTCCTACAGCTTCCTTATTTGCGATTCGCTAATTGCAAATCGCAAATAAGAAATTCCTATGGGCCTTTAGGCCCATAGGAATGAATGGGGAGTCATTCCTTATTTGCATTTAGAAAATAGCGAATCGCAAATAAGGAAGCGATTTCAAGGGTGCCAGGATGTCCAAAGGACACCCTGTAGCACCCCTGAAATGGTAATGTACACTGGTGTTGCGCACACACATGTCCAAAGGACATGTGTGGGTGTAACATACAACTTGGAAAAATTTACTAAAGTGCATTTTTCTAAGTTTTTGTTATTTACCACGTAGTTAGACTTTGTGGTAAATAGCGGCCCCAGATTGCGAATTCACAATTTTTAAATGGTTCATGAATTGCATTTAAGGAATCCCAAATTGAGATTCCTTAAATGCAATTCATTGCAATTTAGCGATTTCTATAATTGCGGTTTTTGCATTTGGGATGATGAATCCCAAATGCAAAAATAGCGCTCGCAAAGGGCCAGATTCTCAGAATCTGGCCCTTTGCGAGCCGAATTTCCTTTGATGAATCTGGCTGTAACTTTCTCCATTAATTCCCTGTGTGCTAAATTCTCCAACTGGTTTAAATAATGTATTCATTAATGTTATGTGTATGAGTACACATGGAAACCTGCAATTGCCATCTTTTGCCAGAAGTATTTCTTTAACAGGCCGATTCATCATCGGCATGTTTTGCGAGTCTGTAATAGCGAATAATAAGGAATCGCTATTACAGACTCGCAAAACAGGATTCATGTAGGAATCGCAAAATAAATTGCGATTCCAACACATTACTTATTTGTGATTAGCAAATTGCTAATCGCAAATAAGGAATAACTCCCCATTCAATCCTATGGGCCTAAAGGCCCATAGGAATGAATGGGGAGTTATTCCTTATTTGCGAATAGCAATTTGCTAATCGCAAATAAGGATGCGATTTCAAGGGTGCTAGGGGTGTCCACAGGACACCCTGTAGCACCCCTGAAATGTAAATTAGACTCATGTTGCGCACATGTTGTGTGTGTGTAACATACAACTGAGAAAAATGCACAAAAGGGCATTTTTCTCAGTTTTCGCTATTTACCACAAAGTCTGACTTCGTGGTAAATAGCGGGAAAAAATTGCGAATTCGCAATTTTTAATTGGGTCATGAATAGCATTTAAGGAATCTCAAATTGAGATTCCTTAAATGCGATCGCATTTTGAGAAATCGCAATATTTTGCGATTTCTCAAATTGCGAGTACATGACCCAATGATGAATATCAAATGCCATTTTTGCGGGTGCAAACGGCCGAATTCAGCGATTCGGACCGTTTGCGCCCGCAAAAATGCTTCATGAATCTAGCTGTAAGTCTTTTAGAATTCCAAAAATGACAGAAATTTTCAAGAAAATATGTGAATAATCTGCATGTGCTAATGTCTAACTTTATTCACTTGCTTTTTGTGAATTTTCTCCTTGATTGGAAAATCCTGGGAGTCCATCATCTGTAGATACACCACAGTTTAGTGGTCTGTACTTCTGTTTGTATCACCTTGACAGGCTTATTTAGATTGATGATGTCTAACTTTATTCACTTACTTTTTGTAAATTTGCTCCTTGATTGGTGAATCCTTGGAATCTTGTCACCTGTAGACACACCACAGTTTATTGGTTTGTACTTCTAGTTCTATCGCCATGACAGGCTTGTTTAGATGGATGGTTTTTATACTAGCGAATAGCCAGCAATTTTAGACACTTTCAAAAAATGTTTTCCAGACTATTGAAACCGTTCTTAGCAATTGTAGTTCTGTTGATTATATTGATTTACCTCTTTTCAGATGCGCAAAGCTTTTCTTATGCAATAAAATAGATACACTTGTCGAGTACCAATCGTCGAAGAAAAGCATTTTAAATTTTGGCATAGCTATGGTGCTCTTGATTTGTACATAAGCTGAATGTTTTGTTAAGTTAATTAAAAAACCAAGCATTAGAAAAGCCAAAAGATCCGAGTTATTTTATGTGTGTGTCTTTTTGTTGTTGTGAGGAGGTAGAGCGCCTGCAGATATCATCAAAGGAGAAAAGGAGGAGGCAGTAGCAGGGTTGTAAACAGTGGTGTGGCAGAAGAGTGAACTGAGAATTTGTGATCAGTCGATTATGTCAGATTGCTTTTACAGCCCCTAGCATGCAGGGATTCATCGAGCCATGTGCCAAATCACAAGGTTTGGAAGGATAAAGGTTACTTAACTGCTAAACCTGATGTGCACTGTCAAAATATAAACACCCCACCTCTCTCTGGAGGATGAGTTTTGAACAGCTGTATTTCAGACACCTCCCCCACATGCTACCTTGAAAAAGTGCCTGACTGGCCTATATGGTAACCAGGCAGTGCCTGGTGGGCTTTTCTGCCGGGACAGGGTAAGGGCCAGCTTTGTGGCTGTTTGTGGTCCGGTGTTTCCATCTGCTAGGCCGTTGGTTTTACTGTTTATTTCCCAGATATTAAAAACAAACATTGCCTACAGCAAGGTCAAATCCTTGCAATCTTCTATGGCATGCAAAACACGTATACAGTGTGTTTGTACAAGTTCATAACTGCCCTAATTTGCAAACGTGGGCCACTTTTTTAGCTACCTAATTCACTAATGGGTGCCAATTTTATTTTGGTGCCCAGACTTATTTTCTGCCCTAGTCTGACACTGCATTGAAATAACTTTCACTTTACAGAACTTTCTTATAACTTTCGTACAATACACCCATTCCAACTAAGAGCTGTTGCACCTCATGGGGCTGACATGTGTAAGTTCCAGAATGGTGTGTCAGCTTCTGGCTGCTACATTACTCCCTCAAATATGTGAAAGTGAGTGTTAATACATTCCAGCTATCCTACATTGTTTGATAAATCCGTTGCACATTCTTAGTATGTAGCATGCCTCCAGATTTCCATGGTCCATGGGTGATTAGCTCATCCACTCCAGAGTTTTCTCCTTTGAGCTCTGGGATTTGTAGTCGTGTTGATCCCATATTAAAATTAGGACTACAGTTGCAAAATGTAAACAAGAACCAGAGTGGATTTGGAACCTGTAGAGCTCAAAATTCTTTACCAGATCAAAAAAGAAGAAATAAGTTAATTGCCATGCACTACAAGAACACAAGTGATGGCATTGATTACAAAAGCTGAAGAATTGAGTGACGAAAAGCAGCAATAGCTGAAGAAGACTGATATATGTTAAACATTTCTAGCGGCTACTCATCACATGAGTCTGGAGGAACAGCTAAAACTGCCTCTAGCCCAGGCATAAAACTGGATTTCAAAGTTCCTTCAAAAGTATGCCTTCTAACCATAGATCTCATAAGAAAGTTCTTTGATCATATATCAAAATGGATAAGATGCCCATCTTTTTACATTTTGGACCGAGTAGTTTATCCATTTACCAATGGCACCACATTGCTTTGCTTTTTGCTTTTTGTTGACAACCTTCACATCAGTACTATTATATTGTGGGATTTCTCAAACCATGTTTAGGGCCTAACCAGTCCTGTACTTTTAGGTCTTGCCTAGAGTTAACGCACATGCTCTGCTCTGTGATACATGATGTATCTACTGTATGGACTTTAATCAAGCTCATCACTTGCCATTGGTTCTTTGATGTGCCATTATGAAATGCTGGCTTTCTAATGGTCCATTGCTTTCACCGGTCCTGCCTTTGCAGTGCTTGGTTGATGCCCAGGCGATTTCACTCATTGTTTATTTTGTTTGACTATCCAACTTTCATGGTGCCTACTGGCTGAGCGTGAGATGGCCCCTCCTCCCGTCTTGGAATCCATTTCAGCCAAAAGTGACGCAACGGCGGCATAAAAGAGGCACAAGGGGCTTGTAAATCTGCCCCTTAATGTTTTTATTTTATATAAAGGGGTTGGTTTCTTCTTTACTTTATTACTTTTTCACAGACAAGAGCAAAATAAAATCCAGTAACAAGTGAAGTTAAAGAGTTTATTTTTACTGAATATATTAATGTAACTGTTTTATCGAAATCTAACTTTATTAATAGTTGTATATATTTCATATGCAACTTTGAAGAGCATGGTATATCAATGTTTGAGGATATTAAATTGCCTAATAAACTGTCAATCATGTTGAGATTAGAACGAGCCGAGAGGAACAACATATCATCTTTACATCATTACATGTGTCAGTGCCTGTAGTGCTGCTTCAGTATGTTTAAGACATGTGTGAAAAAAGTTTATGGATAGAAATTAACAGCAGTGTTTGAGTTCTGTTTACACAGTCTGTAAAATATTACTGAGATTTACTAACATGCTTTCAAGACTACACAATAAACAAGTATTTACAATGCAGTTATTCTCACCTTTGCGCTATTTCTGTTTTAATCATGGTCCACCAGAATTATTTTTGAAAACTTTCTATAGAGTATTCATGAAATGCAAGTCCAGTCACTGCTTTCTACTGGGAATTATAATGGTTTAATGTGTATTTTTTCAACCAGAATTTTAATCTAGTCTCCTTTTCCTCATAACCTATTTCCCATTTTCTGGTTCTCCAGCACTGCAAGGTCATAGGAATGGCAATACTGCTATGCTATGCAAATATCATTACTCCACTGCATACAAAAAAACAAAATAAAAAAATATTCTCATTTTCAACACCAAGAGCTCTAATTTTCACAAATGCAAGACCAATTTCATTGCCAATGCTCGTTTAAATAATGAAGACATTGTATTGACATTTGTTGGTATTATAACTATTATATAGTTCAATAAAAGTTGAGTCTTCAAATATTGGGGCAGATTTACAAGCCCCTTGCACCTCTTTTATGCCGCCGTTGCGTCACTTTTGTGACGCAGCGGTGACGCAAAAGCAGCACCATGCTGCGAGGTATTTTACAACGTGACTTATCTGGGAGATGCGTCACGTTGGAAGGCTCTGTGCCAGAAGTAGGCGTTCCTGCACCAGGGGGGGGCGTTCCGGTGCCGGAACGCCTCCTAAGTGTGGCAGCGTGAAATCGACAAGATTTCACTCAGTCACTTTTGAGCCCACGCTGCGTCAAATCCCTGCGCCTGCTTGAAGCTGGCATAGAAATTGACGCAGCATTGTAAAGATAGGGCACCCCAGAGCCTTGCTGGAGCTGTATCGCGCTTGCGACACAAATCCAGCAATGCGACGCAAATCCAGCAATGCGCCGCCTTTACACCTTCTTCACCGCTTAGTGTTTTAAAATACTTACACACAACGATTGCGCTCTACCAGGCATTTCATCAAATTCTCTCAATGAGCAATACAGATATTCATCAATCTTTTTCATTTGAGGAAGGAATTAATCTTTTTGAAACCTTACACGAACTGAATTTGGTTTTGAACCAACTTCTAACTGTATATCTTACATGCACTGAAATAAGTTTTAAAACAAATTCTAATTGTATCATTTATATCACAGCGCCTAACAACTAAAAGGTATTTCAGGGGAACCTTTGTCTACAAACCAGTTGTTTTCACCAAGGGACCATTCAAAGTGTTTAACTCATTTATGATAATCCTATTCTCTTTAGAATGCAAGAATAAAGTATCAAGCAGTCCTTACACTGATCTAATACAAACATGTCAGAAGATTTCCTTCCTGCAGAGAAACCAGCTAAAAAAAAACACTGAAAAGCCAACAGGTTTTGCTTTATTGTGCTAGAACATACATAAACAAGAATGAACAAATTTGTGCTAACTATTGTTGCTGCGTCTCTGTGCAACCTTCCACTTTCTATTGCTCCAATGTCTGTGGCCTATATTTTTCAGTATCTGAGGATGGCCATGTGTGGTGCTTGACTTACTCCAGGTTTGAGCTGGAGTACCTTTATTACTGTTTTTGGTTCTTTTTATCTTCATCAAATTTATAACTGTAGTTTGTGAATAGGAACGGGCTTACTGTTCTGTGGGTGGGTTCAAGTCAAACCACTCCTTAACCCTCCAATAACCCTCCACCCCCTTTAGCTCTCCATAAATACCTCTATTTTGTTGAAAATATTCCCCATTTTCCGGCCACTCGCCGTGCTCCTACCACATTTACTACTGTAGCATAGGTGTATGTGTGCAAAGATATCCTCAATCGGTGTAGAATTGGGACCCTAAACAACTATGTTCTCCTGAGCTTGGACAAGAATGTATCATGGTCTTCTTCAAGCTCACAATATCATGCGAAATGATCACAATCATTTCGTGTTCAAGAAAGGACTGGCTGCCTTTAATGTATAACATAAGATTTGCATTACATTAAGATGTCAAAAATGCAAGTGATGACGTTTGGGTGGAAGAGATTTAGTAAGACTTGATACCTTGATATTAATGAATTAAATTAACTACTATTAATACCTAATTTGATTTATTCCCATGGATTTCCATTTTCATATTCAAAATAGGTATGCCAATTTCTTGTATGTGCTCTTAACATGTGTAAGAGTAAATATAGTGGATGATTTTGTTTTTTTTAGAGCAAAAGCATAACTAACTTTAGCAGCTATAGATCAATTGGTCAGTGTCCTGATCCTCGACAAAGTATGATGTGCTCAGCACCTCTCACAGTCCTCTGAAATCAATTAAAATGGAGGCAGTGTGCTTTGATGAGTGCATGCCCTGCCATTGACAGAGCTGTTGATGTTACTTTTGTTTTTCTGAGCCTCAATAGATAGCTGCATTGGAATACAGATTCCAATAGATACATGGAATATCTCATGAATGGTGGTTGTGGCTTTAAACCTCGACCTGCTGTTTTACAACGCAATTAAAAATAAATGAGTGCAGAAAAAATATCTTAAGTAGATGGTTGTGCTTTGGTCTTTAACAGCTAATCTTAAAAAGATGAAAGAAGATGCTCTATACTTTTTGCTTTTGGTCAGGTACGTGTGGTGGTCATTCATGGTGCTCTATCTGGCTTACTGAAGTATACAAGAAGTTAGTGTAATTTGTCTACACCTGTGAGTTGGAAACTGTAACTTATGTGTTTACTGTATAGATTGTATATATTGCATTGTATATAACCTGTTAAGTTTATACATTTAGATACTCCTTCTGAAAATGTAATAGTTTATATACTCATTTTCACTGACTGTAGGAGGGAAGATCTATTAATAGGACCATGAAGGACCAAATCACTAAGACCCTACAGTTTTCAAACAACTCCACTTGACCAAATGTGAAATAAACCTTGGATTTGTAACTCTTTAGAGTGTTCTCAAAACCTAATAGTGGACGACCTGCTAATATTGGGTACCACCGGCATGTGAGGAACTGAAAGTCAAGAAGAAGCCTTCTCTGGATTTCAGAATGGGTTGAAAATATATAATACTTGCAGCTTGTTCACCCTGTGGCTGTAGGCATATTTAGTAGCCAAGGCACATGCTGCACATCTAAGGACTCAGGGACATATTTATGAGAGGCTTGAGCCATCGATGCATCACAAATGGTGACGCAACTGCGGTGCAAGTAGTAAGACATATTTACAAAAAGATGCATTTGCAAGAAAGAGTAATTTTTAAGCTTTGTATCGTGTAAAGGTTGCTCTGAAAGCAGCTGCGCCAGCAATATTTAATATATGTATTGTGGACATTCCCCCGCAAAATCCGATGCAACTGTAACACAGTGGTATTTATGAATGAAGCATTGCACCACGCATCTTGTGTAAGTGCAACACAAACCTAGTAATGCACCAGAATTGCTGCAAATCATCAAACTAGGCATAGGAAATGGCGCAGTGCCTGTAGTACATAAACTGGAACTACACAAAACACTTTGGCAAGCTCAGCTTCTCCATGGAGGTTGTCATACCTCAACACAGAATACCTAGAAGACCATCACCACTACTTCCACCACCACATGGGCAGAGAAGGAGGAGGGAGCATGTTTTCTGACAGTGCATATCCCTCATTGACCTCAGGATGGAGGAGGTCATACAGTTCTATAGACCCCAGAGGGCATCCATCATGGAACTGCTGGAGAAGATTGCACCAAGTCTCCTGCCACCAACTGCAAGGCCTCATAACATTCTACCACATGTCAAATTAATGGCTGCGCTCCACATTTTCCAAATCACAACAGACAGATTGGCAGGAATGTCATAGGGAGAATTTTCTGCTTATCTCCCCTCTGTTTTGGATGCCATAATCAAGCTCACCCCGCAGTACCATATCTTCCCAAAAAACCTACAAATATACTTAATACTTAATACCAACTAAGAAGTTCTATGTATAACATAATTGTCTTCTCTGTGTTTGTGTAAGGATCTTGTGCCATATGCACATACTGGGAATATCTGATTCCGATATGGCAAGTTGTGCTATTGTGCCATTCCCTTACTAATGCTGCAATGGAAGTATGGAAAAATCAACTGTGAGATGTATTGTTTCAACTCATACTGTGTGAGTGAACAGAATCTCTTTATTCTGCACTGGTTACCAAGTCAACTATCAGGTGGTTTACAAGTGAAGTCAATATGTGTAGAAAGGGTACATATTACCTAAGTGTGAGAGGTGTGTATGTGCAGTGGTATATCTAGGCCAGGTAATTTGTCAAAATTCTACTAAAAAAATGGCTGTTTAGCAAATCATGGATTTGTGAGTAAATGTGTCACACAAGAGCAATAATGGAGGAAGTTGTTTTAAATTCCATTTATGCCATGCCTGTAAGTGTAGCTTCACTTCATGTGCAAATGTCAAATCTAGGTATGTATGTGGTACCAAAAGTACAATGTACACACATATCTCAGCCATTCTTACAGTCTAGGTCCAAACATACACATAGTTATCAACCTACATTGACACACTTCATCAATGTGATAGATGACCAGTTTGGTGGCTCAAGTTGCCTACATTTCCTGCCTCTCTGTCCATCAATGTAAAACTGACACAGTCAATCAATATGCTGTCAAACATATAATACACCATGAATAACATGGAATAATATGCATCCATGGTACGGTATCACAGTGTATTCAGTATCTCAAACTCAACACTCTCTTGTCACATCAATGATATCATAATCAAGGCATACAAGTACTGAATCACATACAAAGCAAATTGCCATACATGTGGAATCTTACAGTATTGTGTACTATATAAAATGCCCTACATTGCCATACATATGTGTCAATCCAAGTTCAGTACAACATATTGCTATACAAAAAGCATTAGCTGTTGGTTGTCAAAAAGATATATAACTATCCATGTCACATGTTGGAAATCCAATACATGTACAAAGCAAATAGCCATGCTAAATTAAGTGAAGAACATCAAAGGCTGTGCTAATGTACTGTAGTCAAGCAAGGACATCACAGGTGTCAACAGGACAAATATGTGTATGAGTGTCAAACATCTTGGCACTGCCACAACCTACACAGGGCTGAATATATGCCAGAAAATCTGATCATACGTTAGTAACTTTGCACATATAGTGAGTGAAAATAACATAGAGATGTTAAGAATATTGCAAAAATACTTATCATAGTAATCTATTGCCTAAACATGACAGTCAGCGTGTAGAAAGTGTCCTATGTCTCAGAACATGAACAATATGTCCAATGACACATAGAACTTACAGATACATGTGTAAACCAATGGTCAACAATATCTAACACATATTGATCGAAACTGTGAGAAATATGTATGAGTTTGCCAGCATGTATAACACACATGGACAGGTATGTCTCAGTAACAGTATGCAAAATAATTTACTGTTGTAAATATTGTACTTTGAGGTGACCAAGGATATTAGTTGCAGCCATTGGTCATGACCCCATTCACCAATCTCCAGATGGAGGCTGGAAAATGATATAAAATGGCACTCATCAAGACGAGGCACATAATTAAGAGGAATTTGGGGTCCTAAAGTCCAGGTTCAGGTACCTGGATGACTGTTGTACTCAGCGTCTATGGTGCGCAAAATAATCTTTGCATGGAACTGACTGTACTGCAGAAGTGCTACTGCTCAGTGCATCACTCCTGCAATGCTGATTTGCATAGCAATGCGTTGTAAAAACCAGCGCAAATGTTGGAAACGTGCCTGCTACACCCAGGAAATGACACAATGGGTGTAGCAGGCAGCATACTAGGAAGTGTGAAAGTTATTTTCACTTTCTCTCACAGTCTGTTAGTTTGTGTTGGGTGCTGGTGGTGTTTTGAGAGTGGATGGTGGTTTTGAGAGTATTTTTGTCTAATCGGTGCCTGGTCTGTCCCTGTCTTGTATCAATTGTGCAAGGTGACTAGCTGCATCCCATATTCATACAATGTACACATGTGTCAAGAGTGTTGAATATTTTATAAACACTGGGATGACATAGTATTTAAAATGGAATGTGGATCGTGTGCAGCTGCAATATTTACAATGCAATGTTCAAATCTTTGTCTTGTAGGTGGACAATACAATCAGGTGAGGTCGACACCTTCTGGGACCGCAATGCAACCATTAAATGTAATGAGTAAATGGATGTAGCTCTGTCAGGTCTGTGTGTGATTCATGTGAGTTGTGACACTGTGATGTGTATGCAAAGGCATAATTTGCCTGCAACCAAATTACAGTCAGTTTGCCAACACAACCGAACTTGGCAACGGGTTCATACAGAATTGACATGGAGGTATTTTATTGTGAATGTAGGCCCTCAGGAAACATGCATTTTTTACATCTGTGGTGATAATAGCATATCTCTATACTTGATGCATTAGGCACATGAACCATCATCTGGTGCATAATATGCAACTGTTCAGCACAATCATATTTGGTCATTGAATCCTTGGCTGGGTATGTAATGTAATGTAAAAGGCATTACTAAAGTTCTCTGTTACTCCAAGGAGTGTCCTGACACTCTGCACCTTCAGTGAGAAGTAGCTAAGAGAAGTAACATTAATCTTGGTTAAAAAGCCAAGTTTTCAGTTTCCTCCGGGACTGGGCGGTAGCTGAAAAGCACCTTAACTCCAAAGAGAGTTTGTTCCAGAGTGAAGGTCCCAAAAACGAAAAAGACTTGACCCCCATTCTGGACCATCTAATCCTGGGGATTTTAGCCAGAAAGGGTAAGTTCTGTTGCCTATGTCCATATTTGTGTATGAAGCAAGTACTGATGAGGTGCAAAAAGATCACCCAGACACTTTTACCAATTGTTAACATGAAGGTATGATGAAATCAGATTAATACAAAATATGTGCATACACTTGCCTGTCCCTAAACCTTCCCCTTTCTGCAAGTTAGTCACCCTTAAGGTAGGCCCAAGGCACCCCTGTGGGCAGGGTGCATTGTATGTGAGAGGTAGGACTCTGATGTGTGTAGCATGTCCTGATACTGAATTACTGCCAATTTCGTTTTTCACTATTGCAAGGCTATCTGTTCCCTTAGGCCAGAATGGGCAGTTAGTTTATAACATCTTATAAATATAACTGACCCAGGGAACAAGATAGGAAAAAAAAATTTAGTATGCCTGAACTGAGAATGTTAAAGTGTATCTTTTAGTGTGGGTGATTTTAACATACTGTGTTTGAAAATACCACTTCTAGAAAGTAGGTATTTTCTTGCCTAACTATCCAATGTGCCTCTGCTAAGTTTGTGTATGGCATGTCTGGCTTGTAAGTGACAGGAGCTGGGAGAGGGCTGAGGTCCGGCAGTCTGATGAGTCAGGGCTGGGCTGAATAGGACCTGCATTTAATAGAGAGTAGGGGGAGGAAATTTCCTTTCACTTGCCTGAGCCTTCATAGAATAGAGAGTAGGGGGAGGGGATTTCCTTTCAGCTACCGGGCCAGGTCTGCTTTCAACAATGCTGTCTCCACCTCCTGCCAGGAAATTGCACCAGAGAGGACAGAACTGGTTTAGGCTGGGTACAGACACTCCCTGCCTTCAGAGACAAAGGATTTATGTGTATAAAAAGGGGGACCCAGACCCCAGAACTTTAGATCACTATGGGAAATTATGAAGAACCTTCCCCAAGGAGAAGAAACCGGAGAAGCTGAAGGAGGATTACTGCACCTGTGCTGTTTGCTCTTTGCGGTTGGCCTGCAGTGGTTACTTGTTGCCAAGGAAAGGAGACAAGGACTTTGCAGTTTGCTTTGCCATCTTCAGGAAGATCTTGAAGGGCTTGAACTGAGCTTGCCTCCTATCTGAAGTCTCAGGGACACAAAGTCACCACCACCAGCTCCCTCTGAATATCCTTGCTGGGAATTCTAACCTACAGAGAGGTGCATGCAGCTGTTTAGGACCTCCAGAGACTGTTTGTCGCTGGGAGCTGGAAGTGTGACGCAATGATGAAGAAGCGTGATGCATCAGCACCGAGACCCAATGCATCGCCAAGCTATGGAAAGAAGCGTGCCGCATCAACACTGAGTCCCGACGCATCACCGAGAAAATCGTTGCAGCGGCTGCAAAAGTACATGCATCGGACCGGATCGTCTCATCGCAAGGAGCCGGCATTTTGTCGCATCGCAATGGATCGTCGCATCGCATCAAGGCACCACCTTGTCGCATTGCGACCGGAATGCAGTAAGAAACCGACACATCGCCTCCTCTCCAGGAAGGAACAGATGCATCACATACCTTGCGCTGCAGTAAGGAACTGACGCATCACTTCCCCCGAAGAATGGAATTGACGCATCACCTTCCAGCGACCCTTTTGTTTGTTTTGCGTGACACATCTAAGGTACCTTGTTGGAAAAGTGTCACATTTACAACTTGCATTGAACTGAACTATTTCTACCATTGAAGAACCTATTTTAGTACTGTATTGTGGATTTTTGTCGTTAGGTCTTGCTTATATAAAGATGACTTATTTTTCTAAACTGGTGTGGTGTCCATTTGTAGTGTTTCACTGTCTTACTGTATGTGTTCACAAATACTTTACACACTACCTCTGAGATAAGCCTGTCTGCACGTGCCAAGCTACCAAGGAGGTGAGCAGGGGTTATTTTAGGAGTGTATCCCCTTTCCCTGACTGGAAGGAAGGGTCCCTATTTGGACAAAGGTGCAAACCATTGCCAACTAGAGACCCCTATTTCTAACAACATCCTTTATAAACTATCCATTGTATTACAAGCACGTGCTATGACTTTCAAAAAGGAACCTACATGGAGAACTAGTTTAATATATTCCAATTTGAGAATTTTCATGTATGCAGCTTTGAGAGGGACAGGCAAGATTTTTATCAAGCAGTATCGAAAGCCATTTAGCATATTTCATATAAAATTTACAAAAAAAATAAAAAGTGGAGCATCGTTTTCCCTCTCCGACCATCACATGGGCATGGCAGATGGTCTAAATTAGCGTCATACCCAAGGGGATAGTAATGTTAATAAGTTATGCATTACATATATAAAGGATTGCGCACTCCCTGCATTCCACTCTTTTGTTGAATTATACTCACGTTGTTGTGTGCATAAAGGGTGTAACTCTCTGATCCTTGAGTGTAAACAGACTGAAATAGAAGCAGCGTATTTGGCCACTCCTCAGATTCCATTTTTGTTGACAGATTCCATTTTTGTTGTGCTATTTCTTTGGATAGGTCATCCAGAATTTTAGAAAGTTCTCCCACAATTAAAAGTATCAAATCTAGTGAACATTTGGTAAGAATGGCATACCATCTTTCAATGAATTTAGGATTGTTTTTGCATAGCGATGGTTTCAGTGGAATCCTTAATCCCCTGGGGATCCTTTGTACTCTGTGGTATTTTATCAAAGAGCTTGCATGTAGTTGTTGGTTTACTTCCTTTTTAGTGAGGTATATCAGCCTTCTGACATCAGATATGAGTTTGTTACTTCATTATAGTTTGATACAGAACGAGCGTACACTGGTCCTCAACCTGCCAAAACACTGCCACATCTCCCAGCACCTGCGCACACTCCACTGGCTCCCCGTCGAGGCGAGAATCACCTTTAAGATGCTCACCCACGCACACAAGGCCCTCCACGGCACCGGACCAGCATACCTGAACAGCCGACTCAAATTCCACGCACCCCAAAGGACCCTACGATCAGCCCAGCTTTCCTACGCCGTGGTCCCCCGCACCAGAAAGACCAGATCGGGAGGCCGCTCCTTCTCCTTCCTCGCGGCCAAAGCATGGAACGCCCTTCCGCTCCACCTCAGACAGACAATATCGCTCCCCATCTTCGCAAGAAACCTCAAAACCTGGCTCTTCGACAGACCCCCTCCTTCATGGAATGGAACCTGCACCCCCCCCCACCCCCCCACCCCTAGCGCCTTGAGACCCTTACGGGTGAGTAGTCGCGCTTTAACATACTCCTGATTGATTGATTGATTATAATTCAGCCGGGTGGGTGGGAATTGTTATCTTCCTAATGTATATATCTCTTTTCAGATTTATTATCCCCTGACGAAGGGCTACACCTAGCCTGAAATGCATTGAGATGGGATAAGAAACAAATGCTACTGTTGTTGATTAATACAATATGAAGTAATCAAGTGGGATGAAGAATATTGTATACCACCATTGAACAATAAACAAATTCAAGAGAACTTCGATTTATGATTATTTGATTTAAATTCATGAACACACTTTACCCCTTGCCCGAGGGACACAGACAGTGCTAAAGGGGACGAATCCCAATTGGGTAAGTTATGTATTACAAAGAACCCAGCACTGTGCCTTTCACACTGTAAACAATATTTAGCCTGAGGGTCATATTTGATATACATCCACACACCTCTGCACAGCAAGCAACCTTGCTACACTGCAGGAGTGGGTAAGGGCATGTATACATCATACCTTCCTTTTTTTGTGCAATTCAATACTTTCCTAGCACACACACAGTCATCGACAGAGTCCACAACAGTAGCCACAAGGAAGCATCTCTGAAGGTATAGCCGCCCTCACACTTGGAAATATGCAACAGCTCAAGCTCACTCCATTTCCTCAGAACCCAAGATGGTAATCTGCAGAGTCCTGTATATGTCTTCACTCAGTCCCATTCACTTGTACATGTACAATACTCCTCTGGTAATCATCATTCAGACCCAGGGGCACTACTTTATCTAACACACTGATGACACCAGGATCATACATTGACTCACAGGATACGCCAACATTTGTTGCATTAGGCCAAGGACCAACATACCTACTTGTATGTGAGAGTAATGGCTCATACTGAACCTCACTAGTTAGCAACATATACCTACCTGGTTGCCCACATGACTAGGCTCAAATACATCACTCTCCAACTATCCCTCATCCTGCCCCTCATCCTGGCCACCTTGTCCAACCTGAGTCTTCACAATTCCCTGTTTCACCTCTACCTGCTTTCACATAATTTGCATAGTCAGACTTTTCTTCTTATGGCTCCCTCCTGACACATGTGAGACCATCACCCAGGCCCTCATGACATATAGACTGTAGTACACCAATGCCCTTTACCATGGTATTTCTGTACAACTGCTACGAAATTGGTAAGCTAACAAACACAGCAGTGCCAGACTATTAATCAGCCTACCTTGCGTTACACACATCACAACTCACTTCCTTAAGGTACAATGGCTCCCCATTCAGACACACTGCCTTAGCAATGTGCTCAGCTACACCTACATGGCACTACACTACAAAGAGCCTACCTAGCTAGCACACCATCTATGCTCCCAACAAACAATAAGGGACCTCTGCAATGCATTACTTGTATTCACTCCCACCCCCAATATCCATTTGAGGAAAACAGGAGGAAGGATGGTTTCCTACATAGCTCTTGCTAACTAGGTTTAGGTTGAATTTGTTCCATCATCTGCTGATCAGACCAAAAAGTGACATTTTTAATAAACTCGCAGCGCCCTGTGGCTGCGACGGAGAGTCTCCACAAGATATGCTGCATTTTATATTTTTATGTAGATTTTATGAATACCCTCGCAAACGATATCTGGTTGCTCTTTTAAAAAACTTAATTTTAATCAGATCAGACCAGCCCTTATGTACTTACAACTTTTGCATAAGGACAGTATTCTTCAAGTTACTGAATTTTTAAAGCTATGTATAAAGCTGCGAAATTGTTTGGATCAGTGATGGTCTTTCTTGATGAGCCATATTTTTCATGAACTTATTTATTGTATGTAAATAACTGTCCCTTGCACTGTCTGTACTTCATTGTATGTTTATATAATGAATTTTTACTGTCCTGCTGTATATGTACTTTTATGGTTTGAATCAAAACCGAAATAAAGTCTCTATTGAATTGATACATGGCTCAAAAAACCCTTGGGGAGGAAAAAGGAAGAAGTCGTAGTTCATTCAGCTTCCTTGGACTAGAGCAAAAAATCAAGTAGGGGGGGAATGAACTACTTGTTCTGTGTTCCCAGGGTCTATGATAACGTGCATTGGGTCATAATAGTAAAAACCCTCATATGCGAATACCAGCGTCAGGCGGTATATCATGGTTCTCCGCCATTCAGTGCCGCAACAGCATTATCATTGGGTCTTTTCCTTTGTATGTTATGCTGACCTCCACATGGAGAAGGACCAACTGGAATGACAGTAGTGGCCAGAAATAAAAAGAGAGGGCGTTTGAATACCTCTGCGCTGATATCAATACCCCAGGCTTCCCTACCATTAGGCTTCACACTATCTACCACCCCCTGGAAACTCTATCTCCTTTACTGAAGAGATGTCTGATCTTATTACGCTAGCGTCACTATCCCACTCTAAAAACATCTTTCTAGGAGACTACATCATCCATTGGAATAAAAATGACGACCCTGCAGTCTTCCGGTTTAAAGATATCATGGACATTACCGACCTGATCCAACTATGCCAATCCCCAACCCACACCAAAGGTGCCACCCTTGATGCTATCCTGACTAACAAGGATCTCACCTCCCTCTCAAAGATCCTTGCAGTAGACTGGTCCGACCATCACCTTATCCTCTTCAAAATTAAATGGTCCCATTATATACCCGACCCCCACAGACAATTCACCTCATTCCGCCGGGAGAATTGGAATCCACCATTAACTCTCGCTTACTTCTCTTACCCTCTCTCACATAGCACTAATGACCTTACAGACCACTACAACAATTCGATTTGTGATGCCCTGGATCAAATTGCCCCTATTAAATACAAACAAGAAAAAAACATCCCACCAAAATCCTGGTTCAACTCGGACCTTAACATGGAAAGACGGGCACTCAGGCACTCAGAATGTACCTGGAGGAATCATCCCACCACTGACAATTTGGTGCTTTTGAGAAATGCTAGGGCTCAATACAAAAAACACATCTTCAATGAAAAAGCCTCCTATCTCCGTACGCAGCTAGATCATGCTAGAAACCGCCCCAGAGAACTCTTTAACATTGTTAAAAAACAAACCTCCTCTGGCCCTCCCAAAATACTAGCCACTATTGAAAGATGTGAAGAAATAGCAAGCTTCTTCTCCAACAAAGTCAACGCGATCGAACTTTCCTTTGCCGCCACCCCCTCTCACCTCAACCTCCCCTCAAACATCACCTGCTCCCTAACATTCATAGCGCTAGCTCGCTCTCTTTTCCCCAGTTTCATGACATCGTCCAACCACTCACAGTATCCCCCTCCCAGACTCCTCTCTCATACACCACCATAATAAAAACAATGCCTCCTGGAGCAAATTCTCCCGTGTCTCTGAAACAGCTATCCTCAATATCATCTCTAAACTCAAACCATCCTCTCACACTATAGACCCTCTCCCCTCTCGCCTGGTCCAAGAATTCAAACACTCCATTGCCCCGCTTTGGACCAACATCATCAACTCCTCTCTCTCAACGGGTTGTGTTCCTGCCTCCCTCCAATTAGGTCAAATCTCTCCCATCCTCAAACACTCCGCCGCGGACCCCAATGATGACCTCAACAACCTTCGCCCCATCTCTAACCTTCCCTTCCTCTCAAAAGCCCTGGAAAAATGTGTCCTTTCCCAACTTGATAACCATATAATCTCTTTCAATCTCCTTGACATGTTCCAATAAGGCTTCAGAAAAGGATGCAGTACTGAAACGGCCATGCTCAATATTACTGATGACATTCACCGCTCTCTGGACAGAGGTGAATCCTCTCTGCTAATCCTTCTTGACCTTTCGGCAGCATTCGATACTGTACACCATCCCACACTCCTTAACACACTTAAAATTCGATTTGGTTTTGAGGGCACCGTACTCGATTGGTTCTCCTCGTTCCTTCAAAACAGATCCCAACAAATTAAGCTCAGTCAATGCCTCTCCAAACCCCAACCGGTCTCACTTGGTGTTCGCCAAGGCTCTATCCTCTCCCCCACACTATTCAACCTATTCATGGAACCACTCACCCTCATTCTCAAAGAAGCCAAAATATCCTACCACCTCTATGCCGACGACACCCAACTCTAATACAAGATCAAATCCCACAATGACATCCTTCACCTTAAGGACACATTGAGTAAAGTTCAAGCCTGGTTTCACCTCAACCATCTCAAACTGAACCCTAAAATAACTGAAATCATCCTATTTAGTCCAAGAGCAACTCTCTCCCTATTCAACTCTGGATCAATGATATCACAGCTCTCAACTTCCCCCTCTCCACCTCGAACTCTGTCAAATCCCAAGGCATCAGTATTGATCTAAACCTGAACCTCATCCCACACATTAAAAAAGCTAGCAAAAGTGCCCTCCCTTTTCACCCTTCATCACCTCAAAAAACTAAAACCTTTTATTCCTGCTGATGACTTTAGAATTGTTGTCCAATCACTTGTCCAGTCTAAAATTGATTATGGTAATGAAATACTCGCTGGCACTCCTAAAATACACCTGGCACCGATTAAATGTGTTCTCAACCTTGCTGCCAGACTTATCTCCAATTGTAAAAAATTCGACCACATCTCTCCTGTCCTTAAAAAACTCAACTGGCTCCCAATCGCAGGTAGATCCACATACAAAATTGAATGTATTACGTACAAAGCCCTCCACCTTAACACCCCCTCTTATCTGGCTGACAAACTACAAAAAGCTGGGCGCTCTAGGTCCCTTAGGAGCACAAACTCCCTTGTCCTAATCCCTCCCAAACTCAAATGCAAAAAAGCCCAATCCCGAGCATTCTCGGGTAATGCCCCTACGATCTGAAACTCTCTCCCCAAAGATCTTTGTTGCAACCCATGGAGAAGCGTGGCTCAATGGTTAGAGTGGCAGACCCTGATGCAGAGGTCTGGCCCGGGACCAGGGTTCAATTCCCAACGCGGCAGGGTCTTGGGTCAAAATTGTACGCGGCCTCGATAATTCTCTCACCTCGGTGCCTACTCTAACCATGGGTCCCACTCTGCAACTCTGGGCAATAGCTTGCTTAATCTCCACAACGGCCCCTTCAGTGCCGGGGATGCCTGGCTTCACCTTGGAGGTGCCCAGGAGGGACCATCTCACAGGGAAAGCCAGGAAGGGTTCCCCAGCAGTATACAGCGCCAGGACACTCCGAGGTGGTGTCACAGTGCGCTTTACAAGTATACACATTTTACCCCTCATACCCTCTCTTCAAAAAAAGGCTCAAATCACTTCTTCTTGACAAATACTGGGGCACCTAAACTCTCTGTTTTTAGTGCTGTCCGACTTCTACCCCCCTGCTTTCCCATTACCCCACCCCTTTTCTCACCTCTCTAACCTCCTCTCTACTCCTATTTCCCCTACTCTCTATACCCTCCATCCTCCTTGCCTCCCCTCCCCACTCTTGTCCTCCATGGTTATTTGCACGCGGCTATGCCATCATACTTGGCTACCTCCTTTCCTTGTGAATGTAATGTTTTGGAATTTTCATGATTATTGCAAACTGTGATCTATTTTGTGTAAGTATATTGACCTTGTAAAGCGCTCTGATACCCTCGGGTCCAGTAGCGTTATATGAAACTCTCGAAATAAATAAATAAATAAATGAAATAAAATTATAATTCCGTATATCCAGTCTCAAGTGTTTTTTATTCTGTGGATCACTGGTATAGGAAGACTAAAAACAAAGAACTGTGTTTAAAGGTCTAGTTACTAGCCTTTCGCACATGTGAGAGCGGTCAACATGTTTCAGCCTGCTGGCATCTCTAGAGGCTTTCGTCAGGACCAAGTGATAGGAGTGTATCTTGACTCCTAAATGGAAAGATGGTGAACTTGCCACCTTAATGTTTTATAAGGTTGATAAATGTTATCTGTACCTTAGTTCAAAGTGTTCGCGGTGGCATCGAAGGATACGGCCATTACAAGGACTTGTTCTGACTCTGAATCCTTATTCTTCGATGCCACCGCAAACACTTTGAACACGTTTCCAAGGTCTATGCACAATGTGCTGCTCCAGGCCATATTTTTTCTTATGTATTGTGGGACTTGTAGTCCTGGTCAATCATGTTGTAGGTTACACTTAAAGTCCTGGGATTCAGAGGACATCCTGGACTGGAGCAACACACTTGGCAGGGATACACAGAAATAAATGTGACTGGGCAATAAAATCTCAGTATTGTGATGGCGGAGTTAATATGTGGGACATACCTACCCTGTCGCTTGCACACAGAGAAGTACAGTGCATCAAAGTGTCTTGCTCCACTGCATGACAGTTTTACCCATATGTTCCCTTGTTCCGACTTACCCTGTAGTTCTTCCTGGACCATAACTGCAGCACTGTTCTGTCGGCAACTCCTGCCACCAACTCTCTTGGGAAGAGTAATGCCATCTGCTCCTCAAATCCAACTCCTCCTGGACATAAGGTCCTCCTCTGGTCCTCATGACATTCCTAGGGTTCCTTGCCAGTTTCTGTTTAGTCCTGCCCTTGTAGTTGTGCCACCTCTTCTTGCATTCCAGCACTGTCCTTTTTGTTTGCCCTAAACTGTTGATTTTGTACACTATGGATCACCAAAGGGCTTCATTCTTCTCTAATGGTAATTTGGAGGGGACAAAAATGTGTTCATTCTTTGTGCTTCTGCTTTGAATATTTGGTTCTCCACCTCACTGATATTGGTCTTCCTCTTCCACCTCCCATAGGCTGCTGTCTGGTCATCTTGACTGGCGTTGTTGTTGTTGTCGTCTATTTCTCTCTGTTATTTTGGTGTGCAGAAGTGATGTAGATTGAAATGCCTTATTTTGTTAAGCTTCCAGCCATGCAACGCACTCCTGTGCAAAGTAAAGCTGAGTTGTGGCACGTAAAGGTGCTTTAGGACATGCAAATCAGCCTTGCATCACATAGGAAGCAGGTGCTTTATGACACTTTGTGTCATTCTTCTCATCAATGCGTCGTAATCTTCGACGCACGTTTGGTACTTGTGACATGGTGCCCTGTACTTTAAATGCAGCACATCCATGTTACAAGAAAGTGACGCAATGCAGCGCACTTATTTCTGCAGCAACAAAGCGTTGCGTCAGTTATCATAAATATAACCCACAGTATACAGTGTTAAAATTTATGTCACAATCTAGAAAGTTTGCTTTGGGTGAGGAATTTTACTTCGTTACAAGTTTAATCAGAATGCAGTATTGGTTCCCTGTTTATGCACTACTTTTTAATATAAATGTTGAAATATATCATTCAACAGAATATGAGTAGAAATAGTAGCTGTATTTAATTTATGTAAGCCCTGAACAGTGGAAGAAACAAAAGAATGGTGTCATTATTTTGCATTTTTTAGATTTTAACTATTTCAGGTTTTTTTGCAATTTATTGAAACCATTGTTTGTTTGATGTCATGGCTCAAATATTAAAATCAATAAAAAATTTCATTTGAAAAAATGGTCACAGGATATGAGAAAAAGAACTGTCAACATGCGATTGATTTTGTGTCTGTTGATGTTTGCCACTCACTTAGGAAACACTTTTCCAGATGTGGACATGGACATTGTCACTGTACAACTGATATCAAAACCAAATGGCCATCTGCTTACGCATATTCTTTCTGTTCCTAGATTTTTTCTGAGACAATTATTAGCCATGAAAAACATTACCAAAGTCAACTCAGTTTAACTGAGGAATTAGATATACATCTTATTCATGCTGAAACTCACAATGCTCAATATTTATGGCGTGGCACTATAGTTAACGTGATTTCCAGAAAAAACCTTAAGAAGGAGTACTGAGCGAAGTATTGCTCTGCCCACAAGCTGTTCTTTTTCTCTAGACACTTTTGATTTGACACACAGTGTGTGCTTCCACTCAAAAAGGCTGCTTGAAGTGCACTTTTTGCCTTGTATGAAACCATATACTGAAAACTATTCATCAAGACTATAGGCCTGAATGGTTCATTCGGAAATGTTATGTCAGATGCAACAGGTTTTATGTGCTTAATTTGAAGAGTTACAACAAAGGCAGTAGGGCTAACTTATTTTCTGTGCACTGTACATGTCAGCACCATTAGCTCCTTGGGGGTGGATTGTTATTACAATGTGTTAAGCCCAGTAAACAGTTATTGTGCTGCATAGGATCTCACAATTTACAGTAGAAGACAAATGTTTTGATGTTTTTTTCCATCCTACAAGCCTTGGGGGTAGAGGTTTTGCAGTTCATTTGCAACTTGCGACTTTATTGTGCCCTTTTGGAAGGTGTGGTATATTGTTTTGCTAATTTGAAGTTTGTGTATATATTTAATTTTACAATTTCATTCCTCGTGCTTGCCTTTGAAAAATCTCACACTAAATATAGTATGCCCTTGGTGGTCATGGAGGCAATCCAATGATCAAGACTCTAGACCTGATTGGTTCATTTGGATACATTACGCAAGATACCAGTGGGCTGACTTGTTTATTACCAAACACAGGGTTATGAAATATGTATTGTCACAAGTATATGTGAATGCCAACAGGCCTTAATGAATGACTGCACCTACACTCTATTAATTAAATGCTGTAGACAGGTGTTTTTCTGCACAGAAGCCCAGTAGTATGCAAGAGGACTGATGCTCGTTAACTTCTCTCCCAAACCTTTCAGGTAGAAGATTTACACTGCAAACTGCCATAATCCTTGCTACGCCCTGTTAAGAGGTGTGTTGACAACTGTAATTTTGAAACATATTTGTGTATGACAGTGTGTTTGATGGTTGCATTGCGGGAAAGCCTGGCCTCATCAGAGTAGGTTATGGTGCCAAGACAAACAATCAAACAAAAGAACCAATAACTCACTGACCAGCACGTGCTTGGCTTTGTAAAAAGAGCACTTCAATCTCACAGTAAGATGTAATACTATGCACAATAATGTGGGTTCAAATATTAGGTTCTACAGAGCACAACTACAGGCCTCCAGTCAAGATCTTTAGTTGTCACACCAATTACAGAGTTCTATCAGCAATGAAACATTCAGAGGCAGGAATCAGGCGTGGGTGCAAGCTCATAATTAGACTGTGCAAGCACCTGCTCTGTTCTGTAACTCATAGGTCAGTTAGTGTCATATCTTGAAGTATAAAACAGTCTCAGTCTCTCATTTCAAGGCCAGTGCTTCCTGTACATCTGGACGCTGTTCACTGCAGGGGTTGGTGGTGTGCCCTTCCTGTTCAGACAGTCAGTTTCTTGGATCTACTTGCTTGGTGAAGAGCAGCACAGTAGGGTTCCACAGCAGTCGCATGTCTTTGGCAGTCACAGCCTACAAGTCGGTGAGGGTCCTCTGCTACGATGGTGTTGTTGGTCCTCACGGTACTCTCAGTACCTAAATAAAATGTAAATGCCAGCATTTGTAAATCGCACAGCTACCTCTAACGGAAGTGTCCCGGCGCTGTCCGTATACCGCTTAGGAACGCTTCCTGGCTTTTCCCTGTGAAATGTCCACTCCTGGGCACCCAAGGTGAAGCCAGGTATCCCAGTACTGTTGGGGCCGTTGTGGAGATTAAGCAAGCTATTGCCCAGAGTTGCAGAGTGGGACCCATGATTAGCATAGGCACCGAGGCAAGAATTATCAGGTCCAAGGAAATTGAGCCCAAGACCCGCCGAGGTAGGTATTGAACCCTGGTCCTGGGCCAGACCTCTGCATCAGGGTCTGCCACTCTAACCATTGAGCCACACTTCTCCACCTAGAGGGCTGCATCAGAACAGTTGTCTCTGGTCATGTTGCAGTGATGCCGGATAGCATAATATCACTTGGTGGTTATTGATACTTCATGCAGTTCATCATATGGAAAGAGCAGTAGCACAGAGCAGCACCTGTTACACTCCAGTCCGTATGTCCACTCTTCTGAGTGCTCCATACTCTGAGAACTCAGCTTAGCTTGTCCTCCTAAACAGTTTCTTTTCCTGAAGGGCCAGGCACACTCCTCTCTCTGAACTGGCAGGCAGGCAGACTTAGAGCCATATGTAGGTAGCCCAATTGCGATCTCAAATGGAGAAATTCGCAGAATTTCAGCGTTTGTGATCGCAATTTGGGCAGTGTGCTATGTAGCCCACAAAAACGAAAACAAAATAAGGAATCGCAAAATTTGGGATTCCTTATTTTGCGAATGCATTTAAGTGCCATGTGGCGCACATAGATGCCCTTAGAGCATGTATGTGCTCCACATGTGCACAAATGTTTATTTCAGGGGTGCAAAACGGTCTCCTATTAATACTCTTGCAACCTTGAAATTGCATTCTCAATTTGCGATTCTCTAAGTGAGAATCGCAAATTGAGAACGTCTTCCTATTCATCCCTATGGGCCTTCTAGCCCATAGGAATTAATGGAAAGGTATTCCTTATTTGCAAATCTCAATTTGCGATTTGGAAATAAGGAATAGGTTGGGATTCGCAAAATATTTTGCTAATCCTACCTACATTGCGTTTTGCGATTCTCTAATTGCGATTCCCACAAAATCGCAATTTGAGAATCGCCAAACACGTATTACCTACATATGGCCGTAAGTGCCACAGCTCTTCAAAAAGATATGGAAACTTCAGGTGATGTCCCCTAACCTTTTGGAGACTGACTGTCAGAATTACATCAGCCAATGATCACAGTTGACCCTAGGGTATTCTTCAGAGAACTCCCTTCCTTGGTCAAGTAGAACCTAGATAGGGGATGTTGATCCACTTGCGAAATTCCCAAGAACCAGATCCGCCTTTGTATTCTTTTTCAAATTTTCTTTTTTGAGTGCAGCACAGACACAGTCTTTGTGCTGAATCAAAGTAATAGTGAGGAATATCCAGTGGTTAATTAGTAAAAATGTGCTGGGGGTCGCGTCAGGAGGCAGCTTCTACCAGCCTTTTTCTTCTGTTAGCGTCGTCTAAAACAGAAGCCACGAAACCCTACAAGTGGGGATAGGATGTGGTGTAATGTCTACCTCGGAGCTAGGGAATCAGGTTCCAGTCTTGGCGTCAGAAACCTCCTGTGATTATCGGCAAATCACTTAATCTCCCTGTGCCTACCAAAATGAAAAATGGTGCTTAAGCGCCGTGTTGATGATTAGGTGCCGGTGCTGAGCACCGGAAACCACCAACTCAAATTAAGCACTGGGAATTTCTAAAATATGAACACAATGAAGTGTGGAGAATCCACGTTTTGCTGTCATAACCTTTCCTGCAGTAGCACACAGGGAAAGGCACAACGGGCATTTCCTGTCTAGAAAACGTCCTACTTCTAACAACATCTGTTGACTCACCCGCATAAATATACCATTAACTAAATTGCTGTCCTAACAAAGAGCCAATCATCAATTCCCTCTTCAAAAGTCCCCATAGAATTTCCATGGGTATCTCTGTCTCCGTCCTGCCACACTTCAGTATCTGAGGTTCCTTTCTTAAAATCCAGGGAAGAAGGCAACACATGTCAACTGTCTGGGGAAGTTGTACTCCAACCCCTGTCTTATGCCAGTGTCAACCCAAAATATATCCCACTGGTCCCAGCAACGACACTCTTGAAAGCTCACAGAAACCTGCTACTATCTATCCCTCACACACAGACTAAGCATGCATATTGGATGTCAGTGAATATAATCAGGACTTGGCACATGGGGCTCTTGACATCACAGTGTATATGAACCAGAAAAAAATCGGATCAGTGTTGTAATGCACAAAAAAATATAGGCTGTTATTACTGCTTTATACCTATAACTCAGTTCCATGTTGCGATAGAGTGCATGCTTAGTGCTCCCACCAAAACCTAGAAATGCTTCTAGGTCTCAGAATCATCATGGACAGACCTAGGCTTCAGTGTACATGTTAGATTAGAGTTTTAGTAGGTCCAGAAAAAGCCAAATAACTAGCTTCAGATGCATTTGGATCAAGGATAACTGCCTGCCTGCAATGCATTGAACATGCCCATCCCTAAAGCTACTCCTTTTGCAAACCATGTTTGCTAGACCATTATAGGCGAGTTGTATATTATTTTGACAATTGTAACTATGCACATATTTGCAGTTTTAGGACTTCATGCCTACATGTTTGCCTTGTGTAAAATATATGAGAAATGGAGTAGGTCTGAGTGGGTTGTAGTGGCAGGAAACGGAGAAAGTCTGGAGGCCTGATCCAGTAATTGAACAAAGCTAATCAAAATGCCATAGGCTTGATTTGTTTATAATGGAAGGTTATGACAAATTAAGTAGGCCTTACAAATGTATTGCGAAAAGCCAATGTTAAAAGAATCATGCCTTTCAGGTAGATTTTTATTACACTGTGTTAAATCCTGTGGACAGGCATTTTGTTACATGGAATTCCAGAGAGTACTGTGCTTGGCAAGGGGTTGGTTGCTGGTTACTCGCTCTTATATATATATAGGATAGATATATGCACCAATTTGATCCTTGTTAACCTTCATTGGAGGGCAGAATATTGTTTCAACAGCTGTAAATATGTACATATTCATGTGTAGTATTTAACTGTGTATTTAAGAATGAACTTCATATATCTGGTATAACAGCTTTAGCTCTCTGCCAGGTTTCCATACTCAAATAAATTCATTACAAAAAACATACCTATACTTCAATAGATAGCCCTGTTCAATCCCTGGTGGTATTAACATTTTGCTTCCACCTATGACAGCATACACCTTGTAGCAACGTGCTAGCCCACTTCTGCCACCTGCTCTCTAGCGGCTAAATGATGATCTTACAGCAAGTGATAAATTCACAACTGCCTGTATATGAGTGTGCCTCGGTGCCATGGGTGCTGGACCAGTGCTTACAGTTTCTCCATTTAAAAGATGTTTTGTTCTTTGTTTCAATTTCATATTTTCTGTTTTGTTAAGAGTACCCAACAACTCCGCAGAAAGTACTGCCAGGCTGTGCTATTGCTACTAATTTTATCTGTACTGCATTGCTTCACACAGGGAAAATGCGCCTGAATCAGGAGGCCATTTTGGAATGACACTATCTATAGTGTATTCATTGATTACCAGTCCAACATGTACACCACATTTAGGCTTAACATGTCAATCATCTTGGACCAGTATAACAACAGCAATATACTATGCACTACTCCATTCCAAAATGGCCACTGTCAGAAATTTGCTTATGATTTTGGGAGTGGGTACCCACACCAACTTAATAAACAAAATCTGGATAGGCCACAACACAGGTCTTGGGCGTCTGGTGGATGTGCCACAAACTGCAGGCAATTCCCCCAGAGAAATGCCAGATAATTTCAAGCAGTACCAATAATTTCTAAATAAAGAAACCAAAAAACAAAATTGAAAAAACAATTTAGAAAAATAAATTACTGTGCAAAAGTCACAAAGTTAAAATCAGATATGGGGAAATAGGAAGGTTAAAGTTACAGTGTGTGAAAACTTTTCTGTTCTCATATTTTGATTGATGATGGATTATCATCATACCGGTCACCATGACATAGTAAAGAATGTTATTAACTTTGCCTTGAATCTATGGGCCTCATTTATGAAAAGTGACGCATCGCTGCGTGAAAACAGCGATGCGTCACTTTTCACTGCGCACTCCTTGCGACACCAATGATGCGTCATATTTAATGTATGACGCATCATGTCGCAAGGACTTACAGATACGTCAGTATTTCTGACGTATCTGTAAGCGCAAAAGTGACGCATTGCTGGAGTGTGTCACAAAAGTGACGCAACTCCAGCAATGCGTCCTTTCACATGGGGAAAGCCCCATGTGAAAGGGCTTGCGTCAGTCTTACCCCTGCTGTGAGGCAGGCGCAAGATTTTGACGCAACAGCATCCTAAAAGTGACGCAGTGAAATCTCATAGATTTCACTGCATCACTATTACGAGGCTTTTTGCGGGGCCCCTCTGCATACATTATACCTGACGCAGGTATAATGTGGCGCAGGGGTTTAAAAAGTGACGCATCTACCTAGATGCGTCACTTTTTAAATATGGCGCAACAAGGCACATTTTGTACGCCGCTGGGTGCGTCACAAAAAGTGACGCACCGGCGGCGCAAAACTGACGCAAGGCCTCATAAATAAGGGCCTAAGTTTTTATCTCAACACTAGTCATGTAGGCCAAATTCCTCTGCCAAATTCGGCGGAGTTCCACGAGGGGAGGGGGGTATTGTTCGCCCCCCCTTCTGAAGGTCAAACAGTTGCACAGCCTTCAGCAGCACTGCCAGATTGGAAGTGATCAATACATTTATCAATATGTCTGGAAAGGACTAACCATATGATCTGATTGAATCGATATAGGTAGAGCATAGCTCGTTACTATGTCACGAGGAGGCCTGACTGGGCCAATCACAGCGCTCTTTAGGCCCATGCTCTAACTCAGCACGTTGCTGTAACTCAAACAATGTTTTGGTGTGCACGGATCCGGGCAGAAGGGAGACGACCGGGCAAGAGCAGACATGGGGCTTGTGCACCAGAGAACACGCACTACGTGCAGCAGCGTTAGGTGCTCTTGTAGTACATGCAGAGGAGTCTGTGGCCTAGCTGTGCCCGACCTTATCGGGATCTCCAGTCTCCTCATAACTCACCTAGCCCAAGTGGACGTGCACGGTACATGTTTTGATAATGTGTCCCCCGAAACCAACCCCATACCCAGCAAACGTACCAACAACCCATCTGCAAAAAAATGAAAGAGCTCGCCTTGTTGTAAAACACTTTGCTGTTTGAACTCCCCTCCTCTAAACACAGTGTAAGCACAAAAGCACAACCCCGCACAAAAGGCATGAGATGTTCGCGTCCTACATTGAGAAAGAGTGTATGAGAGAGTCAAAAATTCAGATGACTAAGACCAGCATGCTCCCTACTTCAACCCCCATGTGGCGGCCAGGTTTTGGGGGGCTTGGCAAGGGGGTGTCCTTCCCTTCACACAGAAGAGAGCCGCTAGACTGCCCCTTGGTTCTCACACACTCTCGGGCACACAAACACGAAAGTCTTGGAATAAGAGAGGGACTGAGTCACAGGGGAACTATTCTGTGGGTGGAAACCAACTCCGGAGCCCGCTCTGCTGGGGCAGCTGAACCACCACCATGTCAAGGCGGGAAACATCCATTACAACACAGTCATTACAATGACCTACCTCTACAGCGCAGCTGTTACAATGCAACTGCCTTTACATCACATGCCATTACAATGCATGTCACTACAACGTATTCTATTACAAAGCATAGCATTACAACGCAAGCCATCACAACACATTATAAGGTAAATAATGGAGATTTTTTTACTTTTAAGGTAGGTATGGATTTTGGGGTACAGGGGAATAGTAATTTTTACCCCTACACTATCCAACACTTACCCTACTGTTGCCCTAAAAGTATTATGTGTTGTAATGGTATTCGTAGCACTGGAATGCATTGTAATCGTAGTTCTTAAAAATGCGTTGTAATGGTAGTTGCGATGTAAAGATTGTGTTGTAAAAGCATGTGTTTTAATTGTTTGTGTTGTGACATCATATATTCTTTCCAGGCTGCACCCAGCAGTGGAGAAACAGCCCAGATGGGACAGCCTATTGCTCTCACACTCCTCAGCACAGCCCTCAGTTCACCGGATTTCTGTTTTCAGTCCAGGTAGCTTCTCTACAGGAGCAGCGGGCAGGCTTGGACAGTCATCCCCAGTATGGTCGCTCCAGCAGCAGTAGCCTGCAGTCTGCATACATGGCGGGCTTTGGGCTTTGCTATGGTCATGGTTTCATGCCCTCCCCAGCTTCCCCACCCTCTACTGCTGTGTCTGAGCTGGAAGGGGAAGAACTGGTGTTCGGGGAACCAAATGCTCATTAGCTACCGGGGCTGTGATGATACTTCTCGCTGTGGAAAGTTGTTCATTGCAGCGCTGACTGCTATGGCTGCATAATGGGATAGTCCCAGATGGCAACCCAGTTAGCAACGCCATGTAAAAAGGTAACAGAGAATGGAAGAAAGTGAAACCACAGACATGTGACCAGGAGTCCTTCCAACAGGATGGGACGGGAGGAGGGCTATTTCTTGGCTAAGGCTTTTGCGCCTGTTATGATTCAGTCTTTCCATCTTGCTGTTGCTGGTGAAATCCACAAAATTCTGTGACCTCCACTGGCAAAGTGAAATTTGCCTCCCAACCTTAACATAAAGCTGGTACCACGGTCTGACACTACCTCCTTGGGGAATATCACATGGGTAGAGATCCTCCTCAGTGCCCCGACCACCGCGGGTGCAGTCACTGTCCGCAAAGGTTTAGCCTTCGGCTACAAGATGGCATGGTCCAGCAAGACCTGGTTGAGCCTGTTGCCCAGGGCTGTTTTGGAGTCCAGAGGCCTAACAATGTCGAGTCGACCCATTCAAAGGCAGTGTCAATAACAGGGAATGGCTACAGGGAAGCCTTGCCCTTCCCTCTTGACTTGCCACTAGTAAGTCAAGGCCATCCTCATCCAGAGCCGATAAAAGTGGTTGACGAGCTTTTAAAAATTCTTATCCTTTCCTAGAGGACCTGTCAGGGGAACATCATGAAGCAGCTCCAGTAGGAAAGCCCTGTAGCACTGGGGGACCAAAAACACATGGGTTTACACCAGGCTCAGTAACATTAGGCTCATTATGCAGGAGACCATTCTCTCAATAGATCAGGTGATCACCAGAGGTGGTACCAGCTGCCTGGGCCTCGGTCTGCCACCGTAGGCCTCTTGAGTAGGGTACTCTATCTGCACCTTGTAGAACTCCTCCCTGGTGGGACCTCCTTCTTTCTGCCAGTTAGTCAGTTCAGGTAGGTTCCCCAGGGCAGCAATGTCCTCCCCTGTAGGTTCAGGGGCGACGCCCTCTGGCTCAGCCTCCACATAGACCATGGGAGTTTCAGGAGCGGGTTTATCATGCCCCTTGCTCATCCTCTTTTTGGCAGGCACATAGGTCATTCTTCCGTGCTGCAGATCCTCATGACTACCCTCTTGGTGGCCAAGGACCATGTGGTCAGGCACACCCACTCAGGCAACCCAAACATCTCCAGGTGTGACCTGAGCTTCACTTCTTTCTAGATAGTTTGCTCTAGGTCATTGCCAGACAGACAATACTCAGACATGTTTGGAGTCACAGCTACCTCCAAGGAACTTGGGATCCCTCTCTACTCAAACTGAACCTGAACCACTGATAGTGACCCTCATTGTTGCCTGCAAGCTACAATAACTTGGTGGAATGCATTAGAGACTACCTGAACTGAGGTCATCATTTGACACCTGACAGTTGTCATGCTGGCTCCAGTGTCTCTCAGAGGCTCCACCCTCTGTCCATTTATTGTGACCCTCTGCCTGTATTTCTTAGTATTACTAGGCATGTGAGCCCTTGGCACCATCTCTCTGTTACCCAGGAGCACTATGCTCAACACTATTCCTCATACTGTCTGGGGCAACTCCACAACTAGTGCTACACTAGTCAGCTCCAGTGTCTGCCCACCAGCGGGCCCTGTGCCTGCTTGGGACACTTGGTATCCCCCTAGTAGTGCCCAACCAGCTGTCACTCATAGCACTTAGGGGGGGCTTCGCTCAATACATAGTATTAGGGAACCACTTCTTTTCTGCTCATGCAGGGATGGGGCTTCCTGACCCTTAGAACTAGTTTGGGGACCTTTAGAGGACTCCTTGTTTTTATACTGTCTCCCCCAAATTCCGCTGGTGGACCTCCCCCCTGCAGTGAATAATTTGTAGAAAAACAAGTGCCAGGGCACTTGTCAGGAGGCCACTGCAGCTTGCACCAAACATTGTCCCTGTCTGTGCTGCCAATGTTAGTAACAACACAACTGCTAACTATCACACTCTTACAAGTGTGACAGTTCAGACTATTCCAGGCCCCCAAACTATAAAAATGGCATGGGTGGCAGGAAATAGTCATTTTTAATGTATACTGAATTAATAATTGACTGTTGTAGTCATCTACAATTGCGCTACCTTGTGGCACAATGCCATAGGCGCCGGTGTTGTTAATTAAGTGCCGTTGCCGAGTACTGGAAACCACTGGCTCAAATTAAGCACTGCCCCCACGGGCCTTCTTATGGAGCCTGGTGCTGAGCCGGAGGTCTGACTCCTTAGCAAGCTCTTTGGGGGTCAGTGAGCTTACTATCAATAAGATGTTGATGCAAATATACAGAGCACTGTCTGAACATGTGATTTCTTCCAATCAAGTTACCAGCCCTTGGTAATCCTTCACTTCACCTCCCTTCACTCAACCATCCAGGGCCTTGCAAAAGGAATCCACACAATCCCCCAGGACTGATGGGCCAGGTTCTGGCTGTCCCTTTTTTTCTGCCTGTACTCAGGGGTGAGGCCATATTCCCTGACAAGGGGTTCCTTCATAAGGAATACCTCATCCTGTTCCCCTTCTCTAGGGACAGAAGGGCATCCCTCCACTCTCGGGGAATGTGCTTCCAAAGACTAGCTCCCAATCCTCCTCAGGGATCCTATGCATGTGTAAAGCTACCTCAAAAGCTTCAAACCAATTGTCAATGTTGTCCCCCAAACGGATGTACTTTGGGGACCGTGGGGATTAGAGGTGTATTGAGGAGATTTGTCTGCTCCTAATCCAAAAATAGCTGATTGGTTCTGAATGGAATAGATGATACAAACAATTTTGTCCCGGATGGTGATTTGTTATATGAATACACGCGGAGGGTGCTCCACCACTTACAGTGGGAGGTTACTGTTTCCAGAGCTTTGAGACACCTATACGGTGGTCTACACTCTGTACCCCAGCCCTCTGATTGAGTGAAATATTAATGTATAACCCCTGTCCTGAGGTGGCCTAAGAAGAAAGGCTGAAACATGGTCACATAGACACGTCTAAGGAGGAGTCATGGAAATTATAGTAATCTGTGGAATTGTTGGGTGTCACACTAGAACTAGGTCAACTGGTCCACTAGCCTTTTGTGTGTCATCTTGACTACCTCTAAGTGGTCTGCCCAGAATTGTAAGGGGACACTAGTGAGAATTATTATACTTGTTTAGGGTTACTGTGTCATATTAACGTTTGTCTTTGGTTATGTACAGATGTTGTGATATATGTCCTTTTTGTGTTTTCTTCTTTGATTAGGTGCCATTGTGCATGTATGTGACAAATATGTTTTGATATATTCAGCAAGAATAATAATAATTGCGGAGAGGGTAATTAAATATGCTCTACTCATAAATTGTTCTGTATTTTTTCCTTTATACCATTTTCCATTGTATAAAATGTCGCCCCCCACAGCAAAGTCAGGCTCCAGACCCTTAGGGGTGTGGACCCTTTTTTTCCAGAGGGTACTGTAGATACTCTGCCACCAATATTGCTGGACTCTGCTTGCCTAGCTCTTATGTCCAGTTATCTGAGGCTCCTCTCATGGGCCATTTTCCTCTCCTCCACCTCCATGGCAGTTTCTACTCCTCCAAGTCCTTTTCAGCCTTCTTGTTCTCTGATTCACTTTTCAACTGGTCCAACTGCAGCATACACTCCCTCTCCACCTTCCTGTACCCAGCTCCCCTGGAAACAGACCGCAAGAAGACACACCCCTCTCTGCTCTAGCAGGGAGTTCCAACTCGGGGGTCAAGTCATCCCCTCAGCTGAATGCTGCATCTCAGGGCTGGTATTTAGGCCCTGCTCTGGCTCTTCCACCTCATTCTCTCCATCCTGGTCAACTGCTGTGAATGTTAACTGGTGGTCCCTATTCCCATGTCCTCTGAGCAGATCCTTTTTGATCTCTGCCTTCCTGGTGCTCCTTTTGCCTGACAGCCCCATCTTTCACAAAACACATTGAGCACAGGCTTGCGACAGGGGCAGGGGCTACGGCCGGACCCAAGGACCCCGTAAAAAGGCATCCCCCTGCTACTCAATAACGATTAAGGCAGCAGAAACGGGGTGCCGCAAGAAGAGAACTTTGCGCTGGGGGGGCACGTGTGCCGTACATGCAGGCGGAGGTAGGATCCTGGCACTAACTGACGGCCTCCTAAAGCGTTAGAACAACTTGAGATTCAGAGAACCAGCCTGCGTGCCTTTTAAGAACCTCAAATGCAGGGATAGTACCCCGGACTGCCGGGGGCAAAACCTGACATACTTCAAATAAGGGAGGGGTCAGAAATGGTTTCTCTTTGCTGCCGGGGCATCCTGAATGGAAGACACCACCAAGCTAAAGGGTTTGCAGATCTCAGAGGGGAACAACGGAGCCTGCGCTGGGGGAGGCAAGTACCATGAATGTCGGTGGGGCCGAAGTGCTGAGCAAAATGGCAGCCCCCTGGAAAGCCAATGCCACTAGAAGACCGGAGGGCCAGTGCGCACACCCCTCGTCACGCACACCCCTCGTGACGGAGGCCATCCGGCGCCTAAATAGAGACCAGAGCCGCAAGTCCTCCACAGAATGATCTTGGGACACGCTGACAGGCTTGGGAGAGCCTCACCGGCAGGCAATCAGCGGACAGCTGCACAGCGTTACTAGAGTAACCCGAAGATCCGGATCCTCCGAGGGGCCCCCGGGAGCTGTGGGTCACACCCCCCCTCTGGGAAGAATCTTCAGAAAGGCACCCACAAAAAAATACTATTGACTGGGGCATATAAAGTAAAACAAAAAGGGGTAAACTGCATCAGAGCCTCTCAAAGACAACAAGACAAGATCTCCACAACATAAGGCCCTACAACGCCTGTGCATATTGAACACATCAATGACTGCACTGTGCGAAACGCCACACAGTGCAGTCACCTAGTGCCAGAGCTCTCACACAGGAACCCCTTAGCAAAGAGCCACTGCTGAGGAACAATTCACACAACACTCCAACCGTGCCTGGAGTCAAAATGGCGGGCAGAGAGAGATGCCCCTCGACAGCACCAGGACCATGTCAGGCCCTAGCAGCGGCTCGGCCAACGGAGGGTGATGGTGTGCTTGGGTAGATCCAATGCGCAGCACACAGAAATTGTCACAAAAATTGATTACTTTGCAACAAATATTGACTATTTTGCTCTGTTTTTTTAACCAATTTTTCTGTTGCTTCACTTTAGTTCATCTCAACACTTCATTTCTGTCAACTCTGCTCTTCTCCTTCACCAATTCCTTGTGCTGTACTCTGATCACGGACGTCTGCTGCGGTTGGTTACTGTTTACTTCCCATCTCATGCTGCCCCCTGCTGGCTGCCTCAAAGTTTGTCTACTCTGCTATATTAGTTTTGCTAACCCCTTGATCACCTGGACCATGGTCTGCCCGGGTTATTTGCTGTGTGCCTCTCTGCTCGCCTGCTTCCCCCCCCCCCCCCCCCCCCCCCCCCGGCATGCCACCTCAACCCCTACTCTTGCACGACTACTACTTTTGGAATGACCTGTGCTAGGCTTTTACCTTAGAGAAGGGGCAAACTCATGGCCACAGAGAGAAAATAGTCCGTCCCCCATACTGATGCTGTTTGTTCCCATTTAGTACACTTTCTTTCTTTGTCTACTTCCTTTGCTCCTATCCCCTCTTCCCTGAATCTCTCCCCTTGCCTGCTACACCGCCTAGCCCCCTGTCCTTTTGTACCCTTTGACTAAGCACTTCTTCTCCCCTTGAAACCTGCACTGGCTCCCCGTCAACAAGAGGATTTCCTTCAAGCACCTCATCCACGCACACAAAGCACTCCACAAGACCGGCCCAGCCTACCTCAACAGATGGCTCTTCTTCTACATCCCGAACCGCCAGTTCCGTTCCGCCGACATCACCCTCGCCACCGTCCCTCGCATCTGAAGAACAACCACCAGCGCAGATCCTTCTCTCACCTCACCACCAAGGCCTGGAACACCCTCCCACTGAGCCTACGACAGACCCTAGACCTGCTGACCTTCAGGAAGCTATTTAAGACCTGGCTGTTCGACCAGTAGCAACCCCCCCACCCTTTTCTCCCCAGCGCCTTGAGACCCTCACGGGTAAGTAGTGCGCTCTACATATTTTTGATTGATTGATTGATTGATTGGTTGGGGAAATATCCAATACTTATACTCTGGAGTCTCAGCAAACCCGCTTTGAGAGTCCAAAGCGCTAAGGAAGCCACTCACAGTTGAGGTATGGTATGGCACCCCTTATCAAAGCACTCCCTCTCTACGTTTTGGGGAAGGATCCAGTATGTAGGCCTTGGAGTCTCAGAGACCCATCTGAGAGAGTCCACTGAGTAAAGGGAGCCTCTTGCAACAGAGATGGGGAAATTATACCACTTCCCCTGGGATCACAGCTTACTGGAATTAGGATGCAGCTTTGACTCATCTACCGGTTTGTGTGCCCTTCACCCTCCGCCTCCTCTTTCCATGCTGTGTCTCTCACCCTCCCCTCCACTTTCCCTCATTCATTCTCTTCCTACTTCCCCTGATCCTACCCCCTCCCCTGAATCTCTCCCCTTGCCTGCTTTTCCCATATGTATATGTCCTTTTGGTTTGTCTTGACCTTACAAGTAACTATGTTGCCATGCTCTAATAACTGTGTAATCTTGTAACAATGTAACCTGCAACTATGGTCTGATACTCATGTAAAGCGCTCTGATACCTCCGGGTCTAGCCAGCGCTATATAAAACCTTTAAAATAAAATAAGCTCAGCCACAGTGTAGCTCTCCGGGTTGAGAAGCCCAAATTTCATTTCTGCAGGGGAAGTCCCAGGCACATACTGTCTTGTAGGATAAGGGTACATTTTTAGAAAAAGCAAAAATGCCAATCAAAGAGAAATTAAACCTCAAATTGGACTTAGATTGTTTATCTACGATTTTTTGTGTACACAAAATCACAGCATTGCACTGCACAAAAACAAATCGAAATTCACACCCCTGATCACCAATGTAAGAAATTGGGTTACTGGTTGAGTGGGGTAAAACCCCACTCAAGCAGCACCCACAATTCTTGTCAGGGTAAGGCACAAGAAAACCTCAAATTAACCTGACTCAATCCTCTAGTAGCTTGGCATAGAGCACGGCTTAACTTGGGTAAAGTATTTATGCAGCACTTCAAACATTAATAAAAGGAAATTAATAACGCTGGAAAAATCCCAGACCAAATTAGAGAAAAGAACATATTTTAATAAATAAATCAAGACCAAAACAACAAAAGTCCAATCAGTAAAACTAGAGTTATGCGATTTTAAATATTCAAATGAAAATAGTGCCAAAAAGCTCAAAGCGCCACTTGCGGCTATCTAGTCATGCAAGACAGGGAAAAAGTCACAGGTTCAGGACAAACACAATGGAGCACTGGTAGGATACAGGAACCAGAATAGTCCAGCTGAAAAGTTACCTTCTCAGTCCAACACAAAGAGTCTAGTCCGTGGTAGAGTGGGCTGCGAGGTGCAGAGAAGTGTTGCAGTCAGTCTTCGATGTAGCACGAAGAGCAGGCCTGGTGTCTTGTATGGTTGTCACTGTACCACAAAGATCCTGTTTTCAAGGCAAGCAAGTGGGCCAAATCTTTGTGTTGGCACACCCCGGGAGCAGTTGATACTCTAGTGTGTAGAGTGAGGTTTACGAAACTCTGCATTGGCAGACTGTGTGAATGACATTTTTTTGGCACCAATGGGCCAGGTCACAGTCGGGACCCGCCAGGGGTCCAGGACCTGAGGAGCACCATTTGGGGGTGAGGGGCTTGCTCCAACAGGATCTGGGTGATGGTTCGAGAGGCTTGGAATCTGTTATATCCCAGTGGCTCTGAACAGGAGGCCAGCAGACTAGCCCTTAGAGTCACTCTGGGAGTCCTGAGTTCAGGTGCAGTCTGAAATTCCTCTGTCTCAGGCAGAAAGCCAGTAGAGCAGCAGTCCAGCAAGGCCGTAGTCCAGCAGGGCAGTAATCTGGCAGAGTGGCAGTCCTTTCAGCAGCACAGCAGTTCTTTTTCCTGGAATAGTCTCAATGGGTCCATAAGTGTACTGAACAGTTGGTGTCTGATGTCCAATGTATATTCCAGATGCTTCCTTTGAAGTGGGTTAAGCTCCTAGAGGTTTCCAATTGATGTGCACAGGCTTCCTGCCTCCCCTGCCCTTGCCCCTGCCTCACTACAGGGGCTTGCAGCCCTTTCTGAGGAGGCAGGAAACACTGTATTCCAGCGCAAGTTGGTCTGTGCACAGTTTCACCCTCCCATCCTGCCAGTGATGGACCACCCAGGCACACCTAAGTTCCCTATTGTGTGTAGCTGTCTTGGAGGAATACAAAAAGGCCAACTGTCAGCTACACCCAGTTATGTGACTCAAGAACAGATTGTAGGCACTAAATGGCTAAGGCAGGAAAATGCCAACTTTCTAAAAGCGGAATTTTTAAAACTGTGATTTAAAATCCTTCTTTACAATAAGAGAGACTTTTTCATTACAGTTCTAAAGAAACAAAACATGAACTGGTTAAGCTTATTGAATGTAAAAAGGTAACTCCTATGTTATCCTATAGGAGAGGTAGGCCTTGCACCAGTGGAAAACTAGTTATTGAGGACATGTAAAACTAAAAGGTACATGTCCACATTTTTAAATAAACTTCACCCTGCCCTCTGGGCTGTCCAGGGCCTACCCTAGAGGTGACCTATATTTATTAAAAAGGAAGATTTGGGCCTGGCAAATGGTTTATTTTGCCAGGTCGAAATGGCAGTTTAAAACTCCAGACACAGGCTGAGACGTGGGGCTAATTACATGGTTGGCACAGTCAGTTCTGCAGGCCCACTGGCAGCATTTAATTTACAGGACCTGGTCAAAGGTAGTGCCACTTTACTATAGACTTTCAAGCAAATTAAACATGCAAATTGGGTATGAGTCAATTCAGCTATGTTTTAGGGAGAGAGTACAAGCGCTTTAGCAGTGGTAAATTGAGTCCTAAGGCCAGCAACAACGAAGTCAGAAAAGCAGGAGGCATGACAGCAGAAATCTAGGGGGAAAACCACACCAAGGATGCCAGGACTAACATGAAAGTTCTGGGGCAGAGCAGGAGAAAGAAACAGGAATGTGGTCAGACAAATTTACTTGTATAAGGGGGTGGCACTCAATGAGGTCATTTTTAATAATGATGTTTTGAGCATAGATCCTTTCTCATGGGTAGAGATAATACAGAATTGTGTGAAGCAGTTGTTGATTATAAAGTAAGTTAGTTGTTACTGACAAATCACACTCATATCCAAGAGTAAATTACATCCACTAGAAAAAATTATTGAGTTGTTAATTGATCTTTCAGCTATTAGATCAATGAGATGATAGACCTAGATGCTATTGCTATTTTTCCCTTGAAGATGGCTCACTCTCAGACACAATCCGGGTAGTATAATTCACTTGAGGGCCATCCCACATCACTCCCAATCTACCAGTAAATTAATATTTATAATTTATATGTAAAATATATTACATATATTGAAAATAACATGCATGTTCATTACAAGTAATTATATTTCTGAATAATAAAATAAACAATATATATATATGTGTGTGTGTGTGAGTGTGTGTGTGTCCAAGATTGTTTCATATCTCTCTCGCTCACTATCCCCTTTCCTTGCTGGTTGCGGGATGACCAACAGGCCATTGGGCAGGTTCTCTTCACTCCCCCAGAACCTGTATATTCAGTTGAGTGGACCTTGACAATCCCTGTCATTGGAGTCTCCATCTAGTTTTTCAATGTTCACCTCAACCGTGGACTACTATCTCAATCTAAACTCAGTGTACACCGTCAACCACTGCTACACTGTACAAATCAATTAAAAGTAAGGGACAATCATATTACAACATATTAGATATGTACATAACACAAACTGTTAAATAAAACACCTCATGCCATCACTGTCATTCAGATCAACTGATTGTAAGGTATTCAATTGTTGCTTCCAAATGTGCTTTTGTTGTGCTAAGAGCTTTTCACCATCACATTCTCTTTCCCGCATCACTATCTTTCTCTAGATCTGACATTTTATCTGTATTATGTTGTGCTTGGAATCAGTCCAATGTTGTGACACTTGTGCTTTTTATAGTATGCCTGAGTGTTCTCTTATGTCCAGAGAATGAAACCTTTATCTTACTACTCGTTGAGAATTTTAAAAAGCCACACATTTACATGTGTCTGTATAAATACGTCTACAGTACTAAATGTTCAACCTAGACTTGAGGTGAGCATATGTGTCTTACAAAAATTCTAGGATCTAGAACCCATAGTTCATTAAAATATGCACCAGTAAAAAATATACGTCTTTTTGTGAATCTGGAACTGAATGTTTAATATTTTCAGACGTAGTCCTAACAGAGCATCTTAGATAACATAAAAGATAAGGTAGCATATTGGAGAATACATTTCTGCAGCTAGCACATTCTGCAGCTACCACATTAAAAAACAATTCTGCAACCCGTACTAGGTTACTAGGTCCAACACAAACCATTCCTAAGCAGTCGAATCAAGTAAGTGAAAGTTCTACACTTGATAGCATGTGATTTCATCAGACTTTCTTAACCCCTTCGAAGCTCATGACGGAACGGTTCCGTCATGAGCATCGGTCGCGCTGTGCTCATGACGGAACCGTTCCGGCATGACCACACCCATTTACATTAGGGCCCAGCACCGGGGGTAAATCGGCACCGCACGGATGAGGTTAAGCAAATTAAGTCTGCAAGACTGTAGCAAATAGTGCTGAATAAAGCAATATTTCGAAAAATAAAAAGTTCCATAGAAGTGTAGTGCAAAAGTAAGCAGATAACACTCTGGGGCATATTACCAAGGGCAAGTATCGCCGCTTGTTTGGCGAATTGTGCTGAGAAAGCGGCGATTCTGCTAGAGCCCTATGAACAAGGGCATTTTAAAGCCTGGCCCAAGCCCACTTTTCATGTCGGTGATAAACATCGCTAATGACATGCAAAGTGGGCGTTCCCACGTTCAACCACATGAAAAATGTGGTTGGAGGTGGGAACACCCTATTACCAAGGCAGGCGTTGGAAGGAAAAGACCTGCGATAAACGATCGCAGGTCTCCCAATGCCTGCTCTGACCAGGCGTTAGGCATTGATAACATGGGGGTGTGGATCATAAAGCTGAACCCACCCCCCCATACTATCAAGGCCCACATTAGTGTCTGAAAACAACGTTTGTTTTCATGTGCTAATGTGCCATATCGCCGACTATCGCCAGATTTCAATTCGCCTACCTGATGCGCATTGATAATTGCGCGCTAAAACGGAGATGAAATCCGGCGATAGCCGGCGATACGGGAATGTGCGTTGTGTGTTTTCCAAAGCACTCCTTGGTAATATGCCCCAGGGTGCGGTATGGATTTTTGAAAGAAGATTCATTTATTCAAATGTCGATGCCTGCACATCTACTAGGAACAAAGCACGAGTTACCTAATAAAGACATAAACAGACAAGCAGAGGAAAGCAGGTTATTACCGGATGTTAAGTTGATTCATTTTATTTTTATGTATTTGTTTATATCAGCATACAAGCACAACAAAGTGCAACCAACAAGTTATCAAAGGCACTGACTTTTAGGGGCTTATTTAGGAGAGGCTTCTGCTGCCAGAGCATCACTGTTTTTGACGCTCCGGCAGCGCAAGCCTCTCAAACATATTTATGTGGTGACACAAAGCCTCTGTGCATGGCTTTGCATGGCCTCATAGATATGGAGTAAGACAAAGCAGCGCAAGTCGCTGCCTTGCCTTACTCTGCGTCAAAGGAGGCGTTCCATGGGCATTGAGGTGGGTCTTCCCACCAATGTATTTTAATGCTGCCTCAGATTTACTTAATCACGTAAACTTCGGACAGCGCCAAAATCTTACGCCTCCCCACAGCAGTCACCACGAGGAAAAATATATATTAATTTCTCCTAGTTTTTTCACTTTTCATGTGTGCTGCATTCTGCAGCGCACAAATATTCAGAGGAAAACCCCTCTCTGGATAGTTTTTGTGCAGAATGGTGCCCCTTCCTGCACAAAAACAATCCTGCCTGCAGCGGAGGCACCCTTGCACCGTTATGCAAGGGTGCTAAAGTTGGTGCTAGGCAGCAAATTGGGCACCAGAGCAGGGGTAAAGTACAAGAAGGCACTGAATTTCATAAATACAGTGCTTTCGTGCCCTTTCACACTGGCGTAGAGCAGCACAGAAAGACTACCCTATGCCAATTCCTCATAAATGAGGCCCTTAGTGTGTGCCTGCCAATAGGCTGCTACTCTTTGGCACATTTTCAAGGAAATCAAAAACCATGGCAGGGGCAAAGGGTTCTCTTTTGCACAGGAAATTGTCCAGAGTCAACATTGTTTCATCCACTGAACAATTAGTGGGTGACCTGGAATAAGCACTGGCATGGATCTTGTGCTGAGTGCGTGAGAACAAAGTAGAAAACCAGGACAGGATAAATCATGCAGGCGCTGGTGTATGATGAACTGTGTCATTTACTGGCAAACCACCGGAGGAGTATGTGTGGCATTTAACACACACGCAAACACACACACACACAAACACACAAACCCCCATTGAGTGGACGGCTGGATTTGAGGTCAGATGTTTCATCATCATAATTTTAAGTGTACACACAGAACAGAGCATCATTAACCCCTTCGATGCTGATGACGAGCTCAGCTCATCATCAGCCACGGTGGTCGTGTGCTGATGACGAGCTGAGCTCGTCATGTAACGCGGCTTTTGCAAAAAAGCCGCGTAGCGCAAAAATAACCCCCGCACGCATGTGGTTAAGAGCGAATAAGGAATTATTAAGTATAATTGTGGTGGGTGGACTACAAACAACTATACCACTAATTTGTGATATTAATACGCAAGGGAGTCTGCAAACCGCAATCTGAAAGTTCTGGCTTCTTGAAGCACAAACTAGTAAAATGTGCCCACATTTTAATGCTATGCATGATGAGCATGTACGAGGCAATTTACTGACATTAAGGGCCAGATGTATTAAGAAACCATTTTGGGATTCCCTAATTGTGAATCCCAAGAATTCACAATTAGGAAATCTCAAAATGGCATGTATGAAAGTGTGTTGAATACTTTCAATGGGCCCAATTCACAAAAATAATCTGAGACAAAATCCTAACTTTATGACTTTCAGTATTCACAAAAGGCATTTAGGAGTAGTAAAGTTAGGATTCCTAGCTTTACTACTCCTAAACTGAGACAAAATCCTAATATTACGACTTTCAGTATCCACAAAAGGCATTTTGGAGTAGTAAAGTTAGGATAACCAAATTACAAAATAAGGTTTGATACATGGAAAAAGCATTTTTCGCATTTGCAAATGGGCCGATTCTGGGAATCGGCCCATTTGTGAATGAAAATTGCTTGATACATGTGGCCTTTAGTTTCTCCGGAGAGTATATGTTGGCTGTTTTTAAAAATGTGCTGTATTTTTTCTTTTATGTTTGGTTATTGAGAACAGATGTAGAAGACTACAATCAAGACTGATTTGCATATGCCTGTGTCCAAACTGAGGTGGTATGGTGAGCAAAGGAACAACAGGTTTGGATGCTACCCAAGTGATTGCCAGTGGATAGGCAAATTGTAAGCATTCCTTCCATCACCTTTTGTGTGTTTGATGTACTACTCTAAGTGGCATGGGTTTTACCAGATGTGGATGCCTTGCTAACTGTGCCACTGGAGCCTGGCTATACCTGACTGAAGAGGCTTAATCAGGGCAAAAACAGTCTTGAATTGCTTGCATTTCAGTTCAGGGAGCACCTGACCTGGCAGTTTGGGCTTGTCAACAGTCAAGACTGATTTGCATATGGCTGGGTCCAAACTAAGGTGGCATTGTGAGCAAAAGAACATTGTGTTAGAATGCTACACCAAGTGATTACCAGTGGTTAGACACGTTGCAAGCATTCCTCCCATTACAATTTGAGTGTATGCAAGCCTCTGATGTACACAGCATGGGTATGGGTGCACAGCCACATGCCAGCGTGGTGGATAGACAGCTCACATTTGTAGGCAACCCATGGCACAATATTTTTCACCTATGAAGAGGTTTAAAGCCTGCATAGGGCCTAGCCAAACTTGATCAACACCAGGTGATAGATGTCACTTCAGAAACATTGTGGGAATACATTGAGGAGTTCATCAGTTACTGTGCAAACAAATCTAAAGTTCACAGCAAACTATTTTAGGGTTTTCAGACTACCCTTTACATTAGCAATATAGACATTGCTGAGGCCATTTGTAGTAATCTGGCATCAACTTATGGCAATTAGTCATGGAACTATAAGGCAAGTGTGCAACATTTTCTTAATGTAACATCAGCCCTAGTACTCAAGGAACATACCACACACCAGCTAAAAATGACCAGCAAGATGGAAAGGTGGAATTACACGTTTTCATCACATCAATCCTCTTAGTACCAGATTAATAGCAGACACAGTGGGTTTTGGCGGGATGCATTTATTTAAGGGGATGGTGCTATTATGTGCTATTTGATTTTATTGGGTCGTGTCTGGTTTGTTTTATCTGTGTGTCATTTTCATTTTGTTTTAATTGTGTTCTTGGTGCGCTCATGCTCTTCAGATCACTGCAGAGCAATGCTCGAACAATCATTCACTGACCCATTATGTGTCAATGTGAGTGTTGCATAGACTTCAAGGAGGGCTATGCAGGGACAGAGGCCGCCACATATGGCGTACACTTTGGTACCCTTGGCAGTGCTCTTGCTACTCCCTGCCCCAGGATGCAAGAAAGACATGGCAGGAAGTAATGTATATATACATTTTGTTGCCATATTTACATTTAGTAGATTTCACTGGTTTCCCATTTTTTAGCCCTGTTGCACATGGTAAGACGCTAACGGTTGGACAAGAGTAAACACTGTGATGTCATGGGGGTCAAAGCACTTGTAAAAACGCTTCCACTATCCATGCATTTCGTAAATCGACATGCATATGTTTAGTTTAACATATTGAGATATAAGCTATTATGCTAGATAATTATGCCATCACAAATGAATTTATGCTTATTGCATTTGACATTTGATGAAACATGCAAATTTTTACTTTTTTATAAAAATAAATGTATGGCGTTTAAAAAATGAATAATTCTGAATATCAGTTTTGTTATGTATATCAAATGAGTCAAACTTTTTTGCCATTTCTACATTTCGCATTCCAAACACTTTCAACACCCTCAGGGGCATATTTACAAGCCCCTATCGCCACCACAACATCACTTTCATTGAACCACTTTGCTGCGGCCGCGATTTCGCTGCAGTGCGGCACTTCTGCAAAACGGGCGGGGCTGCGTCGGCCGTTGGATGTGCGCAGCACTATGAAGGTAGTGCTCGCAACGTCCAACGGCCGACGGCAGCACTTAACGGCTTAAAAGGCAGAGTTACGCCACTTAACATGGCTTAATGCTGCCTTGTAAATTAGGCAACCTTTCACTCTCTATTTAGCGTGAGAGGGGAGGATAATGGGTGTTGCAGTGGGCGTTTCACTGCAACACTCAGTGATTCTGATGCAGCCTCCTATTTACAAGAGCAGCGTAAATAGAAGGCAGCACCAAAATTAAGACCAGAGAAAACCAGGTCTTAAACAGGCGAACTGGGGAGAAATGCCTTATTTCTCCTCGTTTCTGCTGCTTCCATGTGTGCAGCACACATAGAAACAGCAAATTGCCTCTGATTGTTTATGTGCAAAAACGTCCCCTTTCCTGCACATTAACAAGCATGTTAAAAAGTGCAGTTTTGCCACTTCTAAGAGCGCTGCATTAAGCAGCACACACAGAAGACACAAAACGGCATTGAAAGATTCACTATGGTGCAAAGGTGCCCGCGTTGGCACTGGGCAGATAAAGTTAGCGCCAGAGCAGGGGGGAACGCAGGACTGCACCATATTCTATGAAGTACGATGCAGCCTTACGTTCCTAAAGTGACGAAGGGTGTCGTTAGCCTTCTTGGCTCAATGACACACTTCGCCACTTTATTGTAAATATACCCCTCAGTTTCAATAACACCCAGTACCTAGTTCTGATCTAGCTCCTTTGAAATACAGCAGCGTTTTAGCGAGGAGTTTGAGCAAATGCAAAATGTGCACGTCACATGCAAGATCACAGTTGACCGCCTGGGGTGTTGACACCACCCTCAAAGCAGGCTTTCTTCACCTCTGCTATTGTAGTTTGCTCTTCACATGTGCCTTCTGTACACAAAGGTATTACCTACCCGGAGGGTGAAAGATGCGCTCTTGTGATCTTTTAAAGCCTCTCAGATGCTCACTTGAACTTGCAGATTACTCAAGTACTCGATAATATCCAGTGTTTTATCTGGAATGACACCCTCTGCGACCAAAGGGTAGGCTAGATAATTCCATAATTGCATTTTCAACATTGAACTAATTATGTTTCATCCGCAGACAAAACACTGCCGCTTTCACAACTTTTCGCTGAAGTTTGGAAGGCTAAAAGGATCAGACCCCCTAAAAATGTCTAAACACCTGGAAAAGCGTTTGATCCTCGTCAGCTGTAAAACTGTCCGAATATCGGCACTTGAGCTTTTCTTTCATTGCTACCGGATCAGGAAATCGAAACAAAGTGGCATGTTTGTAACAACTGGCAAGTTGAGAAAGGTTATAATTTAAGAATGATAAACTGTTTTAGGCTACCCAAAATTAAAGAGAACATTGACTTTGAACCCTGCTCCAGTCCGCAAATGCAGACAACAAGCCCAGTTGAAAGCCACAATTCCACTAAATTGTCTTTAGGCCAGTTTCTATAATAGCTTGATTATAGTCACTGAATTATATATTTCAAACCTTCGAGAGATTAAGGCATGCATCCCTAAAGCATTGCTATCCTCAACCACCCAAATATATAGATTCGGATGTTATATTAAATAAGGTATGGATCAAACAGACTTTGTCCTATTTCAAATCATGGTATGAATTTTGCAACAGGGGAAACCGTCAGAATTATTAGAACATGGATTAGGAATCATGTGCGATTTATGAAAACAATATAAAACATTTAACTGGATATTTAAGTGATTCGTTATTTAAGAGTATCACAGAGGATTTAACAAAAATATCCTGATTACCATTTGAAAATGAATAAATGGAAGTCGTTTTGAAAGATTTTAGTTGAAAAGATAGATGATTTATTAATGTTATGGAGCACATTCTGCCATTTGCATGGCCTAACAAATGGGCTTCAGAAACATTTCGCCATGATTTTGAAGAAATTATAAAAGGACAGAGGGTGGCTTTGTTTGTGATTTGTAATTTGTAGGCATCAGTTTGAATATAGTTGATGTTTTGTCAATATTTACATTTGTTGCACATATGCTGGTGTAGTAAGGGATTTTGCAAAGTTTGCACTGATGCATAAAAACACGCAGAACAACTCCAAATGCAACGTTTTTCTGCTTCTGTAACATGGACTAGACCAGAATGTGTAACCATCCATTTTTTTCCCTAATTATGTACTAAAAAGGATTTTGCTTTAAGCATAGACCCTATCATTGACCAATAGGGTAAACTGTGTTAGGTGCAATCAAAACGTGAATGACACTTGAGTAGACCAATGGAGGAAGAGGTCTGCCTAATAGCTCATAAATGTACAGCCATGTGTACATATTTTTAGTATGATTTTTGGGGGGAACAGCCATTACAACCCGGGTTTTACCACGTGTTGCTTTTACATCGCATGCGTTACAACGCTTGCGATGTTACAACGCCTGGTAAAACCACGCATACCATTACATCGCATGCGGTTTTACAACGCATGCGATGTAATGTGTAATGGCAGTACAAAAGGGGGTGGTGATGGATGGAGCATCTGAATCAATCAAACACTCACACCCAGTCAAAAGATCTGGGTTTAATCCATCACCGTTCTTTAGCCCACTCTGCCACCCCAGTTCAGACATGGCTATATGCAAATCAGTCTGACCCTGTGCCTCATGGGAACAGTCCAGCCCGAACTGCCAAGGCATGTCTTCCCTGGACCGGAAACAAGCTTCCGAGGACCGGTTTCTGGCATTCCAGCCGTCTTCAGCCCGGCTTGCTTGAATCCACTGGCAAAGTGAGCAAGGGACACGTCTGAGCATACCCTGCCACACTTATGGCGGCCAAAAGCAGTACAAAAGGGGGTGGTGATGGACGGAGCATCTGAATCAATCAAACACTCACACCCAGTCAAAAGATCTGGGTTTAATCCATCACTGTTCTTTAGCCCACTCTGCCACCCCAGTTCAGACATGGCTATATGCAAATCAGTCTGACCCTGTGCCTCATGGGAACAGTCCAGCCCGAACTGCCAAGCCATGTCTTCCCTGGACCGGAAACAAGCTTCCGAGGACCGGTTTCTGGCATTCCAGCCATCTTCAGCCCGGCTTGCTTGAATCCAGTGGCAAAGTGAGCAAGGGACTCACGTCTGAGCATACCCTGCCACACTTATGGCGGCCAAAAGCAGTACAAAAGGGGGTGGTGATGGACGGAGCATCTGAATCAATCAAACACTCACACCCAGTCAAAAGATCTGGGTTTAATCCATCACCGTTCTTTAGCCCACTCTGCCACCCCAGTTCAGACATGGCTATATGCAAATCAGTCTGACCCTGTGCCTCATGGGAACAGTCTAGCCCGAACTGCCAAGCCATGTCTTCCCTGGACCGGAAACAAGCTTCCGAGGACCGGTTTCTGGCATTCCAGCCGTCTTCAGCCCGGCTTGCTTGAATCCAGTGGCAAAGTGAGCAAGGGACTCACGTCTGAGCATACCTTGCCACACTTATGGCGGCCAAAAGCAGTACAAAAGGGGGTGGTGATGAACGGAGCATCTGAATCAATCAAACACTCACACCCAGTCAAAAGATCTGGGTTTAATCCATCACTGTTCTTTAGCCCACTCTGCCACCCCAGTTAAGACATGGCTATATGCAAATCAGTCTGACCCTGTGCCTCATGGGAACAGTCCAGCCTGAACTGCCAAGCCATGTCTTCCCTGGACCGGAAACAAGCTTCCGAGGACCGGTTTCTGGCATTCCAGCCGTCTTCAGCCCGGCTTGCTTTAATCCAGTGGCTCAGACGTGAGTCCCTTGCTCACTTTGCCACTGGATTCAAGCTAGCCGGCCTGAAGACGGCTGGAATGCCAGAAAACGGTCCTCGGAAGCTTGTTTCCCATCTGGGGAAGACATGGCTTGGCAGTTCGGGCTGGACTGTTCCCATGAGACACAGGGTTAGACTGATTTGCATATAGCCATGTCTGAACTGGGGTGGCAGAGTGTGCTAAAGAACGGTGATGGAATAAACCCAGATCTTTTGACTGGGTGTGAGTGTTTGATTGATTCAGATGCTCCGTCCATCACCACCCCCTTTTGTACCGCTTTTGGCCGCCATTATTGTGGCAGGGTATGATCAGACGTGAGTCCCTTGCTCACTTTGCCACTGGATTCAAGCAAGCCGGGCTGAAGACGGCTGGAATGCCAGAAACCGGTCCTCGGAAGCTTGTTTCCCGTCTAGGGAAGACATGGCTTGGCAGTTCGGGCTGGACTGTTCCCATGAGGCACAGGGTCAGACTGATTTGCATATAGCCATGTCTGAACTGGGGTTGCAGAGTGGGCTAAAGAAAGGTGATGGATTAAACCCAGATCTTTTGACTGGGTGTGAGTGTCTGAGGGTCAGAGCTGATTTGCATATAGCCAGTGTCTAACCCAGGGTGGTGTGGAGTGCAAAAAAACGATGGATTTAGTCCCAGATCCTTGTACTGGGGTGAATGTATGACATTGTTCTACATTCTGTCCATCAACTGTGTTTTTTGCAATTTTCACCCCCGAGTGTGCTGGGTATACTCAGACGTGAGTCCCAGGCTCTCCACACCACTGGAGTCAAGCTATCCAGGCTGATGAAGGCTGATAGCCAGAAACCGGTCCTTGGATGCTTGATTCCGGTCTGGGAAAGACATGGCTTGGTAGTTCGGACTGGACTGTTCCCATGAGGCACAGGGTCAGAGCTGATTTGCATATAGCCAGTGTCTAACCCAGGGTGGTGTGGAGTGCAAAAAAACGATGGATTTAGGCCCAGATCCTTGTACTGGGGTGAATGTATGACATTGTTCTACATTCTGTCCATCAACTGTGTTTTTTGCAATTTTAACCCCGAGTGTGCTGGGTATACTCAGACGTGAGTCCCAGGCTCTCCACAACACTGGAGTCAAGCTATCCTGGCTGATGAAGGCTGATAGCCAGAAACCGGTCCTTGGATGCTTGATTCCGGTCTGGGAAAGACATGGCTTGGTAGTTCAGACTGGACTGTTCCCATGAGGCACAGGGTCAGAGCTGATTTGCATATAGCCAGTGTCTAACCCAGGGTCGTGTCGAGTGCAAAAAAACGATGGATTTAGGCCCAGATCCTTGTACTGGGGTGAATGTATGACATTGTTCTACATTCTGTCCATCAACTGTGTTTTTTGCAATTTTCACCCCGAGTGTGCTGGGTATACTCAGACGTGAGTCCCAAGCTCTCCACACCACTGGAGTCAAGCTATCCAGGCTGATGAAGGCTGATAGCCAGAAACCGGTCCTTGGATGCTTGATTCCGGTCTGGGAAAGACATGGCTTGGTAGTTCGGACTGGACTGTTCCCATGAGGCACAGGGTCAGAGCTGATTTGCATATAGCCAGTGTCTAACCCAGGGTGGTGTGGAGTGCAAAAAAACAATGGATTTAGGCCCAGATCCTTGTACTGGGGTGAATGTATGACATTGTTCTACATTCTGCCCATCAACTGTGTTTTTTGCAATTTTCACCCCAAGTGTGCTGGGTATACTCAGACGTGAGTCCCAGGCTCTCCACACCACTGGAGTCAAGCTATCCAGGCTGATGAAGGCTGATAGCCAGAAACCGGTCCTTGGATGCTTGATTCCGGTCTGGGAAAGACATGGCTTGGTAGTTCGGACTGGACTGTTCCCATGAGGCACAGGGTCAGAGCTGATTTGCATATAGCCAGTGGCTAACCCAGGGTGGTGTGGAGTGCAAAAAAACGATGGATTTAGGCCCAGATCCTTGTACTGGGGTGAATGTATGACAGTGTTCTACATTCTGTCCATCAACTGTGTTTTTTGCAATTTTCACCCCGAGTGTGCTGGGTATACTCAGACGTGAGTCCCAGGCTCTCCACACCACTGGAGTCAAGCTATCCAGGCTGATGAAGGCTGATAGCCAGAAACCGGTCCTTGGATGCTTGATTCCGGTCTGGGAAAGACATGGCTTGGTAGTTCGGACTGGACTGTTCCCATGAGGCACAGGGTCAGAGCTGATATGCATATAGCCAGTGTCTAACCCAGGGTGGTGTGGAGTGCAAAAAAACGATGGATTTAGGCCCAGATCCTTGTACTGGGGTGAATGTATGACATTGTTCTACATTCTGTCCATCAACTGTGTTTTTTGCAATTTTCACCCGAGTGTGCTGGGTATACTCAGACGTGAGTCCCAGGCTCTCCACACCACTGGAGTCAAGCTATCCAGGCTGATGAAGGCTGATAGCCAGAAACCGGTCCTTGGATGCTTGATTCCGGTCTGGGAAAGACATGGCTTGGTAGTTCGGACTGGACTGTTCCCATGAGGCACAGGGTCAGAGCTGATTTGCATATAGCCAGTGTCTAACCCAGGGTGGTGTGGAGTGCAAAAAAACAATGGATTTAGGCCCAGATCCTTGTACTGGGGTGAATGTATGACATTGTTCTACATTCTGCCCATCAACTGTGTTTTTTGCAATTTTCACCCCGAGTGTGCTGGGTATACTCAGACGTGAGTCCCAGGCTCTCCACACCACTGGAGTCAAGCTATCCAGGCTGATGAAGGCTGATAGCCAGAAACCGGTCCTTGGATGCTTGATTCTGGTCTGGGAAAGACATGGCTTGGTAGTTCGGACTGGACTGTTCCCATGAGGCACAGGGTCAGAGCTGATTTGCATATAGCCAGTGTCTAACCCAGGGTGGTGTGGAGTGCAAAAAAACGATGGATTTAGGCCCAGATCCTTGTACTGGGGTGAATGTATAACATTGTTCTACATTCTGTCCATCAACTGTGTTTTTTGCAATTTTCACCCCGAGTGTGCTGGGTATACTCAGACGTGCGTCCCAGGCTCTCCACACCACTGGAGTCAAGCTATCCAGGCTGATGAAGGCTGATAGCCAGAAACCGGTCCTTGGATGCTTGATTACGGTCTGGGAAAGACATGGCTTGGTAGTTCGGACTGGACTGTTCCCATGAGGCACAGGGTCAGAGCTGATTTGCATATAGCCAGGGTCTAACCCAGGGTGGTGTGGAGTGCAAAAAAACGATGGATTTAGGCCCAGATCCTTGTACTGGGGTGAATGTATGACATTGTTCTACATTCTGTCCATCAACTGTGTTTTTTGCAATTTTCACCCCGAGTGTGCTGGGTATACTCAGACGTGAGTCCCAGGCTCTCCCCACCACTGGAGTCAAGCTATCCAGGCTGATGAAGGCTGATAGACAGAAACCGGTCCTTGGATGCTTGATTCCGGTCTGGGAAAGACATGGCTTGGTAGTTCGGACTGGACTGTTCCCATGAGGCACAGGGTCAGAGCTGATATGCATATAACCAGTGTCTAACCCAGGGTGGTGTGGAGTGCAAAAAAACGATGGATTTAGGCCCAGATCCTTGTACTGGGGTGAATGTATGACATTGTTCTACATTTTGTCCATCAACTGTGTTTTTTGCAATTTTCACCCCGAGTGTGCTGGGTATACTCAGACGTGAGTCCCAGGCTCTCCACACCACTGGAGTCAAGCTATCCAGGCTGATGAAGGCTGATAGCCAGAAACCGGTCCTTGGATGCTTGATTCCGGTCTGGGAAAGACATGGCTTGGTAGTTCGGACTGGACTGTTCCCATGAGGCACAGGGTCAGAGCTGATTTGCATATAGCCAGTGTCTAACCCAGGGTGGTGTGGAGTGCAAAAAAACAATGGATTTAGGCCCAGATCCTTGTACTGGGGTGAATGTATGACATTGTTCTACATTCTGCCCATCAACTGTGTTTTTTGCAATTTTCACCCCGAGTGTGCTGGGTATACTCAGACGTGAGTCCCAGGCTCTCCACACCACTGGAGTCAAGCAATCCAGGCTGATGAAGGCTGATAGCCAGAAACCGGTCCTTGGATGCTTGATTCCGGTCTGGGAAAGACATGGCTTGGTAGTTCGGACTGGACTGTTCCCATGAGGCACAGGGTCAGAGCTGATTTGCATATAGCCAGTGTCTAACCCAGGGTGGTGTGGAGTGCAAAAAAACGATGGATTTAGGCCCAGATCCTTGTACTGGGGTGAATGTATGACATTGTTCTACATTCTGTCCATCAACTGTGTTTTTTGCAATTTTCACCCCGAGTGTGCTGGGTATACTCAGACGTGCATCCCAGGCTCTCCACACCACTGGAGTCAAGCTATCCAGGCTGATGAAGGCTGATAGCCAGAAACCGGTCCTTGGATGCTTGATTCCGGTCTGGGAAAGACATGGCTTGGTAGTTCGGACTGGACTGTTCCCATGAGGCACAGGGTCAGAGCTGATTTGCATATAGCCAGTGTCTAACCCAGGGTGGTGTGGAGTGCACAAAAACGATGGATTTAGGCCCAGATTCTTGTACTGGGGTGAATGTATGACATTGTTCTACATTCTGCCCATCAACTGTGTTTTTTGCAATTTTCACCCCGAGTGTGCTGGGTATACTCAGACGTGAGTCCCAGGCTCTCCACAACACTGGAGTCAAGCTATCCAGGCTGATGAAGGCTGATAGCCAGAAACCGGTCCTTGGATGCTTGATTCCGGTCTGGGAAAGACATGGCTTGGTAGTTCGGACTGGACTGTTCCCATGAGGCACAGGGTCAGAGCTGAATTGCATATAGCCAGTGTCTAACCCAGGGTGGTGTTGAGTGCAAAAAAACGATGGATTTAGGCCCAGATCCTTGTACTGGGGTGAATGTATGACATTGTTCTACATTCTGTCCATCAACTGTGTTTTTTGCAATTTTCACCCCGAGTGTGCTGGGTATACTCAGACGTGAGTCCCAGGCTCTCCACACCACTGGAGTCAAGCTATCCAGGCTGATGAAGGCTGATAGCCAGAAACCGGTCCTTGGATGCTTGATTCCGGTCTGGGAAAGACATGGCTTGGTAGTTCGGACTGGACTGTTCCCATGAGGCACAGGGTCAGAGCTGATTTGCATATAGCCAGTGTCTAACCCAGGGTGGTGTGGAGTGCAAAAAAACGATGGATTTAGGCCCAGATCCTTGTACTGGGGTGAATGTATGACATTGTTCTACACTCTGTCCATCAACTGTGTTTTTTGCAATTTTCACCCCGAGTGTGCTGGGTATACTCAGACGTGTGTCCCAGGCTCTCCACACCACTGGAGTCAAGCTATCCAGGCTGATGAAGGCTGATAGCCAGAAACCGGTCCTTGGATGCTTGATTCCGGTCTGGGAAAGACATGGCTTGGTAGTTCGGACTGGACTGTTCCCATGAGGTACAGGGTCAGAGCTGATTTGCATATAGCCTGTGTCTAACCCAGGGTGGTGTGGAGTGCAAAAAAACGATGGATTTAGGCCCAGATCCTTGTACTGGGGTGAATGTATGACATTGTTCTACATTCTGTCCATCAACTGTGTTTTTTGCAATTTTCACCCCGAGTGTGCTGGGTATACTCAGACGTGAGTCCCAGGCTCTCCACACCACTGGAGTCAAGCTATCCAGGCTGATGAAGGCTGATAGCCAGAAACTGGTCCTTGGATGCTTGATTCCGGTCTGGGAAAGACATGGCTTGGTAGTTCGGACTGGACTGTTCCCATGAGGCACAGGGTCAGAGCTGATTTGCATATAGCCAGTGTCTAACCCAGGGTGGTGTGGAGTGCAAAAAAAGACGGATTTAGGCCCAGATTGTTGTACTGGGGAGAATGTATGACATTGTTCTACATTCTGTCCATCAACTGTGTTTTTTGCAATTTTCACCCCGAGTGTGCTGGGTATACTCAGACGTGAGTCCCAGGCTCTCCACACCACTGGAGTCAAGCTATCCAGGCTGATGAAGGCTGATAGCCAGAAACCGGTCCTTGGATGCTTGATTCCGGTCTGGGAAAGACATGGCTTGGTAGTTCGGACTGGACTGTTCCCATGAGGCACAGGGTCAGAGCTGATTTGCATATAGCCAGTGTCTAACCCAGGGTGGTGTGGAGTGCAAAAAAACGATGGATTCAGGCCCAGATCCTTGTACTGGGGTGAATGTATGACATTGTTCTACACTCTGTCCATCAACTGTGTTTTTTGCAATTTTCACCCCGAGTGTGCTGGGTATACTCAGACGTGTGTCCCAGGCTCTCCACACCACTGGAGTCAAGCTATCCAGGCTGATGAAGGCTGATAGCCAGAAACCGGTCCTTGGATGCTTGATTCCGGTCTGGGAAAGACATGGCTTGGTAGTTCGGACTGGACTGTTCCCATGAAGTACAGGGTCAGAGCTGATTTGCATATAGCCAGTGTCTAACCCAGGGTGGTGTGGAGTGCAAAAAAACGATGGATTTAGGCCCAGATCCTTGTACTGGGGTGAATGTATGACATTGTTCTACATGCTGTCCATCAACTGTGTTTTTTGCAATTTTCACCCCGAGTGTGCTGGGTATACTCAGACGTGAGTCCCAGGCTCTCCACACCACTGGAGTCAAGCTATCCAGGCTGATGAAGGCTGATAGCCAGAAACCGGTCCTTGGATGCTTGATTCCGGTCTGGGAAAGACATGGCTTGGTAGTTCGGACTGGACTGTTCCCATGAGGCACAGGGTCAGAGCTGATTTGCATATAGCCAGTGTCTAACCCAGGGTGGTGTGGAGTGCAAAAAAAGATGGATTTAGGCCCAGATTGTTGTACTGGGGTGAATGTATGACATTGTTCTACATTCTGTCCATCAACTGTGTTTTTTGCAATTTTCACCCCGAGTGTGCTGGGTATACTCAGACGTGAGTCCCAGGCTCTCCACACCACTGGAGTCAAGCTATCCAGGCTGATGAAGGCTGATAGCCAGAAACCGGTCCTTGGATGCTTGATTCCGGTCTGGGAAAGACATGGCTTGGTAGTTCGGACTGGACTGTTCCCATGAGGCACAGGGTCAGAGCTGATTTGCATATAGCCAGTGTCTAACCCAGGGTGGTGTGGAGGGCAAAAAAACGATGGATTTAGGCCCAGATCCTTGTACTGCGGTGAATGTATGACATTGTTCTACATTCTGTCCATCAACTGTGTTTTTTGCAATTTTCACCCCGAGTGTGCTGGGTATACTCAGACGTGAGTCCCAGGCTCTCCACACCACTGGAGTCAAGCTATCCAGGCTGATGAAGGCTGATAGCCAGAAACCGGTCCTTGGATGCTTGATTCCGGTCTGGGAAAGACATGGCTTGGTAGTTCGGACTGGACTGTTCCCATGAGGCACAGGGTCAGAGCTGATTTGCATATAGCCAGTGTCTAACCCAGGGTGGTGTGGAGTGCAAAAAAACGATGGATTTAGGCCCAGATCCTTGTACTGGGGTGAATGTATGACATTGTTCTACATTCTGTCCATCAACTGTGTTTTTGCAATTTTCACCCCGAGTGTGCTGGGTATACTCAGACGTGAGTCCCAGGCTCTCCACACCACTGGAGTCAAGCTATCCAGGCTGATGAAGGCTGATAGCCAGAAACCGGTCCTTGGATGCTTGATTCCGGTCTGGGAAAGACATGGCTTGGTAGTTCGGACTGGACTGTTCCCATGAGGCACAGGGTCAGAGCTGATTTGCATATAGCCAGTGTCTAACCCAGGGTGGTGTGGAGTGCAAAAAAACGATGGATTTAGGCCCAGATCCTTGTACTGGGGTGAATGTATGACATTGTTCTACATTCTGTCCATCAACTGTGTTTTTTGAATTTTCACCCCGAGTGTGCTGGGTATACTCAGACGTGAGTCCCAGGCTCTCCACACCACTGGAGTCAAGCTGTCCAGGCTGATGAAGGGTGATAGCCAGAAACCGGTCCTTGGATGCTTGATTCCGGTCTGGAAAAAGACATGGCTTGGTAGTTCGGACTGGACTGTTACCATGAGGCACAGGGTCAGAGCTGATTTGCATATAGCCAGTGTCTAACCCAGGGTGGTGTGGAGTGCAAAAAAACGATGGATTTAGGCCCAGATCCTTGTACTGGGGTGAATGTATGACATTGTTCTACATTCTGTCCATCAACTGTGTTTTTTGCAATTTTCACCCCGAGTGTGCTGGGTATACTCAGACGTGAGTCCCAGGCTCTCCACACCACTGGAGTCAAGCTATCCAGGCTGATGAAGGCTGATAGCCAGAAACTGGTCCTTGGATGCTTGATTCCGGTCTGGGAAAGACATGGCTTGGTAGTTCGGACTGGACTGTTCCCATGAGGCACAGGGTCAGAGCTGATTTGCATATAGCCAGTGTCTAACCCAGGGTGGTGTGGAGTGCAAAAAAAGACGGATTTAGGCCCAGATTGTTGTACTGGGGAGAATGTATGACATTGTTCTACATTCTGTCCATCAACTGTGTTTTTGCAATTTTCACCCCGAGTGTGCTGGGTATACTCAGACGTGAGTCCCAGGCTCTCCACACCACTGGAGTCAAGCTATCCAGGCTGATGAAGGCTGATAGCCAGAAACCGGTCCTTGGATGCTTGATTCCGGTCTGGGAAAGACATGGCTTGGTAGTTCGGACTGGACTGTTCCCATGAAGTACAGGGTCAGAGCTGATTTGCATATAGCCAGTGTCTAACCCAGGGTGGTGTGGAGTGCAAAAAAACGATGGATTTAGGCCCAGATCCTTGTACTGGGGTGAATGTATGACATTGTTCTACATGCTGTCCATCAACTGTGTTTTTTGCAATTTTCACCCCGAGTGTGCTGGGTATACTCAGACGTGAGTCCCAGGCTCTCCACACCACTGGAGTCAAGCTATCCAGGCTGATGAAGGCTGATAGCCAGAAACCGGTCCTTGGATGCTTGATTCCGGTCTGGGAAAGACATGGCTTGGTAGTTCGGACTGGACTGTTCCCATGAGGCACAGGGTCAGAGCTGATTTGCATATAGCCAGTGTCTAACCCAGGGTGGTGTGGAGTGCAAAAAAAGATGGATTTAGGCCCAGATTGTTGTACTGGGGTGAATGTATGACATTGTTCTACATTCTGTCCATCAACTGTGTTTTTTGCAATTTTCACCCCGAGTGTGCTGGGTATACTCAGACGTGAGTCCCAGGCTCTCCACACCACTGGAGTCAAGCTATCCAGGCTGATGAAGGCTGATAGCCAGAAACCGGTCCTTGGATGCTTGATTCCGGTCTGGGAAAGACATGGCTTGGTAGTTCGGACTGGACTGTTCCCATGAGGCACAGGGTCAGAGCTGATTTGCATATAGCCAGTGTCTAACCCAGGGTGGTGTGGAGTGCAAAAAAACGATGGATTTAGGCCCAGATCCTTGTACTGGGGTGAATGTATGACATTGTTCTACATTCTGTCCATCAACTGTGTTTTTTGCAATTTTCACCCCGAGTGTGCTGGGTATACTCAGACGTGAGTCCCAGGCTCTCCACACCACTGGAGTCAAGCTATCCAGGCTGATGAAGGCTGATAGCCAGAAACCGGTCCTTGGATGCTTGATTCCGGTCTGGGAAAGACATGGCTTGGAGGTTCGGACTGGACTGTTCCCATGAGGCACAGGGTCAGAGCTGATTTGCATATAGCCAGTGTCTAACCCAGGGTGGTGTGGAGTGCAAAAAAACGATGGATTTAGGCCCAGATCCTTGTACTGGGGTGAATGTATGACATTGTTCTACATTCTGTCCATCAACTGTGTTTTTGCAATTTTCACCCCGAGTGTGCTGGGTATACTCAGACGTGAGTCCCAGGCTCTCCACACCACTGGAGTCAAGCTATCCAGGCTGATGAAGGCTGATAGCCAGAAACCGGTCCTTGGATGCTTGATTCCGGTCTGGGAAAGACATGGCTTGGTAGTTCGGACTGGACTGTTCCCATGAGGCACAGGGTCAGAGCTGATTTGCATATAGCCAGTGTCTAACCCAGGGTGGTGTGGAGTGCAAAAAAACGATGGATTTAGGCCCAGATCCTTGTACTGGGGTGAATGTATGACATTGTTCTACATTCTGTCCATCAACTGTGTTTTTTGAATTTTCACCCCGAGTGTGCTGGGTATACTCAGACGTGAGTCCCAGGCTCTCCACACCACTGGAGTCAAGCTGTCCAGGCTGATGAAGGCTGATAGCCAGAAACCGGTCCTTGGATGCTTGATTCCGGTCTGGAAAAAGACATGGCTTGGTAGTTCGGACTGGACTGTTACCATGAGGCACAGGGTCAGAGCTGATTTGCATATAGCCAGTGTCTAACCCAGGGTGGTGTGGAGTGCAAAAAAACGATGGATTTAGGCCCAGATCCTTGTACTGGGGTGAATGTATGACATTGTTCTACATTCTGTCCATCAACTTTTTTTTTTGCAATTTGCGTTGTAATGGCATGCGTGGTAAAGGCATACTCGTTGTAAAAGTATGCGATGTAATGGTATGCAATTTCATGGACATCGCGTAGTAATACCCACGTTGTAATGGCATGCGTGGTATTAGTATGCAATGTATTGACATACATCCATTTTTTGGTAAACATGACAATGCTGAAACAACAAAAATCTGTGTCTAAGCCAGACTGAAAAATTGTGAAAAATATTTGCGCTGTATTTTTAGCACCAGCTCAATATTTCTGTGATATCGGTGTTAATGGGGGTGGAGGAAACAGCCTGTACAATGTGGTATTTACTACACAATGCCTACACCACGCATCCTTTACCACGCAATGCCTTTTAATCACATTGCCTTTACCATGCAGGCCTTTACCACTCGGTGACAAACATAAAAACAAATAAGTGCCGCACCCCTCCCAGGCCATATACGGCCCGGGGACCACCGCCTCCCCGTGGCCAGTACGAGCTACACAAAGCAGAGGGGTACAGCCCCCTCATGGAGCCAATATTGGCCCTGGAGACTGCCACCCCCAGGGCTGGCTCCTGCTATTTACTGAGGTGCCCACCCTCGGGAGAGAGCTGTTTGTTATTGCTTGGTGGGAGCAAGCAAGAGCTAACACTTCACTTCCAGCAAGGAGGAGCTGTCAAACCGCTCCTGCTTGCTGGAAGCAGAGTTGTTATCTCTTTCCTTGCCAGCAGACATGCGGGCAGGGAAAGAAATGAAAGGATTGCTCTCGCACGCATGGAGCATTTACAGCAGCATCCTGTGTGAGTGAGCAATGCTGGCTCCTGCAGGAGGTGGGGAGTCGGCTGGGATCACAGGGGCCTTAAGGATCTTCCCGCTGTCTCCGACATGCACATTGGGTGCCCTGGAGGAAGAGGCGGGGTCCCAGGGGACGAGACCCCCGCTCCTCCATTAGATTAAGGTTAGGCCCCACTGGATGGGGTCCCCAGGGCCCAAATCGGCCTGGGGAGGGGCGCCCGCACAGTTTTTTGCAGGGCCATTTTGTCCCTAATGCTCATTTCACAGAAATTAAACCTCAACAGGAGGCATTTGCAAATATAAACATAGCAGTAGCCCCCATTAGAGCTCCACTTTTGTAAAGGACACATGATACTAGCTTCTGAGCTTGACAAAAGCAAATCAAGTGTGTTTTTTTGGGAATTCCATATTGAAAAATGATCTGAAATCCTTTGTTGAGGTGACAGCATTGTTGAGCTATTGGAGCACAATCTGTATGTGATGAGTGAGTTCTTTGTTTTCCTGTGCTGGTGAGAGCAGAGTCCATGGTTCTCCCTTTAAATTACTTTGAGTATGCAAATGTGCAAATCACTTGAAGGCTTCTCCCATTTGGCCCCATCCACCTCAGTAGAATGAAAAGGTACTCCTGTCTTTTGACAGGATTATGGACAGCTTAACATTTAACAAGCGCCCCCCCCCAGCACATTTCCCATCAATTCTGGTGAGGAGTTCTTGATGTCGAGGAACATAATGACATCAACACCAAACTAAGAAGCACTTACTTCATATAGTTAAGAGGAAAGATCCTTGTTTGGTGGAGATGTAGCTTTTTGTAGTCTTGTTCTTTTCTATAGGAGGATTTATGTTATCACATATTCTTGATAATGATGAACCTCGAGTAATCGCATTGCCAAAACCCACACTCGGTCACTGGTGAAATTTCCTCAAGCTCCATTATGCAGCTGTAGTGTAGAATATGTACTGGACATTTACCCAAGGAGGCAGTACTTAGTAGTTAACCAGCAGAAAGTAATCCACTTGGGTAGGTTTTATGTGCAAAACTGTGGACTCTTGTAGGATAAAAGGGCAGATGCAGTTCCTTTGTGGCTGAGCCACTCACACAGCTAGTGACACACCCACACAGACACTTAGGCACACACTCAGGCACTCACACATCCACTGACAGATCCACTCAGACATAGAAACACCCACTTACAGACCCACTCATACACTCACTCACAGGCCCCTCAGACACTCATGCACTCACTCAAAGACCCATACAGCCACTCATAGAGCCGCTCACAGACCAAGTTAGATACTCATCCACCTACTCACTGGCTACTCAGATATGTACATTAAGTCACATACCCACTCAGACACTCATGCACCGACTCAAAGACCCATACAGCCACTCACACACCCACTCACAGACCTACTCACAGACTTATGTACCCACTCATAGACCCACTCAAGTACTCATGCACTCCTTCACAGACTGACTCAAACACTCATGGAGGAACTCGCAAACCCACTCAGACACTCTTACACCCACACACAGACCCACTGAGGTGCTCAGTCAGAGCTCATGCACCCACTCACACACCCACTCAGACACTCATACAACCACTCATAGATCCCCTCAGACACTCATACACCTACTCACAGACCCATACAGTCACTCACACAACCACTCACAGACCCATACAGTCACTCACACAACCACTCACAGACCCATACAGTCACTCACATGCACAAAATATTAACACACCCAGTCACAGACCCACTTACTGACCTATACAGCCACTCACACACATACTCTCAGAGGTTACCGGTTACGGTTGGGAAATCAAATTTATGAAAACTTCAAAATTCACAAAAAAAAACAAAGGTTACAGGGAGGTTATAGTTAGGAATTAACATTAAAAATCCTAACAAATTCACTGAATAAAACAAAGGTTACAGGGAATTTATAGTTAGGAAATAGAACTTAAAAAATCCTTAGAAAATCATTTAAAAAACAAAGGTTATAGGGAAATTATAGTTAGGTTCAGATTTCACTCATAAAAATCATAGAATTTCAGCAGTTATAGTTACCTGAGCTAACTCTAACTTACACCCCCGCAATGCACTGCTTATGAATTCACATATTACATCACTCATGACATGGTCAATGACATCACCATTAGCATCTCAAATGATATCACTGATGATATCATCCACAGAACCACTCATACACCCACTCATACCCATATACAGTCTCTCATACACTCACTCACACACCCACACAACCATTCACATACCTATTCACAGATCCATACAACTTGTCACACACCCACTCACTCGTCCATGCAGCCACTCAAATACCCACTCATTCACTCGTACAGCCACTCACACAACCACTCACTCACTCATAGAGCTACTCATACAACCACTTACTCACCCACACAACAACTTACACAGCCATACAGTCACCCATACAGCTAATCACACATCCACATAATCATTCATACAATCATTCAGACAGACATCCACTCACCCATACAGCATCTCAGCAGAGCTATTGGTACACCCATACAACTACTCACATACCCACTCACACACTCTTACAACCACACACATACCAATTCACTCAACCCTACAAGCACACACCCACTCATCCACCAATACAGTCACTCACAGAGCCACTCACTCGCCCATACAACCCCTCACTCACACACCCAGTCACTCACCAATACAGTCACTCACACAGCTGTTCACTAACACATACAGCTACTCACACGCCTGTGTATTCACCCATTCAGCTACTTACACCCCTACTCATTCCCCCATACAGACACTCACACACCCACTTATACAGCCATACATTCACTCACACACTGATAAAGACAGGCAGAAAAAAACACTCAGATGACATTTGTTAGAAACAGTATCAGTCATTAGTAGTACTGAAAGAATACTAATTTAACTTATGGTGTAGCTTAGTATATATCTTTAAGTCTCAGAAGAAACAAAATACACTCACTGGATGATGTCTTCAGTGATGACACTTGAGATGTCATTAGTGATGTCTCTGACCATGTCATGAGTGATGTAATAAGTGAGGTCATAAGCAGAGCATTATGGAGGTGTAAGTTATAGTTAGCTCAGATAACTATAAGTGCTGCATTTCTATGGTTTGCATGAGTGAAATCTGAGCCTATCTATAACAACCCTGTAAACGTTGTTTTTTGCAGTGAATATATATTCACAGACAAAAAACAATGGTTAAAGTAACGTTATAGTTAGGTGAATTTGTCAATGACAACATCAATGTTTTAAACAAAAAAAACATGTAAATTCACCAATTATAGTTAGCACCACTAACTATAACTTATGCCCCCACCATGCACTGCTTATGACTTCACATATGGCATCACTAATGACATGTTCTATAACATCATTTATAATATCATTGATGGCATCATCCAAGCTTCAGTTTCCCATATACTGTTCTATAAATTACAATGGCATTAGATGTTTGACAGTAAGTTTAAAATAGCTCAGGAGAATATCAGCCACCACAGATTAAACTCCCATAGGTGTAGAAAGTATGCATTATGTGCAACATTGACCCTATACTATACACTGTACAGCTAGCACAGCTCACATTAACAATCAACCACAGATCTATAGAAAACTCTCATTGAGTATGGTATTCAATCTTTATACAACTGTCAATAGAAAGCCAAGTTCCTAAGAAAAGTGAATGTCAGTTCCAAAACAAACAACTTGCTACGGACAGCTTTTATCTGTATCAAACCCCTGAAACTCACCAAACCTACATTGAGAAATGAAGTTGATTTCATTAGAGAACTCTGTACTGTAAACAGTGCCTACTCTATGGAGAGAGTTTACTGTATACCACACTGGTTTTTTAAATATTTTTTTTATTGACTTACTTAGAACAAACAACTGTCAGACTCAGCATACCAAGCGTACATTGCACTTAACTGATTTACTTGCCTGCTATGCGACGCACTACGCATATTGCTACTATCTGCTGTGTTTTAAATATTTTAATAACTTGTTTGGCATCAATTATACTTGGCATTAATTTGTTTCATGCTGCTCGCGTTTAGAACGCAGACGCTCTATTTCTTGTGTCTGGGGTATCTTTAGATAGAACTTACACGCACGTTAATAGTTTGGCACCCACACTTGCTGGGACAGAGGGATAGCTTGGGGGCTCATTAGGAACGCGCCGCTTTTGGCCGCCATATTGGGTTGGGCTTTTAGGAGGTCTGCACTATCTGTAGGCGCCATCTTGTGTGAGGGTATGAACAAGAAAAAATGCCAACCCACTTTCTTTAGTTTGCTCTGAATTATAAGCAACAGATCAATATTATTTTTGATATGTTAGGTATATTTATTTTTACCTTTTATTTAAGTTCTATTTTTTGAAAAAATCATTGGTTTATGTCAGAAAGACAACACAACACATATATCACATACTAGCAGCCCGTCCCGACGTTGTCCGGGAAGGCTTTGCGAGGTGAAAGGTACTCACCAGCATCGTGCACCCCGGACACGGGCACTCCAGCAGCATTTATGCACCCCTGGGCATGTGGATGTCGACGCTTCTCCCCGCGCTCGTGTCCGCTACTAAATGTTTGTTATTAATATACCCTTTTTTTAAACAATAATGTTCCCTGTGTACCAGCACTTGTTAAAAGCAGTTGTGGCCGAAATAATGTGTTTTGCACAAGTGTCCGGCACCCCCCGCCATGTATTTGCAAACATATCAATCCCTGACTGATAGCTGTAACTTGGGTAGGTCCATGTAGCCTCTACGCCCTGACGCAATCAGCACAAGTGTTAGGGTCCGGCCCCCCCCCCCACCATGCATTTGCAAACATATGAATCCGTGACTGATAGCTGTAACAACTTCCCTCCATTGCGTTAGTGATTGCTGTAACTTTCCTCCATTGCTACTGCGTCCGCCCGTGACTGATAGCTGTAACTTGGGCAGGTCCCATGTAGCCTCTACGCCCTGACGCCAACGGCCACACGCCTCCGCACAAGTGTTAGGGTCCGGCACCCCCGCCATGTATTTGCAAACATATGAATCCGTGACTGATAGCTGTAACTTCCCTCCATTGCTACTGCTTCCGCTCCTCAATGTGCTGCGCGGGCCGACATGCTGTGTGAGTTAGCTCTTGTCATTTGCCATACGCCTCAGTCGGGTGTCGGTTCCGCTTCTGCGCTCCTGTCCGCTCCTTCCCGCTGTCCTGTCTGCTCTTACCTCTGGGCAGGTCCCATGTAGCCTCTACGCCCTGACGCCATCGGCCACACGCCTCCGTCAGATGTCGGTTCCGCGCTCCTGGCCACGTTGTATACAGACGCCTATGACGACAAACGTCGCGTTTACCTAACGCCACGCCCACACGCCATTACGCCTCTCGCAAGCCGCGTTCATATCACTGTATGCATACGCCCATGCCCCAACGGACTACTTTTCCCCTAACGTTCTTTCCCCCCCCTAATGTATATGGTGTGGTGCTCTATAGCCCATGTCCATATCCTGGACCTCCCCTTTCCAACGCTGTATTGGGTGTTGTGATTGGTGGTGTACTTCTGGAGTTTACCCGCCTCAAAGGTTCACATTTCTCGCTTTATAATAGTAGTATAGATATAAATCAACTTATACAAAACATTTACCAGAACATATTATTACATACATATGCACTTATACATTCACTGTACACAGCATGGCTTACGCATTTCTATTTTTAACTGTTCCAAGGGCAAATATCAACTGTTCGCCTTATTAACCATCAGTGATTACAATGATAAGAACAGTAATGAACAAAGTCACTATCAACCAGAGATATTAAACAATAGTTCTATGAGTCAATAGTTATAAGTAGTTCTAGTTTTTATCTCCGTTCTGCAGACGCGTTTCGAACACCATACAACAGTTATGGGTTCTCCTCAGGGCCTTGTCACTTCTATCTGCATGTGTGTAAAGAAGAGAAAAAAAATAAAATTAAAAAAAAACACCAAAAGTGTTTTAGTGTCATTTCTCATAGCCTCCTGTTTTTGCTATACTTCCATTATACTGTATGCAAAATCCATGTTACCTTTCCTGTAGCCGTTGTTCTCCTATGTCTGAATCTGGGTCTTTGGGCTGCAATCTACAGGATATCAATGAATCCTGTTAGAGCCACACTCAGTTTTCACATTGCGGTTACTTCACAAAAACACTGCACGACATACCTTTTTTTTATCTGTATCTGGGCGTCCCCCTATGGCTCAGAATCACTTGTGACCTACGGGCAATATAAGGCTGGTTTAGTATTTGTGGGCTTATGTGACAACTCAGGTGTATTAAAAAGCTCGCGCTTAGAACGCAGACGCTCTATTTCTTGTGTCTGGGGTATCTTTAGATAGAACTTACCCGCACGTTAATAATTTGGCACCCATACTTGCTGGGACAGAGGGATAGCTTGGGGGCTCATTAGGAACGTGCCGCTTTTGGCCGCCATATTGGGTTGGGCTTTTAGGAGGTCTACACTATCTGTAGGCGCCATATTGTGTGAGGGGCCAGTGGCTTGCCCTCACAGGACTCCTGCGATACTCCAGTATTTAAGATGGCCACCTCCCAAGCGCGCAGCGTTGGCGCACAGCGGGCGCGACGTAGGTGCGCCGGAGGTGCGCCAGAGGTAAGCCAGTTTGCGCCCGTTCGCGCAACGGGCGCGCCTAGGGCCGGCTATTCTGCCCTTTCGACCACTTCACGCATAGTCTATTCTAGGACAGTACTTTTGCAGTTTAGGCTGGACCAGACACCTTGTACTCAACAGGATATTCCTACTGATAAGCCAGAGCTGCTTTTATGTGGCTTACTCAACGTACGGTCCCTTTGCAAGCACCATACGGAGATTGTTCTTCTCATTGAGTCCAGTGGACTGGATGTGCTTTTCCTCACGGAAACTTGGACACGGGCGGACAGTGAGGTAGAACTGGGCATGGCCTGCCCTTCGGGTTATAAAATTAGGCATACTCCTCGCTTGAAGAACAGAGGTGGCGGAATAGGATTCATCTTTAGGGAAACCTTAGCCCTCTCGCAGTTAGAGATCAAGGAGGTACCGGGCTTTGAGCTCATCGGCTTCTCCTTTAAAGGGCAGGAGAGAACATTACATTCAGGGGTACTCTGTTATAGACCGCCGGGTAATGTACCATCAACTCTGCCGGAATTTATTGATCTCATCTATGACCTCTCTAACTCCCATACCAGATTGATAGTTCTGGGAGATTTTAATCTGTGGCCTAACGGGCCTTTGGATATTGCCTATAATGATCTCTGCCAGGCTTGTAGCAATATTCGGTTGCAACAGCTGGTCCTTTCTGCCACCCACTTGAAGGGTCACGTCCTGGATCTGGTTTTTGCTGATGCTCAGCAGGTAGTGGTGAAGGACATCATGCCCCAATGCTGGACGGATCATGCACTCGTCTCCTTCTATCTCTACCTACCGGCTATTTCTTCGAGTGATACAGGGCTGAGACATACCAAAATGGGCCGATCTTGGTCTAGACTTTTAAAATCTCCAGCTCTGCCTACTCTACTTCCTAAAGGATTTATACTGGAAGGTAGTGTTGATGAAAGCTACGCCAGCCTGTGTCGGCAAATATCCAACTCTTTGGATAAAGTGGCCCCACTGCGCAGATCAAGGGACAGACAAAACGAGCTATGCCTTGGTATACCAACGATCTTTTGCAACTGAAGTTGAGATGCAAGCGGGCAGAGAGGGCCTGGAGGAAGCACTATTTAGATGCAGCAAAAGTTACCTTTAGGCTGGCACTACAGGAATATAAAGCACAGATCAAGTGTGCAAAAGCGGTCTACTTGGAAGACATGCTGAATCAGGCGACCAACAAATCACAGACCTTGTTTAAGATTGTGAACGATCTTTCCCACCCGACTGGTGCCATGAATAACATCCCAGTCTCTCAGGCCTTATGCGACTCTCTGGCAGCTGCCTTTGAGGACAAGATCGCTACTATTCTGAGCGGACTTGCTGGATCGGCCCCACCTATGTCAGCATCACTGCATAATCTAGTTAGTAGGGGCGCTCCAGAGGACTTTCTATGCTGTTCCCAGTTGGGAGCTCCGGATGAATACTCCAGTCGACCCCAGCGGTGTTGTCTTCATCTCAGTCTGGGTGATCCGGAAGCATCTTCCAGTGGACCCCAGCTGAGCTGTTCCCCTCCCAGTCTGGGAGCTCCGGAAGCACTTTCCAGTCGACCCCAGCTGAGTTGTTCCCCTCTCAGTCTGGGTGCTCCGGATGAATCTCCCAATCGACCCCTGCTGAGTTGTTCCCCTTTCAATCTGGGAACTCCGGAAGAACCCGCCAGTCGACCCAGCTGAGCTGTTTCCCTCTCAGTCTGGGTGCTCCGGATGAATCTCCCAGTCGACCCCAGCTGAGCTGCTCCCCTCTCAGTCTGGGAACTCCGGAAGAACCCCCCAGTCGACCCCAGTTGAGTTGTTCCCCTCTGAGTCTGGGAGCTCCGGATTAATCTTTCAGTCGACCCCAGCTGAGTCGTTTTTCCTTCCCTCCTTTTGATGAGTTTTGCAAACTGGCGCAGACTGTGTCATCAGGCTCCCCGTTGGATACACTCCCGCACAAATTCTGGAAATTGTTCAAGAAAGAACTTTTTCATCCACTATATTCTATCTGCCATCAGTCGTTTGCCACCGCAACTGTCCCGGAGAGTTGGCAGTTGGCAGTGGTCTCACCCCTCCTCAAGAAACCCACACTCGACCCCACCTGCTTGTCAAATTACAGGCCCATTTCCTTACTCCCTTTCCCGGTTAAGATCATGGAGAAGCTGGCTACCCGATCTCTATCTAGATTCTTAGAGGATAACACCTGGTTGGATGTGGCCCAGTTTGGTTTCCGGCCAGCTCATGCGACGGAGTCTGTGCTGGTGGCCGTGTTGGACAATCTTCGTTCGCGGGTCGACACGGGTCGGGCAGCCTTTTTAGTGCTGCTCGACATGTCGGCCGCGTTCGACACGGTCAGCCACTCCACCCTTATCGGGAAGCTGGAGGAGATTGGGGTCACGGGGTTGGCAAGGGACTGGTTAGTCTCGTAACTTAACAACAGGCAGCAGGTGGTGGCATTGCCGCCTTTTAGGTCGGATGTGCGGAAAGTTGGGCAGGGGGTGCCCCAGGGCTCGGCCATCGGTCTTATATTATTCAATCTGTACCTCCGTTCTCTGATCCAATTGATAAGTTCCTTTGGTATTTCGGTGTTTAATTACGCTGACGATACCCAATTGGTCTTTTCTCTGGAGGGTAAAGACGCCGTCTCCTTAGAGACATTTCACCGCTGTATGACAGCTACAGCAGACTGGCTACGTTCCAACTCCCTCCAGTTTAATGGGTCAAAAACGGAGGTGCTGTACTGCTCTAATGATCGGGTCCCGTGCCCACTGCCAGATGATTTCTGGCATTCCTCCTTTCCTGGGCCAGTGACTGCAGCAGAATCTGCTCGTAATCTGGGGGTCATGTTTGGCCCCAACCTACAACTGGACATTTTTGTTAATAAAACCGTAGCCACCTGCATGATGCTGCTTCGGATGCTACGTAAAGTTCTACCATTGCTCCCAGCGCAGGCTAGGCCTGAGGTAGTGCGGGGTATCATCCTAAGCAGATTGGATTATTGCAACGCACTGCTTCTGGAGGCGCCTAGCACGCTGGTGGGCAAGCTGCAGCGGGTACAAAACATGGCAGCCAAGCTGGCACTTTCTCGCCCGCGCACTGCCTCCTCCACCATGGCACTTCTGGATCTACATTGGCTGCCTGTCCATCAACGGATCCTTTTTAAAGCATCCTGTCTGGTTTTTAAAGCCTTGCATGGACAGGGTCCAGTTCTGCTGCAGAATTTATTTTCATGGTACTCCACCCCTCGGAGACTACGCTCTTCCTCTGCGTGTCTGGTGACGGTTCCCAGAGTCGAGAGGGTAAGGATGGGTGGTCGGTCGTTTAGTTTTGCGGCTGCTAGACTTTGGAATTCTCTCCCGATATTGCTGAGGAGTCAGGGTGAATTTCTATCTTTTAAGAGAGGTTTGAAGACCCATCTGTTTCCAAGAGCAGTGTGATTTTGCATCGGTGGTTTCGGCTTCCTGAATCAAAGCGCCAGGATACCCTCTGGGTGACAGTGTAGCGCTACACAAATATGCCAATACATACATGCCAATACATACATTAACACTCGTACATATATGAGACAGTAGGCATTAATTGAAGACAATACAGGCATCCAGTCATCATGGTTATAAATTAGACATTCCCAATAGCACTCCTTCACCCATGTATAGTGTCCGCTAAGTTAACATGTTATAACTGTATCTAGCAAGAGGTTGAAACAATCACATCGACAATGTTATTAAAAGTTATTGCAAATCTCTGAGTGTTCTAGCCTTGTGCTAAATCAGGTGTCACGTTGACATTGCTTGCTGAGGTAAATTGGTAGGTGTTGTATATTTCCCAGAAGTTTTTCGGCCTGATACTTGGGGAGTGTAGTTTGCTGAAAAGTTCCGTCTGTGTGCTACATTATGTTATGTCGCTCTTCCACTGAGTGATAGTGGGGATTGGTCCACGAGACCAGTTGATCGCCACCCTATGTTTGGTCATCAGCAGTCCCATTTCAACCAACCGTCGGACCCCCTTGGGTGTTAATTTGGAGTAGCCCAGTAATGCCAGCGTTGGGTCGGGTTCTAGGGCTAGCTTAGTAATATGACCTAGTTCCTTGAAGACTGAGACTCAGAAAGCAGAGACACCCGGGCAGGTCCAGGCCAAATGGAGGAAATCAGCTAAGTGTGCTTTGCAGCGGTTGCATGTTGTGTCATCCCGTAATTCGTATCTGTGCAGTCTCACCAAGGTGTAATATACCCTACTGAGGTATTTAAAGTGTACCAGTCTGTGCCTCCCGTTAAGTGAGATACATTTGGTACTGGTGCAGCAGTAGGTCCACATAGTGTCAGCTATTTCTATATTCAAATCCCACTGCCATGCCAAATGAGCCTTGGTGTAATGGTTCGCTCTGTATGACATGGATAAGTTATAAATGGTGGCTATGATTCGCTTTGGGGATTTCAACCGTATAATGTGCGTTAAAGCTAATAGTTCTGGGGGTTCGAGGTATTCATCCCCTAGAATAGCTCGCAGTGCGTGTCTAGTTCTGTTGAATTGGAATTGCATCAGAATGGAAGGTTCTGGTTCACTGGAGCTAAAATCATCCCGGGCTTTGGATACCCCACCTTCAAACAGCTCACCCACTGTCTGTATGCCTAGAGTGTTAAGTGCTTCTGGGACCCCCCTTTCTCTGCACAGTGGCAGCCATGTGCACCAATAGAGTGGAACAGACGGTGAGTACAGGATCGCACCCGCTTGTAGTTGCAGTAGATAGTGCCAGGCATGTGTTGTTGCGTTAATAGAATCTAAAATACCCGTCCTCCAGTCCGCTGCCTGAAACAGCAACGCAGGAGTGGGAGCTGCGACGCTACCTCTGATTCTCTACAAAGGTGTGGGATGTCTGGGGAGCCATGTATCCAATAGAGTGCATGCGCACCCTGCGCGGCCCTGTAATATAAATCAAAATCTGGTGCTCCCAGTCCACCCATATGGTAAGGTCAAACCAGTATTTGCCACTTGACGCGCAGCTGTTTACCAGCCCATGCTAACTTAACCATCAATGTGGTTAGACAGTTGAAGAAGGCACGCGGGAGGACCATGGGAATATTGGAAAATAAAAACAGAAGGCGCTGTAACACCACCATTTTCATTCTGGATATTCTACAGAGGAGGGACAGCGGGAGCCTTATCCATCTGTCAACATCATCTTCTAACTTGCTAAAGGTCGCCCCATAATTTTTCCTGAACACTATCTCGAAGTCCGTGTGAATTTTTATACCCAAATTGCTCACCGCATCTGTAGTCCATTGCAGAGGATAGTCCGGCTCAATTTGAGGTGTGTTCGGTGTAAGTAGAAAAATAATATATTTCAGCCAGTTGACATGAAGACCTGACAGGACGCCAAAGTGCACCACCTCACGGAGAACTGCCGAAAGGTTGGATTCCGGGTGTCTACCGTATAGGAGTGTGTCATCAACATATTTGGATACTATAAGTCTGTAGTGTGGGAAGCATATACTCCGATGCTGGTGATATTCCCTAAGTGCACAAGCAAAGGGTCTACTACTAACGCATAAAGAATTGGTGATAATGGACAGCCTTGGAGTGTACCCCTTGAAATGCGTATGGGGTCTGTTACTATGTTACCTATTTTTATTCTGGCCGAGGGTCCGTTATAGAGTGTGCCCAGTAGTTGAAGAAAGACTGGGCCCACACCCATCTTAGTCAGTACGTGAGTCATTAACGGCCATTCTACAGAATCTAATGCCTTCTCTATGTCCAGGAAGACTGCTACTGCTGGTGTCTCTGTCCTTATATGTTGTAAATCTCCGAATACTGTACGTAAATTATAATTCAAATTTCTACCGGGGACAAACCCCGCTTGTTCTAGTGCAACTAGTATTGGGACTAGAGGGACCAGTCGGTTTGCGAGGATTTATGCGAATATCTTCGTGTCCACGTTAAGCAGTGACAGCGGACAATAAGAGGCACATTCCTCTGAGGACTTACCGGGCTTGAGGAGGGCAACTATCACTGCTTCTGTCATGGAGGGTGGCATAGTTCCCATAACACACATGTCTTCAAATAGTGTAGCCAGCTGTGGAAGTAGTTGATCTATGAAGGCCCTATAGAATGAAACTGTAAGTCCGTCGGACCCTGGAGCACTCTCTGCTTGCATGCTAGAAAAAGCTTGGAGAATTTCGTCCCTTTCTATGGGTCTCGTGAGGAACTCCCTATGTGTGTTAGAAAGCTACACAAGTGTTATGTGCGCTAAGTAATCTATGATCTCTTCATCGGTGGCAGCATTTTGAGAGGCATATAGTTCGGTATAATATTGATGGAATACATCTGCCACCTCTGTAAAGTAAGTTAAGATCTCACCCTCTGCCTACCTGATTTCCACCGTCTGCACCATTTCCTTGCGTTTCTTAAGTAACTGAGTTAAAACTGACCCTGGTCATTCACTCTCATCAGACGCCCTGTCTGTAGCGTATTTACCCAGATGTTTGATTTCGTCGTCTGCTGCCATATGGTATGCCTCCAGCAAGTCTGTGAGTTCCTTCCTAATGGGGCCGCCCAGATCCATCAGTAGGGGACGCTCTAGAGTCTTAATTTTCCCCTCTAAGTCTGGACCCCGACTGCTTTGATATAGTGACCCCCCCTAATGTATACTTTGAAAGTCTCCCAGACTTCTTGGTAGTCATCCACAGAGCCCACATTCTTCTCGAAAAGGGTCTCAATTGCCTCAGCCAATTCATCTTTGAATACCGCGGTAAGTAGGAAGTAGGGTGGAAATGGCCAAGTGAATGGGGGCATAAGTCTGCCGGGAGTATACAGCACCAATAGGATCGGCGAGTGGTCTGAAAGTGTACGTCGTAACACCTGGCATAAGCGGACCCTGACATTGAGTGACCTAGCTGCAAGCCAATAGTCAATACGGGTGTGTAAGTTATGGTATGCTGAGTAGTGTGCAAAGCCTCCTGTGTGCGGGTGTTTCAGGCTCCACACATCGCTTGGGTCAAACCTAATTATTGCGCCTTCTACCTCCCTAGCTGCTGCAGTAGTATGCCTCTCCGAACCCCCAGATCTATCTAAACTAGGGTTCCGTACCAGATTGAAATCACCCCCCCATAGCTGGAATCACCCGCTGAAACAGCCCACTCTGTCAGATAGTGTTTAAAAAAACTCTGGATTATAGAAGTTTGGGCCGTATATATTCACTATGAGTATATACCCTTCCCACAACACCTAGAGATTAAATATCTACCTTCGGTATCGGTGGTCAACAAATTAATGGTGAGTGCCGACTTAGGGTTGACCCACGTGAGTACACCTCATGCATGCATAAATGTTGGCGTGCAGGCCTCTACAGCGCAACATGGGGAGTTAAGTGGGAGGTGCGTTTCTTGCAGTAGGGCCACGTCTATTGCTTGCCTCATCAGATATGAAAAGACCTTTCAAACTTTTCTATAATCATTCAGTCCTCTAACATTTCATGTGAGTGCTCTGAGTGTGTCTACCCTGGTCTCCTGACCGTCTTCAGCCATATGCGTCTTCAGATTACTCAATGCCGCCATGTCATAAATGCGCGTGGCAGTCGAGCATGTCTGACATCATGTACAGTATATCATCTGAGTCCCATTAACCCTCCTCCCACCCACATCAGGGCCCCTCCAACAAGGACCAGACGAAAAATACCCAGAAACCCCCCCTGAACAAAACATATACACTGCTGTTCAGAACAAACATCATCCATTCCTCCCACCGAAAAGAAACAATAACAATACCCCAAGTGTGTGTTTCACTCATAGGTGGAGGATGCCAACAGAGTACTGTCGAACTGCAGAGTTTTAGTTAGCGAACCCCTCCGAACACCAACAAACTAATGTTACGCATTAGCAGAAAGGAATACGTATCCTACCCCTGGTGTACCAGTGCTTCCTAGTAATTATCCAAGTCCACACCACAGCTGGTCACTAATTATCAACCAATGGGGGGTGAAAAAAGCATGTCAGTACCTCCTGTGGACAGAAATATCTCATAAGTGACATTATCACACTCCATCCCCCACAAATGCATGATTCTTATCTGTGACGCGGTCATATAAAAGTTCAGTCCTGCTCCTCCAAGGATCCTCCAACCGCTCCAGTCATGGCATCTTTGTCAGGGCTGCACCGTTGCTCCCTAGACCAGTCTTACATAGCTTTCAGTAGCATCTTGGGATCTGTAAAAATTTGCGACTGACCCTGGCGGTTGACACGTAGGCGAGCCAGGTATAGCATTGCATAGTCTATATTTTGCTCTTTTAACAGCCTCTTGAGTGACACAAACTGGTGACGCACCTGCTGGACCTTCATAGTAAAGTCTGGAAATAGAGAAAGGGTAGAGCCCTCGTAGTGTAAAGACTGTTTCTCCCTAGCCACTCTCAATGCTGCATCCCTGTCGCGGTAGTTTAGTAACTTTGCAAATATCGGCCGCAGAGGCACCAGGCGCGGGCCCAAGGAGCGATGCGCTCTCTCGACCACCAACATGGGCAAGAAGGTGTCACTTAGTGGGGGGTGAGTTGCACACCATAGTTCCATCATAATTCACAGGTCTTTGTAACCTGAATTTAGCGTGCTCAATGGTACCGAGCCCAGCTCCAGAGGCTCGTGATTAATATCAAACACAACAGTGGGACACTATCAGAAGTGCCCCTAACCATGGCACAGTTGCTGCTGTCTGCATTTGCAGTATATATCTTTCAATGTCATCCATTTGTCACTTGTAATCCTTATTTAATCTTCTTCTCACATTTGTACTCATAATTTAGACCACATGCAAGTACGAAGCCAATTTTCAAAGTTTCTCATATTCGAGATGGGCCATCCGTGCCTCTTCATTCAAGAATACGCAGAAGTGCTTGTTTCATCCAAAAGCAGTTTATTGACATAACCCAATGCATTTCGGGCCTCCGGGGGCCCTTCGTCAGGGGTCACTGTGAAAACAATTAATCACCAATAAGTACACTGTGCGCATTTTCATGTACAACGTTACCTCTTATAAAATTCATTACACCAAAAAATATTGGTAATATGGGCTATCATGGACTGCAAGATGCGCGGTGTGTTACCCGAACATTTTATCATATATCCTCTTGTCAATAATTGTGCGCTGCTGCTATACATGGCATAATGCTTTATAAACAATCCTGATGCAAATAACTGCGATACTCGTGTGTTAAAAATAAAAACTCATGCTACGCTGTTAACCCCTTTCACCCACATGGTGGTTCACCGCCGTCCTACCCTTCAATTCACGTTCCTCATTACACATTTCCTCACGTTGCTAACTCAAAACTTGTCTCTCACTTTTCCCACCCCAAGCGTTTTTTAACAGGTCATCCTTAACTGATAAACACCTCTCCTATACAAACATTCAATGTTCTTGCAGACAACCGCTTTCCTGAAGAAGGTGTCACTACCAAGGAGCGAGACCAATAATTTCTCAATAAATTGTTCCATATTGCCGGTCGGCGTCGATTCCGGCAGGCCAGTAATAAGTAGGTTACTTCTCCGAGACCTCGCTTCTAAATGTTCGGCTTTATCCTGCAACACCTGTAGCGCCTTGTCTAATCATTTGTGGTCAGTGCCCATTTACGTCTGCGCCTCCTCCACCTCTGTGATACGCTGGTCGGCCATGTCGATGCGTTCCGCATGCTTATCGAGCGTTTCCAACATCCTGTCCATACGATAGGAGAGGGAGTCCATCTAAGTGCCCAAGGCTGGTAATGAGTTTTGCAGACCCTTTTCCATCGAGGCTAGCATGGACTTTATATCGCCATCTTGTGACTCCCACTTTTGGTCTCCGCCATTGTCTCCTTCATCAGCTGACGGTGCGCGCTCTCTAGGTTTGCGCTGCTCAAATGTTAATTTCAGCTGTGTTTGTCCGTTCTGCCCATATTAGCCTGCCATAGTATGACGCACCAGTTCTGGAAGTTCTGATGTGTTCCCAACCGGTATTATCTTGGGGTATAGCAGGTTTAGGCCAATATAAGGTACACTGATCAAACACGGCCTGCTGTGCTCCACTCAGGGACAACTGCCCGGCAAGTCCAGGCACTCCAATGATCTCAGTTTTGCTAGCGCAGGTTCTGATGCGGCCAGGTACACCCCCACACACACCACCTATGGCAGCGAGCAGTTCTGCATGTCCCCTGTATACCCAAACAGGCTCCCAGCTACTACAGATCGGTAGGCACCAGACAATGGGAACCAGAGGAGCACCTAATTTCTGTGAGATGGAGATAAAATCCCCGGGACAGCAGGAGCACACAGTAACGGTGAGAACCTGGAGGCAGCTGACACCTGTAGCCTGACCCTGCCAGGTCCCGGGGTAAGACCGAGAGCAAGCCAAGCCCCTCCGAGCAGCAAGTTAAAAAGTGTCTTCAGCCCCGGTTGGGGTGCTGTGAATAGCGGGTCCTGCCTCGCTCCTCGCCTCACGTCAGGGCCTCAGCAGCTTCACCCTGCAGGACGGGCCATCTAGTATAGCTCCTGGGGCCCAGAGTGAGCGCTAATGTAGAGACTCCACTCCTTACTCTCTACATTCCAGAACTGCATCTGTGAGAGAGCTTCAACCATGTAGAACACACCCTTCTCCGCCCCGTCCCGGGTGAGCCCATCGCCCCGCCACGCCAAACGTCACAGCGAGTAGTCGCCAACAACATTACTCACTCCGATGCCGATGGCAGTCTCCGAGGGTGTTCCGCGCCGCACCGGAGCTCCGGCCGGCACACGGAGGCACAGCTACCCAGCCAGGTCTCACCTCCGGTGGGTGTGGGATACACGAGGGTCTGGTGTTTAGCGGCTCAGTCAGATCTCCACACTGTCACGTCGGCTGCTCCGTGCACACTGCACTTCAAATCTTCGGGGATAGCTCAACTTGTAGCAGATCTTCTCTGCTATGTAGGGCACCATTTTGATGGGTTGGTGCTTCTTGCTAATGCCGGATTCTTACAGGATCGTGTGTTGGTAGTGGGGAGCTCGTCTTTTAGGTGGCCATCTTCGGCGCCGGCAAGCTCCACCCTGTATACCACACTGTTTGCAAACAGTGAAATTTCCATGAGAAATACACCACAGAGTATTAAAAAGTATCTACAAATATCAGTGTACACTCCATGCAACATCTGTCAAAAAATACACTATTTGCTCAAAATAACCAAGATCTGAAGGTGCTAAACATCATACTACCTGCACCCTTCATACTGTGGTGAAAACTTTACATATAGCCAATATTCTCAAGAAAAACAAGCACATGTTATGTAGAAATGTTCAAGCTGACACGATTCTGTCTAATAACTCAAGGCTTCTTACAAAAGTTACTATCTAATATGTAGAATCTTACTCTTGTTCAACACCTTTATTGCAGAATCAAAAAACCTGTGTGGAACATAATGAATACAAGTCACTGTCACCTGCACACTGAGTTACTCTTGAATACCAAGATTTATACCATGTTCAATACCGCTACACATCTATGGTGCATTAGCAGCCCTGTGCTTTGTATACACTTACACCCATTAGCTGGACCCAGGCTGCACAAAATTAGGTAGTCAAGTAAGACTGTACTTACCCACCACTGTGTGAACTATAAAACAAACTAGCACACTCATTGGATGATGTCATCAGTGACGTCAACAATTATGTCATTTGAGATGTCAAAGGTAAGACCTTTGACACTGGTCTCAAGCCTACGCTTGCCCCACAGCTCCGCTTCATTGACGTTGCCGCTCAGCTTTCCTGTCCCCTCCAGGGAAGTGTTTGAGCCCCCGCCTGCATATTTCTCCTGTGTGCTCTCTGCTCTGCCTCCTCGCTGCGCCCGTAATTTGTTGGCACTGTCTGCTGTTAATTTATTTGGTTGGTACTGTCTGCTGTTTAAGCTCATTTTTATTTTGTATTTTGTGTTTTGTTTCACTTTTGTTGTAGTCTCTCCCTGCTCCCTTCCCACCACCCCTGCGGCCCTGCGGCCCTGCCCACACCCACTCCCCACCTCCCAGCTGCTGTTCTTCCCCCTCCCCTACTTAATGGCATCTGCTGATCAATCACACCGCTAGTGCGCTTAATGCAAGCCTGTCTGCGCCCGTCCACGACCCGACCGCGACCAGCGCCAGAAACCCTGGATCTACAATTGTCCACCACTACGACTCTGCCACCCTCGACGCACTCAACCCCGGGACTCTCTGAGACTGCCAACAGTCCTCACCGAACACGACTCATGGCCAGTTTTCCTCCCTCCACTGCCGCCGAACTCTCACCACCACCCAAGGCCCCAAAACAACCAACGGCAACACCAACCACCACCTCAAATGCATCCTCCTCAACTTGTGCGCCTTAGACAAACACGCCATGGAAATATGGAACCTACTTGACTCTCTCTCGCCCGACATTGCCTTTTTCACAGAGACCTGGACCAACGTCACCTCCTCCCTCAACATCACCTCGGCCATCCCGGACGAATACTAGATCCAGAGGAAGGACCGATGGCGGAGGAGGCCTCACCATCGGCCACAAGAACACCCTCCAATTGACCACCTCCAGCAAAACCTTCCCCCCTGCCGAACACCTGCACTTCCAGATCCAGACCAGCCCCAACACCACACTCCAAGGAACCCTCATCTACAGAACTCCCCCTCCCTGAACATCCTTCGCCACCACCGTCACCGGCTTCATTGCACCCCACGCCATCGCATGAACGAACTACATACTCATTGGAGACGTAAACTTACACCTCGACAACCCCAGCAACCCCAACTCCACCATCCTCCGGGGCAACCTCACCAGCATTGGAGTCAACCAACTCGTCACCACACCAACAGACAGAGCAGGACACACCCTCGATCCAATCATCGCTGCAGGGAACAGCGTTCACCTCAGCCACACAATGCAACCACCATGGACCGACCACCACTGCGTTCACTTCACCGTCAACAAACCCAAGGCACCAAAACAAATACCCCGCCCACCTCGAAGGAACGGGAGCAAGGTTGCCGCAACTGAATTCCACCCTCACCCGAGACAACTGCACCAGGGCATCCAACACAAACACCGCAGCCAGAAACATAAGATCTTTTGCAACATATAAACTTTACATTTTATATAAAAACTATGACTAGTTTTTTTAGTTCGGAATATATGTTTGGGCGAATTGTTTGAAGGACATTCAATGTAATCCCACAATATTTTGGGGAAAGAAAAAAATAATTGCGCGAAGTGTGTTGTGGCAGAACCACTGTTAGTTTAAGTTTAATGATAAGTGAGGTTATAAGCAGTGCATGCCAGGGGCAGAAGGTGTAGTTTCTATAATGAGAGCTACTTCTGAATGAGAAAATATATCCTGAGCTACGCATGACTTTAACAACTGTTACAATAGCAACCCAATCAGCGTCAATTTACACTAGTGTGCACATGTTGCATGATTACTAGTGGTGGCCACCCAGATGTACGCCACAAAATTAGATACATGCTTTCAAGATAAAAAGATGTGGAGTTAAGAACGTACATACAACTATACTTACCTTTGTATACTTATCTTAATGATATTGTCGCAATCTGTAGTCTGGGTCTTGGCTGGACGTAATATAAAATTCATTATTGTAATAGAATGCCACCCACCCTGACACATAACAGCAGTGTCAGGACAAGTTTTATCATGTTAAAATGCCTCCACATGATCAGTACCATTACAGTCACAATCATGGGGGGCCACTGGCACGTAGGAAATTCAACAAACTATAAATATTCTCAACTTTATTTATTTATTTATTTATGGTGTTTTATAAAGCATGAACATGACCCCAGGGTATCGGAGAGCTGTACATTTGACAGATAAACATAAACGAAGATCTGATGCATACAAAGAACATCTAATAAAACCAAATATCAATTTTTAAAGATTTCAGTAAGAAATGGTATATAGTAATAGAGTTATTAAAAGGCGATCTCCATTCTATATGCGTCAATAGAGTAGGTTCTCCATGTAGAATTCCATGAATCTGCTTTCGTCGGTTCCATTAATCGAACCTAGGGGATTGATGTGCTTCAGCCCTGTATTGGTATTACAGTCATTGTAGCGGCCAATGAGCCCAGGGCACAGGCTCGTTGTGACTTTTAAGAGAGCGATCTGCTCATTAGGATCTTTTTCACCTATTTTATGAAGATGTAGGTTGGTGGGTTAAACGGAAACTTGGGTGGTATGGAGTTCAAAATCCTTAGAGCCCATCTGGAAAAGAGGCATGTGTAGGTTGTTTGTTTATTGATTCTGAGGTGTTCTAACCTGAGAGAGTTTGCTCTTCTGAGTGAGTGATTGCCTCCTGAGATACAAATGTTTTCTGCCAAGTAACTTGGTTTGTCACGATGTAAGTAAGGATGCATGAGGGTTCACTGACAGAATATCGACTTCAAAGATATAGATAACAAAATATTGAGGTAAAAGTACAGAATGCAAAAATATCGACTATCTATACCTAAACAGGTAAGTACAAAAATATTGAGTAAAAAATATTGATGTCAAAAAATATAGTTGTACAAAATATCAATTGTTATATATATATAAAATAAAATAATAAATATGACATATATTAAATAATACAAGTCTATATAACACATACATAGAAATTAATATATATATATTTACTTTAAAACAATTATTAAACTATTATTTTTAATCTATTTAATAATTTAAAACTATATAAAAAGTACATTTATATATATATATCAATAACATAAAATCTAATAAAGAAAGTTCTATTATAAATTAAAACATTAAACTAATTAAAAAACTCTTTAAACTTAGATTTTGCACTACAGTCAGTGCAACAATAGGGAAAGTTTTGGATAGCAGAGGGTAAAAATTACTATTCCCACTCTAATGAGTCCAACAGTGCGGAAAGTGTTGGATAGCGTAGGGGTAAAAATTACTATTCCCACTGCAGAGAGTGCAACAGAAAACAAAGGGGTCCATTAGGATTATTATTATTATTATTATTATTATTTATTTTTATAAAGCGCGTAGTCACCTGGAGGTATCCCAGCGCTAAGAACCCTAATTCTACAGACCTGTGGACCAGGAGCAGAGAGCAGAAAGAGAAGAGGGATGAGGATTCAGAAAGAGGGGAGGGGTAAAGAAAAAAACTAGGGGAAGAGATGCGTCTTTAGCTGCTTCCTGAAGCGCAGATATTGTGGTTCAAGACGCAGGTCGCGAGGGAGTGAATTCCAAAGGCGGGCAGGCCACCAACGGCCAGGCGGGGGTGATCCACCCGCCATCCTTGCCGGAATGACCTCCCGCCATATTAATATGGCTAGGGGGTCCGCGGTGGACGAAAAGACCGTCCCCCTCTTTTCCGCCCCGGTCGCCTTGCGACCATGCTGAAAAGGGATCTATATGATGGGCGAAATTTGCGAATTCGCAGACCGCGAATTCGTGTGAAATGGCAAAAAAATCAGCGATTTCGCGAATTTTCCCGCGAACTCGAAGATTTTTTTGCCATTTGCACAAATATGTGACCACATGTGCTGTAACTTTGCCAGTGCGCCAAAAGGCGCCGAGGTCCCTTGAGTGAGTTGGCCATTTTAGTGGGGACAGGCGGGAAGACGTTTCATACCGCTAGTGTGTGGTGGACGGGGCCAAACGAGCGGGGCTTCTATGCAAGTTCACATGCATCTTGTTTATAAAGGGTCAGAGACCGAGCAGAGCAGCAGATGAGGAGAAAGCAGCCTCCTGGTCACAGGAGCTATACGGGGATGGCACTCGGGAAACTCATGGATGCAAAAATACGTTTGACACAGGACCCCAGAATCCTTCAAATGTTAAAGATAGCTTTGCTGCGCGTGTTGGTACAAAGCCATTCTGATCCTGCTCAGTTGGTTCAGGCGCATGCGGCTGCTGGACAATGTCCCATCTCATACTAAACTGCCCCGTACAGGCATATGCTGGCGCTGGGCAGTAGGGTGCAGTGGCATGCGGGTGCTACACGCTTGGTACATGCGCATACCGGTGCCAGAGGGGACACGTGTTTATTGGTGCTGTGTAGCAAGTTATGACTACATTTTGACTGCACCAGATGGTGGTACCAACTACACGGATCAGGAGCATCCAGGCACCAGACTACATGTTGCAAGAGCATAATGGTGCTGTGCGGTACGGGTATATATGTACTGGGGGCAGGGGGGAACTTAGCACAATGTATGCTCACTCCCAGAGGGCTTCCAGGCAATTGAGCACAAATGATTTTCACACTAAGAGGGCTCCGGGGCAGTTCAGCAGCACGGGGGCTCACACCCACTGGGCCCTGGGGCAGTTCAGTAGCACGGGGCTCACAACCCCTGGGCAGTGCAGGAGCGCGGGGGCTCACACCCACAGGGCTACTGGGCAGTTTAGCAGCGCCACCCTCTAGTTCATCACTGACACCCTCTGGTTAATCACTGCCACCCTCTGGTTCACCACTGTCACCCTCTGGTTCACCACTGTCACCCTCTGGTTCACCACTGTCACCCTCTGGTTCATCGCTGCCACCCTCTGGTTCACCAGTGCCACCCACTGGTTCACCACTGCCACCCTCTGGTTCATCACTGCCACCCTCTGGTTCATCACAGCACCATCTGGTTCACCACTGCCACCCTCTGGTTCACTAATGTCACCCTCTGGTTCACCACTGCCACCCTCTGGTTCACCACTGCCACCCTCTGGTTCACCACTGCCACCCTCTGGTTCATCACTGCCACCCTCTGGTTCAGCACAGCACCCTCTGGTTCATCACAGCACCCTCTGGTTCACCACTGCCACCCTCTGGTTCATCACTGTCACCCACTGGTTCACCAAAGCACCCTCTGGTTCACCACTGCCCCCTCTGGTTCACCACTGTCACCCACTGGTTCACCACTGCCACCCTCTGATTCACCACTGCCACCTTCTGGTTCATCACAGCACCCTCTGGTTCACCACTGCCACCCTCTGGTTCACCACTGCCACCCTCTGGTTCACCACTGCCACCCTCTGGTTCACCACTGCCACCCTCTGGTTCACCACTGCCACCTTCTGGTTCATCACAGCACCCTCTGGTTCACCACTGCCACCCTCTGGTTCACCACTGCCACCCTCTGGTTCACCACTGCCACCTTCTGGTTCATCACAGTACCCTCTGGTTCACCACTGTAGATTATGGGGAGAAAGCACACCTGCCCAGCCTCAACCGAGAAAAATTAATTTGGGGCTCGTTAATGTGTTACTGAATTTGAGCTTCAAGTCCAGCACCTGCTTCCTTATCTGTAAGTGCTTCCTGTTGTGGTTTAATTTTTGTGACAGGAGCATTGTGCCATACTTGTAACTATTCTCGGACCCTGCTTCGAGGGTCAGAGCAGGGTCAGAGAATAGTTGCAAGAAGGCAACAAACTCTGGAGGCGCCGCTCAGGAATCACTTACAGGGTTACAGCAGGTGCCCAAGTACCAGTTAATTTCTTTGTAACCATTTTGTAAATTGTTACAAAGAAATTAGCTTCAACTTGGGCACCTGCTGTAACCCTGTAAGTGCTTCATGTACTTCAGTTTTGCAAAATCCGTTCCGCTCACGATTTCGCAGATTTTTCTGCAATTTAGCGAGATTTGCGGATCGCGAACTTACAGAAAATCCGCAAATTCCGCGAGCAGAAGAATTTTCCGCCCATTCTTAGAGGCGGTGTCTATCAGACACCGCCAGCCACAATAGTAAGCAGTACAAAAACGGGTGGTGATGGAGGGAGCATCTAAATCAATCAAACACTCACACCCAGTCAAAAGATATGGGTTAATCCATCACCGTTCTTTAGCCCACTCTGCCACCCCAGTTCAGACATGGCCATATGCAAATCAGTCTGACCCTGTGCCTCATGGGAACAGTCCAGCCCGAACTGCCAAGCCATGTCTTCCCTGGACCGGAAACAAGCTTCTGAGGACCGGTTTCTGGCATTCCAGCCGTCTCCAGCCCGGCTTGCTTGAATCCAGTGGCAAAGTGAGCAAGGGACTCATGTCTGAGCATACCCTGCCACACCTATGGCGGCCAAAAGCGGTACAAAAGCCACACTAGTAAGGGCATTTTTCAATGCCTTTTACCGCCATGGAAAGGATGCGGAGTCTACCTGCGGGGGCCCGTTGCTGGCCCCCAGGGACTCCGGGGGTGTGCATATGGGGGGTACCTATGACACCCCCCTGCATTTCAAAGAACAACGTGGCAGGCACCGCGTGGTGCCTGTCACGTTGTGCTTTGAAATGCACAACATGTATTCTTAGCGTTGCGGTGCGCGGTGCGCGGTGCATTGAGCACCGCCCGCCGCAATGTTAAGAATACAGGATGCGCCCTGGCGGGCGTATCCTACTTTCCCCCACGGGACCCCCGCCCTTATGGCGGGCGGTCCCTTTCCACAAAGGGTCCGCCCGTCATCCTAATGAGCCCCAAAGTGTTGGATAGCAAAGGGTTAAAATGTACTATTTCCACTCGAGTCAGTGCAACAGTAGGGGAAGTGTTGGATAGCGGAGAGGTAAAAATTACTATTCCCGCTACAGTGAGTGCAACAGAAGGGAAAGTGGTGGATAGTGGAGGGGTGAAAATAACTATTTCCTCTCCAATGAGTGCAACAGTAGGGAAACTTTTGGATAGCGGAGGGGTAAAAATTATATTGAGTCTAACAGTAGGGAAAGTTTTGGATAGTGGAGGGGTAAAAACTATTGTTCCCACACCAATAAGTGCAACAGTAGGGAAAGTGTTGGATAGCGTAGGGATAAAAATTACTATTCCCACTCCAGTGAGTGCAACAGAAGGGAAATTGTTGGATAGCAAAGGGTTAAAAATTACTATTCCCACTCCATTAAGTGCAATAGTAGGGAAAGTGTTGGAAAGTGGAGGGGTAAAAATAACTATTCCCTCTCCAATGAGTGCAACAGTAGGGCCACTTTTGGATAGCAGAGGGGTAAAAATTATATTGAATTAACAGTAGGGAAAGTTTTGGATAGTGGAGGGGTAAAAATTATTGTTCCAACTCCAATGAGTGCAACACTAGGGAAAGTGTTGGATAGCGTAGGGATAAAAATTACTATTCCCACTCCAGTGAGTGCAACAGTAGGGAAAGTGTGGATAGCGGTGAGGTAAAAATTACAGTAAGTGCAACAGTAGGGAGCGTTTTGGATAGCGGACAATAAAAATTACTATTCCCTCTCCAATGAGTGCAACAGTAGGGAAAGTGTTGGATAGCGTAGGGGTACAAATTACTATTCCCACCACAGTGAGTGCAACAGAAGGGAACGTGTTGGATAGCGGAGGGGTACAAATTACTATTCCCACTCCAATGAGTGCATCAATAGGGAAAGTGTTGGATAGGACAGAGGTAAAAATTACAGTGAGTGCAACAATATGGAAAGTGTTGGATAGCGGAGGGATACATTTAATATTCCCACTCCAGTATGTGCAACAATAGGAAAAGTGTTGAATAGCGGAGGGGTAAAAATGACTATTCCCACTCCATGAAGTGTAACAGTAGTGAAAGTGATGTATAGCTGAGGGGTAAAAATTACTATTCCCACTCCAATAAGTGCAACAGTAGGGAAAGAGTTGGATAGCGTAGGGGTAAACATTACTATTCCCACTCTAGTGAGTGCAACAGAAGGTGTTAGATAGCCGAGGGGTAAAAATATATATTCCCACTTCAATTAATGCATCAGTAGGGAAAGTGTTGGGTAGTGGAGGGGTAACAATTACTATTCCCACTCCAGTGAGTGCAACAGTAGGGAAAGTGTTGGATAGTGGTGGGATAACATTTACTATTCCCATGCCAATCAGTGCAACAGTAGGGAAAGTGTTGGATTGTGGAGCGTTAACAACTAATATTCCCCCTCCAGTCAGTTCAAAATGAAAAACAAACAAAATATTAACTAAAAAAAAATATTTCCCCAACAAAAGAAAAATATATAAACATGTTAAAAATGAAAATACTAATATATTTAATATTTAAAAAAATATATTATAATGTTAAATACATATGACAAATACCTACAAATATTATATTAAAGAAAATAAAACATTATTTTCAAACAAATTAATAACATTTAGTATTTTTATTTCTTACCCTATAACACTACTAAATTCACAACCCACATCTAAATTAAAAAAAATGACTTCCATAATTAACATGATGAATTACGAATTAAAGACATATTATTAATTTAAAAACAAATTAAAACTCATAAAAATTAACTTCCCACAATTTACCCCTATAATCACCACAACCCACAGCTAAAATAAACTGAAAAAATTAATTACACGTTTAAAACTAATTTTCAATTAAAAATCTAATAGTATTTAACAACTAATTATAAAGTAAGTAAAACTAATTTACTCCCCACCCTTTAGCCCTATGAAAGTAAAACTCACACACAAAAAATTACCCTAATTAAATTTCAATTAATTAATTATTATTAATTAGCAACTAATTATTATTAATTAAACATAAATTACTTCCCACCCTCTACCCCTATAAACCCCACAACAAACATCTTAAATTAATTAGACAATTTCCGTATTTAATTTCCAATTAATTAATATTAATTAACACCTACTTATTAATTAATTAAACATAAATTGCTTCCCACCCTTTTGCCCCTATAAACTACAAAACAATTACACAATTACCATAATTAATTACCAATTAATTAATTATTATTAATTATCAACCAATAAATAATTAATTATTAATAAATTACTTCCCACAATTAACACTATAAATTAACACTATAAAATCTCAATTAAATAAATATTAAATAAATATTAATAAATATTAATTAATACAAAATAATAATTAATGTATTATAATTAAATTACTTCCCACTCAATTCCCCTATAAACCAACAACCTGCTATGGAACTAAAAAACTCAAAATGTATCTAAAATAAAATTGATAACAACTAAAAATATAACACATATATATTGAAAAACTTAAACAATTATCATACAAAAAAGTACATCACATATATTTAAACTATATACTGAAATACATAACACGAATTACAATATTGATATGTTAAACAACTATATTTTTGCAAACGATATTAATGACTTCTATATTTTTAAATTCAATATTACTTACTATCAAATCGACCTTGACAGTGATGTTCTTGCACTCAATATTTCCACTCCATGATATTTCCAACTCCATATTCATGTAGTTCGAAATTTTTGGCCTCAATGTTCTGTCTCATTACCTGCATGAGGCAAGCCGCCAAGCAATTTTTGGTTGAGTTCTGGCCTCGAGAGGGAGGCAGTTAAAAAACCTGAGTAAAGGGGAAATGTGGCCAAAGCGTCTAGTACCAGTTATCAATCTAGCTGCAGTGTTGAGGGTTGCTTTGAACAGTTTAAATATTAAAAAGTTTAAATATATTTTGGGATTTTCAATCATTTTGTTTTCAAGTATTAGAATATCAGTTTCTCAAAATAAAAGATTTTCTATCAAATATGCACATTCCATTTGGAAAAAAAATCACTTAAATAAATGTCTTTTTCTTGAAAAGTGTCCTTATTTATTACGGCAGTGAAAACCCTCTGAATTAAATACTATGCTGAGCTGCATTTCTGGGAGCTACTACCAGGGTACTGACGAGCAACGAACTGCTAACTATAAGTGGTGAATTACTGTGGTATTATTAGTTCAAAACGTTGATGTTGTCATTCACAAACAGAGATGTTTTAAGGCATGGGCAAAGTGGGCTCTGACCCAGGGCCCCAAGCTTTCAGGGGGTCCCCGATAGACCCAGTTCTGTTCTGCAGAGAGGCTTTCCCTGATCACCTTGAATACTTTTTAAACAGATTTTTTTAAATACGGTTCTCTTTTAATTTATTTGTAATGTGGGTGATGTGTTAGAGTCTCGATTACAAACATTTTGCAGAAAAATGTTGTGTTTATGTTTCGTGGAACATCCCTAAAAAAGGTACTTTTAGATCAAAACAGGACCTCACATATGAGAAATGGGAAGGTGTCACCGAGATTATTTGCACTAATATTTGTGTGTTGCTGCTGTGTTACAATATTGAAAACAAACAAGACTATTTCTGAAATTTAGATGTAAACACATTTAGAATGTCAGTGACCTTGCTAAAGAGGGACTGAAAGAGCTGAAATTAGATAATAAATTCAAAGCTTTTCCGAACAGGGCCCTCCTAAATAGGTTTGGTCCTAGGCCCCCAAAATCCTTAAGATGTCCCTGTTCACAAATTCAACTAGTTATAACATTACTTTAACCTTTTTTCAGTGAATTTCTAAGATTATTTTAAAAAACAAAAATAGATCTTTTCATCACACCTAACAATAACATTACTTTAACATTAGTTTTTTTCAATGAATTTCTAGTTTTTTAGTTACCATGGGACCCCATCCCTCAGGGTCATTAGTTTTTTTTTGATGAGCCTTCTTAGGCCCCATCCCTCAGGGTCATTAGTTTTTTTGATGAGCCTTCTTAGGCCCTTGGGACCCTACCCCCAGGGCTATTTCTAAAAAGGAAGTCATGGGGGGGTAGGGCAGCCATCCTCCCTGAGCTTCTTCAGGCCCTGGGTACCCCATCTCCAAGAGCTGTGTAAGGGGAGGGAGCGAGCAGTGCCCCCCCCCCCCTCCGTGAGCTGTTATCGGCCCAAGAACCCCATTCACCGGGCCACATTATTACATAAATGGAAGGGGGCATATGCAACCCCCTTCCGTGGAACGATTTTGGCCCTATTTTGACCCTATTACCTTGGGACCAGTGACACTTGCAGGGGAAGGGGCATGAGACCCCCCCCTCCCCAGACCAGTTTCAACCTCTAAGATCTTATCTTTAGGGCCTAGCAACATTTTTGTTGGGAGAGGGGTGACACGGTCACCCTCCCCAAGTCTCTCTCAGCCACAGGGACCCCATCCCCTGGGGCCTTGTGACATTTAGCAGGGCACAGGGGCAGGCGGCCTCCCTACCTGGGCCAATTTCGGCCCGGGACCCTAAACATAAAGGTGGGTGCACTTGTGCCCACCCAGGGCACCCAGCATAGTCTCATGGAGGGTCTTGGGGGAGCTCCAAGGCCCAAGCCAGCATATAAGTGCGGGCAGGGAAACAGACCAAACGTATGCTCCCTGTGGGCAGGAGCATTTTTTAAGCTCCCGTCTGCTGGGAGAGACTAGGGGGCTGATTATTGGCAGACTTCCTCCGCCCGCCTTAGCCCCGAGAAATGGGGCCACCCGCAATGCATGTGGCGATCCCGCACACACAATTGGGATGCGCCCACCACACTGGTGGGCGTATCCCACATTTTTAAAATTGAGGCGGGAGGTGCTGAAAGCATCGTCCGTCACAATGCAAAAAATGCAAGTTGTGCATTTGAATGCACAACGTGACAGGCACCGCGCGGTGCTGCCACGTTGTACATGTAAATGCAGGGTACCCCCCATGTGCCCTCCCCCACCCCCCCCCAATACTCTGGGGGCCCGCGATGGGCCCCCGAAAGCAGAATCTGCATGCCTTTTCGTGGCGGCAACGCCGCCACAGAAAGACATTTTTACGCCAACATACTAATATAGATGGCGGTGTCTAGCAGACACTGCCACCATATTAAACCCTTCTTCCCGTCCACTGCGGTACCCCCGCCTTACTAATATGACGCACACATTCACATAGTTTAGTTACTAATACATGTATTAAGTGAGACACTTTAAATTACTCACGTAGACAGACAGTCAGACAGCTACTAAATCCTCCATCCAGACAGGTATATATCCACTTATTCTTCAATACAGATTGGTATATATATTATACATATTTAAATTTCAAACTAAACCACATTACCTGGATGATGTCATCTGTGATGTCATTTGAGATGTCATCAGTGATGGCATCAGTGATGTCAATGACCATGTCATGAATGATGTAATATGTGACATCATCAGCAGTGCATTGCGGGTGCGCAAGTTATCGTTAGCAGAACTAACTATAACGGAGGAATTTCTATGGTTTTGTATGAGTGAAATGTCCAGCTAACTATAACACCCCTGAAACCTATGGTTTTTTCTGCGAATTTCTAAGGTTTTTAAATGCTAATTTCTAAATATTACATCTCTGAAACCTATGGTTTTTTCAGTGAATTTCAAAGGTTTTTTAAATGCTAATTTTTAAGTGTAATAGTAGTTATAGCAATTTTTTTGTACTGATTTTCTACAGATTTGTAACTGTTCCTTTATAAATATTGAATTCATTAAATAACATTATATATTTTTATGAAAATTGCAAAAAAAAAAATTGAAAAATTCTAACTGAAATATTGTTTAATTTTAATATATTTTTATTATTTTCTTGTTTTTCCAAAAAAATTTCGGAGTCGCGCACCCAAAGCGCACACATCATGGTGGGTGCACGGATTCTAGCCGCCATTTTAGAAAAAATGTGAAGGATCCGCGTTTGGTGTGCGACGGCTGCATGTTTTTCAGTTACATCATATACATTTAAAATTACGTGATGTGCGCAATTGGTATGCGACCAGTCCGCAACTCCTGCTCCTACGCATTTACGTCAAATGCGCATTACGGTACGCGACGCTTGTGCTGGGGCAGGTCCCGCGTGACGTCATATATGTGCTGGGGCGCACTGGGTGTGTGACTCCCGCAAAAAAAAGCATAATCTAAAATGATATGTATGTGTCTTTAATATACATATTAGGACAAGAGATTATCTAAGATATTCAAAATATATATATATTTGTACTCATAATAAACTTTATTATTTTTAAATATTTTCGTTTTATAACTTTTATTCGATTACAGTTTTTATAATCATAAAAAGTACATAGTTTAAAAGAACAGTTAAGACATTTCAACGTATACATAGAAAAGGGAAAGGAATTTTTTAAGAAGTGCTTAAGAGAGAGCATGTTACATAAGTGCTTCAGTTAAGTTTGTAAGTTTATGTCGAATTAAAATAGAGGCTTTTAAGAACATTGCCACAGATTTGGCTATATGCTGAGAGTTCAAACATTGCAGGAACAGAAAAGCTAAATAGCACTGTCTATGACCAGCGGATCGAAGAAGTGGAAGTATCCAAAATTTGCGAGGGGTTTTGTAGTATTTACAGAAAATAATAATATGAATTGTTGTTTGTTGAGATATACCATCACATGGACAGTTCATGAGCGAGCGGGACCAATTGTGAGTTTCAGGAAAGGAAACCAAACGAAAAAAGGTATTAAAGCGGAATCTTGTTAATAGAAATTTTTCCTGGTTTGACAGGAAAAACGAAAGGTAGAGTTGCATTCCTTTAAGGGGTTGTATTGCACAAATCTGGGTGTTAGAAGGTTTCATGATCTCCGCCTGATTTCTCAGCTCTCTCAGGTGGGTCAAGCACATCGATTTTAACTGCTGCCTGGAAATGTCTTCGACAGAAGGAGGATCATCAAAATAGGAGTTACGGCCTAGATCGTAAAAACAGTTCCGAACGAAGACCAACCAGGGAATCTTATGCCAGTTTGTTAGGGCTAGACAGTCTGTGATCAGAGATCGTGTCAAGTGGCATTCAGGTTTCGCCCATATTCGTTGCCACAATAAAATCGGTTGCGAACGGATAGTGTCTACTATGTAGTCCATGCCAAGCTCGGCATGGGAAGCAAAATTCGGGGCGCTTTGGGGGAGGGCCAGGAGATATTTGATGAAAGTATTCTCAGTTATTTGAAGGTGATCAATATGGCCATGTCCCCACACGCCTGCTCCATAAGTGGCCACACTGTGGCATTTTGCGTAGTAGACTTTCAACAGCTCTGGAGGAGCAGGTTTCCCGAGTTTTCTCGAGAAGGACATCAGGGCCGATGTTGCGCGCCGAAAAAGGAGATTTCTGGTAATCGTAGCTTGACGCCAATTCAGAGCGTCGTCCACAAGAATTCCGAGGTATGGGTACACAGATGTTCTTTCCAACTTTGTATTGTCCACTAGTATTGGTTTTGGTTTTTTAACCCTAGGGCCAATATACATTGTGAAGGTCTTTTTTATATTAATTTTGAGGCCAAGTGAGTCCATAAAAGTGCTGTATTTGTTGATTTGCTTCTGAAGTTGATTTAATGTGCGGGCCAGAATAACAGAATCGTCTGCGTATAGCAGTGTTGGTATTTGCCGCTGATTTATCAGGGGTAGATCCTGGCTCCCTTCGAGCATAGCCTGCTCTAGTCCATTGGTGTAGAGGTTGAACAGGAAGGGAGCCAGTACACAGCCCTGTCTGACTCCTTTTGTTATTGCGAATGAGCGGGACAGCTCACCGTTGGTACCAAATCTGACTCGCCCGGAAGCATTTGAATATAGTTCGCGGAGGAAAGCTATTAGGGAAGGATCCACTCCTAGATCACTGAGAATTTTCCAAAGTTTACCATGTTGGACGCAGTCAAATGCCGCACTCAAGTCGACATAGACGAGGAAGATGTTACCTCCTTTGGCGCCAGCATATTTCCCAGCCAGGAGTGCAATGTTCAAGGCCTGTTCCACGGTCCCGAGCCCCTTCTGGAAACCATATTGCAGGTCAGTCATGATGTTATTTTCCCGGGCCCAAGATTGCATTCGGTCCAGGAGCACTCTACCTGCAATTTTACCCATGGAGTCCAGAAGGGAGATTGGCCTGTAGCATGCTGGGTCATTACGGTCACCTTTTTTGAAGATGGGCAGTAAGATTGAGGTTGACCAGGAAGGAAAAAGACCATCCGATGCTACTGCTTCCAGGACCTGTGTGATTATCGGTGACCAGAGTTCTATATTGTGTAGAAAAATGTCCATTGGGACTCCGTCTGGCCCCGGAGCCTTTCCTGATTTGGATGCCTTAATTGCTTTAACAACTTCGCTATGAAGAAAATGAATATTTATCGGGAAGATGTTGTTTTCCGATATATGGAATTCACTTGGATCTGATCCTTTTTCGGTGGCACTTTGTAGGGGTGGGCCAAAGATTTTGGAAAAGTGCATGACCCAGTCGTCTTCAGTGACAGCTACGTCCAGGTGTTGACCTTTTGCGTTTTCGGCCAGAAAAGGAGATCTTAAGACTTTCCAAAATAGGGCACTGTCCTTTCTTTGCGAGCTATCGTGAAGTTGGGACCATAGCTCTTTCTTGATTTCTTTTTTGCGTTCCCTTCTGGCTAAGGTATATAATTTCCTTAAGTTGGTGATTTCCGATTGGTTTCTTGAGGGTCTATGTAGGGCTTCTTTTAGGTTCGAAAGAGTTTTACGGCAAGCTGAATCGAACCATCTAGTAGTAGGGGCCTTCATATTCTTTACTTTGACAAAGAGTTCTTTACCAATTGCCTCCAGGATAATTTTAAAGTTATTAATAATAGACTGAGGTGTAGTGTCCAAGGATAGACATTCTTGTATCCAGAGCTTGGATTTTTCCAGAATTTTCTCTGTTACTGCCACCGGGTCGATTTTAGCCCATTTGATTGTATAGCCATTCAATTTGTTTATAACTAATGTGTTCTGGTTTAAAAGACTCGTTTTTATGGAATGTGCTTTGGTCAATTTTGGAGTAATTATTACGCTTATTGGGTAATGGTCGCTCATAACATTTGTCCCTGTTTCAAATTTAGTTAATTGTCCCTTGAGTGAGTGAGAGGACAATATATAGTCTATGGTAGTTAAAAATCCTCGTCCGTGAAAAGTGGGGGAAAAGTCTTTCTGAGGCTCTGCTATCTCATTTGCAAAGTCCAAATCTAAAGAAAGTATAATTTCATTTAGTTTGCTTCCACAGGACGAGTGAACAAAATGAGGCATAGGAGTACCGAGTTCGTTATGCAATCCACAGTTGCCATTCCTATGGTTAGGACAGAGTGAGAGATTAAAATCACCACCCCATAGTAGATGTACTGTATCAGAATTTGATTCGGTCATCAGGGATAACAGGAAAGTGGCAATCTCCTCTAAAATTGTGAGACAGTCTGTTGTACTTGAGTTATTATAGTAGTTGATGAGTACATAACTAGAGCCATTAGTGAACTTTATTTGAACGATTTGATGTGATGGGGACTCTTTTAGAATTTTGATGGATAAGAAGGGAAGAGTATTGGCGACGTAGATCACAAGACCTCCCTTAGGCCTTCCCAGAGCTCCCTGTATTGCTGGAGTGAAAAAAGTTTTATATCCCGTTATGTGATTTGCAGTGGTGGACCATGTTTCCTGGAAACATAATACTTGATGTTTCCTTACTGTCTCGGACCAAGAGTCTAAATTAAGTTTAGAAAGCAAGCCTGCAACGTTCCAGAACAGTATAGAGAGGTTTAGTGTATTGGGGAGAGAGGATAGTTGTGTAGTGGGAGGTTCACTTAAAAGACTCTCTATTGGGGTCAGAGGAGGGTTATTTGTAACCCTCAAATTGGTTGGTTGGTGAAAAGATGGATCTAAACTCTCTGTGTGGGTGGGCAGAATTTTGGTTGTGGGCGTCAGTCCGTTGTAAATATGAGGATGGGTGTCTATGATAGACTCAAGGTGGGAATTAATGATGATCGAGGGAATTTGTTGTGGCTGACTTACAAGTTTGATGAATGAAGAAGAATGTGATCTATGATTCGACTGAGAGGGGATGCTGTGGGCTTGGGCATTCTTTCTCTTGAGTTTTTGGGGTCTTAACGGTCAATCAACCATCTCAAGACAGTCGTAACGATTTCTTGTTGGGAAACCCTGACAGCCCTCCAGTGGATGATAAGGTCTACCTTGCCAGGGCTGGTTTTGCCATTCTCTAGTTCTATCTCTATTTCCACGGCCATAGCTAAATCCCACATGTTTCCATTGATCCTCTTGGGGATGCTGCCAGTTTGGGATGGGGGTGTATTGATAAGAGTTCAGTGGAGGATAGAAAAAAGAAAGGTGCTGGACGGCTATTCCACCTTTCTTCTCCAAAGAAGGCCAAGAACAGATGTGATCCACGGTAGATGGATCCCTGCAAGTTACTATAATGCAGTCTCCACGGATCGACTTGGGTTCGTCCCCTATCCATACTACTCTGCGGGCAGTAGAAATCCCTCCAGAGAGGTATGGTTCTAGTGGTCTGTTTATGCTTAGCCACTGCATGACTTTATTTTTAAGAGACCAAGCTGTTTCTGTCATATCTTCCGTTAATTCGGGTACACCTGTGAGGATGATTGTGTATGGGGTAGCCTCCGGTGGAAGATGGAGTGGGCGCCTGAACCTTGGTGCCTTTTTGGATGTGAACAGAGGTTTTTTCTCTGATAGTTTGGGGGAAGTGGGTGCCGGTTTGTTTGTTGGATGGACTGTGGTTACTTTATCTGGTAATTTCCCGGTTTTAGCTGTTTTTTCCGGGCCAGTAGTAGAAGTATGTTGGGATAGCTCAGTATTGGATTTAGTCTTTTGTACGCTAGGGGTTTGAACTTGCCGGTTTTGTACTTGAGAGTTAATGTTTGGTTTTTTGGAAGGTGGAATGACCAGGACTGGTTGTTTGGTAGCTGTTGGTGGTTGTTGATGGTGGGATACTTTTGAGGGGTGGGTGGCGTTTTGTATCCCTTGGTTAGTTAATCGTCTGTTGGTTGTGCTAGAATGTGTTTGTGATAAAATTGCTAGTTGGGCTTCCAGATTTCTTATACTGATTTGTATGGGTTTGAGCTGTTGTGAAAGTAGATCCTTGATAAGGATAAGTAATTGCGATGATGTTTTACAAGTTTTACAAGGATTATCTGTGTCCTCAATAAGGATAGAAGGTGGTAAAAGGTTGTTTTCTACTGGGGTGGTTATCGTTGAATGCCTGGGATGTAGTAGCTGTTTAGATCGATTCCTCCCAGGTTCCTTCTCTGGACCTATAAGAGGAACAGAAACTGTTGTATTTGCAGGTGGGTTGAAGTTAGTTTGTTTGGGAATGGCTCCTTCCCTTAAACCTCTGAGGTGTTTATCTATAGTTGTTTCTAAGCTTTGACATGCTTCTAGGTCCGGGGTAGCCTCTAGGCCATCGGATAGTAATGATTCTGATTGTGTTACAGATAAATCAACAGAGCATGGCACTGTGTTGACATCGACAGTTGTCACAGGTAGGGACAGGGAACTTATGGATAGAGTTTGCTGAATAGGGGAAGCTGCAGATGCTAAGGGGCCCAGGGACGAACGTTTGGCTTTCGTGAGTTTGAGAGATAATCGTTTAGCGTTCATCAGGTCGAGTGATACTCTACGCTCCAGAATAGTTATGCTTTGGTCGATGACCTCTGTAGTCCTTGAGATAAATTGGTCTATTGGGCCAGTGATTTGGGCTAGTGACTGCGCGTTTTTTGTTTTACTTCTGGTTCTCCCAGGCATGGTCGACATAGAGAAAATCCCATAGGGAAAAAACGGGGGACGTGCAGGAGTGAAGAGTCAAGGGGGGTTGCCCGGTCCGGTCTCTATCGGGCACTAACGGGCAACAACGGGCCCGCCCTTGGCCCGGGCTTCGCCCCGTGCTCCGCCCCGCGCGCGTCCCGTGTCGCGGGTGAAGTGATGGTGATTATGTACTTATCGGCGGTGGGCGTGTCCGTGGGCGTGGCCGCCGGGGGAAGAGGAACCAGCTGAGCAACGTGGAGATTGCTGGTCCTCGCAGTCCCCCGGCTTGCTGCTGGTGTTTTCCCAAGCCTCTTACCCTGGGGACTCTAGCTGGGAGCGTCAGGGGAGGCGGCAGCCAGAAGAGCAGATTTCTGAAGTTGCGCGGACCTTCACTCCGTCCTGGACGCAACAGGCAGCAGAGTTCTACAAGGCAAAGTGAGTGGCACTGAGTGGCCATTTTTAAATATATTTTCACTATGTCGTGTCAGGTGCATGCTTCGTGAGCGCAGAGTGCGTGGATCCCATGTGACCTCCAAAAAAAAGATTTCATTGGTTCATAACATTTCCCACTGTAACTATTGAAGGACCCCCACGCATTTTTAACCATTCTTGTTGGAGCATCTTCGGAGAGACATCTCTTTTCCTACAAGAACCCTTTTTTGCAAACAAAATGGCATCTGGACAGCAGCAGCAGCAGAAGGAAGTATATTCTGAAGACAAATTCTTGCAGGAGGCACCACGTCCATAGAGGTCGGAATCTGTTGTGTGGAAATTCTGGAGAGAAGACAGTAAATGCGAGAAAGGTAACATGCAAAATTTGTGACCCAGTCCTGTCAGGAGGCAGTGAAAAAAAAATACTCTTGTTGCACTGCTTCTATGTACAAGCATCTCCTGACCACATATCCTCTCAATCTTGCTCGGGAGGAAATGAGGCGAGCTGCTTTGAATCCCTCTCTTGCTGTGGCAAGTACGTCTGGAGCGTACTGAGGAACACCTGCAATGGACATTAGGCCAGAATTCGCCTTTCTTGAGCAACATTGCGTGAAGTGTGAGAAACCTATATGCTTTGGTAAGCAGTCGTTGGATGCAGTTTGTACTGCACAGCCCAACCACCTCTGTTAATTTTTTTTGTTTTTGTTTTTAGAATGATGAGTAATTCCAAATCTTTCCTGTTTTATCCGTTCTTTTTTTGTTCATTTTTTGAAAAAACTATTCAAAAAATAAAAAAAAATCAAAAAACTTTTTAAAAAAATACAAAAGAAAAAAGAAGAAAAAAAAATCTCTTATCAGAACTACCTTTTCTGGTTAAAGGAAGAACTATAATTGCAAGGTAATGTGTGAAAGTTTGGTTGAATATATGTATACAGCATGATTGACTGAAATAATGCATTAGTAGTGTATGGTGAGTTTATAGGTGAAGATTTATCAGGAAGTACTGCAGCGTGACACTGCAAGCTCTTTATCTGCACTGCACTGTGGCACTTCCGAAGCACAGGGATGTGATATATGTACATGAATATGTTGCACCCTGATGTTTCTTTCTGCACTGCTGCACAAACTACACCCATTCGGTGACACAGGCACCCTTGCACCATGGTGCAAGGATGTATGTGTCATGCGGAGATTGTTTTTGAGCAGGAAAGGACACCTTCCTGCACAAAAACAATCAGTAAAGGCATTTTCCTCTTTCAATGTATGCTGTGGAATGCAGCATGCGTTGAAAGAGGAAAAAATAAGGAGAAATGAAAACAATTCTCCTCGTTGCGCCTTGCTACACCAACTCTATGATGGCGCAGCATTCACAAACATCTCCAGATTTACGATTTCTCATAAATCTGGAGATGTGTCTTGTTCTATGGGTGTAGCGTAGGAACACCCACAGCAACACCTATGGAACGCCCCTTCAAAGCAAAGTTCTGTGTATGAAGGGGTCGTATTTACAAGGAGAGGAAAAACCATGCAGGGTGGCTTTTCCTCTCCTTGTAAATATGAAGGAGTGCCTGGCGCCATCACTACGTTACAAATAGTGACGTAGTGGTGGCGCAGGGTGCTTGTAAATCTGCCCCATAAGTGCTTAGGTATTGGCAGACTGATACAACAAGATCATAGTGCTAGATGGGTGATTGAAGAATTGCATGAGACTGACAAGAGGTATCCTACGCTGCAAGGGAACTACTTCAGTATTTAATGGAGTGGACCAATAGTATGTATCTGCTTAGAGATTTGTAGGGATTATGCACAGAATATGTTATGTGTACTTGTGTTGGTGCCTAGCTCATTTTATAAGAATACCACTAGTAACTGGAATGATGACAGTGCTGCAAACAGAGTGAACACTTAATTTATAAGTGCTTACGTATTGGTGGAAATATAGGATAAGTAAATAGTGGTAGATAAGTGATTAAAGAAGTGCATGGGACAGGCTGGACGATTCCTACACTGCTTGAGTACTAACTGGGTATTTAGAAGAGTGTATCAATAGTATGTAGCTAGTTAGAGGTCTTCTTGGATAGTGCACAAAATATAATAGCTGTACTTGTGTTAGTAGCTAGGACATTCCATAAGTTCATGACTAGTAACTAGAATAATTACAGTATTACAAACAGAGTGTATAGTGAATTTATAAGTGCTTAGGTATTGGTGGAGTAATAGGATAAGTATATCGTGCTGGATGGGTGATTGGAGAAATGTATTGTAGTGTAGTTCCTATATTCCCAATAGGCTCTGCACATTGGAATAGTATATCCTATAGATTAGACGTAGGACTGAGGTCGACTAAGTCTCTATTAAATATACTAAACTTAATAGTGAGTGCCAACTAGCTCAGAGGTCAGTAGAAACTTTCTCGAATACACAAGAAGGGATTAGTTTCTGACAACCGTATAAACATGACAACTTTGTTTCCCAAGAATAAGAAATATATCTCTAGAGTCGCGGAAATAATAGATAAGTATTTCACTTAGTCAATCGTGCATGCTTCCTTTCAACAGAGGTGCAGAGACAGAGAGAGACAGGTGTTTTCAATAAAAGAGGCTTTATTTCTCATGCAAGTAAAGGGAACTACTACAATCTTAAAGCAGGCTGCAAAGTATAATGCGTACAGCCCCTAATATTATAAAATAATACTGTAAAAGCATTGTATGGTTTCTAAACCATATATAAATACATACATAAATAAAAATGGCTAAAAGTACTCAACTGGTGCTTCTAAAATACGCCTACCCCAATGTACCTAACCTAGGACTAGTACGAGGGAGGAAGTAAGTGTGGTGTAGCATAGGTTTTAGTTTTCTTTGCCAAGAATCTATCTAAGATTTCTCTTAGGGTCTAATCAGCTCCAAACCTTAGTTTAGAATGAAGGAGGTCTTGTATCTCTGTCTCGGACTCGATTTCCCAACACCCCGCAAGGGGTGCTTGGAAACACTGGAGCAGGATTCTCAGCGAGAGAAAGTACAGCTTCTCGATCAGTGCATCAGCTGGAGGGTCGGCTTCCTTCAGCACTTGCTGTAGCGAGCTGCGTCGGGCAAGTAGATAGTCGAGCTGCTCCGAACCACTGTGTGTTTGCTAGAGCAAGTGAAGGCATATTTATACCTTGAAGGTGGCTGGTTTGACGTAAAGCCGGGCATAATAACACCGGTAAAGAACCCCAAGGGAATAGTAGTTCTTTGTAAACTTTAGGAATTCTTGGACAAATCAATATTCAAGCAAGGGAAGGTCTCTGACTGCTTAAGCCGATTTTCCAAGAAATCGTGGTGACGTTTTGGTAGTGGAAGTTGCCATGCCTGTATTTGGACTGCATGGGCCATGTCTAAATAAGGGAATGATTTCTATGCCTATATTAGGGCAATGTGAATTGTACCTATATAAGGGCATGAATCAGGGAAAATTCGCTCAGATCCTAAAACCCCATACAACAGCATGGGACAGACAGGAGGATTTCTACACTGCACAGGTACTAACTGGGTATTTAGAAGAGTGTAACAATAGTTTGTAGCTGGTTAGAGGTGTGCATGCATAGTGTACAAAATATTGTACCTGCACTTGTGTTAGTGACTACGCCATTCCTTAAGTATACGACTAATAACTGGAGTAATTTCAGTGTTGCAAAGAAAGTGCGTGCTGAAATTTTAAGTGCTTAGGTTTCGGTGGAGTGATAGGACACGTAGATAGTGCTGGTTGGGTGAATGGAGAAGTGCATGGAATGGACAGAAGGATTCCTAGACTGCATATGTACTAACTGGGTATTTAAAAGAGGGTATCAATAGTATGTAGCTGTTTAGAGGTCTGTATGCATAGTGCACAGAATATTGTAGCTGTACTAGTATTGGTGTGTCTATGGTTTCGAGTATGGTAGTCTGTATTTTAGGGTGTGAGGAGGTGCATCACATGATCACGTGGATGATGTCAACAGTGATGTCATCAGTGATGTCACTGACCATGTCATGAGTGATGTAATATGTGATGTCATCAGCAGTGCACTGCGGGGGCGCGAGTTATAGTTAGCACAAATAACTATAACATCCGAATTTCTCTTGTTTTGTACAAGTGAAATGTCCAACTAACTATGACGTCCATGAAACCTGTTTTTTCAGTGAATTTCTGAGGTTTTTTAAATGGTCATTTCTAACTATAATGTCCCTGCAACGTGTGTTTTTTTCAGTGAATTTTATATATATGTTTTTAATCTCCTCTCAATCTTACAAGGAAGGAATCTGCACTCAGGTTGTAGTTTGGCAGTGTTAATCTGCAAAGGACGTGATCCACACTTTTCGGCTCGTCCAAACCTTGATAACGATACAAGATGTCATTGTAGCCTCCTTATTTAAATGTACAAATGCCTAAAGCTGCCAACATTAACAAAGGACTACATATTACTTTAATCCAAAAAGCTGGCAGCCATATTGGCCTGGTCACAATGTGAAAATTCAGTAATTTATACAATAAAGAAAAGAAAACAAGTGTTAATATGCACACAATTTCATTTCAGCATATCTTTCCCCATGACCGCCATACCTGTATGTTCGTCAACGTGACTTATTCATAATAAACATACTTAGGATTGCAAACAACTACATAAACAATGGACTACACATTACTTCAAAGTGAAAGGCTATCGCCATATTAATCTGGGCATGTTGCGTTCTTACACGAAAGAAAAGAAAAAAAAAGGGTGTTACTATTCACACACTATCCCTAAATAAAGTTTGAGCGATTATAGTTCCATTATAGTTCCATTCCATTCACAGCTCATTTGAGATGTCATGAGTGATGTCATGAGTGATGTAACTTACCATGTCATGAATGATGTAATGTCTGAGGTCATTATTAGTACATTGCGGGGGTGTAAGTTACAGTTAGCTCAGGTAACTATAACTGCTGAAGTTCACTGGTTATGTATGAGTGAAATCTGAGTCTAACTATACCGTCCCTGTAATTTTTGTTTTTTACAGCAAATTTCAAGTTTTTATTTAACGTTAAGTAAGATGCATATCACAATGGATGGTGGGAGGTTGGAAGCAGGGCCTGGCATTGTGCTGCCCCCACCCAAGCTTGCTGCTCCTGCCTTCCCTTCTCCTAGCCATCCATTGTCCAAGTCCATGTCCCCACTCCTTTATTACAGCCCTGTGTTGCCGTTGTTCTGCCACTGGCCTTCCCGCCTTCTCTGAACAGTTAGCTTGCTGCTCCATCCACCCCCATCCACCTCCCACCTATCCTCTGTGTCTGAATCCATGGATTGGCCTCCTCCATCCTGCCATGCATGATCTGATGTGCTGCCACTGCCCTCCATTTAGCATGATGCACCAGTCCACTCCTCCTGCCCTCCGTTGCCCAATTCTATGCTCTATCATTGACCTCCTGCTTAGCCTCTGTGCTTAGCTTTCTGCCCCTATTCTCCTTCCCCTGCCCTTGGATGTCTGTATGCATGCCCTGCTCTATCATTTTTGCCCACCTTGTTCCGTGGACTTGCCACTCCTATCTACTCTAAGTGATCTGTTGAGCTGCCACTCCCCTCCCACCTGCCTAGCATTGTCAGATGACTGTAACTTGTCCCTGGCACCTCCACCCTGCCTTCCCACATCCCATGCCCCTATCCCCTTCCTCCTGTCCTCCATGGTCCATTTTACTGCAACGCCCTTCTGCCCTCCCATGTCTGTTGTGCTGCAACTGCTCCTCCTGCCTGCCCTGTGTGGTCTGTTGTGAGGCCCCTTCCCCTGAACTCTCTTGTCTGCGCCCGGGTCCTGACCCTCTCTTCTATCCTCCATGGTCCTTTGTGCATGCCACTGCACCCTCCTTCTTGCCCATCATAGCTATTGTGCTGCCACTAACCCTCCGGCTTGCAATACATGGTCTTCTGTGCTGCCACTGCCCCTCCTACCTTCCCTGTGTGGTCAGCTAGCTGCCCCAAAACCCCTCCCACCTTCCCTAATTGGTCTATGTGTATGTCATTATAGTCTCACTGTTGCTCTCCATGGTGTGTCTTGCTTCTAGTGCCCATCCTGCCTGGCCTCCATGGTCATCTTGCTGCTCCTGCCCTGTCCCCTTGCTCCCACTCCTCTGTTTCCATGTGCAGACACCTATTCCCTCCCTCCTGGCTTATCTGTTCCATTGTAATGCCCCTGATCCATCCCTCCAGCCATTTATGGTCCGTTATGCTGCAGCTATGTCTCCTGTCTGTCCATTATGGTCAGCTAGCTACCATTGCCTCTTTCCCCTCTGTTCTCTGTTGTCCATGCGCATGGTCCTGTCCCCTCCCTATTGCTTTCTATGTATTGTTGTGCTGCTCTCCTGTCATGCATGCCCTGTGTGGTGTATTGTGCTGCTGCAAACCCTGATGCCTGCCCTGTAGGGTCAGTTTGTTGCACCTCTCCATATCCCTCCTGTCCTCTGTTATACGAGTCCATGTCCCTACCCCAATTCCTCCTGCCTTGCATGATTCAATGTACCATACCTGCTAACATTTTGAACTTGGTAAGAGGGAGATTTTGAAAAAAAACTGGGGTATTGATTTTCCTCTTTGACTTACGTTGAAAAAGAGGAGATTGTAGACAGGAGACAGATCAAATAAACCCATTTGGGCTTAAAAACCTTGGATGTTTCCTGGCTAAATCGGGTCTGTTGGCATGTATGGTTGTACTACCACTGCCTCTTCCTTCTGCCCACAATGGTCTATTATATTGCCACAACCTCTCTTGCCAGTCCTGTTTTGTTGCCCCTGCCCCTCTTCCCACTGCCCTCCATAGTCTGTTGTGCTGCCACTACCCTTCCTGCCTGCCCAATGTGGTCAAATTGTTGCCTCTGCACCCTCCTACCTGCCTTCAATTTTCAGAGTCCGTACCCCTGGCCTCTGCCTCTCAACAGTATCCTAATGAACAACTAGATTGTTAACAGTCTATATTTATTACAAAAATGTGGAACGCCCGACGTCATCTTGATGTAATCAAAACTGTAATACCTAGAGCATTTCCTTTAGAAATTACATATATGAGAGGGTCTTATTTGCATCTAATTAGGGTTAGTGCTCTAAAAAACTAAAATGAGGACATATTTTCTGAGTTTTCAAATAGCAACAAAGCACTTTTAAATTATTTATTATCTTTATGTTGACCACTTGATTAAATGTTGCACTTAGGGGAGAGGATGTGGTGTTACTTTCAGAGCTGCAGACATTGCAACTGGGGAACCAGGTTGGAGTTTCTGCTTCAGCTCAACATTCTGTGATTCTGATCAAATCACTTAATCTCCTCATGTCTAAAACCAAAATGAATTTGTTCTTGTGTGATGTAACCAATGCTCATGTAAAGCACTCCAATACCTGACAAGTCTGCACTATATAAAACTGCAAAAACACAAAAAATAAAAAAGTGTTTTGCACACTTCTGTCATTGGGCTACTTGTGGGCTACATCTGGGTGATATGTGTGCTACATTTGAGCTCTTTTGTCTCTGGTGGCCATCTTGGGAGATCTATTTGTTATGAAGTTTTCTAATTTCCTCATTTAATGCAGTCTCCTCAGTAGGAAATGCTTTCAGTTTTTTACTTTGATTCCATCAAGAAGGTATTCAGATATGTCACACATTTGCCATGAATTCTGAATGTTAGCACTATAGTTGCTCATTAGAACACTTTAGTAAAGCTACTGCTCACCACGGAAGTCTGCTGCTGGTATTAAAACTGCATGTTTCAGTCTGCATGTCAGACTTGTTTAATGAAATAGAAGAGGATTTGAGAAGTCACTAAAAAGTGCCCTAATTGTTCTTTCTTCAGCACTAATCATAATTTCTATGGCAAAATGAACCCCCTCATTGCGTTCCTTTTTAAATTAAATGTTTTAAGTGTTATCAGTTCATTCCAATCAAGATGCCTTCAGGTGCGCCACACTTTTGTCATAAGTAAGAGAGTAAGTGCTCTAGTTGTTCTTAAGAACACTCTGGGACATTCTGGCATTGAGCTATACGTGGGCTATATCTGGATGATATTAGTGCTACATTTGGGCTCTTTTGTCTCTGGTGGCAATCTTGGGAGACTTATTTGTTATGAAGTTTCCTAATTTCCTCATTTACTGCAGTCTCCTCAGTAGGAAATACTTTCAGTTTTTTACTTTGGTTCCATCAAGAAGGCATTCAGATGTGTCACACATTTGCCATAAATTCTGAATGTTAGTACTCTAGTTGCTCAGTAGATCACTGTAGTACAGCTACTGCTCACCAGGAAAGTCTGCTGCTGGTATTCAAGGTGAATATTTCAGGCTGCATGTCAGAAAGAATTTTTTTATGAAATCGAAGAGGATTTGAGAAGTCAAAATGTGCCCTATTTTTTCTTTCTGCAGCACTAATCATAAATTCTATGGCAAAATAAACCCCCTCATTTTGTTCCTTTTTAAATTAAATGTTTTAAGAGTTACCACTTTATTCCAATGAAGATGGCTTCAGGTGTGCAATACGTTTGTCATAAGTAGGACTGTTAGTGCTCTAGTTGTTCTTTAGAACACTCTGGGAAGCTGCAGTAGAACACAAAGGAATCAACTGACAATCTCTGCCCTTGTTGGATGTACATGTTTTACTGAGAATGTCAGACTTCATTCTCACATGACTGAGAAAGATAATGTGAATTTACAGAAAATATGCTCTCACTTTAGCTTATAGATCACCTTCCAAACCTCTGTGGGAAAAGCATGAAAAATAGTTTTCTCTCAAACATGATTCATGATATCCCAGCAGAAGGCTTTTTCACATGGTAAAATCACCTTAGAACACACCACAATTCCTAAAATGAGTATGGTACCATCAACAAATGATTATAAAGTAACTAAAGTCTTAAAACCTTCTATTAACTGCAATGCTTTTTAATGAGGTGCTCTAATGTATATTGGTCCAAAGATGGCTTCCAACACTTCTTGGATGAGTGCTGACAGCCAATCAGAGATGAGATGTATGGTTAGGTTCCGCCCAGATATATATATTTCTTTTTCAATTGATATTTAAAAAACTACAGAACAGATTTACACCATTTAACAAAAAGGGCTCTTTCTAAACCAAGGGCTACCTTTTAGCCAAATTTGGTGTAATTCCGTTCAGCAGTTCGGGCTGTAGCTGTGTCTAAAGTTTCCTACGGAAAATTGCATGGAGACCCCCCTTTTTTCTGGGCCCCCGCTTGCCGAATCACCCCAAAACTTTCAAGGTAGGAGATGATGGAAGTGGGCCATAAGTTTTGAAAAATTCTGGAACGTTTGTCAATCGGCTCCAAATTATTGGGAATAGAATGTTGGGATTTTCCTATGTTAACTAGGTCCTAACTATAACTACCTACTGGCGACAGCCAGTAGGTAATATATATATATATATATACAAATCAAGGTTGTCCTGTGCTTTGGGACACACTCCGCCGCAGGCCGGTATTAAACCTTTCTTTCAGGGGGACTGGCAAGTTGGTAGGTGAATTCATGCGCCTTACGCGTTTCGAAGCCCCAAGTTTCTTTATCAAAGGCAGTTGTAACAGCTTCCACAACAGAAACCCAAATGCACTTCACTTTTAAACAACATTTATTTTCTCAAGTGAACACAGGTGATTAGTTCCTGGGGATTCTGGTATTCATAGTGCAAGTGAGTCAATTGTAATCCTGCAGTAGGTGTTGCTTCACTGTAAACTTTCATTATTAAAAACAACCCTCCACTGGGTCTCAGGAACTAACCTGCACAGCCAGTAGACAGTAGGTAATATATATATATATATATATATATATATATGTTACTCAAAGTGATCCTTCAGCCTCTGGGACGCGCTCAGCAGTGTGTGCTCTGCCTGGGGGTCGGATCCTGACCCAGGAAATTTCAAAAGACAAAAGAGGCGGCACAATCAGGATGACGAGCAAGGCCGTGTAAGGCTGAAACGCGTTGGTGGGGTGAATAGTCTTGAAATAAAGGCTTAAACTCAGACATCCTGATTGTGCCGCCTCTTTTGTCTTTTGATATATATATATATATATATATATATATATATATATATATATATATATATATATATATATATATCCAATACCTCCGAATCACTTTGCAGCGCCCAGCCGGAACACAGCCAAAGAAACGGATACAGACTCCAGTTTTCCGTGGTATTAGCAGGTCTTTATTTCATTCCAATTTTGTCAGACGCGTTTCGAATACCTCTGTATTCTTTCTCAATCAGCAATCTATATATATATATATATATATCCTACTGGCGGTCGCGAGTAGGCAGTTATTACCTAGTTTCCATAGGAAATCCACAACATTCTATTTGGAATAACTTTGGTGCCGGTCGACAAATACACGCGAAATTCTCCAAGCAAAATGGCCTGCTCCGCTCCGTTCCTTCCCGGACGGTTTGGGGGTGATTCGTGAAGCGGGGGCTGAGAAAAAAGGAGGGCTCCAAAACGTGTTTTCCCATGCAGTTTTCCATAGGACCTTTAGCCAGGGCTACAGCCCGTACGGCTGAGCAAAATTACACCAAATTTGGCAAAAAGGTAGAGTTTGGTTTGCAGAATGTGCTTCTTGTTACATGGTGTTAATCCGTTCAGTAGTTCCTGAGAAAATCAAAAGTAAAATCATATATATGTAGAGACGAAGTACGGTACGCGTATAGTAAGTGTACCGAAAACCGTACAATTACGAACACGAGCTGCATGCTGATGGCTGTCAACTGTCTGTCAACACTCGAAACCAGGAAGTGTTGGCAGCCATATTGTGCCTCGGTAGAACCGAGGCATAAGAAAGCAGTGAAACAAACGTGCAAAACATGCAAAGGGGCAGGGTAGAAACACCCTGACCCCCTAGGCCTGCTCAGGGGGTCCGACAAGAACCCGCAAGGCCAGCATTTTTTTTTTTTTAAATCGCGGGATACGCGTATGGTACACATACCCTGCCGATCCCCCCCCAAATAATTAAGGCACCACTCTGCAAAAGCGCCCCCTGGCGCGTCTATAGAGGGAGAAATAATTCCCCTTGAATACTGGGGGTCCCTGGGGGCCAACTAGCTCACCAGGGTACGCGTACCCTGCCGATCCCCCCAAAAAAACATTAAGGCACTACTCTGCAAACGCGCCCCCTGGTGCATTTGCAGAGGGGGAAATAATTCCCCTTGATCCCTGGGGGCCAAGTAGCCCACTAGGAACCTCCAGTATGCGCCAGGGGGCTGCCTTGCACGTCTCTGATGCCTTGCAGAGACGTGTAAAGAGGCCACGCCCCTTTTTACACCTCTATGCAATGCATCCCCCTGGCGTATACCAATACTAGTTAGAACAACCTATTCAGTAATTCCAAAAGCTACATACACATCCACTCATTCACCAACAGTTCTATATAGTCACTCATACATGTACTCACTCATCATATTTACTCATACACCTATACATCTTGCTACACACCTACACTCATACATAGAGTTACTCACACACATACTCACACATGCAAATAAACTTTCAAACATCCATTTGCTTGCATATATAGCTATACACACACCACTACACTTATTTGTACAGAAATGTACACATACTTACTCTCTTAAACAATTACTTATAGAAACACATACTTAGCTATACAGGAGCTCTCCCAATCTCTCACTCTCATATATTCTCACTTATATACACCAATACTCACATATAGTACTTTAAAACATATGTACTTAGTCATAAAAACAGTATTGAGACAGTCATTCACTCACTAACACACCTGTACACACACTCTTCCACCCATACAGTCCTTCACACATGCTGTCTTCAAAACACATACAAACAGTGAGTCACTCATTCATGCATCTATGCCCTAAGTAATATCCCCCACCGAACCATATAGACATTCAGACACTCATAGTGATACTCAAAAAAACAACTAATAACCTATATAGACACTCATGTAGCTACTCACCAACCCATGCAGCCACTTATTCAAAATATGTGTGAGACTGATACAGATATTTACATATTTAAACATTACTCACTAACCCATGTATTCACGAAGATACAATTATTCAGTCAGTTATACAATCAATTTTACAAAAAAATCATCCATTTAGACACTTACATACCCATTTAATCGACCTTGAGATATACATATATAAAACATATTTTAATTTCAGAAAATACACACATTCACTGGATGATGTCATCAGTGATGTAATTTGAGATGTCATCAGTGATGTCATGAGTGCTGTCACTGACCATGTCATGAGTGATGTAGTATGTGACGTCATCAGCAGTGCATTGCCGGAGCGCGAGTTATAGTTAGCTGAACTAACTATAACAGGCTTGATCACATGATGTGTTAACAAACACTGATGAGGGTACTTATAGTAAACATAGAAGGCGGGATAATTAAACCACCATTCTTGCACTGAAAACAATGGACACTGAAAAAATACTCATGGTGGATTTAAACATTTTGACAATGAAAGATAAAATGCATTAAAATCGTATCCTACCATTAGACAATTTACAATATTTACAATAATAAATATGTGCAAATTACGCAATATAGATGAAATAATACATAATAGTATACTCCTAAAAACATCTATATACATACTGGTTTCCATTCCATTTTCAAAGTGCTGATACAACCCAAGTGGGTTTTGTAAAGTGCATATCGAATTCAATCAATTTGCTGTAAACTAATTGTACCCCCTCTCAGTGAGGAACCAATGTGCAAATATCTATATATATATATATATATATATATATATATATATATATATATTTTCGGCATAAAGACGTCTTGCAGCAATGCCTCCCGCCTTGGAGATGTGCTTATGTTATTCATGGACACTTTTAACTGCGGCAAGAGCACCCACTTGGTAATACTCTGGGGTACACTACATCACCCAGCGCTTGCAGTCGTTTTGCATCAGAAGCCACTGAAGAAAGGGTTACACCTGAAACGCGTCTGGCTTGATTGAACTTTTACTCTGCTGCTCTTTGATGTGTAGAAAGTGAGCCCATATTACTATCGATGCCCGGGCTGCTGGCGCAAGTCGCCTCTTAGTTCCCATTCTGAATAGTTACCAAATAAAGAGACGGGCGCTGGAAGCAGGAATCACAAGAACAGGATTTATTACTCATGAGGAGAGCCTGTCATTTCGGACACGAAACACAGTGTCTTTCGGGAGGTGCTCTAACAAGTTCTCTGAGACATCGCCTTTTATACCTTACAAAACGTTCCTTATTACAATAACTTTGAAGGAAGTGAGCGACCCAAAATACCCTTGAGGGCTTGGGTAATGAAATTGAAAAGGTAAAGTTGCCTTCAAGGGACTTTATTTAATCTGTATTTTATCTGGTTGAGATTGTTTTGAAAAGGACCAGTCGATTGTCCTTGAAGTGAATAAATCAACAATTTACTATCTTAGAAAAACATTGCATCAACATATAACATATAAACATATAAACAAAGACACAAGGTGTATACGAAAAAATATATTTTTATCAAGTGGTTCATTCAAAGAAATCAACTTCATATACAGATCGATAAACTAATAGAGATTAGGACTGTGGGTACACACATAAGTGAATTACTAGGTGACACAACAGAACCTAAAAAAGCACCTATCCCAAATCACATTGAGTAAAACAAAGAAAGGGATAAGGTGTATAGTCGACGTTTCGGTTTCTCAGGCGTTAATTTGCTGAAACCATCCTCAGGACTGTTATTAATTGTGGTCTGTATAGAGATATTGTTATCTGAAAATCAAAGGATATTTTACAGTTACAATATTAAACTAAATATTTACGTTACACCCTGGTGACAAAACAATAAGATTTAGACAATTGGAGACAAAAAAGAGACACTAACATGATATGTACAACATGGACATTATATAAATACAAGGTTTATATACATAAAATCACTATGAATCTGAAGTGCATTTACTTAAAGGCAAGAAACTTCACAGTAGTTCCTACATGTTGATCTAAAACAAACAGAATTATTCACAATATTTTCTATTTGGTGTATCCAAATGTTTTGGAGACCTTGTTTTTTGGGTCAGAACAGATCTGGAGTCATTAGATCTTTGAGACAAAAGGCTTCTACATCATTAAGATCTATTATTTCATATCAGATAGCCCAATTGATTCTGGTTCGATTATTATAGCAACAATGATTGAATCAGTCATATAGTTACATGGCATAAACCGTTAGTAATGGTTCAACCCTCAGAGAAGGTGACTTCTTGTCTATTAATTGGCATACTGTTCTATAACGGATGTTATATGAAACCACATAAGGCAAATCTGACTATTTGTATTTAAAACTATTTTTACAATGGTCTGAGTACCTGTTCATAGAGTATCGTTATTGCATCCCATGGATGATTGTGGATCGGAGTGTCTTTAAAATCTGACTGAAACATAAAAAGTTCAGTATTTAGGGTCTGCGTTTATCAGGTTGGCATGGGTAGATCTATTTGTTTGGTGAAAACATACCTATTAGTTGTAAGGCAATGGGCTTCACGTGATATTTCAAGCTGTAGGTGAGAACAAATATTCCTCATGGAGCTCAGGTATTATGGAAAGACACGGAGCATCTGCAAAATGTAATGATCAATATTTACTGGATGTTATCTATATCCTGGTATGGTAGCCATATAGTATTCAAAAATGAATCTTACCCGGTGTGTATGAAATGAGATCTTGTCAATCACCGGTATCAAAATAGAACAAATCAATGCGAATTGGAGTAGGTAACACGTCAAGCAGTTATTAATCCTGCACCGCCTATCCAATGTGAAAAAGAATTGCATATGCATTAAGAACGCGAGTCTCTTACAGACTGATGGCATAGCGTTAGTTAGCATAATATGTCCCAATAATTTGGGCACATATATTCGAATTTCAGAGTGCTACAAAACATACTAACGTGTAGACTTATTCAAGCAGATTGTTTTAACCACGGCGCCGCTTTAAATGTTACATGCAACAGGGACGGGGTTGTTCTGAGCATATTGGTAGTATGCAAAGTATGTATCGGCAGTTTAAGCGCTTATACCAGTCGTTTGGCGCTTTCAAGGTAAAAGGCGCTGCAGAGATTCAAAACAATATATGCTGGGGTAGCAAAGTTTTGAGCAAAGAAACAATTTCCAAACTATATGCCGATAGCAAAACATGCATTTAGAATTTGTTACGCGCTTTCGGGATTACTGGGGCTTCAGAATTACACAAAGTGTGTTTCAGGATAACAAAGTCCTGAGCGCAGTGAAATATGAATTCAATTCCAGAATTCTTACCTAGTATTCGGACAGAATGGAGTTGAAGAGCGTCTCGTCAGTACGGAGCCACGAATAGTTACTTACCGCTCTCGTGTTTATAAAAGAAATGTTTGGAAATGGAAATGGGACTATACTCAGCGGCCATATTGGACTAGTCAGTGGATGACGTTAGAATGGGACAGGGAGTTTCATGGATTTATTCACAGAACATCCGTTATTGTAATTAACATTTCAAAAGATATCAAGGAATAACAAAGAGTCGAATACAGTATATAATCATTCTGACAATCATAGGTTTGAGATGTATATTTAGCAGTCGCAAATCGATCTATAAAGTTGTTATTTCATTATTTAGAAGTCATAGCAATCGGACTGCTTGCTTATATAATATGGATCTTTTTGGGCAGATGGATTTAACAAATTCAGGTCAGGCATGCCAGGGCATGCCATTCTGTTGCTGAATTCAAACCTCGCTTAACAGTATCAGTAAGGCATATCAGTTTGCCTTCACGCATTGTTAGTATCTTGTCAATGTTATTTTGCCTTTTGTTGGGTTTTATTACTTCTAAAACCCACCATATCATTTCAGTCTCCTTATGGCCTAGACGTAGGAAATGTTCTACTAAGGGAGCTGTTTCCTTTTTGCAACGAATGCGCGACTGATGTTGCAAAATGCGCTTCTTTATGGGTTGGATTGTTTTACCCAAGTAATGTAGAAGGCAGGGACACTGAATGCAATAGACCACATTGGTGGTATTACAATTTGAAAAGCTTTTATTCGTAAACTGAATGTTGTTAATTGTGCATGCTTTTACTGTTCTGGTGGTGGCACAGGCAGCACAGTTATTGCATTTAAAGTGGCCTACCACAGGACTCAGTTGCCTCATGTTGTTTACAATGTTCTCTGTGGACGGATTCTCATATGCATGAATCAATCTATCTTGCAGGTTCGTGCCTCTCTTGAAGGCAAACAGCGGTTTCTGCTTTAGTTCAGGAAAGGAGTGAAGTAAATTCCACTGTTTTGATATGATTTTTTTAATCGCATTTGAATGCGTGCCAAAGGTGGTTATACAGACTATATTAGTCTCATTTGGGCGTTCTTTTACTGTTAGCAAAGCATCCCGGTCTTGGTACCAAGCTCTTTTCATCGATTTCCTCAGTAATTTGCCCGGGTAACCACGAGAAAACAATTTGTCTTTCAGTTTTTTGGCTTCCAGAAAGTAGTCATCTTTATATGTACAGTTTCGCCGAAGACGAAGAAACTGTCCAAAGGGCAGACCATCTTTCAACGCCTGTGGATGATGGCTGGTATACTTCAGCAATGTATTCCTTGCAGTTTTCTTGGTGAATAAGGTGGTGAAAAGTTGTTTATTCATATCCACCTTGATGTTAATGTCCAAGAATGGCATTTCAGTATCGTTATACTCAAGGGTAAATTGAAGATTAGTGTTTCTGGAATTCAGCCATATATGAAATTCTTTCAATTGATCAGCCGTACCCTCCCATATTAAAAACACGTCATCAATATAACGTAGCCATTTTAAAATTCTTGATGAAAATGGATTAGAGGAGTGCCAGATGTGTTCATCCTCAAATTGTGCAACATAAATGTTGGCAATATCTGGGGCAAAAACAGCGCCCATGGCTACACCTTTTTGTTGTTGGTAAAACGTGTTTTGGTATAGAAAAAAGTTTTCACAAAGAGGTAGTCTTGTGCACTCTATAATGAAATCAGTGGGGACAGAATGGGGTCTCGGTCTAGTTTCCAAAAGTTTGTAAAGTAAATCTAGAACTTCGCTCTGTGGAATGTTTGTATACAAACTCTCTATGTCCATAGAGGCTAGTATACTTGTTGTCGAGTCAAAATGAAATCCTTCGACTTCATTTATTACAGCTGTAGTGTCCCTAATGTATGTGGAGCGTTCAATAGCAAATGGTCTCACAAAAAAGTCTGCATATTGTGCCAATGGTTTAAGTACTGAATTGCATCCCGAAACTATCGGGCGACCAGGGGGGTTGTTAAGGTCTTTGTGCACCTTCGGGAGCATGTAAATTACTGGTATAGTCGGTGTTTTATTAACCAGAAAAGATGCCTCTTTTTCATTAAGCCAGCCTCCCTTCAATCCTTTTTGGCTTAAGTTAAAGATTTCTGTTGTTAATCTTTTCGTCGGGTTGCAGGTTAATTTTTTGTAATGAGCCGTGTTGGAAAGTTGTTTGAGCATTTCATCATCATATTTCGATTTCTGCCATAAAACTATACCCCCACCTTTATCAGCCGGCTTGAGTAATGCATCCGGTAGATTCTGAAGGTTTCGTAAGGCTGCCTGTTGTTCTCTTGGTAGGTTGGAATTGAAAGTTTTGTACCAACTCACAAAAACGACCTTTTCCAAACAAAATTGGAACTGTATCGCTTCTTTCGAACAGTCAGACTAAAGAATTTTTTTGCAAATAACATATCTGACCCTAAACCTGGCTATACAGGATTGAGAAATCCTTCCACCTTTTACCCACCTAACGCTATGGTGAATAAAGACATCATCACCTTCGAGAATGCCACATTACTTGAAATAGAGAATCTTTTTTTAAGATTCAATTCCAACCTACCAAGAGAACAACAGGCAGCCTTACGAAACCTTCAGAATCTACCGGATGCATTACTCAATCCGGTAGATTCTGAAGGTTTCGTAAGGCTGCCTGTTGTTCTCTTGGTAGGTTGGAATTGAATCTACGTGGTGTCTTAAAAAGATTCTCTATTTCAAGTAATGTGGCATTCTCGAAGGTGATGATGTCTTTATTCACCATAGCGTTAGGTGGGTAAAAGGTGGAAGGATTTCTCAATCCTGTATAGCCAGGTTTAGGGTCAGATATGTTATTTGCAAAAAAATTCTTTAGTCTGACTGTTCGAAAGAAGCGATACAGTTCCAATTTTGTTTGGAAAAGGTCGTTTTTGTGAGTTGGTACAAAACTTTCAATTCCAACCTACCAAGAGAACAACCGGCAGCCTTACGAAACCTTCAGAATCTACCGGATGCATTACTCAAGCCGGCTGATAAAGGTGGGGGTATAGTTTTATGGCAGAAATCGAAATATGATGATGAAATGCTCAAACAACTTTCCATCACGGCTCATTACAAAAAAATTTACCTGCAACCCGACGAAAAGATTAACAACAGAAATCTTTAACTTAAGCCAAAAAGGATTGAAGGGAGGCTGGCTTAATGAAAAAGAGGCATCTATTCTGGTTAATAAAACACCGACTATACCAGTAATTTACATGCTCCCGAAGGTGCACAAAGACCTTAACAACCCCCCTGGTCGCCCGATAGTTTCGGGATGCAATTCAGTACTTAAACCATTGGCACAATATGCAGACTTTTTTGTGAGACCATTTGCTATTGAACGCTCCACATACATTAGGGACACTACAGCTGTAATAAATGAAGTCGAAGGATTTCATTTTGACTCGACAACAAGTATACTAGCCTCTATGGACATAGAGAGTTTGTATACAAACATTCCACAGAGCGAAGTTCTAGATTTACTTTACAAACTTTTGGAAACTAGACCGAGACCCCATTCTGTCCCCACTGATTTCATTATAGAGTGCACAAGACTACCTCTTTGTGAAAACTTTTTTCTATACCAAAACACGTTTTACCAACAACAAAAAGGTGTAGCCATGGGCGCTGTTTTTGCCCCAGATATTGCCAACATTTATGTTGCACAATTTGAGGATGAACACATCTGGCATTCCTCTAATCCATTTTCATCAAGAATTTTAAAATGGCTACGTTATATTGATGACGTGTTTTTAATATGGGAGGGTACGGCTGATCAATTGAAAGAATTTCATATATGGCTGAATTCCAGAAACACTAATCTTCAATTTACCCTTGAGTATAATGATACTGAAATGCCATTCTTGGACATTAACATCAAGGTGGATATGAATAAACAACTTTTCACCACCTTATTCACCAAGAAAACTGCAAGGAATACATTGCTGAAGTATACCAGCCATCATCCACAGGCGTTGAAAGATGGTCTGCCCTTTGGACAGTTTCTTCGTCTTCGGCGAAACTGTACATATAAAGATGACTACTTTCTGGAAGCCAAAAAACTGAAAGACAAATTGTTTTCTCGTGGTTACCCGGGCAAATTACTGAGGAAATCGATGAAAAGAGCTTGGTACCAAGACCGGGATGCTTTGCTAACAGTAAAAGAACGCCCAAATGAGACTAATATAGTCTGTATAACCACCTTTGGCACGCATTCAAATGCGATTAAAAAAATCATATCAAAACAGTGGAATTTACTTCACTCCTTTCCTGAACTAAAGCAGAAACCGCTGTTTGCCTTCAAGAGAGGCACGAACCTGCAAGATAGATTGATTCATGCATATGAGAATCCGTCCACAGAGAACATTGTAAACAACATGAGGCAACTGAGTCCTGTGGTAGGCCACTTTAAATGCAATAACTGTGCTGCCTGTGCCACCACCAGAACAGTAAAAGCATGCACAATTAACAACATTCAGTTTACGAATAAAAGCTTTTCAAATTGTAATACCACCAATGTGGTCTATTGCATTCAGTGTCCCTGCCTTCTACATTACTTGGGTAAAACAATCCAACCCATAAAGAAGCGCATTTTGCAACATCAGTCGCGCATTCGTTGCAAAAAGGAAACAGCTCCCTTAGTAGAACATTTCCTACGTCTAGGCCATAAGGAGACTGAAATGATATGGTGGGTTTTAGAAGTAATAAAACCCAACAAAAGGCAAAATAACATTGACAAGATACTAACAATGCGTGAAGGCAAACTGATATGCCTTACTGATACTGTTAAGCAAGGTTTGAATTCAGCAACAGAATGGCATGCCCTGGCATGCCTGACCTGAATTTGTTAAATCCATCTGCCCAAAAAGATCCATATTATATAAGCAAGCAGTCCGATTGCTATGACTTCTAAATAATGAAATAACAACTTTATAGATCGATTTGCGACTGCTAAATATACATCTCAAACCTATGATTGTCAGAATGATTATATACTGTATTCGACTCTTTGTTATTCCTTGATATCTTTTGAAATGTTAATTACAATAACGGATGTTCTGTGAATAAATCCATGAAACTCCCTGTCCCATTCTAACGTCATCCACTGACTAGTCCAATATGGCCGCTGAGTATAGTCCCATTTCCATTTCCAAACATTTCTTTTATAAACACGAGAGCGGTAAGTAACTATTCGTGGCTCCGTACTGACGAGACGCTCTTCAACTCCATTCTGTCCGAATACTAGGTAAGAATTCTGGAATTGAATTCATATTTCACTGCGCTCAGGACTTTGTTATCCTGAAACACACTTTGTGTAATTCTGAAGCCCCAGTAATCCCGAAAGCGCGTAATAAATTCTAAATGCATGTTTTGCTATCGGCATATAGTTTGGAAATTGTTTCTTTGCTCAAAACTTTGCTACCCCAGCATATATTGTTTTGAATCTCTGCAGCGCCTTTTACCTTGAAAGCGCCAAACGACTGGTATAAGCGCTTAAACTGCCGATACATACTTTGCATACTACCAATATGCTCAGAACAACCCCGTCCCTGTCGCATGTAACATTTAAAGCGGCGCCGTGGTTAAAACAATCTGCTTGAATAAGTCTACACGTTAGTATGTTTTGTAGCACTCTGAAATTCGAATATATGTGCCCAAATTATTGGGACATATTATGCTAACTAACGCTATGCCATCAGTCTGTAAGAGACTCGCGTTCTTAATGCATATGCAATTCTTTTTCACATTGGATAGGCGGTGCAGGATTAATAACTGCTTGACGTGTTACCTACTCCAATTCACATTGATTTGTTCTATTTTGATACCGGTGATTGACAAGATCTCATTTCATACACACCGGGTAAGATTCATTTTTGAATACTATATGGCTACCATACCAGGATATAGATAACATCCAGTAAATATTGATTATTACATTTTGCAGATGCTCCGTTTCTTTCCATAATACCTGAGCTCCATGAGGAATATTTGTTCTCACCTACAGCTTGAAATATCACGTGAAGCCCATTGCCTTACAACTAATAGGTATGTTTTCACCAAACAAATAGATCTACCCATGCCAACCTGATAAACGCAGACCCTAAATACTGAACTTTTTATGTTTCAGTCAGATTTTAAAGACACTCCGATCCACAATCATCCATGGGATGCAATAACGATACTCTATGAACAGGTACTCAGACCATTGTAAAAATAGTTTTAAATACAAATAGTCAGATTTGCCTTATGTGGTTTCATATAACATCCGTTATAGAACAGTATGCCAATTAATAGACAAGAAGTCACCTTCTCTGAGGGTTGAACCATTACTAACGGTTTATGCCATGTAACTATATGACTGATTCAATCATTGTTGCTATAATAATCGAACCAGAATCAATTGGGCTATCTGATATGAAATAATAGATCTTAATGATGTAGAAGCCTTTTGTCTCAAAGATCTAATGACTCCAGATCTGTTCTGACCCAAAAAACAAGGTCTCCAAAACATTTGGATACACCAAATAGAAAATATTGTGAATAATTCTGTTTGTTTTAGATCAACATGTAGGAACTACTGTGAAGTTTCTTGCCTTTAAGTAAATGCACTTCAGATTCATAGTGATTTTATGTATATAAACCTTGTATTTATATAATGTCCATGTTGTACATATCATGTTAGTGTCTCTTTTTTGTCTCCAATTGTCTAAATCTTATTGTTTTGTCACCAGGGTGTAACGTAAATATTTAGTTTAATATTGTAACTGTAAAATATCCTTTGATTTTCAGATAACAATATCTCTATACAGACCACAATTAATAACAGTCCTGAGGATGGTTTCAGCAAATTAACGCCTGAGAAACCGAAACGTCGACTATACACCTTATCCCTTTCTTTGTTTTACTCAATGTGATTTGGGATAGGTGCTTTTTTAGGTTCTGTTGTGTCACCTAGTAATTCACTTATGTGTGTACCCACAGTCCTAATCTCTATTAGTTTATCGATCTGTATATGAAGTTGATTTCTTTGAATGAACCACTTGATAAAAATATATTTTTTCGTATACACCTTGTGTCTTTGTTTATATGTTTATATGTTATATGTTGATGCAATGTTTTTTTAAGATAGTAAATTGTTGATTTATTCACTTCAAGGACAATCGACTGGTCCTTTTCAAAACAATCTCAACCAGATAAAATACAGATTAAATAAAGTCCCTTGAAGGCAACTTTACCTTTTCACTTATTACAATAACGACATTGTGAAACAAGGAAAAGACATCCCCATAATCTTCGTGTCAATCCCACCCCACATACATCCACAATAGAGGCCCTTAGCCTGCCGATAAGAGGAGGGGGCAATCACGCAGCTGAGTGTTCCGCCGATTCTTTGGATGTGTGCGCCTGATCGTATCCCAGGGGGTGGGGAGGCCAGGATCAATAGTGGGCCCTTTGAAGAGGAGTGACTTCATACAATAAGGGGCAGTAAACAGTATCTCCCGGATTAGACGATGGCCTCGGACCTGTGTGGACAGTCAATTGTGGAGGGAGGGTTTACCAACAGAGGGGTTATTCATGAAAGGAAAGGAGGGTGTTGGTCAGGCGCGGCCGTGACTCCCAAGGACAGGGTCATGCGGACTTGTGCATGTGAGAGCGGGGGCAGTCAGGTACAGCTGGGGGGGGGGGTTTGTCAGCTGAGGCGAAGGATGCTTCTTCAGGAGGAGATGGGGGGTGCGTGGGTCAAGCGGGAGGGTTACTTCTCAGAGCAGGGTCGCGCAGAGGGAGAGGGTCATTCGAGAGTGGGGGGGTGTTCAAATGCGCGCAGGGGGGAAGCCGGGGATTTCAATGAGCGGGCAAAGAGGCCATGATGCCTAAAATGGCTGTCAGGTACATGCGGGCATGGGCCTTTGCTGGCAGAATGATGCGGTCAACGTCTCATGACATTCATGGTGCGCACAGGGAGGGGAATGGGAAAAGACAAATGAACACCGCTTATGTACATCAATTTTGTGAATTTCCACAGTCGCCGCTTTTTACATAACAAAGTTCATTTCCTAATTGATGGGCGTACATATAAACATGTGTGGTTGATGAAATAGCATTTGTCAATACTAACATATTGCATATAATCATGAACAGTTGATGTGATTGGCAGAATGCAGCACATAGGAAATTGCATTTGCAAACGTACTACATAGCATAAATGCTTCTGACTTTAAAAAATGTGACCAATGAACATTTTGACCAAGTAGTTGAGGGAGGAATTCAGTCTAATAAGATCTCTTCGTCACAGTGTCTTTTTAACAGTGAGCCATCACTGGTAGGCTCTAGTCCGTGTCCTTTTGTTGGCGCTGTTGAGCACCGGCGGTGGAGCTATAGGTCCAGCTCGGATTTAACCTTTCGCGTTGCAAGGTGCGGTCTGTCCTCTGCTGTTAGACCACAGTCCTGTTCCCTAACCAATCCTTTTAGTGGCGCCTTATGCTCGGCACCTATATTTTCGCGGCATAACCCCATTTCCACCTAAATGCTGTTCTTCCTTTCGGCAAAAAGTCACGTGGAAAAGAGGGTATGTGGTTCAATAGTCGGTGGGAGTGAGGGCGGAGTGGGGTCAGATTTCCTGGGACACACCAAAGGGACCAAGGGAGCAAGCAAGCAGGCCCATCAATCGGGCTTGAAAAGGGGGACGGAGGCTTCAGGCACACGTGTGTTAGCGGACAGAAAGCTTCAGGACAGCCCTTCATCCTTTCGTTTATCGCCTTTGAGAGTGCTGCCTCGTCCCGTATCTTGTTGCGCTGCGGCTCCACCTTTGGTCGAGGACGCATGTGTCTCATGATCTGCAGCCAGGCTGTGCGCCACGTCCGACCCTTCTCCTCCGATGATCGTATATCTTTGAATGGGTAAAAACAAGTTTTAGAGAACTGGCAGGAGAAGAGATTTTTACATTTGAATTCCACTCGCAATCCTAGGACCTGGGGGTTATGCTCATTGGTCATAGTCAGAAGTCTATTACCATGAAGTAAGTATGTGGGTATTTCTACTGTGTTCGCACCAAGTCTAATCGGCGTTCATTCATGACACATATGGACAGAGGTCAGACTCCTATCACTTGCGTATTTCATTAAAAACTCCAAAATTGGCAACATTCAGGGGAGACTCGTCCTTCTAAACCGAGCCTTAACAGTCTTACATTTCCCTTTAGAGCTGGCTAACTCTTTCAAGCAGAACAGGGGTGCAATCATCGAAAGACAGTGCTAAACAGGCTTTTCTCGAGGGGCGACAATTGGTCATGGTCATTAGTTATACATCGGGGACAGCAGCTGGGGTCAATCAGGTGGGGCGGGGATGCTTCGGGCATTCGCGCTTGAGTGCAAAGGGGTGGGGCAATCTGGGCATTGGGGTGGTCAATCTGGATATTGGCACTTGTCTCTAACGAACTGAAAAATAGGGTGCCGTTGACATATAGTTCCCCTATAAAAGGCCAGATTAGGGGACCTTAGTCGTTTTACCTGTCCTTTCCTTCTTAGCCAATTCGAGTTCATTCATTTTGCAGAAAGGAGAGGTAGCAATATGGCAAGTTACGATCGTTTTAGTTTCTGTCAATTTCGCTGAACACCTTCGTGTTCAATAAGTGTCCAATCAGACTGGTGCCAGCGGGGCACAATTTTATCACAAAAAGGAAGATGGAACAGGGGGACACTCATAGAGAGTGAGAGTCGTCCGCAACCTAAACGAGCCATTCGGTACACGTATGACATGTAGGGAGAGAGGGAGAGAGAGAGATAGATAGAGAGGGAGAGAGAGAGAGAGAAAGAGAGACGTGTACAGGAATAGGTCATTTTAGTGCGCTCACAACACAGAACAGCAGGGGTCAGGTAACAAAGAGACGCGAACAGAGGGGAGACATAAACCCATACAGTACATGCACACAAACTCAGACGAAGGAAGACAGTACATGTATTACATACACAAGAGATTCACGACAAAACATAGAACAGTTATTGGCCAAAAAGATCTTTCTGCATGCTGCGCATCTTTAACATTCTGTTTATCTACGGGCTGAGCTCTTTTTACCTTTTCCTCCTCTTTCCTCTCGTTTGCTATCTTTGCGAGCGTTCTAGATTACTAATACTTACACCTCGGTCAGACGGTCAGAAATTAACCTGGTCAGACTATTGCCCATGGTTGGATCTTAAACCACTTTAGAGTTTCTTCTTTTGGTGAGAAGTTCTCCAGGCTGAGGCAACGGAGGGTATTGATCGGGAGAACAGTCGGACAGCTTGGCTATATCTATAAGAGTGCGAGAAGGAGGTGGTACATTTTGAACATCAACAACATTCCTACTTTCCCAGACGGGTGGTGCCTAGGTAACCCTTACCCCGGGACTTTTCCTTGTCCTTTCTCTATCTAATTAAACGTCATAGGTGCACTATCTGGCGTGCTGGTTCGAGTCAAATTCCGTCATACAGTACTAACCCGTCAAGTTTCTATGTCAGTCCATCCTCCCAGTCACTATGTTCTAAGGAGGAACAGTCATATCTAAGTCTATGTCTTTCAAAACTCGTTAGCATAAGTACTATGCTCAGATCCCCTCCTTCCCCTTTCGTCGGTCGTTCGATCATCACTCCTCCATACTTCAGCCGATGTTCCAGCGCAACCTGCAGAAGGGAGGAGAAAGAAGGGGGTGGGGGGCAGCATTCGGAACACATCAACGCGCATAAATCCGAAAATGTTTTTACCTACCACATACTCGACCTATCTCCACGGGGTGCATTCTCTACCATCTCGGCGTTTAAGCCCAGAGGGACCAGTAGTGTTTAGATAGATAATCGTCGATGGTCTGCGTATCTACATGAATCACTTGATCGTGGCCTTTTAGGTCATGTGCAAGGGTGGTGGTCAAGTGACATTTCTTTGGTATCGCTTAAGGGCGTCTAAAACACTTTCCGGCTGCCTGCGACACATAATGTAGCTGCTAAGTATCGGGCCTTTTTAACCTTCAACCTTAATCATGCTGCATGTATTTTACTTATGTCGGTGACAATAGCCATACATTTCGACAACATTCATCAATACAAACGCTACGATTATGTTTGCGTGTTCAAAAAACTTTAATGAAAATGTTGGCGCACAAATACGGGCCTACAACCCAGGGGGCCGGCTACGGAGCAGACTGGAACTGTGCATAAGAGGAACGAAGTCGGTGGCCATTAATTTCGTAACGTGCAGCGGTGCAATAAAATCGTATCGAACTTTCTTTAAGGGGCGAGTATAATGCGTGTCAAGAATTCAAGCTTTCAATAATATCATCTCATTGTCCAACCATTTACTCAAGACCTAACGTTTATCAATTCATTGTCCAAATGCTCAATCAGTGCTTATTTTATACCAATCCATTGCTTCCAAACATAATTAGTACCCACCCTAAATCAGTTCACTGTCCCAGCACATAATCAATATCCATCTTATATCGCTTTCTTTTCCAAGCACATAATCAATATCCATCTTATCTACTTTCATTGTCCAAAAACTGCATACATATCTTGGAGCATCAAAGCTGAGCAATCAGGGTGCAACAAGGATTTTTAAAAGTCTAATTTTGTATCGGCGCCATTTTGGGCGAGGTCAGGCAAGTCCCAGTATAGTCAGATTGCCTCCACTGACTCGTGGTTGGACCAGAACCTCTTTCGGACCATCAGTCAAAAGTGGGGAGGGCGGCAACAATCTTTCCTACCGGGTCATTCTGGTGTTCCACCGGAACTGAACAAGTCTGTATCTTTGCTGCATTTTAGCCATTTTCAAACTGAGGCTGGCGCCGGCAGGAGTGCGCCGACGTCTCGTGGCTCCATCGGAGGACGGGGGCGGGGGGCGCCTCGTGGAGAGGTCGGCCCCCCCGGCTCTTTTAGAATCTTCAAGGTTGAGGAGCACAGGGCGTGTGCCCGTCCCGGGCAAAAACCCGCTTTTTGATATGGACCCTCTTCAAGCAGGAGCGTTGGGGTGTCGCTGGAAGCCTCCACCTGGAGGGAGGTGGGGGAGGCTCGTTCGCGCCGCCTCCCCCTTCCAGCGACCCCGCGCCGTTCTTCGGCTCCAGCGCTTCGGTATTGGCCGTGCCAGGCAATGAAGATGGGGGGGGGGGGTCGGAGGCAGAGGCAAGACATCCCCCCCCTTCCGTGGCGGGACTACCTGCAACTATCAGGGGTTGCCACTGGCGGGACTGCCTGCAACTCTCCAGAGTTGTCCAAGACATAATTGAAAAAGCGCTGCCGACCTCGCCTTGGCTTCGGTCTTTGATGATGGCCGGATCAGGCAAGAGAGGGGGGGGGTCGGTGGCTGAGGCAAGACATCCCCCCCCCGTGGCCTGCAGGGCAGCAGAAGAGGGGAAAAGGGGAGACCATTACGATTTTCGGGCCGTCCGCCCTACAGCCTCCCCTTCCAATGGCGGCCAGCCAGGCCCTGCCCTGCACGCATCGAGGCCTCGCCTTCCGGATGGGCGTAACCGCGGACCCGTTGCACTTCGGGAGCTTCCGGAATGGGGGTAGGTATCTATTGATTTGTATCTATTTCATGTTACCGTTATTTGGGCGCGGTGGGCAATGAGGCAGACTTGTTTGGAGCAGGAATAGGCAGTGGAGCCTAGCTACCTCGTGGCTGTCTTGCCGTCAAGCTTTCGCCATTTTATATTTCTTATTACGAACTATTCCTAATGTTTCTTATTTTTAGTGAAGTCGAAAGCTCATCAGGGGGTTACTGACTTAGCCCGATTTCTTTTATTTTTCCTTCCTTTCCTTAGCGTGTTTCAAGCTAAAGTTTCTGTTAATAGGGATAGGGTACGGTGATCACTTCATATTTTTATATGTCCTTTCATTAGGGGTACTCCTGGACGGACCAGATGAGTTACCTCCAATAAATGGTCCGGGTGGAACTAGATTATCAATCAGTGGGGAACACATGTCCCTTCATTATGGTATCATCCTGGACGGACCAAATGATGTACCTCCAATCACTAGGGTAGCCTCCTGGACGGACCAGATGGCCTACCTCCAATAAATGGTCAATGAGTGGGGAGCATATGTCCCTTCATTAGGGTAGCTTCCTGGGCGGACCAGGTGAGCTACCTCCAATAAATAGTCAATCAGTGGGGAGTGGATAGGCCTGACGAATCATAAAGGGGCATAACCTACCCTTTACTACTTGCAAAGACTAGACAGAATATTTCTATTCCACGTTATTTGCAAACAGAAAATACCTCAAACGAACAATTCCTTGGACAACAATGTCCAGTCAATCAATCAATCAGTGGGGAGAAAAACAGGCATGACGGATTACAACGGGGACAAACGTCTGCATTACCTGCCCTTCGCTATCTGCAAAGGGAGACAGAATATTCCTATTCGTCTCTGTTTGTGGACAGGGAAGATCTCAAAGAGCAACAATCGATATTCAATCGATATCAAACAATCAGTGGGGAGAAAGTTAGGCATGACGAATCATAAAGGGGCATTACCTACCCTTCTCTATCTGCAAAGTGAGACGAACGTTCCTATTCGCCGCTGTTTGCAAACAGAGAATGTCTCGTTCTCAAGAAGAGAACCAATATTTCAAGTAGCAACCAAAGCTAAATGAACCAATAACCAAACAATATCAGTATTTAAATACCGATTCCAATACAATCAATCAAACAATCAGATGGATAAAACCATCCTACCAATCAGGCGTAAAACGCCCTACTTAATCTTACCCGGACCGGACCATATGGACAGTTCTTTGTCTTCCTCCTCCAGCGCCCGATCGTTCTCTTACTCTATGCAGCATTCCTGTGGGATTCCAGTCAGGACAATAGGTCACTCGAGAGAGGTCCGTTCAGAATCGGTGAAGTTCATTCGATCGGCAGCCGGACGAGGGCCCTCTCAAGGCAGGTATACTCCAATCATTTAGATGTTCACCTCATCGTCTGGATCTCTCTTACTGGACCTTATGTCACTGATGGACCCCGCGTTGGGACGCCAATTGTAGAAAGTGAGCCCATATTACTATCGATGCCCGGGCTGCTGGCGCAAGTCGCCTCTTAGTTCCCATTCTGAATAGTTACCAAATAAAGAGACGGGCGCTGGAAGCAGGAATCACAAGAACAGGATTTATTACTCACGAGGAGAGCCTGTCATTTCGGACACGAAACACAGTGTCTTTCGGGAGGTGCTCTAACAAGTTCTCTGAGACATCGCCTTTTATACCTTACAAAATGTTCCTTATTACAATAACGACATTGTGAAACAAGGAAAAGACATCCCCATAATCTTCGTGTCAATCCCACCCCACATACATCCACAATAGAGGCCCTTAGCCTGCCGATAAGAGGAGGGGGCAATCACGCAGCTGAGTGTTCCGCCGATTCTTTGGATGTGTGCGCCTGATCGTATCCCAGGGGGTGGGGAGGCCAGGATCAATAGTGGGCCCTTTGAAGAGGAGTGACTTCATACAATAAGGGGCAGTAAACAGTATCTCCCGGCTTAGACGAGTGGCCTCGGACCTGTGTGGACAGTCAATTGTGGAGGGAGGGTTTACCAACAGAGGGGTTATTCATGAAAGGAAAGGAGGGTGTTGGTCAGGCGCGGCCGTGACTCCCAAGGACAGGGTCATGCGGACTTGTGCATGTGAGAGCGGGGGCAGTCAGGTACAGCTGGGGGGGGGGTTTGTCAGCTGAGGCGAAGGATGCTTCTTCAGGAGGAGATGGGGGGTGCGTGGGTCAAGCGGGAGGGTTACTTCTCAGAGCAGGGTCGCGCAGAGGGAGAGGGTCATTCGAGAGTGGGGGGGTGTTCAAATGCGCGCAGGGGGGAAGCCGGGGATTTCAATGAGCGGGCAAAGAGGCCATGGTGCCTAAAATGGCTGTCAGGTACATGCGGGCATGGGCCTTTGCTGGCAGAATGATGCGGTCAACGTCTCATGACATTCATGGTGCGCACAGGGAGGGGAATGGGAAAAGACAAATGAACGCCGCTTATGTACATCAATTTTGTGAATTTCCACAGATGGTTCCTGCTGGCAGGCTGTTTGCCAAATAAAGTGAGCTATAATTCTTTTGGTGTGACTCTCTGCTTATCATCCGCTCCTTTAAACGAAGTTTGAGCCGTCCCCCTCTGATAATAGGCGTGCTTTCAACACTCACACGTCACTCACTAGGAGTTACCGCCTGTGACTCGGCCCACGAACTTCAAAGTTAAAAGGATTCTTCTTTAATAGGCGGCACCCAAGCAATTACGCGTCATAAAGGGTAATACAAGCTGTCCATACATAAGGACACGAATGCCGGCATGCTAGGTTATACCCCTTTTCCCAACGGCTGCGGGACACCAGCAGCTATCTTCTGTGCGGCTCCCGCAGGTTGAAACATTCGGACCTAGAATCTTTGTTCCGGTAAGATTTGTGTTTCCTTTTAGGCTTATGCCTTTTCGCCTGATAATACTAGATACCCACAAGCTATTTAGAACTGAGATGGGTGTGCTTTATCTACTTCTATTTCCAGAAGTGGAAACTCGGCGTGGCGATACATTCTCCCACGGCTTATACATGACGGCAGGCACGAGCCGTTTTTCCTAAAACACCCCAAGAACACAGCAGCAGCACGCTGTTTATGCCTCCGGTAAGGCAATGCGATTAAATTCAACATTGCTGATGGCTTTGAGCACAGTCTAACTATCGCTCCATGGTTTGAATTCCTTTGCCCTGAATTGTTTATGTTGTACCTTTCATTTTCTAGTATTGCTACGGACATTTCCTATTAACCTCCTGAAATGGATACATAAAAGATTCCATTTTCCCGATGTCCTCTACTGTGGGTGTTAGAATGCAGAGCATTAATTACTGATTTGTCTTACCGGTAAGTTTTCTTTTTGTACGATAAGCTTTTAGATTCTGTTATTTTCATAACACTGGGCCTTTTTAAATAAATACCCAAACATCATGTTACGGTACCATTGAAGATAAACCCCTCGTGTACTGGCAATTATCCAGTTCGTTGTGCTAATAGAATTAAAGCTTTATATCAAAAATAGGTTTACCTAGCACATCCCTGGTTAAGATTTCACTACATTCTCTTATTTTTTTTAATCCCAGCGTTGACGAGTTTCCGTCTGAAGGCAAGTCACTCGGAAATAAGGACATAGTTATGTTCGAACCTGAAGGTGTCTCTTCAATGTGAATAATTAGCAAGGATATGCCATGGTAAGCATGAGCTAATATATACGCTACACTTTGCAATTAGTTTATTCTCCTATTTAGGACTCCCGTGGATGCATGCATGCCCATTCAGTCTTCCCCCTTATTAGCACGATCACCCAAAAGATCCGTTCTATATTGGCAAATATGGAAAATGTGCCTGACAAACAGAGAACCACCTTTTGTCATTCTTCCCCTTTTTTAGATTATGAAATTACTTCTGTAGTTACCTTTTTGACATATTGCACCGATACTTTGATAAATCGCTATTGATAGCTCTTTCTTTTCTCTTTGTCCACTGTAATATCCTATTCCAGACTATAATTTATGGACATTGATATAAAGAGAGAGACAAGCATTGTTCGTTCAACCTTTGCCTCTACCATCGGTACCTTGGTAAGTGATTCCCTACCTCTCTAGTTGAGGTCCTTTGACCAATTAGCCCCTATATTTATTTGATTGATTGGCTAGAATAGTCCCCCCCTCACATGGTCTCTTTTGATCTAAGATCTTACCAGCTGGAATAGCAGTTGGAAGTGTTCTGTGCCAACATTATAGTTGTTAGCTAGATGAGCTTTTTGACAGATGATTTCTTACATACAGATCCACCTACTCATGTTAAATGTGTGAGTAATACCAAGTCACTCATAGATGAATTATACATCTCTTCACATTCAGAGCTTATCAACTAGATTGGCTCCCTAAGAAGAGATTATCCCCAATGTCTCACGATTGGTTGCTCTACAGGTACTATCTTTACCCACAATTACCACTGCTCAAATATAGGAATGCTAGTCTGTACCTTGTGTAGCTACTTTCAATCAGCTATACAAGTAGGGAGTTATTGTCATTTAGGCACTATATATTTTAATTTTTTGTTGTCATTATTGGTTGTTATATTGTAATGTAATTCAGAATGCAACTTCTGAACATAATAGTCATATATGTGTTTTGATTTAATTATAAATTAACTAAGTTTTTCAGATACTATTTGTGGCTCCTGAGGAAGGCGTTCCCGACAACGCCGAAACGCGCGTCGAATAATATTGTTTGCCACTGTTATAGAAAAAAAAAATTTATATGTACTTTTTATGTATTAGATGATAACTGTACATTTTGCTGTTTGTATAATTGATTTATATTCATGCCTTTTTATTAACTGTTTTTAATATGAACATTTATATACTTATTAAATGATATATAGTTTTTTATAATCACTTGGTTGTGTTTCCTTTATGCAATTTCTCCCGCCCTATGTGTTAATATTATGCCATATTGTTTACACTGTAAAAGCATTCATTGCAATGTCATACAACCAATGGGGTGATAGAGGGGGGCATGTGACTGACATGGATTCGCAGTCCTTGCAGACCATGAGTCCAGCTAGCCATTACAAAAGAATACATTTCTTCAGTTTTGCCATCCCACATTACTGATAATCTGACCAGAATGGTAGTGATAATGTGCAACTTCAAAAGTGGTTACTTGACTGAAGGACAAAACTAGTGTATCTTTGCTTTATTTGCTTTTATGTAATACCACGAGCTAGGGGGAAAAAGCAGCAATGGAGCCAGATTAGTGATTTTCCACTAGTGCAAAATAGAGACAATCTGTTTTTAAGGACAAGTGTAACCAGGGCTACAGCAACACATGCTTTCACCATCACAGGACAGATACAAAAAAGGCAGCAGCGGTGCAAGCTTTGCTTCCTTACAGAAGAGGTGCTGTACAGCAGTTGCAAAGCAAGCTTTCCTCTTACACAGACGGCAGCAAGTGTAATCTTCTGTTCCCTGCAGAACAGATTTAGCAGGGCACACTAGTACAAGTTTCATCTCTGACAGAACATGTATAGTTACTAAGTGACATATAGGTTACTCCTGGATCTCTGGAATGGATGCTTAACTTAATGAGAGGAATGTATATGTGGGTTAGTGTTCGAATATGCAAGTTCTAACATCATTCTCAGTTAGGAGATATTCCATGGCAGCATCCTACAAGTACTGCTTTTGTCACTTTGGGGCATGCTTTAACTTAGTAGTCTTATCCTGCTGTATTATTGAATTCACTTCCTGGGCCTTCAACTTCTACCATTCACATGCACATTTGCAGATAAACTGAAGGCTCAGCCCTTGCGACTTCATTACAGAGACTTTCTGTACATGGGGTGTGAAAGGGAATGGGGCATAGACAAGTGCCCAGTACAGCCATTTAAAGACATAATATTCTCCACCCACCCAATTTGTCTGTTTTGTTTCTATATTCTTCTTCTCTTAATCACATATTGCCCTTTTCCACTCAATCTCTACATTTGCTGCTTCTATTAGTTAAATTACCCTGGCTGCTGGTGGTAGCCTGGGCACCCACCTAGTGTTCCCTTTCCCAAACATCGAACCAGTATCTCCTGATTTTCACACAATACTCCCTCCTCACAACTACTATCTGAACTTTTTTTGTCATACTCCTTCTCACACACCATCCTCCCATATATGTCCTTCACACACCCATTTCGGAATGTCCTCTGAGAACCTGCTGTCTCTTTCGCACTTCCCTCAAGCTCACCATACACACACAAACTACCCTTGCTGACAGACATCTCATTACTGAATTTCATACAATCCTTCTTCTCACTCCCTTCTTTCAATAATACTCTTTTCTGCCCCAAACACTTGCCTCACAATCCCATTGTCATTCAGTTGCTCTCTTACACCAACACCTCCCAATGAAATGCTCCTCTCACACACATGCATATTACCTTCCCTCCTTCAAATCCAACTCCCTCTCAAACACCACTACTTGCAATTCTCACACATTTAACCTCCCTTAACATGTGCCTTCTCTTGCTCATATCAATCATTCTCTCACGTATGTTTTTTCACAAGCACTTTCACTTTTTCACCTTCTCCCTTACACAGATGCACACACTAAGGATGGCAGTGTTTTTATTCAATCTATCACTAGTGCAAATGTTGACTAATCATTTTTTGAATAGTATGTTTTTTAAAACAAAGCTGTTTTCCACAATAGGGCAATGTCAACATAAAGGCCGTGCTAACGAGGTCTGAAGACAAAAAGCCTGTATAGTATTGTAGACTTAAATCAATTGAGTTATGATTTCAAGATGAAACATCAACACTACAGGGCCTATTAGGATGGCGGGCGGACCGTTCCCGCCAGGCCGAAGGTAGCCACTGCCGGCCCGATGGGGGTTCTCCGCCCGCCATCCTTCCATGATTGACCCCCCGCCACATTAGGATGGCTGGGGAGGGTGCGCGGCAGACAGGAAGACCGCCTGCTGCTTTTCTGCCGGTCGACACTTCGCCGGGCGGAAAACTGCCACAACATGGTGGTGGTCTCTGTAAGACACCACCAAACATATCACAATGCCAGGGGAGAGCAGTCTTTCCATGGTGGCGTTTCTGCCATAGAAAGGCATGCATTCTTCGCTTTTGGGGGCTTGTAGCGGGCCCGTGGATATTAGGGGGGTGGGGGAGCACAGGGGGGGTACCTATGGTACCCCCCTGCATTTGCATACACAAGGTGGCAGCCACCGCACAGTGCCTGTCACCTTGTGCATGCCAATGCCCTACATGCATTCCCAGCATTGTGGCGGGCAGTGGTGTGAGCACAGCCTGCCACAATGCTGGGAATGGTGGATGCCACTGCCACGGTGGCATCCTACTTGCAGGTGCGGGACCGCCGCCCTCGTAATGGTACCCGTTGTTGTGAAAATAAAGCAAATTGAGGGTTTGGGGCTAATTACAAACTGCTAGAGTGTGTATTGATTCATTTGTTTTCCACATATTGAGAAGTAGCCATAACTCTGTATGTCATTGAACACCCCAAGATATTGTTGCAAAGATTAGCAGATTTTGCAGCACAAAATAGGAAATTTACCAGCACAAAAATATAAAGAAATGTTGTGGCATTTTAGCAGCAATTATTTTTACTATAATTCTTTCATTTAAGTCAAAACACAGGGAAAACAGTTTTGTGAGGTCTAAATTTGCGCAGCCAGGTCTTCATCCTGTCTGTTTATTTCAAAGTCTTGTAAGCAGCCAAAATGTAGTTCAACATCCTGCTGCTGATTATGATGGAAAAAGAATAATGAGTGATTGCTGGGAAAGTGACGTCTAGCTGATAAAATTATCTTATAGATGTTGTTATCGCTTTCAGTGCTGCAGAACTAGTCACACAGTCCTTATACACAGCCGTGACCTGTGAAAGGCGTCATGCAGTAGGCCATCCCATGTCAAATCAAGTCAATGACATTTACCCCTGAAAATTCCACGGACTCGTTAATTCTCGCGCCGGTGCCTACTCAACTCACGGGGTCACACTCTGCGACTCTGGGCAATAGCTTGCTTAATCTCCACTACGGCCCCTCGCGGTGGGATGCCTGGCTTTCACCTTGTGGATACCCTGCCGGGGGTATCTCACAAGGGAATACCAGGACGGGTTCCCTAAGCAAGCGCCCTGAGACCTTCGGGTGATTTGTGCGCTATATAAGTCAAATTACATTACATTACATTACATTTTTGATGTGCTTCTGGGCCTGCATGTTCAACACAGAGGCGTCTGTAAGTGAGTGTCAATTTCACCCCTGCAGCACTGTCAAGAAATGGCAGCAACAACTCCAGAGTTAGTACTAAATTGTTTGTTAAGTTCATATGGAGGTCCCCATCTAATCATACATATCCATGGTCATTGGTTTTTGACTCTGAAATAGGCCCATCAGACTTTAATGTTTTGACATATGTCTCCTACTATATCCAATAGAACTTTAATGTGGTTGTTGTCACTGTTCACAATCCTCTTGATATTTTCAAGGGACTCACGGGTTGGCTTGCTGAGTTCCACTTCAGATGCAATAAACCCAGCATAGGTGTTGATATGCTTTCAGTTGTGCAGGTCAGCAGCAAACAAACAATTTCACCAAGTGCCGCAAGGGTCAGGTGCTATTTGGTGTTTCACTCCAAGGGCCTCCACAAAGTGTTGGAGGTTCACTTTCTATTACTAGTCATGCAGAAGATTCACAAGAAATGCAGCATGAAAGCGTTCAGCTCCACAAAAGGCTTCCGGCATGACTTCCCAACAAGTTATTGAGTATTGAGTTTGTATATGGATTTTTCAGTTCAATGTTATAGGCTTTGTACATTTTTGCAGCATTGTGTAAAAGGAAATTACGTTCCGAAAAGCAATGTTGTAATGAGTGAGGACCCTCACAGTTGATAGTGCTACAATCACATGGTTGCATTGTGGGAGGAACACTGTGTCTGCTAGGTGGGTCTTTGTTAGACCTGACATCATTGGCTTGAGTCTCTCCTCCATTTTTTCTGTTTGCCTCTACTGTTTTACAATGTTTTGCTGGTATATGCTTTGGGCGCCGTGTCACTGCTGATCAGTGCCATAGCGCAAGTGCTCCCGATGTTCAAATGATGTGTCTATTGTATCCATGTTTGGCTTATTTGGTTTACTGTCAGTCCCTAGTCGAGTGCACCAGGAGTGCCGGGGCTTGTAAATGCAAATACCGCTCGTGGGCTTGCAGCAGGTGTTGTGCCACCCACAGGAGCGGCCTTGTAAAAGAATGTCTACGGGTCGGTCATTGCGAGACCCACGTACAGTCTTGTACTGTCACGCAGGCTGCGCAAGTATACCTACTTGCCAGCCCCCAACCTTCCCTTAACTTCATGTTAGTCACCCCTATGGTAGGCCCATGGGCAGGGTGCATTGTAAGTGTAAGGTAGGACAAGCCTGACCAAGTTGGCATGTCCTGATAGTGAAGTGCCGCCATCTTAGGGCTTCACTATTGCGAGGTAGCCTGCTCTCCGTTGGATAGAATGGGCCGCCGGGATTATTAACGCTATAATCCTAGCTGGCTCGGGGAGCATGGTGCAATGTCGAGTTTGGTATCCCTGAACTCGGGGTTCAATTACGCATCCGTTGGTATGGATGGTTTTTGGACTCTGGGTTCGAAAATAGCACTTTTAGAAAGTGTCTATTTTCTTGTCTAACCATATCTGGTCTCTGCTGGTCTTACGTGTGTGTGACAGGAGCTGGGTGGCTCCAAGAGGTCTGGATGAGTCAGTGTGGGATGAATGGGACATTTACGTTGAGAGTAGGGGGAGAGTAGCTGTTGATAGCCTGCCTTGCCTGATACAATGCTGGCTCCACCTCCTGCCAAGCGACTGATGGCTCTGTACCTGCCATGGACGATCCTAGCCCCACCTCCTGCCAGGAGGGCGATAGCTCTGCTCCTACCAGTGTCAATGCTGGCTCCACCTCCTGCGGGGCGTCTGAGGACCCGGCCCGGCTCAATGAATAGGCCAGGTGTGACCGCCTAGCTCCACCCACCACAGACCCAGGATGTTGGGAAATCCCCGGCATAGACAAAGGGATCAAAGACGAAAAGGGGTATAAGAGGAGGACCCCTGAACTAGGAAATCAGATCACTTCTGACAAGGAACCCTGTAACCAAGGACAAGAAGCCTGCTGATCTAAAGGACTGCCTACCCCTTCTGCCAGTGTGCTGTTGTTGGGGGAATCCTGCAGTGCTTCTTTATTTTTGCCAAGGAACCAGGAGAGAGGAACTGTGTGTGTACTCTCACGCTTGCTAAGAAAATCTCCAAGGACTGGAAGAGTGCCAGTCTCCTGCTGAAGTCACAGGGCTAAAGGACTTCATCTGCTAAAAGTGCTATTTGCTGGAAGTGTGAATCCAGCACCTCTGAAAGGACCAGCAAACACGACGATCGGACGCTGGGCCCGACCGACGCCAGCAGCCACGCCAGTGAGTGGGAGTACGGCTCTAACTCCAGAGGACCTCGTGTCTGCCCCGCTGCTGATCGCATCAACCGTGTGCCCTTCGACGCCGTGAGCGCTGCTCACTCTGTGCAACTGCATCATCGACAACGCCTGCTGAGGCCAGATCGACACCGAAGACGCGACGCCGGATTGCTCGACGCCGCTGGTCATCGTGTGCTACATTTTCCTAAGGTACTGTGTTGTTGGGGGTCCGTGTGACTCCAGGCCCGACGTAGCGCTCCTCGCGGTCGACGCCGAACCTGTGGATTATCTTTGCCCCGGCGTTGTGTAGCTCCCGTGTGAGTTACCCTGTTGCTAAGAACTGTGTTTCCAAGAAGAAGATTTGCTTGATACTAAAAGACTTTTGTGCTACAGAAGAAACTACCTTTGAACTATCCCTTTTTCCTTCCTAAACGTATTTATGCCGATTGTGTACAGTTTTGCCGTTATTTTGGTCTTTTGCTAAGCCTTATATAAAAATATTTATTTTTATAATACTACGGTGTCGAGTCCATTTGTAGCGTATTCACTGTATTACTGTATGTGGTCATAATTGCTTAACGCACAGCCTCTGAGATAGGCCTGTTCTGCTCTGCCAAGCTACCAAGGGGGTGAGCAGGGGTTATCGAAGGGTGTGATCCCCTTGCCCTGACTAGAAAAGGAGGGTCCCTATTTGTCAGAAGTACATACCTCTGCCAACTAGAGACCGCCGGTTCTAACATTGGTGGGTCAGCGGTGAGGATTTGGACTTTGCATTTATGACCCATGTACAGTGATTAGTGTGCGCTACGTAGTGAAAGCAGACCATAGCGCAGTCACAATCCGATTCGGAAGGATCCTATTTTTTTGTTCTCCGCTTTTCTGAAAATTGATTTTCTGAACACTGCCAGTTTTAACCATGAGTGACAACGGAGTCACTGCCCCTGCTATCGTTGTTGTGGAAGAGTTCGAGAGGAGTAAGCTAAAGAAATACAAGAAAGATGAGCTGAAACACTTTTGCAACCAGTTTGAAGTTCCTACCACCGGCCTCTCGAGAAAAGATGATTTTTATAAAGCATTGCAGGCCTGGTGGGAGTCCAGAAATCCCTCTGATGTGGTGGTGGTACCCACAGAGGAAGGGGATGAGGAGGTGCCAGTGAATGGACCTGTGCCCTCTCCCGGAAGCAGTGTTTCCTCCAAAGGTCTTTCCCCTGAAGAAAGAGAAGAAAGGGCGAAAGAGCGAGCTTACAACATGGAGATGGCAAGGCTAAAGATAAATGGGCAGTTGGAGTTAGAAAATGCAAGAGGTAGAAGAGAAGCTGATTTAGAGATCAAAAAGTTAGAGTTTGAACGAGAGAAGTTAGCTTTGGAGCGTGAAGCCAGGTTGAGGGAACTGGATATCCAAGCTAAAAAGTTAGAGTTGAATCCCTCTGGTGGCAGCATTCCATCCGAGCCTGCAGAAAGTAAGTTTTACTTCCCGAAAGATGTGATCAAAGATTACAATAAGAATGAAGATATTGGTCAATGGTTTAAAGCATATGAGTTAGCATTGTTGGCCCACCAGGTCCCTGAGAAGAATTGGGGAGCGGGATTGTGGGGTCGCTTTGTGAATGAGGGAAGAGATACCCTGTTAGACATGCCTGTTGCGGATAGGATGTCGTATGCTCATATGAAGGATGCTTTAATGTTGCGATATGGTTTAACCCCCGAGCAGTACAGACAAGCTTTTAGAGAATGTAAGAAGTTGCCTGGTACGACGTGGGTTGAATATGTGTCTTATTTTTGCAGAGCCATGGATGGTTGGGTAAAGGGCAGCAAAGTGGAAAGTTATGAAGCTCTTTATGATTTGTTTGCGTGGGAGCACTTGTCTAATAACTGTTTTCCAGAGCTGCGCCAGCACCTGATTGATAGCAAGATATCTAACCCTAGAAAACTTGCTGAGGAGGCGGACCGCTGGGTCAGTACCAGGGTCCACAAGGGTCCAGTGGGAGACTCAGCCAAAGGTGGGCAGGGTCCCCAGCAGAAGAGTGGGGGGGACAAGGGTAAACAGAAGGAGTCTCAGAAAGGGCCCCAAAGTAATCCCCAAGGGAACCAAGGGAAAGGTTCCCAGCCTCCCCCTGAGAAGAAGCCAGGGGCCCCGACGGGTAAACCTGTTCATAGGGGCCCCCTAACCTGCTACGGTTGTGGGCAGGTGGGACACCGGTTTTATGACCCCAGTGTCCCAAAAAGGATTCGAATGCACCGCCGCGTGCACCCCCTCGTCAGTTGGCCAGTGTAGCCTTGGGAGGGGAGGAGATGGTTGTCCATGGTGGGAGGGGTCCCGCAGAGATGTCCCTGGTCTCGCTAGGAGACATGCAAATGGTCCCTCCACCCCCTCTGCCTAGTAACACTAGTAAATATAGGCAGTGGGTGACCATTAATGGCCATAGAGTGGAAGCTCTCAGAGACACCGGAGCGAGTGTGACAGCTGTCAAGTGTCACTTGGTGTCCAGAGAGCAGGTGGTTCCCCACGCATTCTACCCCGTGGTAGCTGCCGACAACTCCCAGAAAGAGTGTGAGGTAGCTCAGGTTTCCTTTGAATGGGGGGGAGTTTCAGGTACTCTTCAGGTTGCTGTGAGGCCCGCCATGCCTGGCGACTGTCTCCTGGGCAATGATTTGGAAGACTCCCCTTGGGCTAAGGTGGAGAGAGCGGCGCACTTGAAAATGTTGGGTGTGCCAGAGTGGGTGTGTGCAACCACTCGATCCATGACAGCGAGTAAGGGTGTTGATGGGGTCCCGGAGCCTGAAAGTACGGCCCAGGACCCAGCTGTGAAGAGAAGAGGCAGGAGGCGTGGGAAACCGGCCCCCGTTGTTCCCGTGGTCCAGAAGGAGGTAGACCCTGAGGGGGATGCCCTGGAGCCCACAGGGGAACAAATTGCCGAACTGGGAGATCTGCCCGAGCTGACCCACTGGCAGCAGGATGGTGGTCCCTCCAGGGAGGAATTCTGTGCGGAACAGAAGGAGTGCCCTTCTCTTGTGGGCATGAGGCAGCAGGCCTCAGCCCAATCCTCAGGTGATCAGTCAGGATCACATTTTGTGTACTGGGAGAACGACCTCCTGTATAGCGAGCCTAAGGCTGCTGAGCCTGGGTCAGCCCGTGTGCTGGTGGTACCCCAGCGCTTCAGGGCCTTCCTACTGGGTTTGGCTCATGACGTTCCGTTAGCTGGACATCTGGGGCAGGACAAGACCTATGACAGGCTTGTCACCCATTTTTATTGGCCTCAGATGCGTAGGGATGTAGACATCCATTGCAAGACTTGTCGCACTTGCCAGGCAAGTGGGAAAAGCGGAAGGAAGCAGAAGGCTCCCCTCCAACCTTTTCCAGTGGTCAGCACCCCCTTTGACCGGGTGGGTATTGACATTGTTGGGCCCCTGGACCCCAAGACAGCCCTGGGCAACAGGTTCATCCTGGTCTTGGTGGACCATGCCACAAGGTACCCGGAAGCCATCCCTCTCAGGACAGTGACGGCCCCCGTGGTGGGACGGGCACTGATGGGTGTTTTCTCCCGGATGGGGTTCCCCAGAGAGGTGGTGTCCGACCGAGGCACCAACTTCATTTCGAACTATATGAAGTCTCTGTGGAAGGAGTGTGGGGTAACCTACAAGTTCACCACTCCTTACCACCCTCAAGGAAACGGGCTGGTTGAGAGATTCAACCGGACCCTGAAAGGCATGATTATGGGTCTTGAAGAACCAATGAGGCGGAAATGGGACGTCCTCTTGCCATGCCTGTTGTTTGCTTACCGTGAGGTGCCGCAGAAGTCTCTAGGATTCAGCCCCTTTGAGGTCTTATACGGTCACCCGGTAAGAGGACCTTTGAGTCTGGTCAAGGAAGGCTGGGAGCAATCTCCCAGGAAACCTCCCCAGGATGTATACAGCTACATGCTGGCCTTTCGGAACCAGACTCGGCGCTTCAGAGAACTTGCTCAGGCAAATCTGGAGGCCAGCCAGGAGGAGATGAAGCGATGGTACGACCGGAATGCCACTCTGGTAGAGCTTCAGCCTGGTCAGGAAGTGTGGGTCATGTCCCCTGTGGAACCTTGTGCGCTCAAGGACAGGTGGACTGGACCGTTTAAGGTTGTGGAGAAGAAGAGCGATGTCACCTACTTGGTGGACTTGAAATCTCCCAGGAACCCCTTGCGGGTCCTGCATGTCAACCGTTTGAAGCCCCCCTTAGAAAGGTCCGAAGTGGGCATGCTCCTAGCTACAGATGATGGGACGGAGGAGGAGAGTGAGCCTCTTCCTGACCTCCTGTATGCTAAAGAGCAAGACGGGTCAGTGGATGGTGTGGTCCTCTCTGACACACTGACCCTTGAGCAGAAACAGGATTGTCGCCAACTGTTGGGACAATTCCCGGATCTGTTTTCCTTGGTTCCGGGTGTCACGCATTGGTGTGTCCATGACGTTGACACCGGAGACAGCCCTCCTGTGAAGCACAAGGCTTACAGGGTGACTGACAAGGTCCGAGCGTACATTAAGGAGGAGGTCTCCAAAATGTTCGCGTTAGGGGTGATTGAGTCCTCTAGCAGTCCTTGGGCCAGCCCAGTGGTCTTGGTCCCGAAGGCTGCAGCGCCTGGTGCTTCACCGGAACTCCGGTTCTGCGTGGACTACCGAGGGCTCAATTCAGTCACGAAGACTGACGCGCACCCCATCCCCAGAGCTGATGAGCTCATCGATCGGTTGGGGGCTGCCCGGTACCTTAGTACGTTCGATTTAACGTCTGGGTACTGGCAGATCGCCTTGACTGATGGGGCAAAAGAGAGGTCAGCGTTCTCCACACCAGATGGGCTATACCAGTTCCGGGTGATGCCCTTTGGGATGAAGAATGCCCCTGCCACCTTCCAGAGGTTGGTCAACCAGGTCTTGGCTGGACTGGAGGAATTCAGCGCCGCCTACCTGGACGACATCGCAGTGTTCAGCGCCAGCTGGGAGGAACACTTGCGCCACCTCCAGGAAGTGTTGTTGGCCCTGCGCGGAGCAGGCCTCACAATCAAAGCCAGTAAGTGCCAGATTGGGCAGGGTTCTGTGGTGTACTTGGGGCACCAAGTAGGGAGCGGTAAGGTGGCCCCCCTGCAACCCAAGATTGATACCATCCTGGCTTGGGCACCGCCCAAAACCCAAACACAGGTGAGAGCCTTCTTAGGACTCACGGGTTATTACAGGAGGTTTGTCAAGGATTACGGCAACATTGTGCACCCCTTGACTTCGCTGACTTCCAGGAAGCAGCCACGAAACGTGATCTGGACTGATGCCTGTCAAACGGCCTTTGACACCCTGAAAGCTGCAATGTGCACGGCACCTATACTCCAAGCACCCGATTTTTCGAAAGAATTCATTGTTCAGACGGACGCTTCAGAGCATGGCGTGGGGGCTGTTCTAGCTCAGGTGAATGAAGAGGGCCGAGACTTGCCTGTAGCCTTCATCAGTAGGAGGTTACTTCCCAGGGAAACGAGGTGGAGTGCGATAGAGAGAGAAGCATTTGCTGTGGTCTGGGCGCTGAAGAAGCTAAGACCCTACCTGTTTGGGACTCACTTCCGGGTTCAGACAGACCACAGGCCCCTCAGATGGTTGATGCAAATGAGGGGTGAGAATCCCAAACTGTTGAGGTGGTCCATTGCTCTACAGGGGATGGACCTTATGGTGGAACACCGCCCTGGTACAGATCACGCCAATGCTGATGGTCTGTCCAGATTTTTCCGCCTTAGTGATGAGGACTCCCTAGGTTAAGGGTAGTTCTCCCCACATTTCAGCTGGAGGGGACACGTGTTAGACCTGACATCATTGGCTTGAGTCTCTCCTCCATTTTTTCTGTTTGCCTCTACTGTTTTACGATGTTTTGCTGGTATATGCTTTGGGCGCCGTGTCACTGCTGATCAGTGCCATAGCGCAAGTGCTCCCGATGTTCAAATGATGTGTCTATTGTATCCATGTTTGGCTTATTTGGTTTACTGTCAGTCCCTAGTCGAGTGCACCAGGAGTGCCGGGGCTTGTAAATGCAAATACCGCTCGTGGGCTTGCAGCACGTGTTGTGCCACCCACAGGAGCGGCCTTGTAAAAGAATGTCTACGGGTCGGTCATTGCGAGACCCACGTACAGTCTTGTACTGTCACGCAGGCTGCGCAAGTATACCTACTTGCCAGCCCCCCAACCTTCCCTTAACTTCATGTTAGTCACCCCTATGGTAGGCCCATGGGCAGGGTGCATTGTAAGTGTAAGGTAGGACAAGCCTGACCAAGTTGGCATGTCCTGATAGTGAAGTGCCGCCATCTTAGGGCTTCACTATTGCGAGGTAGCCTGCTCTCCGTTGGATAGAATGGGCCGCCGGGATTATTAACGCTATAATCCTAGCTGGCTCGGGGAGCATGGTGCAATGTCGAGTTTGGTATCCCTGAACTCGGGGTTCAATTACGCATCCGTTGGTATGGATGGTTTTTGGACTCTGGGTTCGAAAATAGCACTTTTAGAAAGTGTCTATTTTCTTGTCTAACCATATCTGGTCTCTGCTGGTCTTACGTGTGTGTGACAGGAGCTGGGTGGCTCCAAGAGGTCTGGATGAGTCAGTGTGGGATGAATGGGACATTTACGTTGAGAGTAGGGGGAGAGTAGCTGTTGATAGCCTGCCTTGCCTGATACAATGCTGGCTCCACCTCCTGCCAAGCGACTGATGGCTCTGTACCTGCCATGGACGATCCTAGCCCCACCTCCTGCCAGGAGGGCGATAGCTCTGCTCCTACCAGTGTCAATGCTGGCTCCACCTCCTGCGGGGCGTCTGAGGACCCGGCCCGGCTCAATGAATAGGCCAGGTGTGACCGCCTAGCTCCACCCACCACAGACCCAGGATGTTGGGAAATCCCCGGCATAGACAAAGGGATCAAAGACGAAAAGGGGTATAAGAGGAGGACCCCTGAACTAGGAAATCAGATCACTTCTGACAAGGAACCCTGTAACCAAGGACAAGAAGCCTGCTGATCTAAAGGACTGCCTACCCCTTCTGCCAGTGTGCTGTTGTTGGGGGAATCCTGCAGTGCTTCTTTATTTTTGCCAAGGAACCAGGAGAGAGGAACTGTGTGTGTACTCTCACGCTTGCTAAGAAAATCTCCAAGGACTGGAAGAGTGCCAGTCTCCTGCTGAAGTCACAGGGCTAAAGGACTTCATCTGCTAAAAGTGCTATTTGCTGGAAGTGTGAATCCAGCACCTCTGAAAGGACCAGCAAACACGACGATCGGACGCTGGGCCCGACCGACGCCAGCAGCAACGCCAGTGAGTGGGAGTACGGCTCTAACTCCAGAGGACCTCGTGTCTGCCCCGCTGCTGATCGCATCAACCGTGTGCCCTTCGACGCCGTGAGCGCTGCTCACTCTGTGCAACTGCATCATCGACAACGCCTGCTGAGGCCAGATCGACACCGAAGACGCGACGCCGGATTGCTCGACGCCGCTGGTCATCGTGTGCTACATTTTCCTAAGGTACTGTGTTGTTGGGGGTCCGTGTGACTCCAGGCCCGACGTAGCGCTCCTCGCGGTCGACGCCGAACCTGTGGATTATCTTTGCCCCGGCGTTGTGTAGCTCCCGTGTGAGTTACCCTGTTGCTAAGAACTGTGTTTCCAAGAAGAAGATTTGCTTGATACTAAAAGACTTTTGTGCTACAGAAGAAACTACCTTTGAACTATCCCTTTTTCCTTCCTAAACGTATTTATGCCGATTGTGTACAGTTTTGCCGTTATTTTGGTCTTGTGCTAAGCCTTATATAAAAATATTTATTTTTATAATACTACGGTGTCGAGTCCATTTGTAGCGTATTCACTGTATTACTGTATGTGGTCATAATTGCTTAACGCACAGCCTCTGAGATAGGCCTGTTCTGCTCTGCCAAGCTACCAAGGGGGTGAGCAGGGGTTATCGAAGGGTGTGATCCCCTTGCCCTGACTAGAAAAGGAGGGTCCCTATTTGTCAGAAGTACATACCTCTGCCAACTAGAGACCGCCGGTTCTAACAGTCTTGATTCACTGGCCACCCTTAAATAAGCCCACTGCGAATTAAACATTCAGTATCCAGCATAGCTCAACATCAGGTGTCTCATCATATATGAAACTGATCTTTCGATCTTGCAGTTGCTTTTTTTTAAGTCATCCTTAGTGCCTATATATCTTTCTTGGAGATAATCTTGTTGAAGCTGATTACTTTCTATGGTTGTTCCACCATTTTGAACTCAATCTTGGAGGAATCTGTGCAATACAGGGTGGTCACTTTTGCTCAGCAGAATGCTCAGTGCTGTACAGATGTTGACCCAGTCACTAATTATCTCATGGTTTGATGCACTGGCAGGTGCACTCTTTGTGAAAAGAGAGTTTACGATCAGCAGACTGGCATGTATCTGGGAAGAGCGGAGGTCTACAGCATTAGTGCAGTGCCACATATGCTTTTAGGATTGCACATGCATATCCACCGTTGGCATCCATACATTTTCCACTGCCACATTGGATAAAGAGCAAAATGTTACTATACCATCTGCATGCATCACATCCCTGTAGTCTGTTGCTATTATATGGATGGGCAAACGTGATTAATTATTTACGATCTTCACAGGTGCATCACCTTCTTCATCTTGCCTTTAGTGTGGTAACTGGCTGTTCGCTGGGAACCCTGACGTTCTTCAGTGAGGTAACACACTTTTCAGATCCCTCTTGAAATCTTTGAGTCCTCTATGGAGGTGTGGTGAATTATCATTTATCTAGCTGAAAATATAGGGACTCATTTGTGAAAATTGACGCATCGCTGTGTGAAAACAGCGTTGCATCACTTTTCATTGCGCCATCCTTGCGACATGGTGGATGCGTCATATTTACAATATGACGCATCATCTCGCAAGGAGTTACCAGATACGTCAGTATTTCTGACGTATCTGTGGGGGCAAAAATTACGCTTGGCTGGAGTGTCACAAAAGTGACGCAACTTCAGCAATGGGTCATTTAACATTTGCAAGTCCCATCTCAATGTGCCTGTGTCAGTCTTACGCCTGCTGTGAGGCAGGCGTAAGATAATGATGCATTTGCATCCTGAAAGTGACGCAGTGGAATCTCATAGATTTCACTGCGTCATTTCAATGAGGCTTACTTGCGTCAAAACGTCCACCCTGTATACATTATACCGAGCACAGGTATAATGTGGCGCAGGGGTTTACAAAGAGACGCATCTACCTAGATGCGTCATCTTGTAAATATGACGCACCATGGCGCATTTTTTACCTTGCTGGTGCGTCACAAAAAGTGACGCACCAGTGGGGCAAAAGTGACGCAAGGGCTCATAAATAAGCCCCTTAGTGGGGGCCAGATTTATTAAAGTGTTGTGTTGCACTTTCATCATGCAAGGTAAAACAAGGGCAATGCAACTCTAAAGTCAGATTTACCAAACCACCCAAGGCCAAATTGCATGGCCCTGCAGTGAATGGTAAATCTGCAGTAAAACAAAGTGGCGCAAGTCATTGTCTTGCATTACTCTGCCCTAGGGAGGCATTCCATGGGTGGAGCATGGGTGTTCCCCAGATGCGCCATGGATGTTGGCATATTCCCAGATTTACCATGAGTGGAAGACCTGGGAATGTGTGAAAATGCTACTCTTTCCCATTATTTATCATTGATTTTTCCTCTTTTTACATGTGCTGCAGAAAGCTGCATACGAAGAAAGAGGAAAATCCCTCAGAGGATTGTTTTTGTGCAGGAAGATGTCACTTTCTGCACAAAATATAATCCTGCCTGCAACAAAGGTACACTTGCACCATGACACAAGGGTGCCTGCATTGTCGCTCAAAAGCCAAAAGTGTGTCCGCTGAAGGATAGGACAGGAATGAGCCATATAATGTTAAAAATCGTACATTTCTGCCCTTCCCCTTTGAAGCAGTGTAGCTAGGTGTCTTGCTTTGCTGCATTGCATGAAATATTGATAAATCTGACCCCGAGAGTTACTTCACATAGTCCAAAGGAAAAAAAAGTCCACACTATCAGAATAGAAGCACAGTCTAAGGGCCCGATGTAGGTAAATCCCATTTACCGAATTTGAAATACCGAATTTTACCGATTCGGTATTTCAAAATCGGTAAATGGGATGTAGGTCCCAACATCTGGAATCGTTACTGATTCCTTACAAATTCGGTATTTACCGATTCGGTAAATACCGAATCGGTATTTGCTATTGAATCCTATGGGCCTTTGAAGCCCATAGGATTAAAGTCAAATACCGAATCGGTATTTACCGAATCGGTAAATACCGAATTTGGCAAGGGTGCAGGGGGTGTCACTTTGACACCCTCTAGCACCCCCAAAACGGGCATGTGTGCAATGTGGCACACAGACATGCCCTAAGGGCACGTCTGTCTGTCACATGGCACATGTGTACATGCACAGATGTGCATGTACACAGGAATCGGTATTTTACCATGGATTTGTATTCCATGGTAAAATACCGATTCTGTAAGCCATGTGCTGATGGGACATTGCCTACCTACATTGCATTTTCGGTAATTTTACCGAATCGTTATCATTACCGAATCGGTAAATATTACCGATTCGGTAAATTTACCGATTCGGTAATGATAACGATTCGGTAAAATTACCGAAAATGTGCCCCTACATCTCGATAGCCCTTTACCGATCGGAAACGGCCGAAAATCGGTATTTTCGGCCGATTCCGATCGGTAAAGGGCTACCTACATCGGGCCCTAAATGTTTACATAAAACCTGATTTCAAAACCCACAAAAGTCGGTCTAAAGCACAAGCAAATAAAAAGAAAAAAACAGAACATTCTGAAACAAAATCGCAATGGAAAATAGAAGAAGTATTTTTAAATGGGGTAGATCACGTGTAGTTTAAAAACAGATGCCAAAAGCAAAACAAGGAAAACCTGAAGCTTTTTGAACTGAAGTTGTGGCTTCAGAATTTATACAGAAAAGAAGGCTGTTAGGTGGTACATGTGTCAGATCCCTCTAGGTAAGTTAGAGTCCCCTGTGGGTGCATGATGCTGTCAGTGAATTGGCCTGCAAATAAAATTTACTATTTCACATAGTCCAAAGAGAAAAAAAGCCAAACCACACGTCTGTTCAAAGCACTTGCAAATATATAAAAAATAAATTAAAAAAAACAGCTGCAAAAAATTTTCAATGGACAATAGAAGGCTTTTTAAATGGAATTGAGCAAGTGTATTTTAAGAAGAGAACAGCAGAAAAAGGGAAAACAAGGGGCCTCATTTATGAAAAGTGACGCATCGCTGCGTGAAAACAGCGATGCGTCACTTTTCACTGCGCACTCCTTGCGACACCATGATGCGTCATATTTAATGTATGACGCATCATGTCGCAAGGACTTACAGATACGTCAGTATTTCTGACGCATCTGTAAGTGCAAAAGTGACGCATTGCTGGAGTGTGTCACAAAAGTGACGCAACTCCAGCAATGCGTCCTTTCACATGGGGAAAGCCCCATGTGAAAGGGCTTGCGTCAGTCTTACGCCTGCTGTGAGACAGGCGCAAGATTTTGACGCAACAGCATCCTAAAAGTGACGCAGTGAAATCTCATAGATTTCACTGCGTCACTATTACGAGGCTTTTTGCGGGGGAACGCCCCCTCTGCATACATTATACCTGACGCAGGTATAATGTGGCGCAGGGGTTTAAAAAGTGACGCATCTACCTAGATGCGTCACTTTTTAAATATGGCGCAACAAGGCGCATTTTGTACGCCGCTGGTGGGTCACAAAAAGTGACGCACTGGCGGCGCAAAACTGGCGCAAGGCCTCATAAATAAGGGCCACAGAGTTTAACATAAAGCAAAGAAGTCCTACGTAGTCAATAGTCAGGTGGGTTACTTGTCCGATCCCTTTGTGCAAGTTTACGTTCTTTGAGTGTGTTGGTGTACTGTCAGGACTGGTTTGTTTGTTCTGGCACTCCAGAAGAAAAAAACAAATGCAACAGGAAAAATATGTTCAAAATGCTACAAAGTTCGCTCTAAAAGTAGCTTCAACTAAAAACAAATAAATTATGACACATATCTTTTCACAATGATCTGCGACCACAGTTTAACAAACCAGAATAGTCAACTGCAAAGAGAGATAAACCTTAAACCTTTTGAAACAAAGCTGCACAAGTGGATTTTAAATACAGGAATAGACACACAAGTCTGTTGCGCTCAGGTGGCATACTTGTCGGTCCCTCTACACAAATGTGAATCTTCTGTGGGGAGTTGATACCTGTGGCGCCTGCTCTGCTAAGGCAGAGGAGTGTCACCCCACTGCTTATTAGCTGTGAAATAAAGGGAAAATAAAATGATAATAACTTGTGTTATTATCATTTTATTTTCTTCTACTTCCACAGCTTTGCATGAGGGGGCGGGCCGGGGAGGAGACTTAGCACCCTCCTAACTGTGCAATACCCGCTTGGCCGGCCTTTTCGAGCAGGCTAATCAGTATTGCACATTTCGTATGGTCTCCATGCAGGCTGCATTACAGCGTGTGTACAGTCAGCGTCTGGGTGCCTAAACACGCTTTTCAGACCAATCACAACACTGCAAAGGCAGTGTTGTGGTTGGCTGAGTGGAAGCCTGGGTGTGCTTCCCTTTCAGGCCTACTAAGGAGGACTACAGAGGAGAGACGCGGCTAAAAAGCGGGAAGAAGGTATCTTTTTTTTTTTTTTGTTTTTTTTTTGTTTCAGGCCCAAGCAGGCCATATTTATTTATTTTCAGGAACACAGCGTTAAGCCTACAACCTCTCAGTGAGGCTGGCCGCATTTATAATGAGTCCTGTGTTTGCGTATCAGCTGGAGCCGGCTCGGAGCCTTAACACAGCGCCATGCCTACAACTCTCTTGATAGAGCCGGCCGCGTGGCTTATGGGGAAGCAATCCAGAAGCGCCTCGCACGCAAGCACGCGCCCGCTATGCATGGGAAGTAGGTAGCAGGCAACTAGCCCAACTGCAAGAAACAGCCCAACGGGGCACAACCGTCTCAGAACGAGACGAAGGTCAGAGCGGCAAGGAGGAAGAGAAGAAATAGTCGGAATAAGGAAATCTGAGGACAGGGAGGAGAGAAAGGAGAGTGAACGGTGGTTGTGGATGGCGCGCCAAGGGGTAGAGCGGAGGGGCATGCGCGGCAGTGCTGGAGACTGTAGTGTGTATGACGTTCAAGGACGCAGTCTAGCAGGATCCGCAGGGACAATGGCGTCCTCTATAAGGCGTAGCGTACGATATCTAGGGGGCATGTATCGCGCGTACTGTATAGAGCAAATGTATCGCACTAGGGGTTTCCAAACTGCTGTAAAGCGTGTGTCTCTCGCCTGCAGTCTTGCCGTGAGCAGCTCTAGCGCTAGCACCTGCCATAGGCGTACAAACCAAGAGGCTATGGGCGGTGCTACAGGTCGTTTCCAGTACAGGGCTATAAGTTGCTTAGCCGCGCCTAGCATGTGTAATGTGAGTATCCAATCGATGCGAGTAAGCGCCTTGAGTGTGCTAGGGTGTATGCCTAGTAAGATTGTGGGCACTTCTTCAGGTATGGGGAAACCTAGCACCCCTTTGATGTGACTAAGTACCTCCTTCCAAAAGGTTGTCAAAGTTGGGCACGCCCACCATATATGCACAAAATCACCAGTCGCAGAGCCACATCTCCAGCACAGCGGCGAGGCCCTAGGGAACATTTTACTAAGTCGCAACGGGGTGTAGTACCATTGGGTGAGTAATTTATAGGCATTTTCCTGTTGCGGGACACTGCGGTAGATGTTAGGTATATCGCGCCATAGCCTACTCCACTGCGGGGGCTCGATGTCTACACCCGTCGCCCGTTGCCATTGTTCCTGGTATGGGTGTGCGGGGGGTGACGTAGGGTGTTGTAGGATGCGATATATTTGCGAGATGAGTCTCTTCAGCCCCCCGAGGGAGCGTGCCAGTTTCTCAAAGGGCGTGAAGGCCCTGGTGGCCGCCTGGTGTACCTCGTCGCTCGCGGTCCAGTGACGTAGCTGGGAGTGCTGAAAATCAGCCGACGGTGGGAGCCCGAATTCCTCTTTGCATTCCTCCCAGGTCTTGTGTGAGCCCCCGAGGAAGAGGTCCCCAATGACTCTGCAGTCTCCCTGTGTCCACTTATCAAACGCCCGAGTTCGGTGTGCTGGTGGGAAGTATGAGTGTCCCACTATCGGCGTGTGCGGGGACGGGAACGTTGTGAGGCCCCTAGACACAGCAATAGTATCCCAGATGTCCAGGACCGTTTTTGTGGGGGTCGCTATATACGCACTCCTGGAGCGCGCTGCCCGCGGGAGCCACGGCAGGTCCCATATAGTGCGTCCCGTGACCGCCCGGTCCATGTGGAACCAGTGCTTGTCACTTGCGCGTGCACCCCATTCCACTACGAAGCGTAGGTGCGCCGCCCAGTAATAATGAACCAAGTTGGGGCATGCTAGACCGCCCCTGTCCCTCGAGTCCATGAGGATTTTCTGCGAGAACCGGGGGCGCTTCCCGCCCCAAATGAAGGAGGTGATCTCCCGCTGGAGGCCCCGGATGGAGTGGAGCGGTATCGGAGTGGGCAGGCACTGAAAGAGGTATAGTATTTTTGGCAATATCGACATTTTGACCGCGTTGAGGCGCCCCAGCCAGGAGATCATTAGAGGTCTCCACCTCCGGAGATCCTCCAGCACCGCTTTTCGACACTCCGTCCAGTTGACCGAGGACCAGGATTCCAGGTGGGGGGTTAGCGTGAGGCCCAGGTATTTGATTCGGTCCTCCGCCCACTGATATGGTACCGCCTCCTTCAGGGATGGGACCTCATCCCCAGGAATAGTGAGGTTGAGCACCCAGGACTTGGTGTGGTTAATTTTGAGGCCTGACGCCTGCTCATACAGACACAGAACCTCGTGAAGCGCCGGCAGGGATTCTCAGGGGCGTGTGAGAGTGAGGATCAAATCACCCGCAAATAGCGCCACCTTGTTCACTCTCCCCCCGTGGGTTATGCCGTGTATTCTCTGGTCGTGTCGTATCATCGCTGCCAGTGGTTCCACCGCAAGGGCGAACAAGAGTGGTGAAAGCGGACATCCCTGCCTCGTGCCTCTATGTATCCGCAACGGCGGTGTCAATTGGCCGTTTACTCTGACCCTGGCCTGTGGCCCAAGGTACGGAGCCATAATGCTAGTTATCATTCTAGGACCTAGACCAAGCTTCTGGAGCACGTCCCTCAAGAAGGTCCAGTCCACCCGGTCAAAGGCCTTTTCCGCATCAAGCGAGAGAAGGCAGGCCGGGATATTCCAATGTCGCACCTTGCCTACCAGGTGTGCCAGTCGGCGGACGTTGTCAGCTCCCTGTCGGTCCCTGATGAAGCCCACCTGGTCCGGGTCTATGAGCTCCGGCATGTAGGTGTCCAGTCGCCTGGCCAGTATCTTGGTGTATATCTTCAAGTCGGTGTTTAAGAGGGCAATAGGCCTATAGGAGGCACAAAGCGCAGGGTCTTTCCCAGGTTTTGGGATCAGTGCGATCTCCGCCATTCCCATGTCAGCGGATGGACCCGACTCGGCAGAGAAAGAATGATAAAGCCGAAGCCAAGGACATTGGTACCGACGAGCTCCATGGCCTTGTGGCAGACTGGCTCACCACAGCCAGTGACATGTTTGCCCCCCTTACTAAGTTCCCCCAATCCCGGCACAGCAATTCCCACAAATGGTATACCCCCCACTTAAAAGCCCTACACTTGGAACTCCACCAGCTTGAGCGCAAGTGGAGGAGGGACTACTGCTCTTCAAGCAGAGACGCCTATGTGGCTGCCCGCAATAGGTATAAACTCGCCATCCTGGCTGCAAAAAAAAACGTATGCCTCCGGTAAAATTCTTTCTGCCCCCTGCCAGTCTAAGGAAATTTTCAAGGTCCTTAATGAATTCACTTCCGACCCTAGGACGCTCCCTACTCAGGCCCCCACACAGGAAGCATGCAATGCCCTTAGCACTTTCTTCGTTGAAAAAATCGTATTGATTAAGGACACCATCCCTGTCACGTCTCCTGGCGCTGGACTTATCTCCCCCCCTCACAACACTCTCTCTTTCACACAATTTCCCCTTCTAGACTCTACTTTTCTGGCCACTCTTGCTACCCGCATCAAGTCGGGATCTCCAGATGACTGTTGCCCCCCCTCCATACTCCGGGACATCTGCCACTCTCTACCCGACTGCATTCTTCCCCTGCTAAACTCTTCTCTCTCTTCTGGGACGGTGCCGGGCTCCTTCAAGGAGGCCGTGCTGGTACCCCTCCTGAAGAAGCCGGGGGCTGACCCCGCCGTCCCGGCAAACTATCGTCCTATCTCTCTCTTACCTTTCTTCTCAAAAATCCTGGAAGCCCACGTCACCACCTGTCTCTCACAGTTTATTGAGAGTTCCAACTTTCTCGAGGTCAACCAGGCGGGCTTCAGACCCGGCCACTCTACGGAGACAGTGATCTTGGCCGTGCTGGATGCCCTAAGAGACGGTGTTGACAAGGGTACCCGCCAGGCCCTGGTATTATTAGATCTGTCAGCCGCCTTCGACACGGTGGATCATAACATCCTTCTCCGCCGTGTCGAGCAGGCTGGCATCCAGGGCCTGGCGTTGGCCTGGGTCAGATCCTTCCTGACTGGCAGGTCTCAGACCCTTAGCCTTGGCGCCTTCAGGGCTCCTAGAGAGCACTCGCTCTGCGGGGTCCCCCAGGGTTCTTCTTTGTCTCCTCTTCTTTTCAATCTTTATCTTCGCCCCCTTCTTTTTTCTTTGAGGCAGTGGGACGTTACCGTATTTAATTACGCGGACGACCTGCAACTCATCTTTTCTCTCAATTCCCCCTCTGCTATCCCCAACTTTCAGGCAGTCATGTCCCACATTCTCCAGTGGATGGGCCATAACCAGTTAAAGCTCAACCCCGGTAAGACGGAGCTCCTCCTTCCCGGTAGGGGCGCCACCTTCTGGGGTCCTCAATTCTGGCCGGCGGAACTGGGCCCCTCTCCTACTCCCGTAGCTTCGGTGAAGAGCCTGGGGGTCACCATCGACTCCGCCCTATCCCTAGGGCCGCAGGTGGGGACCGTGGTCTCGTCCTGCATCTACCAACTGCGCAGGATCAGGAAAGTGGCATACCTTCTTACACCTGATGCCCTCCTGCAGGTTATCATGGCCCTCGTCCTCTCCCGCCTAGATTTCTCTAATGCGATCTACCATGGTCTGCCTAAAACATCGATGGCTAGACTGCAAGTGGTCCAAAATCAGGCGGCGAGATTGGCCCTAGGGATTCCGAAGTGGCAATCCGCCAGGCCCCTCCTCGTCAAACTCCACTGGCTCCCTGTCATCTCTAGGGCAGCCTTCAAGATCGGCTGCCTTATATTCAAGTCATTAGTTGGCCCCTGTCCCGCTTTTCTGAAATCCCTCATCAGACCCTACTGCCCACCACGTAATTTGAGATCCTCTCACCTCCACTTCTTGACCGTTCCTTCTTACAAGCTCTGCAGAACTGGAGGCCGGAGATTTGCCTACCTGGCCCCCAAGCTCTGGAACTCTCTCCCCCTCTCTCTTAAAACTTCTAACTCTCTGACTCTTTTTCGTAAATCTCTAAAAACTTGGCTTGTTCCCCAATCTGGCTAGTCTTTCTGTCCCCTTTACTTCCACCAGCGCCAGGAAACCCATGGTGTCAGTGCGCTTTACAAGCACCCCTTACGATACGATTACGATACGATACGAGGTAGGGGCGGAGCTGGGTTTGAAACATTTGGTAGAAGATCAGCGGGAGGCCATCTGGCCCTGGGGTTTTCCCGGTGGGGAGTTCTTTGATGGCCGCCGAGATCTCCTCGTCCAGTATGGGCTCCTCTAGTTCCGCTGCACATGCCGGTGGCAACAGAGGCCCCTCGTAGGTGTTGAGGACAGCCGCTCGTGTCTCCCGCGACGTGGGTGCCCCCGCGTACAAGGAGGTGTAATAAGTCACAAAGGCGTCCTGCTTTGCTCTCTCCGAGATAGCCGTGGAGCCATCCTGACAGTGGATTTTAGCGATATGAGCTCTAGCCGTTCTCGCTTTTAGCCGTCTTGCCAGTATGCGCCCCACTTTATCTCCACCCTCATAGTATTTCTGTTTCAGCGTTAGCAGGGAGTGTTCCACCTTGTTAGTGCGTAACAGGCGCAATTGCCCCTGAGGTTGGCTAACTCCCTTCTAGACGCTAGGGAGGGTCGAGTCTTATCGCGCGTCTCCGCCTGTTTAATTTCGCCCGTAAGCTTAGTTTCCAGCTTGTGGGCCTCTCGTCGCCTTGCAATCGCTAGGGACGTGATGTGACCCCGTATAGTGGCCTTGAAGGCGTCCCACACTACTGAGAGGGGCGTCTCCGGCCGATCGTTAACGGCGAAATACGAATCTATGGCTTCACGGATGCTGTTCACGTCCTCGGGGTCTCGAAGGATACCCGGCGGAAGGGTCCAGCGTCGCTCCCGAGGGCCGCACGCCCGGGGGTCTTGCAGCGTGAGTTCCACGTGCGCGTGATCCGACAGCGAGATATCTGAGATGGCAGCTTCCAATGTGTCCCGGACAAGATCTAGGGAGGTGAAGATGTGATCGATGCGCGAATAAGTTCGATGGGAGTGGGAATAAAAGGTATAGTCTCGGACCCCCGGGTTGTGATAACGCCACACGTCGACCAGTCCCAGGTCCGTGATTTGTGTCTTGAGCGTAGAGGACATCGCGCCCGCACCGCTGTGCGCGTTTGCCCCACGATCTACATCCGGGTCCCATACTAGATTAAAATCTCCTCCCAAGATTGTACGCGGCTCGTCGGATTTGAAGTGGTCTCTCAGGAGCGACTGGAGATATTTGTCCTGCGACTGGTTGGGTGCATATACGTTACCCAGGGTGAACTGTACCCCCCCCCATTTGCACCGTAGCCCGGATGAAGCGCCCATCACTGCTCCTATATGGTTTGGTGGGTCCCTGCCTGCAGCCCGTTCTACACAGGATTGCCACCCCTGCCGTTTTAGTGTCAGCCGATGCCCAAAATTGTGTGGGGTATCTAGGATGTGTCATGCGCCTAGTGTCTCCCCACAGGAGATGCGTCTCCTGTAGGAATATGATGTCAGGGGAGTGGTGGAGAAGGTAGCGCCATACCAGATTCCGTTTGTTGGGAGAATTCAGCCCCTTGACATTAAGCGACATGATCTTGAGGGGCCTGGGGACATTCGTCGTCATTGCACTAAGGGGGGTGTTGTCGCCTTACCACCCAATGTCCTCCACCCCGCATGGTTGGAGACGGTCTCCTTCCCCCATAACCACTGCTGACAAACCGCTTGCGCACCCACAGAAGCCTCGGGGCCACCACCCCATCCAAAGGCAGAAGAGGGGACAGCGTAGGGACAGCTCAGGAGAAAAGTAGGAAGAGTAGTCAGGAAGGAAGAACAGAAAGAACCACGAGAGTAAAGAACCATAGCGGGCCAACAGGGCCCTAGCGTAGTGTCCCACGTTCCGGACATCCTCTGCCCGAGGGTTTGGATGGTCGCAGGAATGTCACTTCCTATGGGACAAAGTGGGGGGGGTTGTGTTGAGGGTAGAGGTCCCTGTAGCCTCGGAGCCCGCCTGCCCCGCTGCCCAGGACAGTTTCGGGGGAAGCGAATCTGGTGCAGTACAAAGAGGGGGAGAGCAAAATAAAATCCATAAGGCTACCTGGGTCCACTGACGGGGGTCAGAGCTCTGCGGCAAGGGCCACCCGGACGTGTCCTCACGTTCTCCCCAAGGGGACCAGCATCGTTCCACGGCTTCTCATGGAGGCACTCCGTAGGGTCAATCCGGATGAGTTTGACAGTGGTGTTCAAGAGGCTTGTCGGCTCAACTCACGGGGTGCGAGGCCGTGACGCCTGGCTGTCGCGATCATCTTCCAGAGAGCGGATGTGCTCGATGATGTCCTGCTTGGCCTGTGAAGCGGATCGCTCTTCCATTGGGGACGCTCGGCGCCGCCCGGGCACCCTGGTCCACTCCGGGCGAGCCGGGGTCCTTTCTTGCTGCTTGGGGCGGGAGGGGCTATGTGCCGGGGACTTCGAAAGCTTAAGGAGCTGTGCCGCTTCATGGTAGGATCGGATAACTCGCCGCTTGTCTTCCCATCGGAATATGAGGGCGAATGGGTGCCCCCACTGGTAGGGGATGTTGAGCGAACGCAGCCTCTCTGTCACTGGGCGGAAGACCTTCCTCCTATGAAGGGTGTTGGGGGCAAGGTCTTGAAAGATCTGGATTCTGTGTCCCCCGTAACGGAGATCCGGCTTCTCCCTCGATGCCTTTAAGATGGCTTCTTTCTCCGTGAAGTAGTGGACACGGGTCAGGATGTCCGGGAGGAGCCCCGATCTAGCTCCGGCTCCGTAGACTCGGTGGGCGCGGTCCAGCAGCGGTGGGGAGGCCTCCTCATCGCCCCGCACCTCGTGCAGGAGCTGCGCGACGTAAGCCATGATGTCCGTCCCTTCCTCATCGAGTGGCACGCCCCGATGCGGAGATTATTGCGCCGACCCCTATTTTCGAGGTCCTCCTGCTTAACCTGGAGCTCTATGTTTTGTTCCTCCAAGGCTGCCACTTTCTGCCACAATTGCTCGAGGTCCTCTGTGCGGGTGTCCATAACTTTTTTGAGACTGTCGACTCTGTCCCCCAGCTCTGTTACCTCTTTGCGCATCTCTTTCACGCACGAGTGCACTTCCGTGCGTAGGGATCCAATTTCGGACTTGAGGTCTGCCATGAAGGAGGACATAAAGGCCTGTGTCACCGGCGGGGAGTTGTTCTCAGGGTGTGGCTGCTCCTCGACCGGAGCAGTCGCTCCCGCCTTGCCCCACATTGCGACCACCGAGGTACCCTTCGGCGCCACCACCTGGTCCGCCTTGCCCCCTCTTCCTCGAGTCATCTCCGGTCCGGGACGGGGCGTCTAGTTCCCAGCCACCAGTGTCGCCAAGCCAGGCACGGGGCCGTCCCGAGCCACCCCAAAGTGTCTCCTCCCGGGGTTCGCCAGCAGCCAATGTGGAGGTCTCAGCCCTTCTCGCACCCCCCTGCACTCACCAGGGCAGCGCGGTCAGTCTACAGGTCCGAGGCTGCAAGGGGGTGCCTCACTTGCATGCACCCGGGCGGGCGCGCCAAGATCCGGGCCCCCAATTCGTGGAGTGGAGGCAGGCACTCTCCGTCAACACTCCCAGCAGGTTTCACAGGTGTCCAGTCTCGCCCCGGCCGCAGGCCGCAGTCACTGCTCGTCACGCTCGCCACTCGCTCCCTCCTACGTGACCTCTGAGGGGGGTGGGCTCACCCACTGCAGCCGATCAAGGAGATCCCTTCAAGGCGCTGGGTGAAGTGGGGGATGACAGGAGTGAGGCGTTGAGGCTGTCAGCATGGAGATCGGGGATCGCCGCGTCCCCCAGGAGCCGCCGCCATCTTGAGGTCAGGCAAGTCGGGCCGATCCCAGGCTGCAGGAGGGAACCCCCGCAGGGAATCTCGCCCTCCAGGGCAGTTGGGGCATCGGGTGAGCGGCTACCGCTTTCTCGCTGTTGTGGAGGGAGAGTCCGCTGATGGAAGAGCCCGGGCGCTGCACGCAGCCTCAGGCCAGGGCACGTCAAGGCGGAGGCGCCATTTCAGGTCCCGGGCAAGGCTGGGGGACCGGCACACCGCAGGCAGATAGCCGCGGGCTCCGAGCCGGGAAGCGCCCGGAGCGCAGCAGTGCAATCCTTTAGTCCGCCTCCCGGTCCCCCGCGTCGGGTCCGCCCCCCGTGTGGCTGCCGGCTCCTCCGTCTGCTCGCCGCGTCCAGTGCGGCCTAGCGCCTCGTGGGGAGCCGCGGTCTGGCCCCGTGCGCCTGGCCGGTCCGCAGCAACTTCCGGTTCGGCTGCTCTTCCCGCCTGGGGACTCCGGGGTGCCTCCCAGCCGCTCGGGCGACGCAGGGCTCACCAGCCTGCAGGCGCTGTCCTCCGGGCCCCCGCACTGCAGCCCGATGTCACTGACGATCCACAGGGCACCTCCGTGTAGATTTCGCCAAGGGCTGCGCTTTTGCCCGCGCAGGAGGGGACAAGATGGCGGGCCGCGGAAGGTCGCGCCCGATGCCCCGCAGGGTCCTCAATCCGGCACCCAGGTCCGTCGCTGGCCCACCAGTGGTCACACCAGTGTCTGTGACCCCTCGGTAGGCAGGGGGTCCCGTCACAGCCCCCGAAACTCCGCTATAAATGCTTATGAAAGCAGCGGGGCACCGGAGCTCTCTGAAAGCGCGTCCGTTTACATTCGCGCCTAAGCCACGCCCCTTTATTTTATTTTTTAATACCTGCTTCCCCCACCTCCCTGCCCCGGCCCCCGTACCTCTGATCCGGGCTGGCCGCCACTGATTGGTACGTTATAGTTGGACTGGTCTGTAAAAAATATACTTAGTGTTACTTCACATACCCTTAAGGGGTAGGGAGAAATAAACAATTTGTGGAAATAAATAACATCAGGTACGAAGTTTAAGGAAACATGAGTTCAAAGTTTAAAGTGTGCTCCAAAATAACCCAACGCAAATGGGGAAAAACATTGGAATATACCTTCTTTAAGTAAAACCCAAATTAACATGCATCAAAGTATGCTCCAACATAACTTCAACACAAAGGAAGAGAAAAATTGAAACAAAATGGCAATGAACATTGGTGGCACCAACAAATGTAAAACATGGAGCTGTCTAGAAAAGATTAAAAACAGAAGAGTCAACAGTGAAGATCAAACATAAGAAACTTTACAATCTAAGTTACAGGATGGCAGTTTAAAAAGGAATGCTGTCAACATCAAACACAGAAGTAGGAAAAGGATAAAGCATGAATGTCTGGCCCCAAGATTATTACAACTCCCAAAAAATCAAGCAGTTATCATTTTTTACTTAGAATACATGTTGGCAAAATATTAAAATAAGCAATTGTCATTCAATTAAAAGCCCAAAGTATGTACAATATTTTTCAATAATAAGAAAAAGAAATGACAGAATGCAAGAGCAGGCGTTGAAGTTGGATTGCTTTTGTGGAAGAAGTCCCATTTAACTCCTAAAATGAAATTCCAGTTCCACAACAGCTCAAACTTTGTGTCGAGGCTACTCTTGAAGTGACACTTCAAAAATTTTGAACCAGTCCGTATAAAGTTCTGGGTCTTGGTATATGCACTACCTCACACACTACTTACATAATCCCAGACTGACCAGAGCTGGTGTCGGTCCAGCAGAAAGCGCATTGTGTTGTTACCGGAGTACTCAACAGCTCAAGAGCCGACAGATTCTTCCCAGATGAGCCCCTATACTATGACAGTCAACCAATCAAGAAAACTTTATTCGAAAACACGTAGTGAATCACATAAGCTGCAAAAATATAAAAGTATCTAATTAAAACGTCAATTAAAAGAAATAGTTAAAAAAAATATATAAAACACAGGAGTATAAATAGGCAGAAACATCCCCTTGTAATCAATCAAATATCTACAACTGCTTCCTACATCTAATGACGGCCAATAAATATCGTGACAATACAGCACATATATACAAACTCAGGAGCGATTGTAAATAAATAAAAGCTGGATGACATTACACAAATCCAAGTTGTTTAAGCAGGGGCTTTATCAAACATTTCCTCAACTCAGCTTAGAATGTACAAAAAAAAGAGAATAGGTATAGTACTCTGCTTAGAGACATTGTCACATGGACATAACACAGGATCATGCCACCAGTTATCAATGAAGGGGAAGCTGGTTAAATAATGAAAAATGTCCTGCCGGAACCGAATCAGTACAAATCCATGGTGTGGAATATGTACATTAGCTAAATAGGGTTGCATGTCATAACTAGTCAGAATTAACTGGTTCTTCCGAACCGAGGGCTTCATTATCTCTTTTGAGAGCCTCAAATCCTCTAATAGAGATAAACATTTCAATTTAGGAGCTTTCATTTGAATGCTAATCAAAAGCTCAGGGTGGTCAAAAAACTCTGCAGAACCAATGTCGACCAAAAAGTCACAGACAAAATTTGAGCCAGGGGATTTTAAATGCAGGCGTAGATCTGAGACAGTCCTTTATAATAGAGCGGTTGAGCCCTGTGTGTTCCGAGGACCAGATCTTATGCCAGAGCAAGACTGGCTGAATCTTGAGCACATCTTCTCACAAAACACTACGACTCATTCATGAAACTCTGATCCTTCCCTGAAAATGCTGCCACCCACTCTGGCACCATCCCCTCAAAACATTAGACTCTACTTCCTCGCCCTGCCACCCTGTATCTAAAACACTGTCACTTCCTGAAAGACACTGTCTCCTTCCCTGCCATCCTCCCTTCAAAAGCACAGGCCTCTACCACTTTGACCTGACACCGATCACCAAAACACTGGTGTGTGGACAGTGGTGCTTTAGATGAGAAAGCAAAAAGAACAATTGATGGATGGACAGAATGCAGAACAATGTCATACATTCACCCCAGTACAGAGATCTGGGCCTAAATCCATAATTTGTTTGCTCACCATGCCATTCCAGCCGAAACTTCAAGGCCAGGTCCTCCCTGGACTGGAAATAAACATCCTAGGACCGGTTTCGGGCTTTAAGCCCTCATCAGCCAGGATAGCTTGACTTCAATTGCATGGAGAGCACAGTACCCTCGTCTGGGCATACCCGTCCCACTTGGGGTAACAAATGCAAAAAGAACAATTGATGGACAGAATGCAGAATAGTGGCATACATTCATCCCAGTACAGAGATCTGAGCCTAAATCAATAGTTTTTTTGCTTACCATGCCATTCCAGTTTGGACCCAGCCATATGCAAATCAGTCTTGACCCTGCACCCAATGGGAACAGTCCAGCCAAACTGCCAGGCCAGGCAAGGCCAGGAGTGACTGTGGTTCCACCATTTATCCTGTGGCTTCAACCTGCTTTGGGTGGGGTAGTAGTGAATGGGGGCCCACTGCTTCTCCCGTGAGTTCTCGGATTAATTTACTTTTCGGTGGGGCACTGGTGGTTAGGGTGGGCATACTTGTCAACCCCTTGACTTAAAAATGTGGATGGAGTCAGGTGTTTGAGAGAGTGAGACCATTAAGATGAAACCATGTGAGCTCACTGCCAGCCCATCTTACTTATGGGTGTTTGTGGGGTGGAACACGCATTGGTGCTTTGGGTGGGGTGACTTGGGAACTACTTTTCAATCAATCAATCGATCAATGTACTTGTAAAGTGCGCTACTTACCCGTGAGGGTCCCAATGCGCTAAGGGGGTATGGAGGGGGGTGCTGCTACAGTTCGAAAAGCCAGGTCTTGAGGAGTCTTCTGAAGGTGAGGAGATCTTGGGTCTGCCGTATGTGGGTAGGGAGGGTGTTCCAGGTCTTGTCGGCGAGGTAGGAGAAGGACCTGCTGCCGGAGGTCGTTCGTTGGATGCGGGGGACAGCGGCGAGGGCGAGGCTGGCGGAGCGGAGCTGGCGGGTGGGGGTGTGGTAGCTGAGTCTGCTGTTCAGGTAGGCAGGTCCGGCGTTGTGGAGTGCTTTGTGTGCGTGGGTGAGGAGCTTGAAGGTGATCCTCTTGTCGATCGGGAGCCAGTGTAGGTCTCTCAGGTGGGTGGTGATGTGGCTGTGACTGGGGGCATTGACGATCAGTCTGGCGGAGGCGTTTTGGATGCGTTGTAGTCATCATATGTAATTGGCTGGGATTCCTGTGTAGAGTGTGTTGCCGTAGTCCAGTCTGCTGCTGACTAGGGCCTGTGTCACCGTTCTTCTTGTTTCGGTCGGGATCCACTTGTAGATCCTGCGGAGGGTGTTGTAGCAGGAGGAGGAGACAGTGTTGACCTGCTTAGACATGGAGAGGGAGGAGTCGAGGATGAATCCTAGATTGCATGCATGGTCGTTGGGTGTTGGTGCTGTTCCCAGTGTGGTGGGCCACCAGGAGTCATCCCAGGCTGAGGGGGTGGATCCGAGGATGAGGACCTCCGTCTTGTCCGAGTTCAGCTTTAGACTGCTGCTCCTCATCCAGTCAGCGACGGCCTTCATTCCCTCGTGGAGGTTGGTTTTGGTGGTGTGTGGGTCCTTGGTGAGGGAGAGGAAGAGCTGGGTCTAGTCGACGTAGGAGATGATGTTGAGGTCGTGATGGCAGGCCACTAGTGCGAGGGGGACCATGTAGACGTTGAGCAGCGTCGGGCAGAGGGATGAGACCTGGGGAAGGGTGGGAGGCGGACGCTCTGGGTTCTGCCGGTGAGGAAGGACGTGGTCCAGTCAAAGGCCTTCTCTTGGATTCCAGCTTCTAGGAGGCGTGTCTTTAGAGTGCGATGGCAGACCATGTCGAAGCCAGCTGACAGGTCCTGGAGGATGAGGGCTGTTGTTTCGTCGTTGTCTAGTTGGCGCATGATGTCGTCTGTGGCGGCGATGAGGGCTGTCTCTGTGCTGTGGTTTGGTCTTAATCTGGACTGGAATGGGTCCAAGATTTTATTGTCTTCCAGGTGGCGAGCCAGTTGCATGTTGACAATTTTCTTGATGAACTTTGCTGGGAATGGCAAAAGGGAGATGGGCCGGACGTTCTTGAGTTCCTTGGGGTCTGCTTTGGGCTTCTTGAGGAGGGCGTTGATTTCGGCGTGCTTCCAGCTTTACGGGAATGTTGCTGTTTCAAAGGAGATGTTGATGACCTTCCGTAGTTGGGGTGCGATGGCTGCGTCTGCTTTGTTGAATATGTGGTGTGGGCTAGGGTCAGATGTAGCTCCTGAGTGAATGGAGTTCATGACCTTTCGTGTCTCGTCGTCATTGCCGTTGGATCAGGAGGTCAGGCGGTTGGCGCTGGTGGTGTTCACAGGGGAGGTGGAGTCTGGCGTAGTCGGGGCGGTCGTGGTGTTGAAGCTTTTGTTGATGTCAACGATCTTGCGGCGGTGGTTTTGAGGTAGAGGGATCACTGGTACTTAAGGGGAGTGACTGGGAACTATTTATGGGTGGGGGTGGGGTGGGATGGGGTGATTGCGACCCTGCTGCTGGCTCAACTTACTTTTTAATGATTATCGGTTGAAAAGGGCATTTTTGCTTTGGGAAGGTGTGGGTTGACTGTGGCTGTACAATAGGTCCAACTTACTTTTGGCTGGTGGTGGAGTGGATGAGGCACTAGTACCTTGGGTGTGGGAGGGGTGACTGGGGCCTGGTACGGGCCCACATTACATTTGGGCGGTCATAGGGGTGGAAGGGATTCTAGCACTTTGGTTGAGGTGACTGAAAACTACTTTTGGAATGTGGTGTCAAGGGGTCACTGGTATTGTGGGTGGGGATGGGGTAACCGGGGCCTCACTCAGGGCCATGCATTGGTTTTTTGGGTTGGGTGACGGTTGACTAGGGGCCCGAAAAAAGCTGAGCAAATGATTAGTGGTGTGAGAGGGTGTTTTTGGATCTGGGGCCCAGTGCATGTGCACAATGAGGTGTGAGTGGTGGATGTGGGCCCAAATAAGCAAAATTTTATTATGCCTCAGTGGGCTTGGGTATGTAACTGTTACCACTGATTTTTTACAACGCATACCATTACCACGGATTTTTTACAACGCAGGTCATTTTACAACGGAAACCTTTACAACGCAATATACTACAACGCAGATACTATTACAACGCATACCATTACAACGTAAGCATAATTATAGGTAAGTTTATCTTTTTTTTAAAACATTTATTAGTGGTATTTTGTTATGGGGTACAGGGGTATTTTTAGGTTTTAGGGATGGGTTTGAGTTTTGGGGTACAGGGGTATTTTTAGGTTTTAGGGCTGGGTTTGGGTTTTGGGGTACAGGGGTATTTTTAGATTTTAGGGCTGGGTTTGGGTTTTGGGGTACAGGGGTATTTTTAGGTTTTAGGGCTGGGTTTGGGTTTTGGGGTACAGGGGTATTTTTAGGTTTTAGGGCTGGGTTTGGGTTTTGGGGTACAGGGGTATTTTTAGGTTTTAGGGCTGAGTTTGGGTTTTGGGGTACAGGGGTATTTTTAGGTTTTAGGGCTGGGTTTGGGTTTTGGGGTACAGGGGTATTTTTAGGTTTTAGGGCTGGGTTTGGGTTTTGGGGTACAGGGGTATTTTTAGGTTTTAGGGCTGGGTTTGGGTTTTGGGGTACAGGGGTATTTTTAGGTTTTAGGGCTGGGTTTGCGTTTTGGGGTACAGGGGTATTTTTAGGTTTTAGGGCTAGGTTTGGGTTTTGGGGTACAGGGGTATTTTTAGGTTTTAGGGCTGGGTTTGGGTTTTGGGGTACAGGGGTATTTTTAGGTTTTAGGGCTGGGTTTGGGTTTTGAGGTACAGGGGTATTTTTAAGTTTTAGGGCTGGGTTTGGGTTTTGGGGTACAGGGGTATTTTTAGGTTTTAGGGCTGGGTTTGGGTTTTGGGGTACAGGGGTATTTTTAATATATATTTAAAAATAATAAAATTAAAATTAATTTTATTAATAAAATTATTTAATAATTAAATAATAAACAATTAAATTAAATAATACAAAAATAATTATTTACATTATATATTAATATTATATACTTACCTATACTTACGTTGTAATGGTATGCGTTGTAATAGTATCTGCGTTGTAGTATATTGCGTTGTAAAGGTTTCCGTTGTAAAATGACCTGCGTTGTAAAAAATCCGTGGTAATGGTATGCGTGCTAAAAGTACGCGTGGTAACATCATATATCCGCGAACTTGACATTTGCCCCACAGCAGTGCGTCTGTATTGCAATTTTTTTAATTGCCACCCCAAGGTCCGCTGAATGCCCTAACTGAAAAGAACCTGAACTCGCTCAATTTTTTTAATAGCCCCAGTGTGGGGGCGGACTCCAATTCTGCTCTTCCTAAGCCCCTAGGCTTGTCGCATGTTGAGTGGCGAACCAGAATTCAGGCTTTTTGTACAACCCCAGGGCTTAGTACATGCATGGCAGGCACAGGGGCTGCTCTTTTATTGCCCCATCAGGGTCTACCACATGCCACATGCACGGTGGGCCGGACTTTTTGTGTTTTAATGCCCCCAGGGCATGTCTCTTGGTATAGGGGAAGCGGGTCCAAATCCAAATGCTTTTAAAAGCCCCTTCCCTAGCAGGACCCCCATCAGTGAGCTACCGCATTTTCAGTTTCGATGGGGACCTACTTAGGGAAGAGTCTGCAGGGCAGACACTGGGGTGGAGGAGGCAGAGAATTTGCAGCACACAAAACTGCTAGGATGGGACAAACCTTTCCTGATCTTGGGTGTCCTGGTCTTAGCAGCAGCAGGCTTCTCTCTTCCTTCTTCTCTTCTGCATTCTCTCTTCCTTCTTCTCTTCGGTATTCTCTCTTCCTTCTTCTCTTCTGTTCTGTCCTCTTGGGCAGTACAAATGGCGAGGCAACTCCAGGTAAAAGCTACGTGCCAGCAGGCTTATGAATAAATAAACAACCAACTCACCTACCTGCTGACTCTCCTTTTATTTGGTCCAGAGATAAGCATTGGGCCTATGAAAGCAGGGTGTCGCTTTCTGTGCGTGTGGCACTTTTGTAAAGAGTGCAGGCTTTATTTAGAACTGTTTTTGCAAATTGCTAAATCGTGAAATCCTTAAGGGTCTGTCTATTACCTGGAGAGGCGCAGTCGCAGCCTCTCCAGCCTCTGTGTGCCTGCTCTAAAAGGGGACACATGGGTGGCAAGCACTTCAAAATTATTTTGAGTGTGCATGATCACAACAGGTGCTGGGCAATCTCAGCCTCGGTGTTGCAACCATTCAAAATCTTGAGAATGTTAAGAAAGCATTATTCCCATCTTTGACACTTAGTAACAGGTCTTTTGAAAACATCACAAAATAATGTTTCAGTCCCATGAGTGAATGTGTGCTCAGTGATGCTGTTTGTTAATGTAGTTTAATTCCTTCCGACGTCATGGTGGGTGTGTGCGTCGGACGTCCAGGGGCGGTCTAATCTGCGCATGCGCCGAATTCCACCGCACTGCGTCGGAATTTGCATTGTGGCGAAGTGGTTAATAGTTGAAGCATCAAAACTTATTGCATGATTGTGGTCAAGGAGGAATATCAGTTATGGATTGCAAATTGATCAAGATGGGAAAGTCTACGGGGCATATTATCAAGGGGGTTTATCTCCGCTTTTTTGGCTTTAAAAGCCAAGAAAGCGGAGATAAAATTATCTCCCTATTACCTAGCTGTCGCTAACACCAGCTAGCGACAGCTAGTAGGAGATAGCGACCATCTTGGGCCCTACTTTGCATGCCAGTGATATTTATCACTAATGACATGCAAAGTGGGCGTGCCAAGATGTTAGCGACTGCAAACAGTCGCTAACATCGCTATCTCCTATTACCAACATTTGGAGATATTCGCGCTAAGCGCGAATATCTCCAAAAGCTAACACCTGCCCTGAGCAGTTCTTAGCCATGTTATCCAATGGGAGGTGGATAACATGGCTAAGAGCATTAGCTCGGTAATGCATGAATATCGCTGACCTTTCAGCGATATTCATGCATTGCGGCGACTTTTATCGCATTTGCGATAAACCTTGGTAATACCAAGGTTTATTTGCGGTAAAAATCGTCGCTGCTCAGCGGTAAATTTTGGTCTCTAACCAAGCAATAGCGATAATTATCGCTATTGCTTGGTAATATGCCCCTACATGCCTTAAGTGGCAATCCGTAGAAGTCAACTTCTTTAACACGTTTGTGACTGCTTAGTCATTCTAGTACTAGTCATTCTAGTACTCATTCTAGTACTCAGGGGTGAGATTTTAAATGCCTGACGAAGGAACTAGGTTGGTGATGCCTTTCTGCACATACGAGGAAACACAGGAAACATATGTACAAGCCCCTATCGCCACCACAACGTCACCTATTTTGACGTTATGGTAGCGATAGGGGCTGTGAATTATGTACAAGGCAGCGTTAAGCCACTTAACATGGCTTACCTTTGCCTTGTACATAAGGCCCCCTTTCACGCTATGGTTAGCATGAAAGGTGTGGGCAGTGGGTGTTGCGGTGGGCTTTCCACCGCAACACCTATTCATTTTGACGCTGCCCCTATGTACAAGGTTGGCGTACATAGGAGGCAGCGCCAGGATTAAGACCAGGTAAACACCCGGCCTTAAGTTGGCGAAATGAGGAGAAATTTAATATTTCTCCTCATTTTTGCTTTTTTCATGTGTGCTGCCTTGTGCAGCACACATGGAAAAAGCAAATTGACATGGTTTGTTTATGTGTAGGAAGGTGTCCCTCCTGTGCATTAACAAACTTTTTTTAAAATGCCATTTTGTAACTTTCATGTGTGCTGCATGAAGCAGCACACATGAAAGTGACAGAATGGCATTTCTAGGATTGTTTATGTGCAGGAAGGGACACCTTCCTACACATAAACAATCCGCCCCTGCATGCAGACACCCTTGCACTCTGGTGCAAGGGTGCCTGCATTGGTGCTAAGTTGCTAAACTTAGCGCCATCGCAGGGGGAAACGCAAGGTTGGACCAAATTCTTGTAAATATAGTGCAGCCTTGCATTTCAGAGGTGGAGGAGAGAGGTGTTAAGCCAGGAAGGCTAACACCTCTCTCCTCTATTTCCTTGTACATATCCCCGACAGAGGCTTATTAATATATGAAGATTGGTGAACCTTGGTTTGATATTAGAATAAAGGTGCATGTCCTTTGAAAAGCCAATTCCCATGGCACACTGGTTCCCCCAGATTCTTCAGAGACTTTGGAATCGTGGCAAAAACAGTTTCAATTAGGTCAGGTTCCTCAAAGAATTGTACCCCAGAGGAATGTGACTGCCTTTCTGACGAAATCTCCCTTACCCCCAGCTTCCCTCGTGTGGCTATCATGCTTTTCCTCTCACAGAATGTATTCCATCGGATTTCTCGTATGTGCTTCATTGCATTTCTGATGTGTATTTCTATTTCCATCGTATTCCATCATTTTGTAATATTTTGGAAATAAAAGGGTTTTTGAAATAGATGAAAACATCCAAAATGGCTTTTAGGCACTGGAGACCAAAGCCAGAAACCAGAGGCAGTGAGGTGCCATGGCTTCCTAAAATAATTAGAGAGTTGCATTATTTATTATCGCATCCGATTTGGTCCATAATGATCAAGGGATGTAAAAGGTTCTGAGAGAGCGCAAACTGAACAAAATGTATGAGTGCACCAGAGTTGCAAGTAGTAAGCACAATTCATAAAGAGAAATGCTATGAGTGCTGAAAATATATTCATATATACCTTGAAATGTGTAGTTAATTTAGAGATTTCATATAGAAGTGGAACTAATGTAAACATGTGTGAAAATGTATACTTTTATTAGAAGTGATTAATCAGGATCCATGTTATGTAGCTGCTAATGGAAGAAATCACACTGTAAGGCATAGAAGGGAACGGGCCTTATGGCTAGGCCAGAAGGGTTCAGAAACGTAGATTGCTTTTCATATGCATGGATTGCACTAAATGTTACACTGATTTGTTTATTCATTAGATTTATATTCCATAGATGTGTTTTCTTATTATGCTAAGAGAAAGAAGCTAACATGTTATTTTAGTTAACTTGCGAAAGGGTTGTAGGCCTGAAATGATGAAAGGATTTTTTGATTTGCACGTACTGGTACAGGCCGAACTGTGTCAGGGGAAAATGTTGCAAGCTTCTGTTAGAAGTCTATGAGAATGAAGATTCAGCTACGGATGTCTGTCTGCAAATGTGAGGGGGATCCAATTAATAATTGGATGAATAGAGTTTTGTTCATAGATTGGTGCAGACACGGAGGAGGGTTCAGGAATGTTTTAGGGGGTATCGGCGGGCCGGAGAAGAGTCTGAGAAGCAAGGTCAACGCTAACGCACGAGGCCCAAGAGAAGAACATCATGGAAAAAGCCAGAAGAGACACCACGTGAGGGGCGTCTCACAAGGGGCGTCTCAAATGTTGTTGTGTTTTGTATTAGGGTCAGCACCCCGGGGTGGAGTTAGAGCAGATGCCTGAGGACCCTTTAGAGAGCGGATGGGTAGGCAGAGAGGGGTCATGACTGGCGATCATAGGTTTTCATCTAGAGACTAAGTGTGGGTGATCTCCTTAGGGAGCCATTCACAGCTGACACCTTTGGTAGGTTGGGATTCTGTTAAGTAGGGATACCATCCAGAGCAGGGTAGGGACAGCCTAACCTGAACCTTTCATTCCTGCTGTAAATGACGGAGAGATCACAATACGTGTCTATGCTTGCAGTCCTTTTGATTTTAGAACTGGTACTCGTAGTGTTCTTTGCTCGCTTAAGGGCTTTTCGAGAGCACATGTATGTAGTGGTGCCCGTATATCTTTTGAATCTCATTCTGAGATGCCTGTACTTGCAGTTAACCTTAACCTCTTCGCCGCTAATGACAAGGGTAACTCGTCATGGACTTTCCATTGATTTCAATGGAAATTATATGAGGGCAGGAATAATGCCTTAGCAGTAAAGGGGTTAACCTTGTAATAAATCTTTAAAAGCTAAAAGTAGTTTGTGGTTTTTCTGAGTTGAGTCCATCATTAGCAAAGTTAACCTGGTATTGGATGCACTTTCTTTCCTCAAAGACAGGCAATAAAGGTTCAGTTGACCAGAACGGGGTTTAGAACTAGAGTGATAAGATAGAGATCTACAATCTTGCCCTCGCAGTTGGTAGCTATAGAGGATGGTTGCCTTCTTGAGGAAGGTGATCTAGGCCAGGTTAGATTACCCCAAGGCCCCTAGAGATCGATGATCGGAAGAACCGCCCGCCGAAGAAGGTCCGGATGACGTGAGACAGAAAAGCAGCAGTATCGGTCGAGAGTGAGTATAAAGGGTCATGCGTGTTAGATTGCGGTGTTTTTGTGTTGTATCTATGTTGTAATGTCTGGCGGAGTTGAATGCCTGTAGAGTGACTGTGGAACAGGTTGTGAGCGCGCGCAACCGGTGAAAATCTTAAGTTCAAGGAGAGCTTAAGTGGTTCGGGTGTATCGGACATCCAGAGTAATTGTCAACCAGTGTGAAGGGGGTCATGAGGTACCATTGATCGCCCGCAGGACCGTGATAGGGGGAACGTAAGAGTGAGTGCGTGAGTAACGGACGCTGGTCGGAAGTTACTGTGTGTAAGCAACCTATCAGAGAGACGGAGGACGTTTCGTCAGTTGTGGTGACAATTACAGATAGACTGTGGACGTACAGTCAAGGAAAGTGACGGCTTGGTCGGAAGTAGTCATTTTTCGGTGTATGAATGGGACGCATGTGTGACCGGGAGACGAGCTGAGAAAGGAGGGGTGCTGCTGCGAAGCGGAGGCGAGTGACGTCAGAAAGTGCCGCGCTGGGATTGGCCGGCCAGAGCAAGACCGCGCTGTGATAGGCCAGTTAGCAAAGCCGCGCTATGATTGGTGGATTGTCATCAGGAAGTAAACAGCATAGCGAGGTCGGAAATTGTACGTTTAATCATGAAATGTTTTAAATGGTTAAGAGCGGCGTTTAAAAGAGAGAGACGGAGATCTTATGAGGGGGAAGAAGCCCCGCCGGAGGGTACACCGGCTTATTATATGGCAGCAAATGTTGGGCTACACACGATAATGTGGATTTCAGAGTGGAGTAAGATTACAGAAGGAAATGAGGAACTAACGTTCCCAAAGTACGGGACGTTCAGATTAGAGGTGCTACACCGATTAAAAGCAGTCATGACCTCAATGAGACCTATGCCTAGACCGACCCAGTTTGAAGCTCTCAATGCATGGATTAGGGCAGCGCACGAGAGGAACCTGAATAGACGACAAGAAAGGGTGAAACGATCGGTAAGAGCAGTGCAGGATGCCAAATGGGATGCGGATGCAAAAAGATGGAGAGTGCATAACATTGAAGTTAACAAACTGTACCCAGTAATAGAAGTGCCAGGAAACAAAAACCCATTAGAAGAAGATGATGAGAGCGAGACAGAGGACAGCCTGATAAACAGGTTACTGACAGATAGGCCACCCCCGTACAACAAAGAGACAGGAAATGTTGAGCCCAGCAAAGAAGGGGGGCCGGGGATAGGGGAGTATGGACCGCTTCCCACTACAGATTGGGATCCCACTGCAAGCAAAGAATTGCTTCAATCTAGTCTGGTGCAGAAGGTAGTCGGAAGATTTGTGGTACAAAGGGTGCCAGAAACGGAGCGTGCCACATCCTACGCACTGCCAGATGGCCTGCAAGTACCTGTTACTATAGGTCCTATAGTATCGATTTATGACCCAGAGAGAGCAAAAGGGGAGGAACAGGTACGGATAGACAGGGAGAGAGCAGAGATGGCAAGGAGGAACGATGCAATCTATTCCCCAAGCCAGCTGACAAGACCGAGAGATTGGAGCACCCCAGTTCATACAGCAGTAGATCCAATAGGGGATCCGGGGGGCCCTAGGTGGCCGGAGGATCTGAGGGGATCAGGACGGAAATCCTTCCAGGAGCTAAGTGAGTACATGAAGAAATGGGATGAGGCAGTGGAGGCTCACAAGAGCATCATAGCAGCGGAAGCTGGAAGGGAAAGCCAGGATAGCAGGACCCGGACTCACTGTGGGGCTGACGAAAGCAGTCCAGAGTGGGACGGGAAGGGTCAGGACAGTAGAGGAGACACTTGTCCTACCAGGAGAAGAGGGAGACCAGACCTGGAAAACAGGAGCCCCGAGTGTGGGGGGGTGTCTCGCCCAATTCACAGCGAAGGGGATAGGAGAACGCAGGAGTACAGGAACAGTTTTAAGTGCACCCACTATGCGTCTGACAATAGTGGGCAGAACGAGAGTTGCGAGAGGCCTCGCCATAACCCCTGTGACTACGGACAGGAACGCAGCCCTGGGGAGATGGGGAGCCGAGAAGGAACCTACCGAATCTTGAGTGACACTAGGCAACGGGAAGATAGCGACAGAAGGGAGAACAGCAGGGAATCCTATCAGGGAGCAAGAGAGGACAGAGGGAATGAGATTGGGGGAAACAGGCCCGTGTTTCATCACCTTCCAAGGCAGGATGGCCGAGCATGGGACCTAGAGAGATGGGAACAAGGGAGGACACTCCTTAACTCCCCTGAGCCCAAGCGTAGGACTCGGAGTTGGGATGGTAGAGAGACCAGTGAACCCCCTAAGAAAGAGATATTGCGAGCCGAGATAAAAGCCAAGAGACTTGATGTCGCCAGCTTAAAATCAGATCTGGATGACATGGTGGATGGTACCTTGCCTCTAGAGAGAATGGAGATGTATGAACAGGATGAGATACTGTTCATGGCAAAGGACATCACTCGGAAAGCGAGAGCGGCACATGAGAAATTAGTTGAACTAGCAGGGAAATATATGGTAGACCTGTCAAGGACCAAAGCATTACAGGGTAACCATAGGCTCCATTATTCCGATCAGGACCTAGATGAGAGAAGAACAATAGGATTAAAAACACACATAAGGGAACTGATCACGGGAATAAGGACATGGAGAGCGCTTGATAAATGGGAAGAAAGGTGGTCCAAGAAAGGGACCGTTAGGAGAAGCATGCTTGGGATGACCCCAGAGGGAGGACTGCAGAGAGTAGAGGCATACCCTTTGCGTGAGGTTGCAAACGGGAATTATGTGCATGTGCCATGGAGTAGAGGAGACTTAGCAGCTTTTTCCAACTCTTTCCCTAAATTGAGGGAGAACCCAGTCGAGTGGTATAAACAGGTGGAGAGGTTCGTAAAAATCTCCAAGGTACTGTGGATAGATCTGAATACACTGTTTGACATAGTGGTACCAGGAGACCTGTGGACCGCATGTAAGGTTAGTGCCGAGTGGCCCACAGCAGAACCAGAGAGGGATGCACGGACCAATGGGCCGTCCGAGACAGTAATGGTAAAATACGAGAGAGTGATAACTTGGCTGAAAGACAAGGTGCCCATGCAAGACATAGATTGGGTCAAAATAGATCGAACTAGGCAAGAACCCAAAGAGACGGTTCATGAATATTATGAGAGATTGCTGAAGGCGTTCAAACAATATAGCGGGTTGGACGTAATGGACCCGAAAGACATAGGGCAGTTTGTGTCTAAGTTTGTCTTAGGGTTGAGACCCGATATTAGTTTAATGATTCAGCAACACTTGATTTGTTGGCAAAATAAACCTTTGGATGAAATTCTGAGATATGCTAGGTACTGTTGTGATGAGATAGACTCAAAGGCAAAGAAGCTAAAGGAAAAACTGATGGTGGTGCAGATGCAGTCAGCTGGTAAGGGTGGGCAACAGCAACAGCAGCAGGGGACAGGGACTGGGGGTAAGAAACAGTATGGTCAGAACAAGGGCAATGAGGAGAACTCCACCTTCAGACCTAGGGTGGACATTGCGGCATTGAAAAAGACGACCCGGTGCCATCAGTGTAACGAGGTGGGGCATTGGAAACGCGAGTGTCCCTACAACATTGAAATTGGAGAACAAGAGGTAGAGGAGGAAGAGATTCAAAGCACTCCAGGAAAAGGGGTAACGCCATACCAAGGGAAGGTGGTCAAAGGGGGAACCCCAGCTCCGCGAGCTCAGTTCCCTCAACCACCCAGAATAGGGACAACGGGAAAGACCTATAGGCAGATGCCTCTGTTTGTAGGAGGAGAGGAGTGCTATTACGTTGATCCTTTAACCGGACAGAGAGTAGAGAGAGAAGACTGTACCCTTGGGGCAGCCTTAGATGTGGATCAAAGGGGACCCTATGTTGAGGCAGAAGTGGCAGGGTGCCCCACGACATTCTTAGTGGACACAGGAGCCACCAGATCCACGATAAGATCAGCTGCAGTTCCAGGCCTGCCTATGTCTGGAGAGACCATTCAAGTGGTGGGGGTCGCAAACAGGAGAATAACGAGCTCATTGACGGAACCGGTACAGGTGAAAATAGGGAAGTACAGCGATGAGCATCAGTTTGTGGTTTGCGACTCTAGTCCGGTATGTTTATTGGGAAGAGACCTATTGTGTAAGTTAAATTGTACCATATATTGCACCCCGCAGGGAGTGGAGGTATTAACCAATGATGATGACGCAGACTTCAAAGTCGCAAATTCAAGAATATGTGTGGAGCTGTATCCCACTTTGACAGTGGATGAGCTCCCCTGGGATCTAAGGGAGACAGTGGCACCAGAAGTGTGGGATTTCACTGGGGAAGAGATTGGACTAGTCAAAGGAGTAGACCCAGTGAAAATAATAGTGAAACCACATGCTGAGTTTCCAAGAACACCCCAATATAAATTGACTCCAGAAACGATTGCAGGTATAAAACCCGTGATCGAGTCCATGATTAAGCAGGGAATACTGAAAGAGATTGTGGGTAGTCCGTGTAACTCCCCGATCATGGGTTTGCAGAAACCCAACGGAAAATTCAGGATAGTGCAGGATCTTCGAAAGATTAATAACATAGTTGTCTCATGTTGTCCAGTGGTACCGAATCCATCAGTGATATTGTTTCAGATACCGTTCCAAGCCGAATGGTTCACTGTGATAGATCTTTGCCAGGCCTTCTTTTCGATCCCTCTGGACGAGGAGAGCCTTTTTCTTTTCGCATTTAAGCTGGAAGGTCGCGTCCTAACATGGTGTCGTATTCCTCAGGGGTATACAGAAAGTCCATCGATCTTTAACCAGCTGTTGAAGAAAAATCTTGAAAGTCTAGTGCTGCCCCAGAAGTCAGTTCTGGTCCAGTACATAGACGACCTGCTTGTGGCGTCAGAAACGGAAGAGGCTTGCAGGGAAGACTCCATTGCTTTGCTAAATCACTTAGCTGCAAATGGGCACAAGGTGTCCCCGGGAAAATTGCAGTACTGCCTGACAGAGGTGCAGTACTTGGGGCACAGAATAGAGAAGGGGAAACGGAAGGTGTCCCCAGACAGAATAGAGGCGATCATGAAGATGAATGCGCCCAAAACACAGAGAGAGGTCAGGATGTTCCTAGGGATGGTGGGGTATTGCCGACAGTGGATAGCGAACTTTTCACTGAAAGCAAAACCCTTGCAAAAACTGACGCACAAGGAGGTGAGTGATCCGGTACCATGGGACAAGGACTGTTTGATGGCGTTCCTGCAGCTGAGAGAGGACCTGTGTCGTGCTCCTGCTCTGGGAATGCCTGATTACGATAAAATATTCTTGCTCTACTGCTGTGAAAGAGAGGGTTGTGCTTTGTCTGTCTTGGTCCAAATCCATGGGAATGCCCGTAGACCAGTTGCCTACTTTTCAGCTACATTAGACCCAGTAGCCGCAGCGTTGCCCGGATGTCTCAAATCCGTTGCTGCAACAGGTGTCAGTATCGAGCGTTGTGAGAACATCGTCATGGGACACCCGTTAGAGGTGTACGTGCCGCATTCTGTTGAATTGTTAATGACCAGGACCAAAACACAGCATCTGACCAATAGCAGGCTCACGCGATATGAGCAAGTCATTCTTGCTGCAGAGAACGTGACTCTCAAGAGATGCTCTGTTTTGAACCCTGCCACCTTGATGCCACTCCCAGGTGACATGGATGATGATGTATGTACAGACCATGATTGCCTTGATGTGACTGAACTATGCACCAAACCGAGACCCGACATCGTGGATGAGCCACTGACTGACCCTGATGAAATTTTCTTTGTCGATGGCTCATGTGTAAGAGACGAAGTTGGGCAGTTGAGAGCAGCTTATGCTGTTTGTACAATTACTGGAGTTGTGGAAGCCGGATGCCTGGAAGGAGTACACTCCGCTCAGGTAGCTGAAATTATTGCCTTGACGCGTGCCTGCCTGGCAAGCAACCAAATTCGAGTCACCATATACACCGACAGCCAATATGGTTTCGGGGTAGTTCATGATTACGGGCAATTGTGGTCTCAAAGAGGTTACATGACTTCTTCAGGCTCTCCCATTCGTAATGGAGAGTTTGTACGTTTACTGTTAGAAGCTTTGCAATGTCCAGCAGGTATTGCAGTTGTAAAATGTACCGCCCACACCAGAAATATGGACTTCGTGTCACAAGGCAATAGATATGCCGACGAAGTCGCGAGATACTGTGCAGAACAAGGGTACTCTTTCACGGAGGTGGAAGTGGGCGGAATAAATGTAAGAACTGAATTAGCTATGATATTGGAAACTGTAGACACTTGGGATGAGTTAAAATGCATGCAAGAAAATGCACCCGATTTTGAAAAACAAACCTGGAGGACAGCAGGATGTGTGATAGGTGAAGCCCATTTCTGGGTTTCAGCAGATGGAAGAGCAGTGTTGCCCAATGAGATGGTGAGCCCAATGGCCAGGCAGATACATGGTCCAGTACATTTAGGGAGAGATGCTATGTTGAGAGTATTCAGACAAACCTGGTACAATCCTAAGTTCAGAGTAGCAGCAGAAGCCGTGTGCCAGCGTTGTGTGACCTGTCAGCAGTTGAATGTAGGAAAAAGAACACCAGTTACATTGAGTCACATAGGGAGGTCTGGAGGTCCATTCAATAGGATGCAGATAGATTTTATTGAAATGCCAAGGTGCAACCGCCTTCGTTATGTCCTGGTGGTTGTTTGCATATTTTCCAGATGGGTCGAGGCATACCCTACACGCAGGTGTGACACCCTCACAGTAGCCAAGTTATTGCTTAGGGAGCTCATACCACGGTTTGGGGTACCGGCCTCTTTGGAATCAGATAGGGGAACCCATTTCAATAGTATTTATTTATTTATTTATTTATTTTTTGCATTTGTAATGCGCACAGATACCCACAAAGGGTTTCCCGGCGCCAGGGCTAAGAGGTCAAAACATAGAGGGCAGTAACTGTCAAGGACCACAATTATTTATTAAAAAGCCAAGTTTTAACGTTTTTCTTAAAACTGGCAAAATTCTCCTTCTTCCGTAAGGCTAAGGGGAGGGAGTTCCAAAGAACTGGTCCCAGATAGGAGAAAGATTTCCCCCCCACTCGGGCCAGTTTGAACCTGGGAACCACGAAATTTGCTCCATTTAAAGAACGGAGATTGCGTGTGGGAACATGGGGCCTAACCAATTTTTGCAGGTATTTTGGTGCGGTTCCTGCCCTGATCTTGTGAGCTTGTGAAGTTGATTTGTGCGGCTCTGAACATAGACCAGAAATTGCATTGTAGTTACAGACCTGAAGCTTCAGGAATTGTGGAGCAGATAAACAGCACCATCAAAAATCGGATTGCCAAAATGTGTTCATCAACGTCCCTGAGTTGGCCTGATGCTCTGCCATTGGTCCTTATGAGTATCCGTAGTACCCCAGACAGGAGAACGGGACTGTCACCGCACGAGGTGTTAATGGGGAGGGCAATGAGATTGCCATCAGTACCAACTGCTGCACTGTTAAACATCACAGATGATATGATCCTGGACTATTGTAAGGGGCTGTCTGACGCCATTCATTCTGTGTCCCTTCAGGTGCAGGCTGCCGAGGTTCCATCGTGCCAGGACCTGTGCCATGACCTGTACCCTGGAGATTGGGTGCTTGTGAAGAAACACGTAAGGAGAAGCTGCCTAGATGTTCGTTGGCGTGGACCCTACCAGATCATCCTGATCACGAACACCGCAGTGAAGGTGGGAGGCCTGCCCAATTGGATCCACGCGTCTCATACGCGGAGGGTTCCAGCACCTCTTGAAGAAACAGCTCCTCTCTCGGATGGAAGTCCAGCTGTGGACCGAGAAGCCATAGAGGGGGCTAGCCAAGCTGTAGAGGTGCAAGAAGAAGCAGGGAACAAGTCTGACCAAGCTGAGGACGGTCAGTACAACAGCGAAACGGACGACGCTACAGAAGGAGGAAGTAGCTGGGAGTACGAATCAGACACCGACCAGTCTGAAAGAGAGCGCGAACAGACCAGAAGGAGAAGGAGCAGAAGGGTACGTGGAGAAGCCAGTTGGCCACAAAGAAGGAGTTCTAGCCTGAGGTCAACTCCAGAGAGAACCCTTGCTCCAATATCGGAGGATTCAGACCCGGAGGAAGGTGCGCAGGGCGCTGAAGCACCAGATCCAAGAAGGTCAAGAAGAGTACGTGTGCCCAGCAGAAGATACGCCACTCCTGAGTGGACATATCTGGCGACAAATGTCTTTGGAGCGGGAGACAGGGAGGATACGAGCGGTGGTGGTGTCCAGCTCTGAGCCCATCATCACTGTGGAAGTACAGCTGTTAGTGCCCGGAGTCGAAGCAGAAGGGTCACTAACGTTCACACTCCCCAACCCTCCCCGCCTGAGCAAGTTAAAGCACATGTTTTTCACCGAATTGCAATTCCCTGACTTTGGAACAAAGATAACAAGCCACGAAGAGCACACTCTTCGCCTGGAAATATTGAACTATGCTATTCAAGCTGCAGGCTCGAAACTCATTGTAGATGCTTAAAGACTTTTGTAAATAAGCAAGAAATGAAGATTACCTAGCGCCTAGGAAGCAGAGAATCTTAGGGACCTTCCTATAAGTTGATGGAGAAGGGCTAGGGTTGTCTGTGCTAAAACCTTAAAGGACTTTGCAAAAGGGATTGCCAGCTTTCAATTTTATGGTTCTAAAGACTGAAAGATCAAAAGAGACTGTAAAGGGACAAAGAAGAAGAAAAGAACTTTGAAATTGAAGCAGAGGTAGGGAACCATACTGTCTGAAGAAATGGAGGCCGGTAGTCCAACTCGTAGAGCTAAATGTATAATAGGCACACTAATAGTAGGAGTGATACTTTTAATAGCTTTAGTAGTTACTGTATCATATGTAAAGGGACATTAGAGTGAGGCAAGGGCATCAGACGAGAAGTCTGTAGTGACACCAAAACCCACTGTTGCTGGTAAGAAAGGGGAAAACATACAGGAGAAAGCGTTATTAGCAGCAGAAGCCCGCAGGTTACACATGGATGAGTCCCAAGGTGACTATAGGTCAAATGCTTATGCCAAACTTTTGTATGAATATGTGGATGCCATGGATGTCAAGGACTGCTACGTCTGCATGCAACTGCCGGCGTCTGTAGATGAAGGCATTAGATATCATCACCTCCCGTTGACATATGGGATTACATGTAGCTTATTGCTTAGCATTTTTTATGGGAGAGATAGTTTTGAATACTATTTCTCTAATTATGACTCAGTGTTACCAGAAGTCCCAAACTATAAGCAGATGAATAAGTGGGACTACTGGAAGAGTGAAGACAGATTGGCCAAGTTCTTCATTCCTTGGGATACCTTAGATACTTCACATGCCTGCAGAAATAACCTGACATGCAAGGTGTCAGAAGTCGAAAAGAAGTTTATAGGGCAGGTGGATGATCGGTATAGAAGGCAAAAGATTTTGAAGAAATCAGGACAATGGAAAACAGATTGGACCGAGGAAGAGAAGGCACACAAGAGAAAGGGTAGTAGTGGTCCAATAGCTTTGGATAAGACACAGAGAGGGAAGTTATGTCTTCACAGAAGCAAAACGTATTACGAAAATGTATTCGTAGGAGAAGTCAGTTGTGAACATGCTTTCAATTTAGAATATTACACAAAGGATTTCTTGAAAGGAATGCAAGTGATTCCAAATGTATATTTTGTATGTGGAAGAAATGCCTACGTGAGACTACCTGATAACTGGTATGGATCATGTTACTTGGCAATTGTCTTTCCCAAAATATACCATGCTCAAGACTTAGAGATCATCGAGGGCAAGGCCTCGAAGAGAGGGAGAAGAGATGTGGGAGATGCAGAATTAGTTGGAGATGTATTTGGAGCTGCATTTCCTATCTTAGGACTGATCCTCAATGATGTCAAAATTAGGCGACTGGCAACAGTCGTAGACAGGTTGTCTGCCAGCACTGCTAGATCCTTAATGCTGGTGGAAGGAGAGATGCAGTCGATAAGGGCCATGGTGCTTCAAAACCGTCTTGCATTAGACGTCCTGCTAGCAAAAGAGGGCGGAGTCTGTAAGGCTTGAAGGTCCAGGAATGTTGCACTTACATTCCAGACAATTCAAAACCTCTTTAGAAGGTCATTATGAATATAACTAATATTCACAAAGAGATCGAAGACCTAACCAAAGTAAATGTTTGGGAAAAGGTGGGTCATGGAATGGGCGAAGTTGGAGGTTGGTTCGCCAACCTAGGGAAGAGTTTTGTGTGGTATGTGCTGAAACCTATCATCATAATAGTGATCTGTGTGATCCTGTTGTGGGGACTGGTGAGGTCATACCAATGGTATAGATCAAATAGATTGGAGAGATCCAGGAAAGAGCAGTTACAAAGATTGGCTGCAATGCAAGATAATCAGTACCGGAGTCTGAGGGCTCTGGAAACGCAGAAACGAGGGGCATTAGCAATTAGTTCAGTTTAACTGTTGGTGATGACCCCTAGAGGTCATCAAAGGGGGGAACTGAGAGAGCGCAAACTGAACAAAATGTATGAGTGCACCAGAGTTGCAAGTAGTAAGCACAATTCATAAAGAGAAATGCTATAAGTGCTGAAAATATATTCATATATACCTTGAAATGTGTAGTTAATTTAGAGATTTCATATAGAAGTGGAACTAATGTAAACATGTGTGAAAATGTATACTTTTATTAGAAGTGATTAATCAGGATCCATGTTATGTAGCTGCTAATGGAAGAAATCACACTGTAAGGCATAGAAGGGAACGGGCCTTATGGCTAGGCCAGAAGGGTTCAGAAACGTAGATTGCTTTTCATATGCATGGATTGCACTAAATGTTACACTGGTTTGTTTATTCATTAGATTTATATTCCATAGATGTGTTTTCTTATTATGCTAAGAGAAAGAAGCTAACATGTTATTTTAGTTAACTTGCGAAAGGGTTGTAGGCCTGAAATGATGAAAGGATTTTTTGATTTGCACGTACTGGTACAGGCCAAACTGTGTCAGGGGAAAATGTTGCAAGCTTCTGTTAGAAGTCTATGAGAATGAAGATTCAGCTACGGATGTCTGTCTGCAAATGTGAGGGGGATCCAATTAATAATTGGATGAATAGAGTTTTGTTCATAGATTGGTGCAGACACGGAGGAGGGTTCAGGAATGTTTTAGGGGGTATCGGCGGGCCGGAGAAGAGTCTGAGAAGCAAGGTCAACGCTAACGCACGAGGCCCAAGAGAAGAACATCATGGAAAAAGCCAGAAGAGACACCACGTGAGGGGCGTCTCACAAGGGGCGTCTCAAATGTTGTTGTGTTTTGTATTAGGGTCAGCACCCCGGGGTGGAGTTAGAGCAGATGCCTGAGGACCCTTTAGAGAGCGGATGGGTAGGCAGAGAGGGGTCATGACTGGCGATCATAGGTTTTCATCTAGAGACTAAGTGTGGGTGATCTCCTTAGGGAGCCATTCACAGCTGACACCTTTGGTAGGTTGGGATTCTGTTAAGTAGGGATACCATCCAGAGCAGGGTAGGGACAGCCTAACCTGAACCTTTCATTCCTGCTGTAAATGACGGAGAGATCACAATACGTGTCTATGCTTGCAGCCCTTTTGATTTTAGAACTGGTACTCGTAGTGTTCTTTGCTCGCTTAAGGGCTTTTCGAGAGCACATGTATGTAGTGGTGCCCGTATATCTTTTGAATCTCATTCTGAGATGCCTGTACTTGCAGTTAACCTTAACCTTGTAATAAATCTTTAAAAGCTAGAAGTAGTTTGTGGTTTTTCTGAGTTGAGTCCATCATTAGCAAAGTTAACCTGGTATTGGATGCACTTTCTTTCCTCAAAGACAGGCAATAAAGGTTCAGTTGACCAGAACGGGGTTTAGATCTAGAGTGATAAGATAGAGATCTACAATCTCGCCCTCGCAGTTCAATGGAGGATATGTCGCCCGGAAGGGCAGAATAGGATGAATGGTTATGAACCAAAAACTCTGGCAAACAAGAGGGACAAAGGTGACACATTTAACTTGGGCCATTGATTGTTTTTTGCGATTTCTTTTATTAGAAATATCTTATCAAAATCTGTGCCAGAAATGAGATACTTTAAAAACACTTGCTGAGGAAGTTGAAAAAAATAATGCCAACCAGAAGACTCGTTCCCATTGTGTGTGAGTGTTTGGCTCATTTTACTATTTCAGGAGCCTTTTTTTGGCCTTTGTATCGGTCTGTAGCTGATGATCATCTTAGCAGGTGGGGCCATGCTTCCTTCTTTAACAATCATCCTTCCTTTTATTTTGCTCAAAACTTTGTAAAGCCTGTTGTGTTGTGCCCATGTTGGTTGTGCAAGAGACTATGGGCCAGATGTAGGTGGCCAAATACCGAGCGGTAACGCAGAAATTTGTAGATTTTCTGTGTTACTGAACAGTATTTCGCTGAGAGCAATGTAGGTGAGTTTAAACCTACTTGCAAAATAAGGAATCGCAAAATTGCGAGTCCTTATTTTGCTCTTGCATTTAAGGAATCGGAAATTGCATTCCTTAAATGCAATGTAAGTAGCACAAAAAGAAATGCACTTCAGCCTTAAGGAATTGCTAATTACCACCAACTTCAAGTTGGTGGCAATTAGCGATTTCCTTTAAAAAAGCACTTTTTTGCTTTTTTAAAAGTGCCATGTGGCACACATCCATGCCCTTAGGGCATGTATGTGCGCCGCATGTGCACACATGCACATTTCAGGGGTGTCACAGGGTGTCCTTTTCACACCCTGGTACCCTTGAAATAGCTCACGCTATTTGCGATTCTTTAATACCGAATCGCAAATAGTGAATATCTTCCCATTCATTCGTATGGGCCTCCTAGCCCATAGGAATGAATAGCTAGCTATTCCTCATTAACAAATCTCAATTAGCGAGTTGTTATTAAGGAATATTAAGGAATCGCTAATATTTAGCGATTCCTACCTACATTCAATTTAGCGAGTTCTTAATAGCGATTCTGTAAAAATCGCTATTAAGGACTACCTAAATTGAATTTACCTGCATCTGGCCCCATATTTCTAGGTAGACAAAGTCTTCAGGGATGGGACTAGAATGAAAGGGGAGATAGGGATTTGGGACTATTACATTATGCTGGTAGCTTTGCTAAACTAAGACTGTGGTTTTTGGATGGGCGTTAATTAAGTTGTCTGTACAATGATCAGACATAATGGGACAGCCCATGTACTCTGGAAAGTTAGCAATTATACTTGAAGATATCATGCAACAATTCCAAAGACAACAGGATAAAGTGCATTTTACATTTTGGATAAAATGATTTTGGAATTAGTAGCTCGTGGAGCTTCCTAAACTGGGAGGCTCCACAGTCAAATTTGTTTTATTTCAATCTCTTCCAATTGAGATCATAACTGATCAGTTACAACTAATATAGAGGTCCTTGTGCAGGAAAGCAGTGACAAAGATAGCATCATATGGTGGCACAACTGTATTTTATATATTGTTTTAGTGAAACCTAGGTATTGCCCCTACATAGAGCTACTTGAGGACCCCATGAACTGCCATGAGAAAGGTGGCATTAAAATATGAAGCTAAGTCTTTTTATGGCACTCGACGTAGATTCTAGTTAGAGCATCAGCTCAAATAATCGTATTATTTGCAAGGGTACTAGATCAATGTTATCTGTAATTTACATTGAGATGGCAGCATGATATGGATCAATCAACTAACATAGCTGGTGTACCTTTTCAACTAATTTAAGCTATTCATTTTTTCCACACTGGTGTTACATTACATATTGCCCTTTTAGGACATGAATTCTACTGCACTGATCCAGTGTGAAGTAGAAATCGTGAAGTATGGCTCCTTCCAGAATACATTTGTTATCCCCTCAACATATTTCAAGTAAATTTAAGACATCAGAATCGCTTCACTTTGCTGGTACAATTTAGTAAAAGACTGTCTTTTATAGAGCAAAATACATCACAAATGTGAGTCACTGAACAGCACTGCACAGTTGCCTTTGGCCAGCCCTCGGTTATAGAGCATGTCACATATATGCCCTTCACTGTCTACAGATTGAATGGCAAGGACAGGTCTATTTACTGGACAAGTGACTGATGTCACCGTATTTGTAATCAAACGTGATCTCTTTTCAAACCCTCCTTAAATGGAGATAGCCCACTAAGAAATTCATGGTTTACACAGCATGGAGGGGAAGAAGGAAGAGGGCAGCATCCCTCTCTTGGACTATGGATAGCTCTTGTGATGCCCAGGGTCTCTCCTGGCAAAGTGGTCTGTCTGCCATTGAACTCTTGAACTTTTAAACATAACACTAAGGGTATGACCACTGATCATTCATGCAGAGAAATTAGCACAGACTCAGACTCATTCATTCATTTCACCTCGTCGCTTTTTGGTTATTTGCTGTAAGTGGCACAGGTAGGTACATATGTGGATTTTTAGTTGATTTGCCATTGTAAGCGAAGCTTTAACTCTTCTGTGGTTGTTTATATTCCTGTCCAGAGTAGTGCACATATCCTACAGCTATAGGTTGGGCGGAACCTTTTCCATTAAACCCAAAACAGATTTTTTTTAGACAAACTAAATATGATGGAATGGAATGCACCCAGAGTAATTACGAGTAGTTCTGAATAATTCGATAATTTTCATCTAAACCTGATTCATAAAAAAACAAAAGTGTGGATGAGAGTTTACATTACCCCCGAATATACTTTATGTTTTTTTCAACCAGTGCCCTACCACCTCCTTTACACCTGGAAATCTGTGCCAGGCAAGATTTCCAAATTTAGTACTAAAAATGTCATGTAGCATTTCCTGCGGGCTCATATTACTCCTGTGCTGAAATCTACAAAAGTAGATTTTGAGACATGGGGACAAGAACAATGCTGTGCAATTGCATATTTTTAATTACGTTTTTTTGCCACAGGGAAACATTTTGCTTCCAGTCCTTCCCTCTCCTTGCATGACATTTACAATTGCTAATTTCTCGGCACTCATGGCAGATATGCCCACGGTAGTAAATCCATTAATGGCAGCCAGGAAATGAATCTTGTTTGGATTCTTAGTAGGCACAAATGAGGTATTTTTAGTCGTAAGCACGTTTACAGCTGAAAATACCTACGTGAAAATGACCCATAGTTTCCAACGTGAAGTCCATATTCAAAACAATACTTCAGCTTTTTCTGTAATCACCATTACGTTACACTTGTATTTCATGCTTCTTGTTTCAGTTATGTAAAAATAATACAAAGAGAAAAAATAAATAAAATATCTCGATGTGCGTTGCTGCGAATCCCATAGGTTTGCGTTTTACCTCCTTTGCGCTCCAATTTGTCAATCTTTCCCATGCATAACATAGGCTGTAACACTTCTGCTTGTGTTAATGTTTACTTATCCACACTTTTTTTTAATAAGATAAGCTAACATTTTAGAGATAGTTCAAACTAGTTGTAAGCTGCTCACTATCATAAAGGCAATAAACAGCTGACTTGAAGTTAATGGAGCGGGTGAAAGCATTTACAACCAAGTCATTTGCAATGCGCTTGCGGGTACACTCTGTGCATATACCATGACACTGCTAGTGAAATAGTGAAAATAACAAAATATAACATGAGTAGTTAAGCGCGTGACATCACAGGCAGAGAGGCACGTACTGCAAATTCTGTCCTGCATCTGGTTGATTACCTTAAGGGGGTGTATAGAAAGCAGGGTCTAACATGTAATCAAGGAAATTGGCTATTTGTCGGAATAGTTTGTTTATCGTGGCCGCTTTCATAAAGTTTTACAAATGTGAACATGTTTATAAACACAATATTAAGTATATTTAAGCACGAAGAGCAGTTTCTTTGTCTGAGGAAAACATCAAGAATTGAATACGTCTATATTGATAGAATTGCCATAAAGAAAGGATGTTTCCCATACTTGACATTTGCTATGTAAACAGACTTTCACCAGAGAACATGTTCAAACTTGTGGCTGCCGGGAATTACCACCTCATCTAAAGGCTGAGTTTTATGGCACTAGTGGTTTAACATGGGTGGCTGAGTGTCTCCAACTAAAATAGATGCATTGTCTTTGATCCCAAGAATAGAAGAACCATAAAAACATGTTTTAAAATATGACAAAGAAAATATGCATACATGGCAATACTAATACACATAAACGAGTTGCACTAAAAAGAGTTCTTGTGAATGTTGTTAGTTTACAATTACTGATGCAATTATCATGGCCTAGAGTGTTTAATGCTTTCTGTTGAGAATGCACCATTTAGAAAAGTTGGTGCAAAAACCTGAAAAACCATGATATGATCTTGAAATTTCGCATAGCAATATTAGAGCTTTTATAGTTAATAAAAAATGCAAAACGAATTTTGTGATGTGAATTTAGAAAATTATACACATATGAATGTTGAGAAAATTTGTGGTAGTAGGGTATTTCTAACGTTAGGTATGCAGCAAGCAGCAGGGGGCCCGGCTTGAGGAAGCAGCCTGATAGGACGGCTGTAGCTTGCGAACCAGGAGCTCTGTACATCAGTAGTAATCAGTCGTGGCTCCTAGTGGGAGTGTTGCGGGGCGGTGGGTAGTAAACCCCGGCATACGGCCGACCGGAGTTAAGTACAAAAATAAATAAATAAAATAAATTACATGTCGTGCGTTGCAGCGAGCGCAATGTAATTTGTTTCATTTATTTATTTATGTACTTAACTCCGGTGGTCGGCCGTGTGTCGTAGTTTACTACTCAAACAACCAGTGCACTCGTGCCCTCCTCTGTCACTATACTGATATCAGGAAGCCTTCAGTGGGGGTGGGGGGTGAGGGTGCTGTCTCCCTGGGACACGACAATGAGAGAACCTGCCCTCTGGACAAAACTCCACTCAGACAGGTAAAACTCAATCTACCAGTGTGCTCATACCCCCCTCTACCACCATACCAACTCAAGAAACCTATTGAGGGGGTTTGGCGGCTGTCCTGAAATGACCTCCCGCACAGGCCCTCGGACAGAAGGTCAAGATAGTCACAGCAAGAGCCAACCAGACCTGGCTTAGGGAAGAGCCCTGATTGGTTGGGTGCAGTTTACAAGCCAGGTGTAGTGTCTGCCACAAACAACCACAAGTGCCTTCTGCTACAAACCACTTAAACCACTGAAAGACCTCTGTTCTGCAGACAGAACTCCATAAATCCCAAAACATCTCACATCTTGTGGTGTTCCAGATCCATAGACCAGCAGACCTGCAAGTAGAGGCAGAGAGGAAGTAGTATCCTTCACACTCTACCTGGCGCATTTGCATTCTCATCCCCTTCTCGGACACTGTAGGACACATTTACCTTCCACTGGCCTCGGTAGAGGAGGTGCAGCGTCCACTGATCGACTATCCACAAGGCATCAGGCATCCGGTATCAGCGCTTCAGACACCAGGACACAGGCAGACAGGTTCTAGGCTCAAACATGAGGTCAGAAAAAGTCAGGGGGGAGGCCATGTCAGTTGCCATAAGGTGGAAACATGGCAGTGACAATAGAGATAATAGCTTCTCTGCATAGGCAATGAAACAAGTGAGATCCAAAGCAAAGTTCACACCCGATCAAACAAAGGCCCTCTAATAGACATTTCAAATCAAGCAGAAACAATGGGAAATCAAGAGCCATCGGGAAACTATCCCTTACCTGACACCAAGCTCGCTGGTTGCTCAAATAAGCCAAAATCTAAATACAATTAAAATTAGTAAAGTGGCCACAGTGCTTTTCTCAAACAATGAAAAGCTCACTGGGCTGCAAACCTCCTTAACAGTCTCTCCTCCATCTGTATCAGTTATCAACACGGAAATAGGCGGAGCCCTTCACCCCTTCCATGTGACTGCGGACCAACCAACCATTCCAATCCTTGTCCAACTACCACGTGCCTCTGCAAAGCCCTTACAAAATGGAGGCGTGGGGAGCTGGAGACTGACAGGGCTGTCAACCTTCCCAAGGATTAGAGAGCCCACATCTGGCAGCTCACTTGATTGTCAAGGACAGTATAAGGGGAGCATCCCATGCATGCAAGCAAGCAAGCATCGGAAAACAAGGCCTCCTGGGCCAAATAGCTCCTGAAGGAAGTCCAGTAGCTTCTACCAGTGCAGGAAATTTTAACAGCACCACAAACTCTCATTCCTGGCCTGGTAAGTTCATCTACTGGACCCTCTAGAGTTCAAGAAGAAAAGGAAAGCTAGGCACTCTCATGCCTAAAAACACCAGAATGGGACAAAATACTAGCAACCTACTTACAGGACCCAGAGAAACCTCCTCAGACTTCTTAGCAACCAAGTTTCCAACACAGCCCGAAGGCAGCAAACTCAAGGCGAACGCGGAGCAACAACCTTTCCTGAACAATGCATGGGTGTCCTTCCTGAACATGGCACAGTTATCTGCAGAATCTCTGCAGTACAGTCAAACAAGATGGACGTCCAGCTCTCACTTCTTAATGCTTTGGCCGTCTATGTGGCTGGGATCATTGGCAAATGAGGGGACTAAGCTCCCTGATAAAACTGGTTCAAGATGATACCTCTTACACTCAAAATACTTGTCCCCGCACCAATAATGTTAAAAACCTGTCAACACTCCCTACAATGTTAAATAACCTCTCAAGTGTCCTCAAACAAAATCCAATGACAGAGGAGGACAAACAAACTGGTCTCAACCACCTTCGGGGAGCTTACAGGCCTCTCATCAACCACAGAAGGAACTGGTAGGTGCAGAAACCAAGCCGAACAGTCAGTAACAAATTCAGGAACTGGGGGGAATAACATGAGGTGCCACCAAAATTTTATGCGGGTGCTTCAAGCACAGTAAAAGACCTCTCAAAGTCAGAGTGGCAGCCAGACTCAGCGGCCCCTCAAACCGGCCCAAGCAGGGTCAGAAACATAATGAACAATGTCAAACACAGACAGACACAAAGGAGAAAGGGAGGGAATAAAAAAACCTGTAGACCAAGAGAGAAGATTCCCCATCTTTAACTCCATAAGTAGTTTGGTCAGAATCGCTGACCAAGCTCCTCACCAAGAAGAACAGGAGGATGAACAGAACAGGGGATGGGCTCACACTGACTCAACCCACATTGGGTTGGTCAAACAACCCAATTCCTGCCCCCCAGCAGTAATCTCGCTGGACAAATCGGTTGGACAGCTACTTATGATAAATATCAACTCCAACGTGTTCCTGCTACTGCCAATGTGGGTGGTTGCCGACCTTTCCATCCCACCTGCCACCAAACACTACAGACTCTCAACAGACAAATCAAATCAGCACACAAGGATACTTACCTAGGACGGGGAAATACTACCACGATACTGAAGAATTGCACACAACCTACAGGCGGATCACTGACATAATATCGAGGGACATAATATCGACTACCAGAAATATCGGCGAAAAAATATCGACAGACATAATATCGACTTTGTATCTACAAACAGGTAAGTACAAAAACATTGAGCAAAAAATATAGTTTACAAAAATATAGTTTGTAAAAATATCGACTTTATTAAACACAATGTTAAATTAAATTAATATTAACAATTATTTACTAAAATATACTTTAAAATACTTTAAATTAACTTATAATAATTAAATAATTATTAAAGTTATAAAAAAAAGTTAACATTCATATTTGGTAAAACATATATATATAGTAACATAATATTATGAAAAAATATCAAATATTATTACCGTAGGATAGCGGAAGAGTAAAATTACTATTCCCACTCCAGAGAGTGCAACAGTAGAGAAAGGGTTGGATAGCGTAGGGGTAAAACTTACTATTCCCACTCCAGAGAATTCAACAGTAGGAAAAGCGTTGGATAGCGTAGGGGTAAAAATAACTATTCCCACTCCAGAGAGGGCAACAGTAAGGAAAGCGTTGGATAGCGTAGGGGTAAAAATTACTATTCACACTCCAGAGAGTGCAACAGTAGGGAAAGTGTTGGATAGCTTGGGGGTAAAAATTACTATTCCCACTCTAGAGAGTGCAACAGTAGGGAAAGCGTTGGATAGCTTAGGGGTAAAACTTACTATTCCCACTCCGGAGAGTGCAACAGTAGGGAAAGCGTTGGATAGCGTAGGGGTAAAAATTACTATTCCCACTCCAAAGAATGCAACCGTAGGGAAAGCGTTGGATAGCGTAGGGGTTAAAATCACTATTGCCACTCCAGAAAGTGCAACAGTAGGTAAGGTGTTGGATAGCGTAGAGGTAAAAATTACTATTCCCACTCCAGAGAGTGCAACAGTAGGGAAAGGGGTGGATAGCGTAGGGGTAAAAATTACTATTCCCGCTCCAGAGAGTGCAACAGTAGGGAAAGTGTTGGATAGCGTAAGGGTAAAAATTACTATTCCCACTCCAGAGAGTGCAACAGTAGGGAAAGCGTTGGATAGCGTAGGGGTAAAAATTACTATTCCCACTCCAGTGAGTGCAACAGTAGGAAAAGTAGATACTTCATATATTAAATAAAAATATATATATATATTAATATCTATAAAAAAAATTAAAGTAATTACCAATTTAATATAATATAAAAATTAATTATTTACAAATACTAATTTAATTTAATCATTACAATTAGTTATCTATCAATACTAATTAATTACAAATTAACAATTAATTAATTAGTAATTAAAAAGTTATTTAACAATTAAAATCAAATAAATACCCAATAAAAATTAACATATGCAATTAGTTATAATTAAATTACTTCCCACCCTAATCCCCTATAAACCCACAACCCACTACAGAAAATAAATTAGTAAAATTAACATAATTATCAATTAATCAATTTAATAAAATTAATTCTCAATAAATATTTAATTAATTACCAAATAAAATGTATTTAACAATTAATTATAAATGAATAACACTACATAAATTAACATATTTAATTAATTATAATTAAATTACTTCCCACCCTACTTCTCTATAAACCCACAACCCGCGACAGAAATTAAATTACTTAAATTAACATTATTATCAATTAATCAATTAAATAAAATTAATTGGCAATTAAAATGTAATTAATTACAAAATAAAAATTAATACCAATTAATTATAAACAAATACCAATAAATAAATTTACATATTTAATTAATTATATTTAAATTACTTTCCACCCTACTCCCCTATAAACCCACAACCCGATACAGAAATTAAATTAGTTAAATTAACATAATTATCAATTAATCAATTAAATAAAATGAATTGGCAATTAAAATGTAATTAATTACAAAATAAAAATTAATTAACAATTAATTATAAACAAATACCAATAAATAAATTTACATATTTAATTAATTATAATTACATTTTTCCCACCCAATTCCCCTATAAACCCACAACCCGCTACAGAATTAAATCACGCAAAATTTAAATAACATTACATTCATTAGTTAAATTACATTATAACATAAATAAACACTTTTAACACATAAAATACACTATAAAAAATTCGATATTATTAAATGTTCGATATTTTTATTAACCTATATTATGTACTTCGATATTTTGACTATCTATATTTTAAAATTCGATATTACATTACTTACCTTCAAAACGATATTTTTGATGTCTATATTCTTTACATTCGATATTCTGTCCAGCCTATATTTTGTACTCGATATTATGTCCATTCGATATTTTCTAGTCGATATTTTGTCTGTTTACTCTACAGGCATTGCACTGACCTACCCAATAAGCTTAGGTTTTGATTCTTTACACAGCACTCATACTTATCGCAATAAAGCATTTAAGGGAACTTCAGAAACCACTGTGACACCTGAAGTCTCACAAGGAATTGTTTTGACTTTACACCTAGCACAACCGCAACACAAAACCCCCCAGAGTACTGTTTAGGATCATTCGAGACAACATTATAAGGTTGATTTTTATCCCGGAATATGCCTCCTGCGGAAGCCACAATGTCCTAAATAGGGGCAACATCCTTCAGCTGTTAACAGACATTCCATGGCTACGCGAACTGAGCTCAAAGGACCTGGTGGCAATCCAGTTTGTACACTCTAAAGAAGCCCCAGGTAGGGAAGCAACCAGGATCACATGGACTACAATTGACATCACAAAGAGAGTCCTATAGAAAGGCCCACTCTCAGAGGATGGGAATGAAGGTCATCCCTTGATATGAGCCAAGACATCCCTCACCTCTCTTCCCTAATGGACACACAACAGATCCAGCCCAGGCACAAAAGAAAACATCCTTGGTGCTCAATGCTGCAAGGGCCCCCCTGTTAAGAGAATCTTTAGCATGTAGGAACCACTGGGAAACAGGGCAAACTGACTTTGAACTACCAAACAATATCGCAAGGGACTTAGTGAGAATAATCAGATACTCCCCAACAACAGTTTCACAGCGATTGTCCCAGGAGGGACAAGATGGAGCCAATAACTGCTCACTTCCTATGTGTCACTGGAACATAAATGGCTTTACCACAAAGTGAAGCGACCTGGAACTATACAATTACCTGAGGTCATTCGACAATATATTCATACAAGAGACCTAGCTGGCTGACCCTGTCCACATTCAAGGTTATACAGACTTCCGAACCCTAGCTATAAAATGGGCAAAATATGGAAACATCACTGTCGGTTTGGCAACTTTCCTTCAATAGCGAGCATAACCTCCACAACAGCCTTGGACATTAATCTTCAGGTATAAGTGCAACGAAAATCACCTTACTAATTAACAATTCAGCAGTTGATGTAATTTTCATTAACATCTATGTCCATCCAAAGAGGAAGTCCAAAGACTGTATTAAAATAGTGCAAGAACTAATGAGGCTAGAAGAAGAGGAAGACTCCTCCCACTTAGTTATTTCTGGGGATTTCAACTTACATTTACTAGGAGCATCCGCCAGCGACATAGCAGTAGCCCAAACCGCACTATGGAAGATACCCGAGCAAGGTAAAAATGCACTTGGTTTCTAAACAAAAATTGGATACTGTTTGTCGGATTAGGTTGAACATCTGAGCCATAGGGCTCAGAAAGGTACATTTACAGGAGCCACTACTCACCACACTAACAGAACCAGTGCAAGCCTGGATCATACCTTTGTGATTTTTTTTAATTTTCTCAATATGTTCACTCATTTCAAATTAAAGACAGACCAGGTAGCAACCACCTCCCGTAAGAGGTGTTATTCTCTCCAAACGTAACCACTCCACAACAAATCGTGGAGTCAATTGACAAAACGTACACCATAAATTACAAACAAATCAAGATCACTCCAGCCATTCTTATGCAAATGCCGGCAATCACAGGGAATAAGCCCCAGAATTTCAGAGGTGCAGATGTTGATGCGGTTCTTATGTTGGAGACCCTCATAGAAACACTCCGGGAAGCATACGCAAAAGCAAACAAGCCAAAGCTTGCCTTTAAATCTTTAAGGAGGGTAAGGGTGCAACACAAGATCCAAGACTCCGACAGCTCAAAACCGCAATAAACAAAGTACTGAAAACTCTATGGAAAAGACAGAGTGATTCATCGGTCCTTACAGCCTTAAGACAATACAAAACTGAGACCAGGAAACTAAAATGGCCCATAAAAAAGAGTACAGGAAGAAGAACTCTAGGACAAAGCTACACACTGACTTAAGAACGGAACAGTAGCATCATATTCTGGGCCTGTTTAATTAACTCCTTCAACCAAGCAATAGAGGCATTGACTCCCATATCCCCAAAGCCACATGGGCTCAATATTTTAAAGAACACTTCAATCATCCAACAACAGACAGCTCCCAGCAGGGCTCTTAAGAAATTCAGCTTCAAAGTTAACAAAAGAATCACATGAGGTGGGTGTAGAGAACATCATCATGCAAATAGCCAAAGGGCGGAGGGAAGGAGCACTGGTCCCCAATAGCATTCCTCCGGTGGTGTTTAAAAAGGACCATGACCTCTGAGCAGAAACCTTAGCACTGGTATTTGCACACATCTGAAGCACGGGCATCCTGTCTGCATCGTGGAGAGTCTTGATTATATCTCCAATGTTCAAGGGGGGGGACAAATCACTTTCATCCAGCTATCGTTTAATCACCCTGGTTGACAGTGAGGCCAAATATTTTGCCAGAACTGTGCTTAAGGAGCTATCATCATGGGCTTCTAGTAAAGACATTATACCCTATAACCGGACAGGGTTCTCAAAAACGTCAGGCACAGTCACTAATATTCTGGCAATATCTCTTCTAATGGATGCTGCCTGTGTCACTAACTAACTTTTTTTTTGCTATATTGATTTCAAAGCATCCTTTGACTGCGTTGACCAGGGAAGGCTGTGGCACAAGTTAGTAAGCTGAAAAGATACCTCAAAGCTTACAGTACCTCACTGTATGAGATAGTGGAGATTAGTGAGGTTGGATGTGAATCATTACAGGTCAGAGTTACTTGTTTCCGAAGTCTGGATCTGAACTTCATAATGAGTTAGTTGAAGACTGCACAGAGACATCAAGCAGGATCACAAGCCATAGGTAATTTCAGATGTTGATGCAGAATGTGTTGTACAGCATGATCTTAAATCAGATTGTCAACTCATAGAAGATTGTTCTTGCTGATTTGTTCCTGCAGCTGTGTGGAGATTGCTTTTTTGATGATTTTTAATTTGGAGTGTAGATGGGTGGAAGTGTGCAAGATCTTCTGGATACAACTTTGGTAATTCAGCATGGAGACGATCTGCCCTCTATTATCTGAGGATTCATTAAGAAGGTGGGATAGGGACTGAGTGATGGTATCTTCTTGAAGTGCTTTACCTCTGGGTGACATTTTAAAGTGTACAAAACGTGATGGATGGATTGCTTGAATTAATCTCAGCCATTGGTGATTTCTCAGGGTAACATCCAGTCCATCGTTATTTTGCACACAATGCACTTCAGTTTGGACTCAGCTATATGCAAATCAGTCTTGACCTTGCTCCAATGGGAATAGCCCAGCCAAAACTGCCAAGTCATGTACTTCCTAAATTGAAACACAAACAACCCAGGACCAGTTTCACCTTTGCTATGGACTTATCAGCCAGGTATAGCTTTGTTCTAGTGACCCATGTCTGGGCATACCTGCCCCACTTAGGGCGATATTCTAAAGTTACAAAAAATGATGGATGGAATGCTTAAATTAATCTCAGCCTCTGGTAATTACCCGGGCCACATCCCAGTCCATCGCTATTTTGCACATTTTGCCACTTCAGTTTGGACCCAGCTTTATGCAAATCAGTCTTGACCCTGCCCTGAATGGGAATAGTCCAACCCAAACTGCCAAACCAGGTCCTCCTTGAACCAACCCAGGACCAGTTTGTCCCTACTTATGGGTGAAGGCAAAATGCAATCTTCAACAGAGGTGGCCTTGAGAAACTGTAGATTACTGGATGTTTTAGCATGCATGCGGAGGTCTAAGGTGTTTTTTTGAGGAGTAGAGTGATGTGGCTTAAAACCTAGTGCAGCTGGTTTGTGTTGTTGATGTGGGTTCTGATACTTTTGTTTTTCTCATTTAAGAAGTGTTTGATGGTATAACATTTGCTGGAGGTACTTAAATGATTTCGAGGTAATTGATGCAGTGCTTCATGGCCTTAAAGAAAGCTTTGATAACCCTAGCCGGTTCATAGATGATAGTGTTATACAAGTTGACTTTTACAGTGGTGGACCTTCATGCAGATCATAGTGTTTTAATTTGGGCGAGGTCATCTGTGAGGATAATCTGTCTTTGTTTCTTTTTCTGTTTGCATATAGTGTGCTAGTTGTCAGAGAATTTGTTGGTGTGCCATGAAACTGAGAGTTTTCAGTTGCAGATTCAGCTTTCTGTGAAGAATCTCTACATCTTCTACATGGTTTTTCAGACATTGAGGAACGTGTTGACTGCTTAGGCAGACTGGAGGGAGTTACGAGGTAAGTTATGTTTTGGGAGAAATGTTGGAGATGTCTTTAAAGGAGTGGAATGTTTATTTTCTCGTTGAGGCTGACCATAATTCTAAGGTGTGGAGTGAAAGATGAAAGTAAAAGATGAAGAAGAGTATGGCAAATGATGTGTCCAGGCTAGAGGTTTCAGGGACTTGGAGTGGATAGTGGGTGAGGCTGACGCGATGAGCTTGAGTGTGAGCCTTCGCATTGGGTTGGTTTGGTGATGTTCTGCTTGATTTACAGAATGTTGAGCAATGCGTCAAGGGATTCCTTCATTGTCTTTCCGCTGGAATCCGCGGCTATATTGAAGTCCCCAAGGAGTTAAATGAATTGAGAAGGAGGTGATGAGCTTTAAGTTATGTTTTAGTCCCAGAGGTCTGTAGATCAGATAGAAGGGGGCTGTGGAGGAAGGAAAGGAGTAGGCAAGAATCTGCATACATTCATGGTTGCTTGGTCACCTGGTGTAGGGTTATGAAGACTTGTGAATGATTGAAGTTTCCCTTTTTTTGAGTAGGCAGTTTATGTGTTGGGTGTTCTAATCTCTAGGAATGAGGATGGCAAGTATATGTGTGTAAATTGTTGTAGCCCAAGTTTCTAAGATAAAGGGCATCTAAGTTGTATTGTGTGATTATGTCAAAGAGGTGGAGTGGTGTAGACTGCAGTGTGTATGTGCACATGTGCATTTGTCGAAGGTGTTGTACTGTAGGTGTTATGTCATACTAAATGGTATTTAGATATAGTTGTGGGTGTCAAATGTACATAAAAGGTATACATGTAAACATGATTTGGATGTAACTGCTGGTATGTGGAAAGATTCAATGGGCATGAGGATGCATGCACATGTAGTTTAAGTATTACCTGAGGGACAAGGGATCTGGACCTGGCCATTCCTGGTTTGAACAGTCTGAAAGAGAAGACACCCTTGTCTTTGTTGGCATTGTGTAGGGCCATTTGTCAGGTCTGATAGAAGAAGGAGAGGATTTAAAGGTGATAGACTGTTCGCACTGGTACAAGTCAAATGCAAGCCACATTGTGTTCTGGGAGAGCTAGATGTTTTATCAAATGGTGTGGTAGGATACTGGTGCTGCTACTGATTGCTTGATTGTGTTGATATTCACCAATAGTAGGCCATGGGGTCTTTTGAGATGAGCAGGAGCCTGAAGAACATTTATCCTCTTTTTATAAGGCAGCATCATAGGAGGTGATGCCAGATTGCACTACTCTTGTGGGTATGATCCAATGGGACGAATGGACTTTTTCATTGTTCATGACACACACCAGTGACCACATAGACAGAGATCTGAGTGCCTGCGACAGAAACGTGAAAAGAGGAATTGAATAAGAGAGAAAACAGAGACAAGGACTCCATCACTCTCCCTCATCACTTCTGTTAGTCAAAAGGTTCTACAGGATCTAGTGGATCTCTACAAGATAAAGACATATCTTAAATAGCATGTCATTTAAGAATGCTTAACTTAATTGTAATTATAATTTACATTAGCAATATGCATCATCACTCCAGTCAGTACCAACACTCTGTGATGACCACCAGCTCTTCCCATGCTCATAAATAATAGCATGCACGAAATGTGAGTGTTGTTTCCCCATGTTAGATATACTCTAAGAGGTAAATGTAAATGTAGTTGAGCTTATATAGCGCACAGCTACCCGCAGTGGGTTTCCCGGCGCTTTCTTAGGGAACCCGTCCTGGTATTCCCCTGTGAGATAGCAGGGTATCCACAAGGTGAAAGTCAGGCATCCCGCCGCGAGGGGCCGTTGTGGAGATTAAGCAAGCTATTGCCCAGAGTCACAGAGTGTGAACCCGTGAGTCGAGAAGGCACCGGGGCGAGAATTATCGAGTCCGTGGAATTTTTAGCCCAAGACCCGCCAAGGCGGGGAATTGAACCCTGGTCCAGGACCGATTTCAGCTTCCGGGTCTGCCGCCTCTAACCCCTGAGCCACACTTCTCCAGGTAAGCAGTACATCTAGCACAGCTTCCTGACAAATGAATGCTGATATTGAGTGAGTGGTCACATTAATAAAAGTCAACTACAGGCTGTTGGATCTTCTAAGGGGAAGCACAATGTCAGTATGAGCTGCCTTATATAACATCATTGGTTATATTTCAAAGTGCCATATGTAGATATGATTTTAGTAGGGTAAGAAAAGTTTAAACCTTCTTGTGAAGTCAGATAAGTGAGAAAACCTTGTTTTCTTCCAAGGCAGGTGAAGTTTTATGACTTCTCCTAACTTCACTCCATACAAACTTTAGCCAGTCTTATCTTCCTGCAGGGATGATTACTGGAGGAATATCCAGCAGAAAGACACTATTCTGATGAGGCCAGGTAGCTACATCATGCACATGTTGCCAGCAGTTGTTATTTTACTATACCTGATGTCCCATAGCTGTAACAAGTATCCTGCTACCTTCAAAAGCATATGAGGTGATCTAAAAAAGGTGAACAAGTAAAACAAAGAATTGGGGTGTGGGTTTGGTAAGCTGTCACCACCAACATCATATGCACTTGCAGCTTGATATTGGGCAGCACTCCTTCAAATTTTGAGAGGGGTATTAAGGGTTCATGGTGCTCTGTATCAATGTTTCTGGCCTCCTAGTTCTGGTTTGGGCTGTACATGCCAGGAAGGCAAGCAGTAGCAAAGTAGAACAGAGCAGACTGGCTGAACAGCATGAGGGCATCAGTTATAGTAGTAGCCTAAACTATGTGGCATCATACAGCTTTAAGTTTAGGAACCAGCACAGGATCCACACAGTTTTATGTAGATATAGATTTCCCAGATATAAGATAATTGTATAAATACCTAAGCTACACTGCAAAGGGATCATCTGTCTAATAGGCTATAATATACAGCACACATGTTTCACTATCATCTAAATACTTTTTTTCCATAATTTACCTCTCCTAGGTTGCTCCACCAATCAAATAGATGAATTCAGCAAGACATTACTCTTTCATGTCGTGTAGCTGTCATATATGCTGTGATGCATGACTAATACTTAAGTACTAAATGTTTGTTAGTGTGATATAAGAGAATGCCCTTTAGAAAACAGCCTGGAGCTGTGGGCTGAAATGCTAAATAATTCCTAATATTACTAGCACTGCCATTCTCGTGCACAGGATGGGAACGCAAATGTGTACTACAAAATCACATGATGTTGAACAGCTTATGTTTAGTTACAATTTTACACCTTCATATAATGCGATCACTATGGGACTAAGTCATAAAAACCTTTCTGTGAGTTGGTGTGAATTACCACTGGTGAACTCTTGAAACTCCAATCGGAAATCACAATTACTCAGATATGTGAATCTGGGCATATGTACGGAAGCTGCCTATTTCTAATTTGTACACTTACATGAAGTTGTCATTCATGGAAAATGCACATTTTAGGCCATCATTCTAGAACGAGTGCTGTTTTGTGCAGTAATAGCAGAGACTGGTAAATACACTCACCACAAGTTGTGTTTTTTACTGCCTCTGACACGAACTCCCAAATTCCAGGTACTGTTCACAGAATTAGAGGTAAGACTTTAACCCCTTCGATGCTGATGACGAGCTCAGCTCGTCATCAGCCACGGGTGGCGTGTGCGGATGACGAGCTGAGCTCGTCATGTAACGTGGTTTTGCAAAAACAGCCGCACAGCGCAAAAATGACTGCAGCAGCGATGCAGTTAATGCCACTGGTTTTCTTCCATTCAGTGGTACAAAGCCCATAATCTTGAGATTTAACCAGCAGAAATATTGCTAGATTTTGCCTGGTAAACATTGTGCTGTGTACTATATTTGTTTTGTAATTTTGTAGTAGAGTCATACACCTGGGAACTAATTATTAGTTCTGCGCAATCCAAGGTGGTAATAGCGTACTAGTCTAAGTAAGACTGATACAGGTAGGTACGGTGTTAGAAATGGGATTTCTGGTTGGCTCGGGCTTGCACCTAAGCCAAGCAGAAACCACCACTCTAGTAATGGCAAGGGTGTTACACGCTGAAGATAACCCCTGTTCACCCCTTGGTAGCTTAGCACTAGCAGTCAGGCTTAAATCAGAAGTAATGTGTAAAGCATTTTGCAGCACACACAGAGCAACACATTAGGCACACTACAAAGAGACTCCACACAAGGTTGCATAAAAAAATAGCCTTTGTATTATCCGAAACACATTAGAATCATAATCACACATATACACTGTGCCAACGGGCTCTAGGCAATATTCACAGGGGATTTTATTCACATGACAGGGCCAATCGGGCCACTGTCAGAACCTTTAGAAAGCCCTAGTAGCACATATAAAACACAACCAGTGACTACTGGTAAACTACTGTACTTAGCATTATCATGGGCAACATAAACACATTATGTCTGCATCACCTTAGGCACAAAACACATTATACATAAACATCACAAGCTTAACATTTGCAAAAGGTATCACTACATTAGGCAATAACATTAGGCACAAACCCATTAGGAAATCCTTTAGGGCCTTGCGCCCTCCTAGTACACTCAGGTACCAAACAGGACCCCAGGCCAACTGGCCTTTCTCTGGGGCCCAAATTGCCCTCTGTCCAGAATCACAGGGCATAAACTGTGGGCCTTTCAAGTAGCCCTGTGGCGGCAAAAGCAACAAAGTCAAGGTGCGCAGTGCGCTGGGGTGAGTCTCACCCCCTTGATTCTCACCAACACTAAATGCTCCCTGCAGCTGCCCACTCTCTCGCGGTGCAGCTGTGCGAATTAGGCCTGGCGCCACAGTGCCTGAGGAGCCCCACTCTGGGACTCTCAACACAAAATTGCCCAACGTGGCAGCTGCCTGCGCTCTTGCGGTGCAGCTGTGTCCTCAGCTCGGCACCACTGTGCCCTGGAAACCCCACCCAGCCGTGCAAACTGTCCCTCTAGCCACATGCTCACCAATCACCTTAAACCTTTCTCTGCTGTCCTGTATTCTTGAAGAGAATAAGGGCCTTGTAGCAGCATTGAGAGTGTTGCCAATTCATAGAGAGTGCTGTAAGAAAATAAACGTATACAAGAAAGTGATGGATGGGATGCTTGAATTAATCTCAGTCAAAGATAATTTCTCAGGCAGCATTCCAGTCCATCATTATTTTGCAGACAATGCCTCCTCAGTAAGAGAGCATAGGCATTTATGTTGAGCATGGAGCAGCAGGAAAAACATGGCTTGTGCATATGTGCCTCCTCCATGGTCTTCCTCCACCCTTGATAAGCTTCTGAGGAATATGAAAGATGACGGCAAGATTCTAGTTGGATCTCAAGGGTTGAGACTCTTATTTAAGATCAGAAGAGGTCTAGCATGCAAAATATGGAAGATGAGGACATGGAAAGTAGTATGATAACTATTGGGTTGGAGAGGAACCTCTAGGCCAATAGGGGTACAGTACTATATAAAACTCCTACAGGCACCAAGGAAGTGTCTGGCAACAATCCCTAGTTATTTCGCCTACCACCACAGAAGAACATGGGCACAACCCATCATTTGCATTCCTGCACCCTTCTCGGTTCCCTGTCCTTTTGAATTGCCTCAGGTAGCTTCCCTTTGGTTACCTCCGCCCCTTCCACTGCAGCCTGGATATTACCAGATGTATTCTTGATTACATGGATTTTATACCTACTCCAAATGAACTGCTGTCAGGGGTGCTGCCTATCCCCATCTTCACTACAGTGTTCCTCACTGTAGATCCTGTATCCTTGTAGGACTGGGACTAATCATGGCATCTCCCGACTGAGTGAGAAGTTGATCATCCAATGTTTCTTGTGCTCTGTGTTGATACTTGTTTGGTCTTAAGAATCTAAAGGTTTGTGTTGGTCTCTGTGTTCGGCCAAGATTACCAAGTGCTAGTTCTGAGATGATAGGAGCCTGCTGGGAAGCCATTCTGAACTCGTGTCTCTGGTGTATAATTCCTTCCCCCCTTTTTTCCTTGGGTTCCTAACTGATATATTTGTATATCATTCATTGGTTAGAACAGGTGGACAGTTGGGCGTCAGCTACACCCTTTTGGGTTTCCATCTCTAACCTGTATCCTGAGAGTTTCCCGAGAACTCCCCACAGGCCTGCTCACTCTTGTGCTTACTTCCGGCATATACCCCTACCTGGACACCAAGAATTGCATACCTGCATGCTCCAAGATATCTACTGAACCTCCCGGACGTGTCCTGCCGATCTAGGTAGGGAGTGTTCATTTTTGGTGGCAGTTGTTGTGTGTCAAGTCCTTATGTTGGCACAGACAACACAGTGCACCAGAAGTAAATCTGTGCTACATACAGCTTGAACCACCAGGGACTTTTTATGCCCCGGCTTTTATGCCCCGGCTTTCTTAGTTTGGTCTGCCAGATCTCAGTGTTCTCTAATCCCTGTTTGCTTGGATGCTACTGATGCAGCTTCAGTGGAGTGTTTCAGGAGTGACAACCTCCAAATAAACACATTCTTGGCTTTGTAGTTGGGCCTGGGGGCTCAGAGTCGGGTCTGCTCTGACTGCGTCTGTTTTCTGCCAAGAAAACCCATAAAACAATGACATTTGATGCATAATTGGTGTCAGAGTGAGAACGACAGAGATATACATCTGTGCCTGCATTTCAAAATGTAAAACCAAATGACTAGAAATCAATACAATTTTCCCTGCTTGTCCAAACTGTGTGATCCTAGGCAAGCATTTTATTTCAAAGAGCTCCTGTTTCTATTTTTGTCACATATGAGAGCACTTTTAAATACTTGAATTTAGGGTGTGTGTTGTACAAGCACCTTTTATGTTTCATTTACTAAACAATAATATTGCTTCATCTGTACTAAGAATCTAGACCACGTTTAGGGTTTTCATAACTATTAACTTGCTTCTTACAGCCTGATTCATCATAGTGCCGTTTAGCGAGTTTGAAATAGCGAATCATAAGGAATCGCTATTTCAGACTCGCAAAACGGCATTCATGTAGGAATCGCAAAAACAAATGCGATTCCTACATATTCCTTATTTGCGATTAGCAAATTGCTAATTACAAATAAGGAATAACTCCCCATTCATTCCTATGGGCCAAAAGGCCCATAGGAATGAATGGGGAGTATTCCTTATTTGCGATTAGCAATTTGCTAATCGTAAATAAGATAGCGATTTAAAGGGTGCCAGGGGTGTCCAAAGGACACCCTGTAGCACCCCTTAAAAGTAAATACGAACAGGTGTTGCGCACACACATGTCCAAAGGACATGTGTGTGTGCAACATGCAACTTAGAAAAATGCTTTTAAAAACATTTTTCTAAGTTTTCGCTATTTACCACGAGGTTTGACCTCGCGGTAAATAGCGGGCCGAAATTGCGAATTCGCAATTTTAAAATGGATGATGAATTGCATTTAAGGAATCTCAAATAGAGATTCCTTAAATGTAATTCCTCGCAAAATAGCGAAATCGCTATTACCGATTTTTGCATTTGGGATGATGAATCCCAAATGCAAAAATTGCGCTCGCAAAGGGCCAGATTCTCAGAATCTGACCCTTTGCTAGCCCATTTCGGCTTGATGAATCAGGCTGTTCGTTCAATAATGGCATTGCTGTTGGGGGGAGGGGCAAGCCACAAATGTCTTTAAGTTCATGTTTTAAAACGATAATTTTGTAATGAATGTCGAGCTAGTGATCTACTCTGAAGTACTAAGGTGAAATGCCTCTGCTTGTTAAAACAATGTGCATTTTTAACTTGAAAGAGACTGGTTCCTATTTTTACTTTGTTTGTTGCAGGATATAAATGTCAAATATTTTCATGGCTTGGCTTGTGCTGGGACTCTTGGAGCCAAGCCAGACACATGGCTCTACTGTGGCTTGGCTCGCCCTATTTATTTGCCTGTGTCTCCTCCTCTATTTGCAACTTGGGATTAGTTCATGGGGCTATCAGTCACTTGATATAACGGTCTGTAAAAGACAAGTATGGAAACATGGAACCCTGCCTATGGGCACTGATTTGACAACTGTACCATCGAGGCTTCTCACAGCAGAGATGAAGAAGAGAGGGTGCCGTGAAAATATATTTAAAATAAGTGATCCCAGGGTAGGGACTCCAGACCATGGTGTTGCACATGACTGCAGTCATAAGTTACCAGGGACAATTACTAGGCCCAGGTGGAACAGGCAGGGACATAGGTTCAGGAGGATGTACCCCCCCCCCAATTCAATCTTGGCTTGGTATTTGGGTCTTGGGGCCTTAAGTGAGGTGTGCTATGTCTATGTAGGGTTTTCACTAAATCTCATTTTACTAATAACTTTTAACTTGTTAATTTTTGTAGCACATACATATATTTATAGTGACTTGTTTACCAGGGCAATAGTAAATCTGCACCCATAAATGTATTCCTTGAATGGGTGCAAATGCACTATTTTTTTGGAATTAACAAATTTTGCAGTAGTGGACTTGGAAAAACGGTGCCAGTCTTAGATTTCGATGCATACTACTGGCAATCCAACAGCCAAAAGGTAATGGGATGAATGCTTGCAAATAGTCTAACGAGTAGCAACCGATTGAGGTAACTATCTCACCCATTGCTTTTTGCTCACTATGCCACCCTAGACAGAGGCCTACCTAATGCAACTCAGTACAGATCCTGTTTTTCACGGAAACAGTCTATTCAAAACCCTGGTCATCTCACCCCTCAATCCTGTAGCCCACTACTTTTTTAGTTGCGAAATTTCAGATTCACAACCCACAAATCTTACTGACTGAGCTACGCCCCTGCAAAGGGGAGCTAGAGAAAGTGGCACTCATGCTCCTCTTATGTTCCTGTTGATTCTCTGTGGTGCACCTGGCAATCAACCATTGATGGAGTGGGTAGTGTCTCTCTGTGATGTGGGCCTGTGGGGTTCATAAGTAAGGCTGTGAAGATAGATGGAGCCAAGTGCCGATGACTCCTCTTGGTAGGGAAAAGTCTGTGATGGTATTTCAAATCGTTCGTCACAATGGCCTTCACACCACTTCTAGTAAAGGAAGATTTTACACACTGCAGTTTGAATTCACCCTGTTTACAGAAATGGCAAACAGAGTGCGTTCTTTCACCAATGCAATGATTTGCAATAGATGCAGCTACTTCTTCCTGGGGAGTCCAACTCTTGATATGCTCAAATACATTACTCTAGTAGTGCTTACATGCCTCTATGTCAAAAAATTAAAATAACTCTTAAGACTATCAATAATAAATTTGAAAAAAATTGGTTTTCCGTTCACAGGAATTAGCTAGATTAGTTACAATAAGCAACATTGGGGTTACAAATGCTATCACTAAACAACAGCTTGGAGTATGAGCCAATGCAACTTGCGTTCACTTTGACAGGATGAAATGCTAAAAAGGCTTGGTCAGGATTGACGGTTTCACTCAGATTGGTTTGACAGGTATATTAACCCAGTCAGCTGTCTTAGCATTGCAGTGAATATTAGAGAAAATATTTAGTTGCTCATTTAGGGGCATATTTATAAGCACCTTGTGCTGCCAGAGCATCATTTTTTTGACATTTTAGTGTTCAAAATGTACAAAATCATATTTATGAAGTCTCACAAAGCCACTTTGTATGGCTTAGAATGGCCTTCTAGATGTGGAATAAGGCAAGGCATCGTAAATCACTGCGTTGCCTTACTCTGCATTAGGGAGGCGTTCTATAGGCTTTACAGTGGATGTTCCTAAGCAACACCCATGTATTTTGACATTTCACCAAATTTGGTAAACTATGTAAACCTGTGTATGTGCCAACTTCTAATGCCTCCCCAGGGGAGGACCCACAAGGAGAAATAACTTCATTTCTCCTCATTTTTTCCTCAATCTGCAGCGCACATAGAAAGAGTACAACGCCTCTATGTATTGTTTTTGTGCAGGGAAGTGCTTATTCCTGCACAAAAACAATCCTGCTGACATTACAGGCACCCTTTCTCCATGGTGCAAGGGTGCCTGCGTTGGCGCTAGGCTACTGAAATGGCACCAGAGGAAAGGCCAGGAATGTACCGTATTGGATGAATATGGTGCATTTCTGCCAGTTCACTTTGACATAGGGCAGCGTAGCAAGGTGACTTGTTGTGCTGCCCTACACCAAAACCCCATGAATAGGGCCCTTAGTTTAGAGATCAGTGCTTCTCATTCATGGTGGTACATACAGTGCCCCTTCATTTGGTGTCTACTAGGCCATAAAATGTCATAACTCACTGTCTTTGTTGTGGGCTGTTTTATTTTTCCTTACCTTTTAATGTGTTAGAAATCGAGCTTGTGCAAACATGAACCAGAATTGTGCTTACAACCTTTTGAAATGATGTTGCAATACACCAAGTGATCATTGTTGCTTTTGTTGTTTACCTGCTATAATAAAGAATTGAGTGCTTTGCATAGAGAGACAGGGAACCTTCCCAGTCTTCTGATCATGATGTACCTAATCAAGGACAATCTAGCTGCCCTAGACTATATTGTATATAGTGTTTCAACTCATGTTACCTGGATAGTCTGAGAACCTCTGAAACTAAGGAAATAACATTATGAGAGAATCTTCAAATGTATTCTGAGGTAAATTGTGTCTTCTTGCTTGTTTCCCATTGATGCATATTCTGAGAACCATGGACTTGAGTAGTAATGTGTGAAATCCTTTGTCTAAAGTCCTTTAAAGGGGAACTTTATTTTCTATTCTTATAAGACAAATCTATTGAACTTTACTGTTTCTTCTATACTTATGATTTATATGCCCTGATGCTAACTTCATCAATGGTCTACCTTGTGTAACCTGCATTAATAATTTTTTATTAAAAGCTATATAACTTTGTCCCTTGCCTGTCATTCTTATTGAGAATGGTATAGCTTTATTTAGGTACCTGAACTTACTAGTATTAGAGACGGGTTCAATGGTGGAGCACCAAAGTCTGTATAGGGATTACTCTGCTCCCGATCTGAGCCTTTGGAGCGCCCTTGATAAGATCAAGTAAGACGGATTTGCTTGCTGAACTAGTGTACACTGGGATACCCTAAAAACACCCTGTTACTGTGGCAGTGGTACAGGCAGTGTCAAAAGGCTCAGTGCACGCTAGTAAAAGCAACTACTACCCTTGAGAACCCGGTCAGTACTTGCAACTTCGAAGTCCAACCCAGTGCGTGCTTTTCAATGCAGTATCTCAGCCCACCGACTAATGATGACATATATTTGTATTTGTATTTGTATTTTAGACTTGTAGAGCGCCTTATCACCCCGGGGTCTCTAAGCGCTTGACAGGCGAGTGGATACTGGCAAGAAGAAAACAGACTAGATATTACCCCATGCCTCTTGGAAAAGCACGGTTTTTAGCTTTTTCCTAAAAGGTAGGAGTCTTGTTTCTTTGCGCAGATTTTCAGGCAGTTGGTTCCAAGCTTTGGGCATTGTGTGGGAGAACGTCTGTCCACCGATGGAGGACCGTTTGATCCTAGGGCAGATCAATAGAGCGGCATCGGCTGAGCGTAAGTTCCTGTTGGGGGCATATGGGACAAGGCGTTTTTTGATGTATTTCGGGGCTTGCCCATATAAGGCTTTCTGCGTGATGCATAGGCCTTTGAATTTGGCTCGTTGATTCACTGGCAACCAGTGCAGCTCCCGAAGAAGGGGGGTGGCCGGTGTCCTTCTTGGTTTATTATAGATAAGTCTGGCCGCGTCATTCATGACGATCTGAAGTCTTTTGGTGAGTTTTTTCGGAATACCGACATACATGGCGTTGCCGTAATCCAGTCGGGCCAGAATTAAAGCTGACACTGCTCTTCTGAGGGTGTCCGCATTTAGGATGGGAGATAGTTTGCACATTTGTCTCAGGAGGCCTACACAGGTGCCCACCACCGCCGAGACCTGGGCTGACATAGTGAGATTTGTGTCGATAATTATGCCAAGGCTTTTTACTGCTGTTGCCGGTACTGGGGGGTTGCCTAATTCTGAGGGCCATAGGAGGTCGCACCAAGGGCTGGATGATGTCGTGATAGCAAGAACCTCTGTCTTGTCCGGGTTGATCTTTAAGAAGTTTGCCGTCATCCAGTTGACGGTAAATTTTAGAATATTCTTCAGTTTTTGATCTGCCGAGGGGGAATTGCCTATCTGAATGATGATCTGGGTGTCGTCAGCATAATTGTATATATTACAGTCCATCTGATTCAGAGATGAAATGAGGGGCTGCAGATATGTATTGAACATCAAGGGAGACAAGGCTGAGCCCTGAGGGACGCCGCATGTAATCTTAGCTGCCTCTGACACCAGGTCGTCCAGTTGTACTTTCTGAACCCGTCCACCAAGGAACGAGGTCAGCCAGGCGTGGGCCGTGCCCTTGATGCCAAACTCCCCCAACCGCGACAGAAGGAGGTCATGATTGACCGTATCAAATGCCGCGGAGAGGTCGAGTAGCACCAGGGCACAAGGATCTTTATTATCTGTTTTAAGGCGCAGGTCATCTAGCACGGATAGCATGACTAATTCCGTGCTGTTGTGGGCTCTAAACCCAGCTTGGTTGGGTTTGAGTAGTGCGTTACTCTCCAGGTGGTGAGAGAGGGTGGACAGCACATGATGTTCCAATATTTTAGCTAAAAAAGGCAGTTGAGATATGGGCCTGTAATTCTTTAGAATTTTGGTGTCAGCACCGGCTTTTTTTAGCAGAGGAATCAGTCGCGCCTCCTTAAGAATGGAGGGGACTTGTCCAGAGGTAAGGGAACCGTTTAGGAGCAATAAAATGTCGTCCTCCAGACCTGGCCATGCTTGTTTAAATATCTGTGGGGGGCAAGGGTCCGCCGGAGAGCCAGATTTGACTTGGTTCATCACTTTTTTCAAGGTGTCCTTGGTAAGTAAGGGTAGGGAGGTTAACGGCTCAGTGACTGTGGGGGGGGGGAGTTTGAGGGATTACCGGACAGTCAAATCTAGGGGTGCTTTCGATTTCTATCAAGAGGTCGGATATCTTTGTGGTAAAGAAGGATTGAAATTTATGGCAGTCTTCTTGTGTAAAAGAAGGAGGTTGTTCCTTCTTTTTCCTCAGTTCATTAAGCACTTGGAAAATTTCCTTCTGGGGGTTAGGTGCTGTGGCAATTCTGCTTTTGTAGAACTCACTTTTCCTAGTCCTCATGGCTTGTTTATACAAGGCGAGTTTTTCCTTATATAAGGTTTGGCAGTTAAAATCATACCCCTTTCGCCAGGCTCTCTCGCACTGTCGCAGGGCCCGTTTTAGGAGTCTCAAATTGTCATTAAACCAGGGTGCGCCTTTGCCCTTTTCCCTGATTTTTATCTTCCGTGCTGGGGCCACCACCTCAATCGCAGATTCCATTTTTTGCAATAGCTTTTGACTGGCCCTCTCTAGGTCATCTTCAGGTAGTGTGTTTAGGTGGGAAGGTTGCTGTAAAGTTGATAGCAGAATATCCGGATTAATGGAGTTCCATCTTCTCACTACCCGCCATTTGTCGGAGGAGATGCTTTCTTGTCTCGGAAAGGCTAAGCTACCCTGTAAAAGGTAATGATCCGACCAAATGCAAGGCGAGGAAGTGACTGGGCACAGAGCAGGTACAGAGGTCCAAATTAGATCCAAAGTATGACCTTCATGTGTGTTGGGCCTGTCACTATCTGGGTTAATTCTAATGTGGTCATAGCGTCTTCGAGCTGTTTGGACATAACGTCTCTAATGGGCTTCTCCCAGTGGAGATTAAAATCGCCCATCACCACGAGACCCTCATATCTTGTATAGTCTGGTGCATGCTGGGATACACAGTTGCGGCTCCAAAGTGAATGTGGTGTCCAGTGTCAGCTGGCCCTGGGTGATTATCTGAAAATGCAGTGTCACTCTCCTTGTCGCAAGTACATGCTGGACTGTGCAGAATATCAGCACCTCAGTTCCCTCTGGGCTACCATATGCTGTGTCAGAGCCAAAGCAAGTACTCAATCAGATGAGCATATTGGCAAAATCATTGTGTTCCATGTCCAGGGAAAAGAAACATGCACTATCGCAGCTAAAACCATCAACTGTTACTTGCCCACATTTTGTGTCCATCTCCTATTATACAGTTTCCTGTTTCTCAATAACTAGATTTGTGCTTTAAAATACACATACATGTATGCTTATATACAACACTTTAACAAATTGGGCCTTGGACCTTTCTGTGAGGAGAAATAAATGATTTGTGGCAGCTAGGGTGACCAACCGTCTGTAAATTTCACGGACCGTCAGTGATTTGGATCTCACGTCTGGTGTCTGTGATGATCCCTTCTACGGATGCCTTTTGTCTGTAATTTTGGGCATTGCAGGGAGCAGCACTCAATTTTCTAATGGGGCCGCCTCACACTCATCCTCTCAGCACAAATGCAGCACCACCCCGCCCGTTGTCATTCTGTCTGCTGAATGATTGTCACATACAGAATGACAATGGGCCAGCCTGGGCTTTTAAAGCATGTGGTGCCTCGGTCTAGAGCAGGGCATTCTGTTTTAACAGTACATAAAGAAAAATGTTGCACCTCACCAGATGGAAGAAATGTACATAATCCAGTTCATGAAAAGAAGCTAGTAAAATAAGGTTAAAAGAAGGGGTTATAGTTCAGTCTCATCATTTTAGAACTGAAGCATTTTCAATATTATATACAACAAATCCATAGCTGCTTTTTTAGGTCTCGCTGAGTCAGCGCGAATGCACTGCTCAGAGAGATATTTAGGAGCTGCTTTGTGAAATGCTCGCAAAGCAGCGACCAGCTTGCTAGAATGCGCAACAGGCACGCGCGCTTGCGCGCACATGCCTTGCATGTTCTAGCACGTCATCACGATCACTTTCGCTTTCACAGCGATCTTGATCGCGATGACTTTCGTGGCCGATGCTTCTTTCTTTTTTTTTTTTTAAATTTTTGAAAACCTTTATTCGTGCATCCAGAAAAGTACAAATAGTGGCCTACAACCTTCAGGCCGGCCACAAATACTGTTGAGCACAGGTGCATGCAATACGAAGACGCGACAGCACATCGATATCAATTAACAAATAGTCAGCAGTTACACTGTAAATCACGTGCCTTCGCGCCTTAGGAACGATGAAGGTTAATTTTAAAGTTTTCATAGCTACTAGTAAGGTCCAACTATTTTGTTTTAATAAAAATAGAATACAAACGAAAAAAGAAAAAGGACAGGGTCCGCGTAGACGTGAGATAGCAATATCAACAGAGGCATACACAGCCCAGCATTACCGAGGACAAAACCCACACCAGGCGGCATGACGGCCAAAAAGTGCGCAACAAGGATAGTGGACCCGTGGTCCCATCAGTACCTACCGCCACCCGCCCGCCAGCAACGTCGACACGGACCCAAGACAGAGGAAGAAGAAATAAATTAAAGAGAAAAACAAGGCACCATAGGAACATAAAGAAATGAAGCCCATCCCTCAACCCCCACCCTATACGCATGCGAAGGCTACGGCCTACCCCCCCCCAGCAGCGCATCTGTCGCCCCATAAACCCGAAATATAGAATAGAAGTGGAGAGAGAGAAAGAAGATAAAAGGACACCTTAGATATAGGGAGCAAGAAAGGAGAACCCAGTCTAAAACTCCCACAAAAACCTAACCCCGGAGGAGGGCCATTATGTTCGTGTCACGGACTCCACTACCCGCACCAGATTCACAACGTAGCAACTATATCAAGCATATACAAAAGTCATCGTCTCTAATGAGGAAGAAATTCTCAGTCAGAGCCCCCGTGTGTGTCCAGATAGTGTATCAATCCGAGTCCCCCCCAACCGAACAGTAACAGTGCAAGACCACCACCAGCAACTATTGTCCCCGGACCCCCAGCCCGCGAATACGTCCACCCCGTTAGGAAAGGACAGAATCAGGTACATCTTCCCCGTCGGCCGACCAGGTATGAAGTCAGAAATCACCCATAAGCAACAGTTATCCCCGGACCCTAGCCCGCAAAAGCATCCACCCCAGTAAGCAGGACCAAAAAGAACTGATACATAGTCACAGCCTGTAATGGATAAGGACCGTTAAAATTAGCACATACAGAGGCACAGGATAGCGTCCCAGGTGGGTCTTCGTCAGCCAAATTGAGAAGGACAGCGCTGAGGCGGGCAGTTCGGGGGAACACAGTCAAGAGGAGAGTGCACCAACATGACGCAGGCAATCCGGCACACCATGCAAGTGCAGTTCCAATGGATGTAGCAAGAAAAACAGTCCGAGTCAAGTCCCACCAGCCAGTGTATAAAAAGTATTGATCGAATTCCCTTCAGCCCTGGCCAGATCTTGACTGTCTCTTCAGAGATGGCCGACGGGGGAGGTCCGGGTCAAACAATGCAGGAAGACAAAATGGCCACCACTGGTGAAGAAGAAGGAGGCAGAGACAAAATGGGCGCCTCCAATCACTTTCGGTGCTGCAGACGCACAGGATAAACACCCCAAAACACAAAAATCGATATCCACACCACCGCCTGAAAAAAGATCTCCACAAGGCTGCAGATTCAAAGGGGACCGATACAAGCGAAGGCAGAGTCTGATAAACTAACCTCACAGTTGACAAAGTTGCAATGTCCGACTGGAGAAGAAACAATGTAGCGCCATTGAAGATGTTGACCTGCCGTTTAAAGTTAAATCGGGAGACGGGGAAAGGCAACAACTCCCCGCACGCATTCTGCGCCCCGGTGCTCCCCGCTGAGATCGACAGGGGCAAGCCAGCACAGTCCTGATAGTTGGTCGGTCTCCCGGGACTCGAGAGAAGGACATCGTCGAGTCGCTCACTCATCCTTTTGAAGGAGGCATGCCAGTCACGGCGGAGCTCGGTCAGTGCGGCAAGAACGGTCCCGTACGTCGGCTCCGAGTTTAGGCTCTCCAGTTCGGTAGCAGGGGACGGTGTAAGTAGCGTAGCCTTCAGGTCATCGGTGGGCCGGGCGGCATAGTCGTGGCACAGGACAGCCCCAGCCTGCTCGGGGAAGGCAGCCGCCATCGCTCCCTCCCCGGGATGTACGCACGAAGAAGGGGCTAAACACGGTATGAAGGCATCGCAAAGCGGGTCGCCGTCGCAAACACAGCTCACGGTTCCGGAGCGCCACACAGGAGATGTCATTGCTGATCCGCCGCTAGAAGAGGCAATCACAGGGGTGACCAGCAGAAGGAGGCAGTCGTCGGTTCAGCGACTATCGGCGGAGAGGAGGCAAACGGGGCGCAGATCCAAGGCTTCGGCGTAATCTAGGCTTGCGATGATATCTCCGGCAGTACAGCTCGCAGGGATCTCGGAGGCACACGGGCGGGCTCAGCGTGGACACAGCTTCACACCGCTGCGGTCAAAATGCAGGATAGAAGGCAGGATAGCAGCGCTGGATGTGCAGGCTCGCGGAGCCGAGACACGGCACGTCCGTTCAGGTCGCCATCTTGGCTCCTCCCCCCCGATGCTTCTTTCTTAACAGTGCGCCGGTGCCTGGTCTTGCCAGTCCTACTCAAGCGCTCCAACTATATTTATTTGCACATTAGCGGTTTATGTCCGCCCAGAGCTTTGATCTCTGGTTAAAACTGTGTATTCAGAAGCGCGTGCCGAACTTAGTCTGAATTATTAACGCAAACTTTTTTTAAAAGGAAGCTGTTCTGCCCATTGGTTGATAATAAATAATACAGCCATTCACAGAGGCAGCGTGACCAGGCTTCTGCCATTCTGCGACTTCGTGGAAAGTACAGCCACACATCTCGTGATTGTGAATACTCGATCAGGCTCCAAGTGCGAAATCTTGATCTCTACGTTTTCATAATGTAAAATCTTATCTAAATAGATAGCCGTGCTACTTGGCATGGCTTTCTATTTACTGAAGTGACCTGCAGCCGTGGCTGTTCTATACCTAAGTTAGATGAACAGTCGCTGTGAGCCTCACAGAAATGTAGCCATCACAGGCAGGTGATCACTACCGACTTTTCTAATTTGCACTACCTTCTAAACGGTAACAAAGGCTTTCCATGCCTTAACCTGCTTCAAAATTCAAGACATTGGAGCTTCCAGTGGTTGCTCACATTCCTGCCTTGTCTTAGTAGTTATTTCAGCCATCTTGGATTGCACCTGTTCTCCTTTTAGGGTTGGATTACCTGCACTTCTCATCTTCCCACACTTGTGAGATGCCTCAGCCGGTTAATGCGTATGTGTCATGCAACCTAAATGTTACAGGTTTGAATCCTTTGCCAGTTTTGTCATTAATTCATTCTTCTTAGGTTGATGCAACGGAAGTCATTGAGTAGGTCCGTAGTCTTTTCTGTAACAGTAGACACCTGAGCTGTGTTATTTGTTAGGAGAATGGATGACTATATTGATATCTTTCGATAGGAAACTGCAGCATGAAGTTCTGTACTCAATGACCAGGAAGTGTTGTAGTTCAAATATTATTCACAACAAAAATTGTTGTTAGGCATGATTTTTCTTCCTGCCCCCAAAAATAAATTATTCTTTCATTAGACTCTTTGGAGTCTAATAAAAGAATGCGCCGGCCGCACCGGTGCATGGTGCAAGCATCCCACTACGGTATGACTGGTAGCAACAGACCTGCTCCCTTTGTAGATGGCCCCAGTGATAAGTTAATACGTTCCTGTGTCGTTATTAAACAGTCACAGCTGTCAGACAATGACAGTACATAAGTAAGGCTCCTGTTTCTCTTCTCGATAGAGAACTGCCTTTATTGCATTGTAGGTTTATCTGTATAGCTCTTCGAAGCCCTAACAACGGGCATTTGCAGAGTGATAACATGCTACTTCTGTGGAGTATTGGGTGGAAAGCGTGCTCTTCTTGTGACTTGTGTTTGTATTGTTTCAGTGTATTACGTGTTTCGTTATCATTATTGTATGCCTGCGCCTTTGTGTGTAGTAAGGTGAAAAGGAGCGAGACATAGTACACATAGGCTTTTGAGAGTTGGGATGTGAATGAAGATAAATTCGAGAATGTTGTGTGGCCGGCGTTGGAAGTATTTTGTATGTGTATACCAAAGGCCCTGCTTCGCATAAGCTAGGAGTGGAGTAGTGAGGTATGGGTGTACAAGTAGTAGGGCCCACCAGCCTTATGGTAAATCGTGTCAGTGTTACTTGGGCATGATCCCAAGTCTTGTGTCTTCCTCTGCCAATGCTTCCAATAACAGGAAGTAGTTCTATTCTCTCCCCATTGACTATCTTGGGAAGAGCCAACACTTCACTGTCTTGTGTCGATTATAATACCCGTTCTTCACTGATGTAAATTGCCATGCTGGGTTTAAACAGGACAGAAGTCTTTCAGCAGCGATTCTCCCCTTGCATTTAATACAGCCATAGCCGCTGTCGCAGCCAGCCCAGGAGCTATACCCAGATGACAGCTCAATGTGGTCACAGGGACTGAGAATCTGGCCTGTGACCACCTGGGCCTTCTCTCATATTGTTATGTTATGTTATAAATGATTTTATAACGCGCTCTGTTACTAAGCTAGTATCCTGGCGCGGAGGGGGAAGTGGCAAGCAGAGTAGGGCCTCAGGAGAGAAAGGAAAGGGGGCAGTTAAATGGGCTTATTGAACAGATAGGTTTTCAGATCCTTTTTAAAAACAGAAGTGGACTGGGCAGCCCTGAGACTCAGAGGAAGCGCATTCCAGGCCCTGGCGGTCCTGACAGAAATGGACTGGCCACCCAGTCTAGAGTACCTGAATCTAGGCACCACCATCAGAGATTGATTGGTCGGTCGGAGGCATCGATTCGGAACATAGAAGGTAAACCGTTTCCTCAGATACATCGGACCGAGTTGATGGGTAGCTCGGAAAGAGAGGACCAGTGATTTAAAGAGAATCCGGTGGGCCACCGGGAGCCAGTGGAGACTGCGGAGATGGGAGCGGAGTGGATTACGCCGGATATTTTCTGACCCGTTTTATTTTCATTCTTCTCCTTTTTTCTCCCTCCCATCTGTCCCCTTCGCCAATTGAGCTCCCTCCTGATTTCTTTACATGCACCTGTCTTTTGTTATCTCTGTCTCTTTGCTCCTCTCACTTTTCTTCTCTTATCGATTTTTACCATTCCTCCCCTCTTTCAATGTCTCCATTGTCTCTCAACTCACTCCTCCCGATCCCTTACCGTCCCCCACTTCCTTCATCTCCCGTTGTACCTTCCCCTCTCATTCCTCCACATTGTGTACCATTCCCTCCTCAATCTTTGCCTTTATTTGCATATTTCCTTGAGTCCCCCCACCCACACTCTTTTGCCTCCTACTTGGCACACGGAAAGAGGAACCAGTGATAGATGCACCCGTCTGACCACACAAGGCATTTCCTCAGAAGGATCACTGCTTGTCCTTCATTGCCCATTTCACCGTGGAGACAGCATTAGCAAATTCTTAGAAAAATTCTACTATTGCTTATGCAGCGCTACTGGAGTGTCCCACGCAATTGAATTCACCCACTATCTCCTGCACCTCAGATTTAGTGACCAAGAGTATCTCGACCTGCCACTACCAATCAACAGTCCTGGGACCTGTTGGGTCGGATGTATTACCGACAGAGCGACTTTCCCAACAACACTTCTTTTCTTCTTAGCCCTGAGGAGTCGCAGGAAGACTGTCCCTCATGCGACGAATCACGTGGTTTTGTTGAACATTAAAGACACCTTTTCCAACGACCGATTCCAACAAAACCAATTTTTTTTTTTTTTACTTGTTTGATTATGAAAGGCTTTGTGTCCATTGTCCCATATGTCTACATTGACACTATTGTTCAATATTTAGAGTGTGCATCAGTTCTTATCTTGTACCCTCCTCTATACCCCCCTCTCTCTTTTAGCTCTCTGTGGCTCTCCGTCCACCACCCATTCTGTTACCACCTCCTCTGTGCTCATCCCAATTTATTTATTTCTCGCTCTCTAGCCTTCTCCGCCTGTGTGCCCTATAAGTATTTAGTTTTACAGCACAATATCCTTGGTGCAGCAACATCAACTGTTGCATGGCTAAACACTTATAAGGTACAACGTTTAGCCATGCAACAGCTGATGTTGTTGAACCAAGGATATTTTGCTACAAAACTAAATACTAATAAGGCCCCAAAACTGAGACCTATTGGCTATGCCAATGCTAGTTATTTTCTGCAACTAACAACCATTGACAAAGCCAATAGTCCTGGTTTGCTGTCGGTGTAATGTATTATAAGTCTGGCAGCAATAACAGAAGTAGCAGAATACCAGCCAAGCAGCACTCTGCTAAGCACAGATTTTTGGCTTATGTGTTTAAGCCACGCCCTTAATTACATCGGACACGCCCTTGGAGAGACCCCCAATTTTTTTCATCCCACTTATAGCCCTGGAAGTAACACCATGTCACCTCACGTCCTGGCACTGTGCATCATGCAAGACTCATGACTTCCAAGTTTTCAGATTGTCTATATGCAGGGGCATAGTTAACCCTTCCCCACCTCACCCCTTGCTTTAGAAACTTCAGTGAGGTTGGAGTTCTTGATGGGTCTCTTGTGCCTGCAACTCTGCAGACAAAGGCTCAGCTCATAATTATTATGAAAAGGTGGGTGAGTAAGTAAATGAAGGAATGGGTGAATGGCTGGATGGATTAGTAAAAGGATGGATAGATGGATGAGTGAAAGGGGAATGGATGGATAATTAGAGAAAGGATGGGTGGATGTATGAGGGAGTGAGTGGAAGGATGGACGAGAGAAATGGAAAATAAATAGATGCATGGGTGGAATGGTGGATGTATGGGTGGAATGGTAAATGGAAGGGTAAAAGGGTGAATGGATGGGTAAGAGGGTGGATGGATGAGTGAAAGGATGGATGGATGAGTGAAAGGATGGATGATGGGCGAGGGAATGGATGGATGGATGAGTGAAATGATGGATGTATTGATGAATTGATACGTGAAAGGGTGAATGTAAGGATGGATGAGTGAGTGAAAAGGAAGGTAGATGGGCAAAAGTATGGATGGATGAGAGAAAGGATGGATGAGTGAAAGGATGGATGAGCGATAGTGAAGGAAGTGACCCGATTAGGGCCACCCGGGTCACTCGCAACCACCTCTCAGCCTTCCTCACAAATGAAGAGTCGGTCAGACAGTAGAGAATGCAAACATATTTATTGACAGTACACTCCAGTAGAGTCCGGTCTGACCAGCCTCCTTACATTGCTGCAAAGGGACTGACTTCTACCTGACTTCTGCCAACAAGGCAACGTATAATGTACATTTTCAGGATCACTAAAGACACCCCCAGACTGGAAATTTCCAGTTTGTAGCTAGTGAATAATGGAGATAGAGAAGGATGCGTTGCAATCCCAGGACTGGCTACATATTATCTCAGAGCGAAGGTTACTCGTTCTGTATCCGCCGCTCTAAGGGTGGGAGCAGGCCTATCTAGTGAGAAAGGTATGCAATGACAGAAATAGTCTATTCATTAGCACAGCAAAGTTCAACCTTGGAGAAATACAAACAGGAGGGAAAGAAAAAATAATACGGCAGCTGCTTTCGCTGAGGCATACAAACGAGTGAGACAGAAATTAGTTTCAGTCATGGCTCAAAATGGCGGCTCAACTTAAATTGGTGCAGCAAATGCTAACTTTACATAGAGCAATACACTAGCAGAATGAATGCATAACATTTACATTTCAACAATAGGGTCAATTGATGGATTAATAAAAAGATGAGTAGATGGCTAGGTGGATGGATGGATGGGTGAAGGGATGGCTAAGTGAAAGGGGGATATAAAGAGAAAGGGTGTATGGATGGATGAGTGAAAGTATGGATGTAAGGGTGGATGAGTGAAAGAATGCATTAATGAGTGAAAGGGAGAGTGAAGAGCTGGAAGAAAGGATGGATGGATGAGTAAAATGGTGAATGGATGGACAAATGGATGGATGAGTGAATTGGTGAATGGATAGATGGATGAGAAGGTGAAAGGATGGCTGGATGGGTGAAAAGGTAAATGATTGGATGGATAAGTGACTGGATGGATGGGTGGAAGTGTGGATGGACGAGTGATAGTATGAATGGGGTGAAAGGATGGATGGATGAGTGAAAGGGTGAATGTTGGGATTGGATGAGTGATATGATGGATGGAAGGATAGATGATGGATAGGTTTGGAAATGGTTGAATTGGTTTGGATATGTATGGGCACACAGATTGAAGGACAAAATAAATGGTGAAAGATTGAATGACGGATGAAAGGATGAATGGATACCACATCCCCGGGTGACTCAACCCGCTATCCCAAACCGTCACATGAAGTCATGCAGAAGCATGAAACTCAGGCTTGAAATGCTCCTTCTGCATGCCACAAAGCAGAAACGAATTCCTTGTATGGCGCCGTGGTACCACAAGAAACGTTCTGCTGTTGTGCTGCTGGGCGGCGCCGCACCCATGCCACCAGGAAGCAGCGCAAGCAGCCCTCCACCTGCCCTGAGGCCATGAGAAATGCATGAGGGCATGGCTCTGTGCAGCCTTACGGTGGGAAAGACAACATAACCAGGACTTGCAGACAACAGCACGGATGTAACTCAAGTCCCTTCCACCACAATTAGTTTTTCTTTTAAAAATGTGCACCCCTAAGAATATTGCACCTGGGGAAACCACCCCTGTGGCCCCACCCACGCTACGCCACTGCCTACCAGTATGGATGACATCTGAGTCTTACACCTTGTAGCCCTCATTGTCTTAAGTAATATTTCCTATACATTGACTTTCACATCTATGAGTCATTGTCTCTGTATAATTAGCGTGTTATGTAACACACTCCGACACCCCGCCATACATACTTTGGATGAGTAGCATTATAAAAGAAATTCAATACACAAGAGAGAGGGTCTATATGAAGAATGGGAGCACCATAGGAGGTTGGTAGTAAGACCAGATTGGGCATACCCGGCATCTGAGGTTTAGCTGGGAGGCAGGAAGGGTGGGTCTGGGGGTAGTTTTGTTACTGGGGGCTCGCACTGCAAAGTTGCTTGTATATCCAGCAGTTTTAAGACAACAATAAAAGTGTCACAATAACTCTACTAACTAATGTGCCCGCTGGAGTGAGATGGAGCTTTGTTTAGTGGCAGTTTTGAAACATCTAAGGTAGCACAGAGGGTTAATATTTCTGCTACAAAAAATGTGTACCATGCATATCAAAGTTACATACGTATTCTAGCACAGTGAGCTATGAACTGCCATCAAAAAGCTGCATGCAATCTGCATGGTGCAGGGTGCAAAGTTATGTTTTCTTGCCAGTTTTTCATTATCCTGATGTTGCTAAATAGGATTTGTTTTGGTAGAAATACATTGTTATCATTAAAGTCAACACTAACTACAGTGTTAAGTTCTGGATCCTGAGTTTGTGCTTCTTAAGACCAATCACTCTTACAAAATGCCTACCAATATGGGTGACATGCATCCTACACCTTACAGTCCCCATTGTCTCATATAACAATTTCTATACACTGATTTACACATGTATGTTTCATTGTCTCTGTATGTGTGTGTGGTGTAAAGTGCTCTGGCACCCTACACTGGTATGAGAAGTGCTATAAAACACATGAAATACATGTGAGAGAGAGGCACTGTCGGTGATAGTGAGGGGATCACTGAAGAGCCCCATCAAAGATTGTTGTATCCTGGTGCACTGTAAAATCATCATTTACTATGCTTTAGAATCTAATACAATTGAATACAGAATGACAAATATGTTGTAGAATGCCCCAAGTGTTTGCAATTTTTTGTCTGTGGTGTGAAAACAAAGGCTTTTAGCTGTCAGTATGTTTCTAACACACAACTTCTAAATATCTGCAAATAAACTGCAAATGTTTCAAAATATATCAGCAGTTGGGAAACCACAATTGAGTGTGCAGGAACAGAGTTTCAATAAGATCAAAACAATCAAGACACTTAACTTGGTGATGTTCAAATGAAACATATTTGCAGAAACCACATTTCCACACATTAGTATTTGTGCGATATATAGTTTTATCAGTAAAACTGCATGTTGGCATTTTGCTTCCATTCAATAGAAAATGTTCTGTATGTAAAGGACAGTGGCTCCTTCTGACGTCCAATAATGCCTGAACAACGTATACAGTTTCTAGTCTGTAGCACACTTCTGTGCATAAATGAGAATCTGCAGTTTACAGCTCACAAAAATGAAACAGCCCAAGCAGTATATTATTTCCCATATTCAGATAAAATAATGATATATGGCTAGCCAGGGCATTATATAGTAATGTCAACTCCTATCTAACTGTTCTAACCCACATTAACCGCATCACTGCTGTGGTGATTTTTGCGCTGCGCGGCTTTTTTCCGTTTTCCACGTTACATGACGAGCTCAGCTCGTCATCAGCACAGGCCACCCATGGGTGATGACGAGCTGAGCTCGTCATCAGGATCGAAGGGGTTAATACCATAACGCTTAGCAGACTGCTCCCAATTATAGCTCATGCAGGCTGTTTAATAACTCCCTTTTCCTGCTTGATGCTCTTAGCCTCAAACAAGACCTGTCCGCTATGGGTCTTATCCATAATTCAGTACTGTACGAGCCCCTATACCACTCATCACCAGCTGAACAGACATGATCTGACACATAAAGCTAGCCACTCGGAGGAGTGCACTCTAGTCCAGCACGGCAGGTCCCAATTAGCTACATCCTATGTGTGTCTTTTACATCTGACAATGACACAGATGTGTTCCAGTCATTAAAGTCTTTTATGGACACACTTCACTGACAAATGAATCGTCTTGGCTAACACAAAAAGGCAAAAAGGGATTCTCCTATGAAGCACCTCTGGAAGAAGACAGCCCTGTGCTGAGAACAACCAGACAAGCATACTATTATGCAAAACGATGAATATGTTAAAGTCTCAAATACTGAAACACTTTTTATTTATTCATTTTAAACGCTGTAGATGAATGTTTGAGATTTATTAGTGCCCCAATTTCTGAAGTTTTTGAAGCACATGTACTTTAAAGGAAGAAAATGAATTTACATGATGAATGGCTTTGGCTTTTAGATACATCAGTAAGTACAGGTGTTGGTTCCCATGCCACAGGAGAGCAGGTCCATGAAACTGTCATGGCAGAAGGTGCCACAGTGTCTATAGCGCTTTTCTTCTAGTTATGGGAGTAAATCAGCCACAGGCACAGTTGATTAGGTCTCCTCTTACTTGGAGTAGTTTGCAGTCCAGTTAAAAAGTATGTGTTAAAACTTAAAGGATTGTTGAAGGGACAGTCACTGTTTCCACTGCAGAACGCGGTCTGCACTCCTGCGTTAGTCTCTCATATGAGGCCACGTTTCCTGCTCACATTATCACAGTTGGCTGGCACCGATGGGTGGTCCTCAGGCTGGTGCTCTCAGCGGCATCTTCCCTGGCCCATGGCAGCAGTTGCGCTAGGTACTACAGCCTTGCTGAGTGACCAGCAGATCAGGACGGCTCGGTGGGTACCCGTTTGGGCACATGCGTCTTCAGGCTAATATCCTACATGTACTCATGGAACACTTGCAGCCTCCAGGGTGGATTACAAATGGGGGTGCAGATTTACAAGAAACTGGCGCAGCTGTACAGATGCAGCAGTTTTCCTGTGCCTCCATACAAAATCCTATTTAAAATATGGCACACCATGGCGCAAGGATTGGCAGATGCATCAGAAATTCTGACGCATCTGTTGACCCAAAAGTGACACATTGCTGGAGTTGCCCAAGAAAGTAACTCAACTCCAGCAATGCACCACAACAAATAGGTTAGTCCCATCTAAAAAGGTTTACGTCATTCCTTACGACTGGTCTGAGCAAGCGTTGGGACTTTGAAGCAGTGAAGGCATAGAGTGGCCCAGTGAAATTTTGTAAATTTCACTGCGCCAGTTCTACATGGATTTTTGCGTGGGAACGCTCACCCTGCATACATTATACCTGAAGCAGGTATAATGTGACACAGGGCTTTACAATGTGATGCATCTCCCTAGATGTGTCATGTTGTTAATGGGCTGCAATGTGGCGCATTGTTTACGCCGCCGCTGTGTCACAAAAAGTGACGCAACTGCAGCACAAAAGTGTTGCAGGGGGCTTGTAAATCTGCCCCAGGGTTATTCTTCATCTGGCAGTTGTAGACCCCAGGCGGGGACCAGTTTGCGCTTCTGGGACAACATCAGCTCTTCCTCTGGATTTGAGAGGGGTAGGATAGCAACAAGAAGTAATATACTACAAGTTGCCAGACAGCTCAGGCTTCGTTTTTGAGCTTTCTACTGAGGGTGATTTGATGGGAGTGCAGGAGACTGCTCACATTACAGGACAGTTAAGGTTTTGCCTCAGAGAGCATTCAGAAATATCTTTGTGCTGTTTCATAACCTGAATGGCCAGGCACTCTCCTTCCCTCTCCGAGCAGGCAGGACTTAAGCTTCCCCAGCAAGCTGTGCAGATTTCAGGTGATGTCACCTCACCTGTTGGAGTGTGGCTGTTATGCCATTCCTGAGCACTCCCATCCTTGGTCATGAAGAACATGGAGGTGGAACAAAGTGGTGTGATTTGGATCCCGCCTTAATACACATTTTTCAGACAGGGGATGTGGATTTACTCTCTCGGGATTCAAAACTACCTTAGATTAGTTCTCTTTAAAATATAATTTTATTCTTGTTCCCAAGCACAGATTTTGTGGAAGGAGATGGCTCTCACAACACATAGCAATGTAGCTGCATTCAAGCAGAAGTATACAAAATATGGCCACAATGAAGTATGAGGTCATTGCAAGTTGATGTCATGAGGCTTTCTGCAGCAGTAATCAGGAACATATAAAAGAGCAGATTCTCGGCTAGAAACTCTCTCATCATGAACAATTGAAACTGTAGTCCCTCCCAGTTGCCGCCGGCATGCCTGGTTCGCGGGTGTGGGGGTAGTGCGCGGAGATTTTTTTTAAATTTAATAATAAAGACAAAAAACTTACCTTTCTGCCGGCCACGTCCTGTGTCTTCTCTGCTCCTGCTCGCCTGCCTTCGGTAGGAACAGGAAGTAGGCAGCTAGGTTCCTTCCCCTAAGTAAATCACAATGCTGCAAGTAGCGTTGTGATTGGTGAGGATGCCGTCCAGCCAGGTCCTTACGGGGAGGCCATGTTATCCATGTAGGCTGCATTGCAGCCTGAATGGAGAAGGGCAGAGTGTACATGACTGGTTTGGGCCAGAGGGCCATCCAAACAGTCTCTGTGCACTCAGGAGTGGGCACATCACTCCTCCTCTAACCTGCTTGCTCGCAGACCAGCCCCGCCCACAACCAAATATAAAATGGTAATAACGGAAAGTTATTACCATTATATGTTTCTGCTTCTCGCACTGTGAGAATGCAGAGGGGCGACCCGCCCCATGTCCCTTCCCTCACTCCTACCATCTAACAAATGGCAGTGCCCTGGAAGAACTAATCACAAAGTAAACAAATGATGGATGGCAGGGTGTACAATGCAAATATTCACCCTTAATCACAAAGATCTGGGTTCAAACCATCGTTCTTTTGCTCACCACAGCACCCCAATTTGGACCTAGCCATATGCAAATCAGTCTTGACCCTGTTCCTCATGTGAACAGTCCAGCCTGAACTGCCAAGCCAGGTCCTCCCTGGACCGGAAACAAGCATCTTGAGACTGGTTTTGGGGCATCCCTCATCAGCCAGGCTAGCCTGAATTCAGTGGCGCAGTGAGCATGGTATCCATCTGGGCATACCCTTCCCACATGGGGCAACAAAAGAAAAAGAAACAAATGATAGACGGCATGCTGAACAATGCAAACATTCACCCCCAGTCACAAAGATCCGGGTTTAATCCATAGTTCTTTTGCTCACCACGCCCCCCCAGTTTGGACACAGCCATATGCAAATCAGTGTACACCCTGTTCCTCCTGGGAGCAGTCCAGCCCGAACTGCCAAGCCAGGTCCTCCCCAGACAGAAACAAGCATCCAAACTACAAAGCCAGGTCCTCCCTGGACCAGAAACAAACATCCTAGGACCAGTTTCGGGGTATCACACCTCATCAGCCAGGCTAGCTTGAATTCAGTGGCGCAGTAAGCACGGGACCCATGTCTTGGCATACCTTTCCCACTTAGGAAGACAAAAGCAAAAGAAACAAATGATGGACTGTATGCTGAGCAATGCAAATATTCACTCTGTTCCCTAATAGGCAGTCTGCACAATATAAAAGCAAATTGAAGCTCTCTACCCATGTCTTCAAGTAGAGCCAGTACCTTTCAATTTGTTTGTCTGAGGTGTCAGTCTTTTCTAGTGACCGCTGACCTTAGTGTAATGCACCTGTGTAATGTGTAGTAAATAGACTCAAGAGGCCAAGTAGAAGTCTGTAGCTTTATTGGGACAGACAGCTTGAACAACCACCTCCAGCAGAAGCCCAGTAGAGAATGGCTGATCAGTGCATGGAATGTTACAGTGGAAATGTAAGATAACAATTCTAACAGAGAATGCTGGACTAACATGGATTACTACACACCTTCCCCCTTTGAAAGAAAAAAAAACCCAAAAAAAACTAATACGCTGAGGAGAAAAAGAAATAGAACAAGAAATAAGAAAGAGAAGAGGAGAGAAAATTCAACAACAATAATCAAGTAACTTTACAGGAATTTGCTTAACTCGAGAACTTTTCCTAGGAACAAATTCAGGAAGACCATTTTCATGAGAAGCAGGACTTGGAGGCATGGACACATCCACTTGAATGCTGGAATTGTCAACATTGCTTACATTGGGAGGAGTAGGAACATAACTCTCATTGACAGGTGTAACAGAAACAGATGTAGGGAGAACACTCTGAGAGGGAATATTGCCCACAGGAACAGGCACATTTGAATTCTGACTCTCCGGCATGAAAGTGTCAACCATGGGAGAATAAGGTACAAGATCCTCAAGAATGGGATTCTTAGGTGGAGGAGAAGACAAGAGATTCGGGTTCCTACAGAGAGAAACTCTCCTGAAATTCCACACTTTCCCCCCTTCAACACGACCAGCTTTGGAGAAAACTTCGATAACTTTGCAAGGGTCAGACCATTTGTTCCACCTGTTCCCAACAGATCTACCAAACTTGACACGAACAAAATCACCCACACTGATTTTCTTACTGCAATTGCTAGAAGACAAGGCACAGCCTTTCATTTTCTCTTGGTATCTCAACACTCTATCCCTAACTTCATCGCGGTCAAAGGAAGAACCAACAGGGAACTTAACTTTCATCCACCAAGGAAGGAGTTTTGAACCAGGTTTCCTACCTCTAAGCATCTCAAAGGGAGAAAGACCTGTAACAGAGTTAGGGGAGGTACGATAGGATAAAAGTGTAGCACACAAGGTTTTCTTCCAATCAAGCTTACTCTTAACTGCTAACTGGATAGACTCCTTGATAACCCTGTTAAAGCGTTCTGTCTGACCATTGGCCTGGGGATTATAATTGGACACTCTTTTGTGGATTATGCCACATCTCTCAAGAAAAGACTCAAACTCCTTACTGACAAACTGCGGACCGTTATCAGACACAATTTTGGCTGGAATACCTTCTCTACAAAAGACTTCATCCAGGAACTGGACAACCTGTGTAGAGCCAATCTTATCTACAATCTTGAGCTCAGGCCATTTGGAAAAGTAATCGATTAAAACTAAAGCAAAAACTTCTTTGTTCGGGGACAAAGAAAGAGGTCCAACAATATCGATACCTAGTTTCTTCCAGGGACAGTTGACAAACTCGATGGGAGAAATATCTGTAGACAAGGGTTTTACAGTTTTGTCGCTATTGGCACACGGAGGGCAGGAACTTACCCACCTATCAACCATCCGGTCAATGCCAGGCCACCAGTAAAATTCACGGATACGTCTTTTGGTACTAGACATACCCATATGACCCTCATGTGCCATAGAAACAATCTTTTCTCTTAAGGAGGAAGGAGGGACAATCTTGTCACTACGAGACACGAAACCCTGGTTAAACATAAGTTCATCCTTAACTTTAAAGAAAGATAGAACGTCACCAGATAAATACCTTTCTTGAGGCCAACCATGCTGTAAATAATCTACAACACCAGATAAACAAGTGTCGTTACACATTGCTTCTCTCCAAGCAACCTCAGAAATGCCAGTAGATAAACCTGTACTGTTGCATTCATTGACATCATCAATGTTAAAAACCACATCAGAGTCAGAAAAATGGGACCAAATAGAATTGACTAGGGGTAACCTGGACATGCATTCGGCATGTACGTTTAAGCGACCAGGAATATATTCTACAATGCACCGGAACTCTTGTAGTTTGGCAGCCAAACGGGCCAAACGCGCAGTTAAAGTTCTTCCACCACCAGCTGCTAACATGTGTATCAAAGGCGTGTGGTCAGTTCTTAAACGAAAACTGGTACCCCAAATGAACTGCCTGAAATGCTCACAAGCCCAAGTACATGCCAGGAGTTCCTTTTCTATGGTGGAATAATTGTATTCAGCACCACGCAATGTCCTGGAAGCGTAAGAAACCATATGCTCTACACCTTCATTTTTCTGGATTAAAACAGCGCCCAAACCAGTATTGCCAGCATCCACACATACTATGCATTCTTTACCCAGATTAAAAGGTCTGAGAAACGGAGCATTAGCTACTTCTTGTTTCATAGTGTCAAAAGCAAATTGCTGGTCTTTGCACCAGCTGAATTTTACATCTTTCTTTAGTAAAGACCTTAAAGAGTGTACTTTGGAGGCATAATTCTGAACAAACTTACTATAGAATTCAGTTAAACCTAAGAAGGAGACTAATTGTTCCTTATTTGACGGTGCCGGAGCTTTTAAAATACTCTGTATATGGTTGAACTTAGGTTTAATGCCCTCTGAAGAAGTCTCATGACCAAGATATTCTACTTTGCTCTGTCTGAACTTGCATTTTGACAATTTTAGCGTTAAACCTTTTTCCTGGACAGACTTAAGAACTTTCTCTAGATTAGCATCGTGCTCCTCATGATTCTTACCATAAATGAGGATATCATCCTGAAATGCAATTGCACCCAAACAACCCTCTAACACAGTTTTCATCAGCCTTTGGAACACAGAGGCTGCACTGGCTAAGCCGAAAGGCATGCGGCAATATTGAAACATGCCTTCCGGCGTGATGAAAGTTGTTAGGAATTTTGATTCTTCGTGTAACAATACCTGATGGTATGCACTAGTCAAATCCAGTGTGGAGAATACCGATGCCCCAGACAAAGTGGAGATAAGTTCGTGGATGTGGGGTAGGGGATGTCTATCAATCCAAATTTCCTTATTTAAACTCCGTAGGTCAACACATAGACGGAGTTCGCCATTGCTCTTGAGTGACAAAACCACTGGCGAAACCCATGGAGAGGATTCAACTGGCTCAATAATTTTCTTATCTACTAAATCCGAAAGAATACCCTTTAACTTTTCACGATAAGCCAGAGGAACGTTCCTTACTTTATGTCGAATGGGTATGGCTGAGTCCTTAAGAATGATGCGGTGTTTAAAGTTCACAAAGGTCCCCAAATTGTCTGAAAAGATAGATGAGAATTTGTTTTTTAATTGTGAAATGAAGTCATTCTCAGGAGGGACTACGTATACCGGAGGAGAGGCATTGGGGTCAAGTTTAATGCCTAGGTCGTACTGATGAGGCCAACATAAAATGGAAGCTCCTTTGGAAGATACATAAACCTTCCCTTTAATGGATCTGTCCTTGAATTTGATCTCTGCCCACATGTAACCCTCAATGTCAATTTTCTTACCCGTGTACCCACCAGGATTTATGTCTGGTGGTAACAACTTGGTTGAATGCCAATGTCGACTGAAAACATTTTTCCCAATAATGGTGTACCAGGCGCAAGAGTCAATCAACATTGAAATTTCCTTACCATTAATGGTGATAATATCAGTGGGAAAACCTTTGCATTCTGAATCACCTACACATAACAGAGTGTTGATTTCAGAAGGTTGTTCAGTATCATCAAGTTCTTCATAAGACAGAAAATTTACTCTTTGAGGAGACTTACACATTTTGCTAAAGTGACCAGATTTTTTACACTTAATGCAAATCTTGTTCCAAGCTGGACAACCTCTGTAATTACCCACGTGATCATTAGCACCACACCTATAGCAAATAATCTGGGATTTTTTAACAGGAAACTTACTTTCTCTACCAGAGAAATCTTTTCTGGGAGGGAAAGAACTCTTCTTAAAGTTATTAAAATTTTTGGCTAAAGAGACTTCAGGAATGACTACCTTAGATTTGGTATCTTGACCTCTAATCTCGTTCACAAAAAGTTCGGACTGTTCAATGCCTTTGGCAATATTCAGTACAGCACTAAGGGAGGAATCGGTACCCATCCAAAGACATTCTTGGATTTTTTTGCTTTTAGTACGCATCATAATTTGGTCCCTCAAAACCTGTTCGAAGTTGATGGTTTCAAAAGCACAAGACCCAGCCAGGGTGCGCAAAGCGGCTACGTAATGTTCAATGGACTCATCCTCTTTTTGTATTCTGGAATAAAATTTAAATCTTTCCATTACAATGTTAATTTTTCTTCCAAACCTAGTACTTAGTTGTTTAATGACGATATCAAAAACATTTAAATCCCCAGCACCAGTACTATCTATGGGAGGTAAACTTTGTAACTCTTTGAGTCCAGCACCACCCAGACAATTCTTTAACAATGCTAGCTTCCTTTTAGGAGAACAACCGTCCTCTTCAACAACATCTACATAAGCTAAAAATGTAGGGTACCAAAGATCCCATTCTACTTTAGGATCACCTGCTGTAGGTAAGAAGTGTGCAGGGGAAGGAATATTGTTAGACATTGCAAATAATTACAATTATAATTTCACACAAATGAGAGAAGTCCACAGAAGTAGAATGACTAATTATAGAAAATAATAAAAGTAGTCACCGTTGTCCAATGATAGCAGTTCCACAAGAATTTTAAATCTTGTTGCTTCAAATCTCCCTCTTTTTCTTGAAATAGAGAAAAAGAAAAAAAACGCTGTGGGAAACAGTATATTCTTATGTAGAAACGTGGTTTTGAAGCGCGCTGTAATGAGGCAAAGGACTGAAGAAACGATTGTGATTATTGCTTGCAAACGATCGTGGTGGTTTCCATGGAAACGTATGACACAAAATGGCTGCTGGAACGCATACGCGAAAGCGTGATGCGTGCGTGATGACGAAGAGGAAATGACGCGGGGATGGGTCAGAGACAGGAGCGCTGGAGCAATGGAAGCAGGCTCGTGTAGAAGGAAGCGCTCGTGTAAACACTTGCGTAGATGGAAGCGCTCGTGTGAACGCTCTTGTGGACGGAGGCGCTCGTTAAGTAAGTTTGAATGATGCAAATACAACGAACAGTCAATAAAGAAGAAAAGTTATAAAAATGTAGCGCTTTGGCAGACGGAAGTCGCGTTAAGGTGGCAACTAAGCGCTGGGCAGTTTTTAAACGTAGACATATCGCTAGTTTAAGCGAGGTAAATATAAGGGCAATAAACACAAACTGCCGCTGGTGCAATCAAGGCACAGAAAGACAAAACAGCCGCTGGTGCAATCTTTACACACATAAAACAGAAGAATACCTTAATTTTCTTTAAGCTGTGGAGGTGAACGCTGTCAGTATCCCTTGACTTCACTAGAAAAGGTTCTTGAGAATGCGGGTTCTTTTCTTAAAAAAAAAATAGTAGTAGATTTTTGAAGATTTTGATGGTTAGTTGAAGATCCCGGTCGTCGCCAAATTTATGTAGTAAATAGACTCAAGAGGCCAAGTAGAAGTCTGTAGCTTTATTGGGACAGACAGCTTGAACAACCACCTCCAGCAGAAGCCCAGTAGAGAATGGCTGATCAGTTCATGGAATGTTACAGTGGAAATGTAAGATAACAATTCTAACAGAGAATGCTGGACTAACATGGATTACTACATAATGCACACAGGTGCATTAAATAGTGATGCGTTCAGATCCTTAAAGGCCATCTGATACTCCACAGACTTTCTTAGGCAGCTTCTTGATATCAGAGCTGTTAAGGTAACAACTATGGTCCCATAATTGGGCACAAAGTTCCAGTAGTTTACAGTGGGTCCTAGAAAGGCTCCCACTTGAGTCTGAATGGTGGGAACTTCCCCCTCCAACACTGACTGGCTCATAGCATCGACTTGTTGCTCAAGGCAGACTACACAGGGATGCTCCACCTGGCACTTGGTTGCATTGATGTTCAGTTTTTCCCCCTGTATTTTGATTAGTACCTGATGCCTGTGCCTCAGGAGGTCCTCCACAAACTGTTAAAAATTGCAATGTCATCCAGGTAGGCCACAAAGATTTTTTCCATACCTGAGAGATGACAGATGTTTAAAAGTGGCAGGACCATTCTTGTATTAAAAAAAACTGAAGCCATTGGTCATTTCAAAGGCACTCAAGAAGTGAGCAGCACCCAAAGGTCCACTATCTTATCTGCAGTGGGAATCAGATGTGCATCTATCTTGGTCACGGTAAACACCCAAAATATAAAATCAAAAATATCGAGAGGACACAATATCGAATCAAAAATATCGAGAGGACAGAATATCGAATAGACATAATATAGTTGGAAAAAATATCGACATATAGGTAAGTAATATCGAATGTCATTATATCGAATGTCATTATATAGAATGTCATTATATCAAGAAAAAATATAATTGTATTATATGTTAGTTTATGTGTTAAAAGTATATAATATTTTTTTAATGTATGTTACAAATTTTTTTAAGATAATTAATTTTATGTTAATTCATTTTTGTGTATATTAGTACCGTAGCGGGTTGTGGGTTATAGGGGAATAGGGTAGGAAGTAATTTAATTTAAATTGAAAAAGTTAATAATGTATTCATTAATAATTTATTGTTTGATATATTAAATATTGGTAATAATTGTTAAATTAATAATTTTATGGTTAATAATTAATATTGGTAATTAATGTTTGCGTAATTTAGTTCTGTAGCGGTTTGTGGATCTATAGGGGAATAGGGTGGCGAAGAAATTTTATTTAACTAAAACAACTAAATTTTTAAATTAATTAATAATGTTATGGTTAATAATTAATATTAATAATTAAGTTAATTAATTTATTATTAAATATTTAAAAAGTTAATATTAAAAGTTTGTGATTAATTGATAAATATGTAAATTGTGTAAGTTGTATTTAATTACATATTAGTTATTAATAATTAATGTATTCACATGTTATTATGTTCATTTTTTGAGGAGTGTGTTGAGTGTTTATAGGGGAGTATGGTGTTTATTAAATTATTTGAAAATACATTTGTATTATTATTTATATAATATTTAATCAAAGTTATTTTATACTGTTAATTGTGCAGATTAATTTAGATATTATTGTTTTAAAATTTTTGTTCATTGTGATTAGCTAATTAATTAAATGTTAATTAATTATGTTAATTTATTAATATTTTAGACTATTGGAGGTGGCGTTTATAGTGGAAAATAGTGGGAGGTAAATTACATTTTAATAATTAATATTTTTTTGAATTAATGTTATTTAAATTGTAGGACTGAGTCTACTAAATTATTCCTCTACACTATCCAACACTTTCCCTACTGTTGCACTCTCTGGAGTGGGAATAGTAATTTGTACCCCTACTCTATCCAACACTTTCCATACTGTTGCACTCTCTGGAGTGGGAATAGTAATTTTTTCCCCTACGCTATCCAACACTTTCCCTAATGTTGCACTCACTGGAGTGGGAATAGTAATTTGTACCCACACGCTATCCAACACTTTCCCTACTGTTTCACTTTCTGGAGTGGGAATAGCAATTTTTACCCCAACACTTTCCCTACTGTGGCACTCGCTGGAGTGGGAATAGTAATTTGTACCCCTACTCTATCCAACACTTTCTCTACTTTTGCACTCACTGGAGTGGGAATAGTAATTTTTACCCTTCCGCTATCCAACACTTTCCCCACTGTTTCACTCATTGGAGTGGGAATAGTAATTTTTACCCCGACGCTATTCAACGCTTTCCCTACTGTTGAACTCACTGGAGTGGGAATAGTAATTTTTACCCCTCCTGCTATCCAAAGCTTTCCCTACTGTTCCACTCGCTGGAGTGGGAATAGTAATTTTTACCTACCCACTATCCAACATTTTCCTTACTGTTGCACTCACTGGAGTGGGAATAGTAATGTTTACCCACCCGCTATCCAACACTTTCCCTACTGTTCTACTCACTGGAGTGGGAATAGTAATTTTTACCCTCCCGCTATCCAACACTTTCCCCACTGTTTCACTCATTGGAGTGGAAATAGTAATTTTTACCCTGACGCTATTCAACGCTTTCCCTACTGTTGCACTCTCTGGAGTGGGAATAGTAATTTTTATCCCTATGCTATCCAATGCTTTCCCTACTGTTGAACTCACTGGAGTGGGAATAGTAATTTTTACCCCTCCTGCTATCCAAAGCTTTCCCTACTGTTCCACTCGCTGGAGTGGGAATAGTAATTTTTACCTACCCACTATCCAACATTTTCCTTACTGTTGCACTCACTGGAGTGGGAATAGTGATGTTTACCCACCCGCTATCCAACACTTTCCCTACTGTTCTACTCACTGGAGTGGGAATAGTAATTTGTACCCACCCGCTATCCAACAAATTCTCTACTTTTGCACTTGTTGGAGTGTGAATACCTTTTTTATTCCCTTATCTATGCAATGTTTGTAATTTTGTTGTATTTATTGTAGTGTAAATTATTAATTAACATCAAAAGTGTTGCTTTAATTTTTTTAATTAGTTTATATTATTTATTTTTATATTTATATATATGTAAATATATTTTTACTAATGTTTTAAATATTTTATCATTAAAATTAATTATTTTATTATATTATTACGTAAATATATATATTTTTTAAAATTATGTTTTTTTACATTACATTTCTTATTTTTACATTTTAAGCTTTTTTACATTATTTTAACTATGTTTTATTTAAATGTGTTTAATATTTAATTACTGTTATATTATTTTTAAAACATTTAAAAAATTCAATATTTTAGTTAACTATATTTTAAACATCAATATTTTGTACTCAATATTTTAGTACTTACCTGTTTGTAGATAGGGACTCGATATTCTGTCCCTCGATATTTAGTCACTGATCCCTTGGTCACCTCACTGAAGGACAGTAGTCCATGCAAAAGTTTAAGTCTATGGCACCTAACTTGGGCACCAATACTGCTGACTTGGCCCAAGGACTCCAGGGATGCTCAATCACTGCTGGACACAATCTGAAGGCGTGTCAACTTTGCTCTCCAAAGGCAAACTACCCCCTGTATCTATAGCATGCCCACAAACAGGGATCAATCCTAGAGTAAGTGCAGTGATGTGGAAAAATAAATCATTCAAACACCTTGCTATACTGTTTTTGTTGTTCATGAGTTAATTCAGGGTCAAGTTGATCAACCAGCCCACACAGAACCAGCATCTTCAACACTGCGCAAAAAGGTCATAAAGCAGTTAACTGCTTTCCGTAGCCTCCTCTGTCTTTGCCATAATGTTCACTGTAAAATGTCTCTATAGTTATGGATTTAGCCACTTCACCTGCTACACCATATTTGGCTCCCATGTGACACCTGTGTCCCCCAAGTAGTTAACTTCAGAAACCATTTGCACTACCTTATATGGCATGAAACACATATCCTCCAAAGCTCTTGGCAAATAGTGTTCAGCACACAACATCTTCTGATCTTCCTGTTACCCACCAACCATCGCTTTTTGGACTTACCACTCTCATCAGCTCTTGGCTTATATCAAAGTTGGCCTTCACATGACTCATGTATTGCGCAGTCAACTTCCTGAGGCTAAGTCCACCACATACTCCTGTGGTGACTCTCTAACTACTGTGAGTGGGGCATGCGCTGGGTACCCAACCAAAATTCAAAAGTACTAAACTCCCCTCCTTTTTATGGAATGTCTCTGATGTAGCAAAAGATCCCACTACCTCCTGAGGAAATCCGGCAAAGCCTGCATCATGCTCTTATGGGACTTGTTAAACCTTTTCCGCAAATTCAGCCAACCCTTTATTTGCAAGTGACTTGCTGTGGAGAAATGGTAGGTTACATCAGCTTGTCCCCACAGATGAGGTAAAGAGGTAAAGATTGTTCCCCTGTTGGAAATGACTGTCTTAGGAAATCCAAACCAAAAATTTATACCTAGGATTGTCCTAGCTACTGTCTATGCAGTCATGCTCCTCAAAAGTGTAGCCTCGAGATACCTGGTGGCATGATCAACCACAACCAAGATATACTTGTTGCCTAATATATGGTGAAATGGACCATCAATGTCAAATGCTCATGTGCCTAAAAGGGAGACATACCACTGGTAGTGGCTCTAATATTGTTGTGGTTATACCTCCTGACTTACTACTGAAATGGTAAGTAGGAGGGGTCTATAAAACTCTCTGTGGCTCTGCACATCCATAGCTTGTAGAAGACAGAATTCAACCTATCCTAGGTCTTTTGTATGTGCAAATGTCCTGCTATGGGCAACTCGTAGGCCAGTGCCAACAGGGAATCCCATGCATCGTAGGAATCATGAGCTTCTTACTGACTACTGAATCGGAATGTACTTACTCTCTGTAAAGTAATCGATTCTCATAGCCAACAAAATGCCTTTCAACTATTCCTGGGATATCACTGACCTTTGCCGCCACCGCCGAGAGTCAGACGAGGGCTGACACTGCACCAGGGAGCACCAGGGAGCTTCAGCGAACATCGCCGCCACCGCCAAGAGTCCAAAGGCACCGGACTCCGCGCCGCCGCTCCGGGAGACTACAAATCCCGGCAGGCCTCGCGGCTGTGCGTGCTGAGTGACGCGGCTCGCGCCCAGAGAGCGCCAACGGTCCCATAAAGATCGGGAACCCCCGCGTCGCGGGACGCCCGGGGCTAAGCCCGGGCAAAGGGCGGGCCATCTGTGGCTGTCAGTGGACTGCAGTGGACGGGCGGGCCACCCCTCTAACATCTGTATCAAAGGTGAGCACTTACTTTGGAGTACAAAATGGGTGACAGCAATAACATTGATGTTGAAAACAAGGGTGTTGACACTTCTGTCTCCCTCATCACTTCCTTTGAGTCAATGATAGACTCCGCTTTTAATGAAATAGTGGAGACTGAGAGAAGGTTTTCTATGGGTTCCCTTTCCATTAACAATAAAACGACTTTCACAAGTAGTACAAGCTGTGCCAACGGAGATGTACACATAAACCCGGAAATAATTGTGGTAAAATCGTCACATCCTTTTGTTGACGTGCCCACTATTTTGGATGATGAAAATACTGTCACCTACATAGCACAAGATTCCGCTTCTACAACACCAGCGGCAGTAATGCCTAAGCCAATACTGACAGTGACATCCCCAGTATCCCTCCAGACAGAGAGTGTTTCTACAATTACAACTGCCTCGCAGGATGATGTCATTAATCTGGACATCACTGATTCTAGTAGTAACAAACCGGGAAGGGAAAAACGTAAAAGAGGCACAACTAAGCAAAGTGCAAATAAAAGGAAACAGCCCTTATTCCACAAAAACCAGCCCACACCGCAAAGTTTGTGGAATAAAAATAAATCTTCGGGGGCACAAATTGTCCTTACAGAGGATAAAGACTCCGCTGATATGGACAGTATTTCTGATGCAACTACCACTCACCTTTGCGGGAATTCTAAAACCATATGGACCCAAACAGCATTAATGGGTGATAATTACAATCTATCTAGACAGAATGGGAACATAATAGAAACCATAGTCGATACTATTTTTAACCGGATTGAAAAGCAAATGATCAGTCAGTTTAATAACGTTTTTAAAAGACTGGATAGATTAGACAACCTGGTCAAGACTGGAGAAATAAAAAGGAAGGGGTCAATTATCTTGGACCAAGTTAGAGCAGATCGCCTCTTGAAGGAATTGGAAACTGCAAACAATATACTGTCATCAAAGAAACAGGACATCACCAGCACTTTGGGTGGGGTATTGAGCAATTCTGCATCTTCATCTCCATCTACTGCGCCATCAATAACCAAACCCACAACTACTAAAAGAGGGCCAACTATGAATAAAGCTAACTTATCCACAAAACCAACTCCCATCCCTGCTCCCAGGAAAGTTGCTATTCCATCTACTTCTAACATTCCTGTTCCAAACAGCAACAATGGCCCAACTAAACCAACTGCAGCTCCAAAACCGACTGCTGCCAATAACAACGTGGGTATTGGCTCTCAAGGGTCTATTAAACCTTTTAAACATCAAGGACCAGCCCTACATTTGCCACCGGATGCTTGTCCTTTTGTTTTGGTTCTAGCAGGTGTTCCGCCACTGAGGGAGGACCAGGGGGAATCATGGGTGCAATTGCGAAATAAGAGCATAGACTGGCTGACCAAGCACAAAGGTGTTGGATTTGACATCTCAAGAGAGATTATATCTGCCCGTAGGGTATCGTGGGTCGGCCCTTTACACAAGGATAAGGAAGGTGACTGTATAGTTCTTAACTTTAAAAACCCTGGGACCGTAAGAAACCTCCTTAACAGAAACAGCAACTATTCAACCATTTCTACTGTTGCAACTATGTTACCCTTGAGTTACTTTTATAGACAAATGGCCACACAACCTCGCCCACCTTTTATGCAATTCCCATTGCCATCAATGCATTTCCAACCACCACCTATGCATTTTCGGCCACCACCTATGCAATTTCAACAACCTTATTTCCCATTCCAAACGTATAATAGATTTGCACCTCTTTCGGATCTGGATATGCAAGATTGACCACCTTCGACTACCTCTGTCGAACTATCTTTGACTCCGACATCCGAACCCCTGACTGTTCCAGAATCCCTGCCTCAAAGTACCCTGAGTGAACCTCCCCAGACCCTTACTCATTTGCCTTTGGACTCAGAACTATCTCTTGTTAGCTGGAATATAGCAGGCTTAAAATCTAAACTGAAAATCATAGAGTGGCTCAATTGGGTCGATAATAACTGTGATGTATTGTTGCTACAAGAAACGTGGAGTACAACGTCACCAACAATTGAGGGTTTCTGCTGTTATAATCTCAAGGCTTCCCCGTCTCATATGGGTCGACCTAGTGGGGGATTATCTATTTGGTCCAAAATAAAATGCGGGGTGCAAACTAAATTGATCCCTATACCGGGTAACTGTTGTTTTATGGCTATGAAGTACATTAACAGATCGAAATTATGTATTATTAATTTTTATAATAATGATTTTGTTAGCCGTCCAAATGGTAATTTTACATTATTGTTTAATTTTATAGATGAAATCATGGGGGGGCAAAAGTACGGACCCTTTGATGGTATTTGCATCGGAGGGGATTTTAATGCACATATGTATCGCCATAGCCCAATATGTAAAAATGAGGAAGAACTGAAAAATCATATAGCTTCCCGTGACCTAGTTAATGCTATGGAAATTGTAGGTACAAGTGCAAACAATATAACAACCCCCACTTTCATAGGTCAGGGCTGTGCTTCCACGATAGACTATATTTCCACATGCCCAAAATTAGGTGACATAATTTTAAAAGCAGAAGTCGTCTGTTCCGCTTATAGCGACCACTACCCGCTTAGAATTAATTCACACAATCCCCAGACCTCAAGGGTTGCAGTGAAGCAAGAGGTAGGGCCTCAAAATCTAGCATTATCAACGGACAGATTGAGACTAGTATGGAAGGGAGCTGATAATAAAGGAATTCTCTCCAGAGTAATTAAAAAACATCCCGAGACAGTCGAGATTTGCCTGTCTTATACAAGTCCTAGTAATGAGGTGGTTGGCGCTTTTGGTGACTTATGTGGGGCCATTAAAACTGAATCTTCCAAACCCGCTAGGCAGAACATCTCCCAGGGACCCCGCTGGTTTGACTCCTCTTGCTCCAAGGCCAATAGGGATTTGAGGGCAGCACTTAATACCAACCCAAGGGACTCTCAACTTGTGAGATTATTAAGATCAAAATATAAAAGTGCATTACGAATTAGATCTGAGGCCCTAGTAATTAATCACTGGGAATCCCTCACGCGTACTGCCAAACTGAAGGACACAATGGGTTTCTGGAAAGAAGTTAAGTCCTTAAGATCTTTTGGTTCTAACATCAACCCAATTAATAGTAATATAACAGGCGAGGCGTGGGTAGAGCATTTCTCCCAAATCTACGCCATATCAGCTACCCCTCTAGATACTGTCTCTCTACCCTATGGTGCTGAACCTTTGACTTTTTCATTACTTGAGGTCGAGGATGCTATCATTGATAGTGCTAGTAATAAAGCCCCAGGCCCTGATGGCCTTTCTATTGATCAGATAAAATCAGAAATTAATTTCTGGGCCCCTCTATTATGCAACCTATTTAATAACCTGAATGACAGCTCAATTCCCGAATCCTGGTCGAACAGTGTCATCGTCCCTATATTTAAGAAAGGTGACAGGTCTGATCCCGCCTGTTACCGCCCGATCTCACTGATCGATAATACGTTAAAAGTCCTGGGAAGGGTAATTTTTAAACGGATAAGGGACTGGGCTGAAGATAACAACGTTCTCCATTGTAGCCAACTGGGATTCAGAAGTAAAGTAGGCACTATTGAACAATGTTTAAATTTAAATCTGATTATGGCTAAATATATCATTGTCAAAAAATCCCCTCTTTATTTAGGTTTTATGGATTTGAGTTCTGCGTTTGATTTTGTTAACCGTTCTAGGTTGTGGTCACTTTTGCTTGATTATGGTTTAGACGACTCACTGGTGTATTTTCTTTCTTATTTACATAGGGATTTAAAAGCGCGAGTACGAATTAATAATGATGGCGATTTATCTGACGATATCCCTATTAGCAGAGGAGTTAGACAGGGCTGCGTACTCGCCCCACTGCTTTTTATTTTATATATCAATAGGTTAAGTAGTACTCTGAGTGAGATCATTAAGGATGTTCCAATAATAAACGGTTCCCCCATTACTACCCTACTCTATGCGGATGACGCTGTATTAATGGGGCGTACACCGAATGCTTTACGCATTTTAATTTCTGGGTTTGTTACCTTCATGTCCGACCTTGGTCTAAATACCAATTTTAAAAAATCTTTTATAATGAATTGCGGACCAAAGAAGTATAACATCACATCCATTAAATCTGGCAACAACACTCTAAAATGCACTAGCACTTTCCCTTATCTAGGGTTGTTATTTTCTAACTCAGGCTCATGGCAGCAACATGCTGCCCTTGCGAGTAACAAAATTGGCAAGTCAATTAATTCGATCTTATCCCTTCGTCAACCAAAATTGGCTGACGTTGTTACCCCCCTTCTTACCATCTATCGTACCCAATGCCGACCAACTGGGACTTATGGAGCTGAAGTATGGGGCTATTGTAACAGCTCGGCCCTCCAGGTGGAGGAAAATAGATTTTGTAGGAGGGTGCTAGGGGGAGTTCCTTGTGCTCCCACTTTGATTTGTCACAATGAACTAAGGCTGCCATATATTGTCGATTTTATTAAGTCGAGGCCTGCGCTTTTTTGGATTAAAATATGGCTAAATCCAGCAGCAACATTAACGCGCAGTATTATATCTGACTGCTTGTCTAGTGATAGATCTCATCATATACCCTGGCTAAATGCAGTCAAAAACAGTCTGCAGTGTGTGGGACAAGGATCTTTATTTAGCTCCCCTAATTCTATTGTACCCGCTCACAAGAATAGTATTGAACGGGCATTCATGGACCTATATAATGAGGAAAGGATGAGATCAGAATCTATTAAACCAGTGGTCAGTAGATATTTGCGCACTATTGATTTAGGTGTTGATAATTCAAATAACTCTATAAGATACCTGTCAATTCCTATAGGAAGATGGAATCGGAGTCTTTTATTCAGGTTTCGGGAGGGAAGCATAGTCTATTTGCTTAGCTTTCCTATTGGCTACAACAAAACATTAGAAGAGCTGGATTGCCCCTGTTTTCAAGGTGGAAAACAAAATTTATTACACTATTTCTTCTTTTGTGGCCATTATAAATTGTATACCTGTCAATATTTAAGACCAATCCTCCGCAAATATAATTTACGAGACTCCATTCTCGCACTGCAATTTTTGCAAATGTTGCATACTGATGAAGTCATTTATTCTGTTAGTTGTTTCATAAAAGCCTGTGTGAAATCGAGGGCAAGTATGGAACACGGCTAATGGACAGTAGTACTATGCCATCCTATGTATTTGTGTACTTTACCATTGTACCAGTTACTAAATAGTGATTCCATTGTACATGTGCTTTGTTTGAACCAATCCTTGTGGGAGAATAGAACTATATTTTGAAACTATGGACATCAACGGACTAATGCTCCTCCTGTATTATGTATTATGCATTCTGCACTTTATATATTATGCACTTTAAGCCATACATGCTGCTTAAACCTAACTGGACAATTTGTTTTTAACTTTTTAAATGCGTGTTTTTAAAATGCTTTTGAATGTATTTTCATTCTGTATGTACTTTTATGGATGTACTAAATCCGAATAAAGATCATTTGAATTGAATTGATATTCCTGGGATACCTTCTTAAGTTGTCCAAGTGTAGGGTGCTCAAATTGTGCCTGGCAGAATAACTCCTGCATAAGTCATCAAGCAACTTACAAATTAAGCAGCTTGGCAGCGACCTAAATTCCAAAACCTGATCCACTTTGGGTGTCTCATGCTACTACCGCTCTGGAATAGGGGCCTGTGCTTTCTCTGCCCCTGGCATGATGCATGATCTGCTCGCTATTTATACAGGTTATTTGCAAGTCTGGGATGGTCCCAGTTACTTCCTGAGACTAATATGTAGTCTGTGCTCTGGACAACACAGCTAATGGAATAGTAACCATATAGGCTTTCGGGTCCTGGTACTAAACAAGGGGCATTCAATTAATTGCCTAAGAGATATCTCGTGCCTTGTAGTTCTTTCATCCCAACATGGACCATGGAGCTTTTCCTTTGATTTCTACCACACTCAGGAAGAGCCTTATAATCTCCACTGTCTACCAAATATATGCCACTGGTACCAGGGAGAATCTCCTTGGGTTTGACATACTTCTTCTGAACCACAGTCCTATAAGCAACCTGAGAAAGTGACTTCTGTTGATGCCATCAAGAAAAATTGTCCAGTTCTGGTGAGTACCAGATCTGGCCTCTGGTGCCTCCCTATCTGTGACATTCCAAAAGATAGCCTTGAACACTGTAGACATCAACCCAAAATATCGAAAGATAAATAAATTGTAAATTGATACTTGTATTGCGCACTACTCACCCACAAGGGTCTCAAGACGCTTGTATGAATAGCGCTGTGGAACCCATCCTGGCTTTCCGTCTGAGGCGTCCACTCCTGGGCATCCCCAAGGTGGAGGCCAGGCATCCTTAGCGTTGTGGGGGCCGTTGTAGGGGCCGTTGTGGAGATTAAGCAAACTATTGCCCAGAGTTGCAGAGTGGGACTCCATGATTGGAATAGGCACCGAGGCGAGAATTATCAGGTCCGTGGAATTCTGAGCCCAAGACCCGCTGAGGCAGGGAATTGAACCCTGGTCTCAGGCTAGACCTCTGCATCAGGGTCTGCCGCTCTAACTATTGAGCCACACTTCTCCACACAAGATACGTTTCTATTAATTTTCTATTCCTAACTCCACATATACATACCTTTGTGATATATTTATTCTTAAGGTATGTAGATGTGGTGTTAAGAACAGTAAATCCTTACCTCCCTCTGTACAATTCCCTTTGATATGTTGTCCCTGGACATCGCCACAATGATATTCTGTCCCATCGATATTAGGGATTGGATATTCCCTACTGTGATCTTTTATAGGAATATGTATGTGTATTGGGCACACTCTTATTGCCCATTGTGCATGTCGGCATTAATGAAAAAGATAAATGAATAAATAAATAGTATATAATTACATCAGTACATTGCTTATACATAAGTTAAATGATATCTTAATATCCACGTAGCCTACAGTTGACTGCAGTGAAATTATGTATCCATGTTACAATAAATATGATGCATTCAGTTCAGAATTAGACCACATTTGAATTGTGGTTTTATCCGGTAATGCACTTACTATGAACTAACAAACTTCAAATGTGTACACATAGTTTCTGGTTTTAATATTTTAGCCAAGGATTATTTTTTGCTTGACTGGTTACGTGTGGTTAGAGCTATTGTTTTCCTTCCCACATGCTGGTTTCCAGTCCATGTTTATTTTGTTTATCATATTCCAGGAGACAAGTCAATGCTCAACAAAGGAAGGGATGTTTGCCTGTTGCAATACAGATGGGAAATATAGCTTTGAAAAAAGAGGAAATTATCTGATGTGGTGAGGAGAAAATTTGACAATAGCTGAATTAAGGGAAGAAAACCAGTCATTTGAGTTCCTCTCCTAGATCTGTTTACAACTAAATAAGAAAATACAAAAGTAATCATCTTCTGCACATAAGACGCCTTTCCCTAAACATCTGCACATGTGAAACCCATGTTTAGTAGTCGCCAAGGCCCTTTTCGTATAATATTACTCAGTAATTGAATTATTTCTAGTTTACCATAATTGATCTCAAATCCCACCATTGTCAATGCTGCTTTTCTTTGTATATGTCGAGGAACAAAAAAGCAGCTGTGTGGAGCCTCCATTATGGAATTCCGCCCCTTGGACACATAAAACTGCCAAGTTTCAATCGAGATGCATGACGGGAGGGGACAAGCATTTTAACTCCATGCCCTCCTATAATATTCCAAACACATTTATGTTCCTACGAATGCCTACATATCTGTATTCTTCCCTTCGTGGATATGAAAAACATAAACATTTACATTGCTTCTAAAACGTGGACAGCCTTTCTGTTGATTGCTTATTTCTCAGTATTAAACACCACAATGAACGTCTTATCTGCTTCACAATTAATCTCATTGGCCAGTTCAGATCTCTATGACAGAGGCAAGAGGTGTCCAATCCCAATGATTGCTGCTTTTGTCTAGGGCATGTTGCTTATAGGTATTAAAGGCTCCACAATGGCATACGACTGGATTGTATGCACACACCATAAACAGAATATTCAATACCATTTCAATCATAGGTTTTAATACTCAACTCAATACTCAATTCAACAACTTTAAAAAGATGAGAGCTTGACACACACTGTTAGGCTTCAATCCTGTGACCTACAGGCATTTCACAGCCCTCTATAGCAGGCAGCCACCTAAGTTATCTTACATTGGCAATCCTTATATTTGGAGGTTCGCAGAAAAAGTGCTATTCAAATATATATATGTACCTTCAGGAGCTGGCCCTGCCATTGGTAATAGGTGATTTACAATACCACTGGATGCCTATCGTCTTAGACATTAACGCCTTATCGAAAGGTATTCAAATACTTGCCTCAAGTAATTAGTTAACAACGCTTATTGGCAATGGATACTTTGTTGTAGGATCTGTTCTGGGGGTTGAATATGATCAAATACATAAGTGAATTTAAGGAGGGCTCCAGGTTTTATGTTTTTTTAATATATATTCGTCTGTAATTGTTCATATTGTACTCTATTTATCTGTATTTTCCGTATTTACTATCAGTTTTCTTTTCAAGTTGAGCTGATACTAGTATAGTTTCACGTTTATTCAATGAATGTGCAAATGTGATTGGATGCCTCATGTGTTTTAATGAATTAAGACGCAATATATAATGCATCAGTCATATGAACTAAGCATTTCAGTACACATGTACATCTGCAAGTGCTTAAAGCTTTATTACCAAAGCATGTCCATTTTTTCAACTTCTCTGCATGTCAGTCTGCACAGATATTGGCCTAGCAGTCACGATTAGCAGCATCAGCGACCACTCAAATCAAGACATGTTGTCCAGACTTTTCCAAACTTAAAATAAATGTAGAGAGATAAATATATTCATCTGTAAAAAACAATCAGCAAAAACAGAAACCTGAGAGCCTTAATTTAAGCCTCTGGCCACCCAGAATATACAGTCAGAGGTGGGCACTGTCTTAAAGGTGGAACATTTCATCTCAGCCCTTGGGGCGTTTGATGATTCTCCTTTGGAAATAGTCCAAAGCTACAATGATTTATAATTCCTTAACACAGTGTCTCTGAACTGGGAATTATTCTTGTCAACTCTGGAAGTATTTGTGTGAGTATGCATAGTTGAAAGTCGAGGATCTGTGTCCATGCGACAGCCAGCATTATTCAACCTTATCGGTTATAGTTGACCTGTATGACAAGTCTCCTAAGAGGCAATCTTACATAGAGATTTCAGTAGCCAGGCGGAGATAAGTACAGCATGTATTTCCTGAAGTACACGGGAATAAATAAGGTGCCCACACGCAACGTGTCCTCATGCATCAGACGCCCACCGAAGACTGAGCAACCGATGCAGGACAGCAGCGCGGACCATAAAGTAGTAACTTTTAAGGAAACATAGCAACTAAAATGTATTTGCTTTTTACAAGTGGGCTTACTAAGCAAAGCAGGAGCTCACTCGCTCATAACAAGTGTGTAGTATCCTACTCATGTTCTTGTTATGCCTTTTACATCCCCTGCTCAGCCAGTGTGTTTGTGTGTGTGCTTCACGGAATGTTGGAGTGATGATGCGATTGGAATGTTGGGTGCCTGCGAGGTTGGGAGTGACAGTTGAGAATAGGCTGAGCAGCAAGCAGGCTGCTCCTGGTGGGGTTGCTCTACAGAACTTAACTGACTGCTATGTACATGTACATACATATAACTATCTTCAATAAAGCTTCCTGAATTACGTCCTTCCTGAGTGGACCTCTTTACTACAAAGTTCTTAAAGATATGGTGCACTCCATACATTACTTCAATGTCTTATGGTACAACACCTTCCCCTTTTTCAAGAAACAAATCTAAATAATTTGTATGCAAAAAATATATAAATTAAAAATATATAAAATAAGCATAACAGCACAATATTTTCATCACTACATCAATTTTTTTTGGGGGAAGACTTTGAGTAACCCTTACATTTAGAAGGCATGATAGTATTGAGTACAGCTCTGGTGTTATGGGACATAATGGAATCTTTAGAATTTTCAGGAATAATGGGTCACATTTACAAGGAGTTATCACCTCTGCAGCTTCACTTTTTTGACACTGCAGCATTTCTTTTTTAGCTCCATATTTACAAAGTTACACTAGAGCCCCCTATTGTCCCTTTTACACAGCTAGCACTATTTTGTTCAAAACCAGCTATGCTAGCGGCATTTTCCGAAAAATGATATGCAAGGTAGGCATTCTCAGGGAAAAACGTTAGCAAAACTGGTGCTGCACTATGTACAAGGACACGCCGCTACTTTAAAAAAAAGTGCCACTAAGTTCCATTATTGGCAGTTTATAAAAACTGGTCTTAAAAATGACGGTGGTAGAAAAGCAGAACAGACCAAAAACGATTTGGCAAGCTTATATACGCCATGGATCTGCTGCTTTTGCATCTAGGAGCACCATAGAGACAACCACCACCACAACAGAGACAGTGGGGGAGAAGGGTGCGGACTTACTGCCAGAGGATAACTCTCATTAACCTCAAGGAAGAGAGAGCATTACAGGCTCAGAAGAGCGTCCATTGTCCACCTCCTGCACCTGATTGTGCCACGGCTGCAGACAACATCACAGCACTGCACCAACATCCCTCCACAGGTCAAGCTAATGGCTGTACTCCACATGCTGGCGTCTGCAACTTTTCAACCAACCACAACCAGAGTGGCAAGAGTATCCCAGGCATCCTTCTCCAGGTTCCTCCCTAACATCATGGATGCCATCATTAGCTTCATGTCCCAGTACCTCTACTTCCCCTACAAAGCACAGCCACCACAATAGAACAACAAGCAAGGCTTTTATGCCATTCTAGGATTCCCACATATGTTGGGGGCAATGTTCTGCACACATGTACAACGTGTGCCTCCAGCAGCAACATCCCATATCTACCACAACAGGAAGCACGCCTATTCCTCGGATGTGTAGGCAATTGTGGACCATCTGGGCCTTTTCATCAACGTCCTTGCCAAGTATCTAGGCAGTGTACATGACTCATTCATCTTCCAGCATTCCTTTATCAATGAGCGTTTCCAGAATGGGACCTATGGGAATGGTTGGTATGTACACTTCAAGCACATGACAGACCACATGAAAGTCAATTATGGAGGAATGCATTAACATATATATATATCTATCAGTCTCGGGTTGAATGAGGCAGTGCATATGTAGTTGGTGTGGGCATACACACATGCACCATACTACATGGCCTATGTGCAATACAATCATACAAGCCACACATGTCAACACCGCCTATGCCACTGTGGACCTAAAGTATAAGAGAACTGTGCTGGTGGACTATCACTATTCATCATGCTCTGGTGGGGCACCTTTCCAAATCACATCAATGTGTCAACGCAAAGTCTGTCTTCATGGACTTGCATGACCTCATTGGTTTGCAGTAAAGCAAGCCACACCTAATTGCAGCATTCATTCACCCTATGTTAAGGATGTCTACCATGGGCCTTGCGGTGGCCTGATCCATCCAACCCCAATGATTAACTAATACATTTATACATTTCCTAGGGTCAGGGACCCTGCCACAGTGTGCAAATACAGTGCCTCCCAAGGGGAGGAAAAATGACGATACATGTCTTTTTCATGTTCAATTATTATGTGTCCAGCATTCCCTACAACACTTAGAAGGAGAGAATTGCATAGATAGTGCGTTATTGGTGCTGGAATGTGTGCCTTAAAGCATGACGTCATGTGATGACACTAAGCTGACACACATGCACTATGGTGCAAGGGGGGCTGATGGTAGCACTCGTCACTATTACATGATGTTTTGAATGTGGACAAACTGTGGATGTGCTGTAAGTCAACTCAGCAGGTCAGCTCAGCGAGTTCACATCCATTTCTGCCCAGTGGCAACAAATGCTAAATAAGGCCCTGTGTATGCATTTTATAGTGTCAAACACTCTCACAAATTCAATAACTAGTAAAATGATACATGCAAATACCATGATGAAGCAAGCCAATACTTGTGTCTAGTCTGTGTTTCACATGTAAATCCCATGGTCAGGAGGCATGAAGATGTATCCAAGACCTGTAGAACTGAGATATATGGTCATAGTTGAACCTCACATGATCAGCTCTAGCATGCAACATCATACCACTCATCATATTCACACATCACATACTATGTGCACAACATTTTCATTTGGGCAGAAACCACAACAGCATCCATCCAAGGCACCTGACTGTAAAGCAAGGTGCAGCCTTATGCACAATCTACATCTCACTTGACAGCCTACAATACAGTCCTCAGGGAAATAATGTGACTTTCTTGGAGTGATGCTGCACTGGTTCTGCCAGCTCAGCCACAGAACTCTGTACACTAAATCATGTGGAAGATATTGCCTACACTGTCCACAAGATGTGAGGCCCTGTAGTGTAGTTAGTCCACCAGTTGCACTGTATAGTGAAACTTAACTCATATCTATAACCCCTTGTTAGCTGTCACCATAGTGGACACTGCACTGTCATGTGCACACTACCAAGTCCTGTATTTATATCCACTCACTATCCTTCCCATGGCGGAGCTCATTGAACAATATTGACTCAAATTCGGAATGCAAAATATGTGTGCCTGAAGTAACACACATCACCTGCTCCTATTACATTTAGTCAGTTCAGAATTGGCATTAGTAGCCATTAATTAACACAATAGATGAATACGAGACATGTGTCTACTCAATGGCAAAAAGACTCTCCTTACTGGTGAAAATTCATCACCTGCATTGCATTGGTACTCACCAGAATGACAAATAGTAAGTGAATCACAAAGGGCAGCAAAGCTGAATGTGTAGCTCGGTGTCAGCCATTTCTAATCCCTACTTGCATTTGTGTCCCACTATGTCATAGGACATCTATTACTGTAAGCAAGGTATATCAGTCAAGCAGGACGCAGAGCAGATTGGAAATTAATGTTGTGTTATCCTTTGTCATGACTCTTAACTAATAGAAAACCTCTTTTTTTGCAGCAGACCAAGGTTACGCTTGGATGCTGTGGGCCATGACTCCAGTCAAGAACCAACAAACAGAAGGACATACAACCATGACCTATGCCACACCAGGTCCATTACTGAGCGGACATTCAGGGAATTAAAATCCCACTTCTGGAGCCTGGACATGTGTCAAGACAAATGTGCAATGAGCAGTAATAATGGGAGGAAATGCAGCCAATGAAGAGAAGGAAGATGAGGAGCCTCTGCAACCTGGACCAACATTTGCCACAACACGGCGGAGGGATGACATCATAAATATTTTTATTACTGAACCATGCATGTTCAAAATCATAGCCAACAATAATGAAATATCAAACGTTGTTAATCAATCAGTAAAACAAATTCTGAGCACTACCACTCTGTATACATTTTTATTCCATAGTCAAAGTAAACACCTGAACATTCATATTTTACCTGTAACTTCTTGTCACACAGATGATTATGTTTTTATGTGTGACAAACAGCAGTGACCAACATCTGGTACAAATGACTTAGAGGCTGATTCACAGAACTAATCTGAGACAAAATCCTAAACTTACTACTTTTGGTATTCATAGAAGGCATTTAGTAGTAGTAAAGTTAGGATATAATGTCTTAAGTTAGGATTTTCTCTTAAATTAGGAATTGATCTTAAATTAGGATTTTGTCTATTTGCTGCACACCCCCAAATTTCAACATAGCATGATACTGCTACTATATGACAAGTCACTGTTTGGCAGTAAGCTGAGCAGTCATAAATGTGGCTGCACCTAACTTGTGGTAGTGGTAGGCTCTTGCATTCCTGGGGGACACTGATACAATGTTAATGGGTGCTATTAATAACTTAGCACACAGAGTACCTCTGGTAAGGTGCACCATTGTGCTACCACAGTGTTTGGGCACCATGCATAGTATGATCCATGAGAAAGATGAATCAACACATATGTTCACTTAATAACACACATGACACATTTGAAAAGACTATAAACAGCTAAATTCCACTAATCACACACAATAATGCATTTACTGTTTATTTTTACATGACTTGCACATCCCATAAATAATGTAGACCTCTTGCATAAAAATAATGATGCAACACCATTCAGCGTGAAATTTTGCAGCCGCTGCGTCAGTGAAAAATTATGCTTTCCAGCTGATGCCCGATATTAACAGCTTTTACCATTGTCAGGCCTCTTGTGAAATCAATGAATTGAGCGGTAGTGTAAAAATAAAAATGACCATTGGCCAAAAACGTGCTGAATCCACCCAGCAAGTGAAGTAATGGACAAAGGTAATTGATGACATGGATCCTGCATGCTGCAAGCCAGAAACTGCGAATTTACTTTCACTTTCACAATAAAGTACAATTTTCCTGACCGAGCTTGGGAGTGGTGGCATTGTGCTTTTGCTAGAGAGTGGTATAGGTGTTTTGGAGCTGTTGCCTCATGTCTTTCTCTCCCTGTTGCGCCCCCTAAAGTAATTTTTGCATGTATTTGTAGTATATTGTTGTATATTGTCCTGTGTGCTGTCAGGTGTTTGTCTTTTGGGGTATAACTGTTATAGGGGTAGTAGAGTCTTTTAATATTTTGGGGGGTGTTTGGGTTTGATAAATGGGGGTGGGATCATGTAGAGGCATACCCGTTGTCTCCCCATGAATAAGCAGGAGTTTGGGACATTCCTGTGGCTGGTCTTCCATTACTTGCCTAACAAGTTAGCCTGTGGGGGCAGAGTCATCCAAGGCTACCCTGTGAAGGTCTGCAAGCATCAATGGGAATGCATTCTCCTCCAGATGCTGCGTCTCTATGGAGTGGACCAGAACACCAATCAGTTGAAGCATTGCTGGGCAGATGTGGTCGGCAGAGAGTCGGACCTCCTAGACTACGTGGCTATTGAAGTTGGTGGAGGAACATGTAAGTACACATATTTTGTCTGCGTTCCTATTTTTCTCATGTACCCATTGATGATTTGTGGAACCAATAAGTATGGCACACAAAAAAGATTGGCTCCAATTATCCATGCCCCCATGCAAAAGGGGCACATTCTGTGGCTATAGTGCAGGCAAAATATGTGCTCCAGTGCTATCTGTGACACTGTGTGGCCCACACTAGTATTAGTGTTACTGTATGTGACAGAGATGAGTCCAAGGGAAGCATGGAGCTGATGTACATTACCATAGCCTGTCCAGAAAACTCATATGATGACAGGGCAGGTAGTGCAGATGTGCTCCAGAGAGAATTATTTCACAACAGCCATTTGGCATGTACAGTTGTGATGGGCCATGAAAGAACACAAGTCATACATAAAAGGGCTTATTTTCAAGGTCCTTGCACAGCTTGCATGTCATGTATTAGAGCGTCAAATTGATACACCAGCTACGCAGGAGCCTTATAAAGAAGCACCATAGTGTTGTGGCAATATTCCTCCTTGTCATACCGTCCCTGAGTTGTCAAGCATTAATGAGGCCGGCCACTGCTTAGCTCACCTCTGAATGTGGCAATACATATAACACTAGCATGAACAGCATTTCTTGTGTACTACATATAGTACCTTGATGACCAATATGGCTCCGCTGTGCTTTGCACTGGCTGACAGACTACATACCTCTGACTGCATAGCAAATCGTGCATGCTGCATTCAATTGGCCTCATGGAGGTGTTTTTGAGGCCAGAGCCACAGGAGCCGAATGCAGAGAGACAGACTTCCACCGTTCAAATCAGAACCCACAGAGATCCGCTGCGGAGTGCTTAAGGGATCACGAAGGGATGAAGCCAGTTGCCACATGAATGAAGGGCAGCTGCCTCAAGCTTAACTCAGATAAACCCGAAGTCCTCTTCCTGGGCTCCTCCCTCTCCACTTCTGATGACTCTAGGTGGCCCGAGCGCTCGGAACTCCCACCACACCCATGGACCACGCACAAATCTGCAACTTCATCCAGGACTCCTCGCTCTCAGTGAACCGCCAAATCAAAGCTGTCACATCCGCCTGCTTGCACATGCTCCACCTCCTTCTTAAGATCTTCAAGTGGATCCCCACTGAGTTGAAGAAAACAGTCACCCATGCACGCGTCAGCAGCAGACTTGACTACCGCAACACACTCTATGCTGGCACCACCAAGAAACTCCAAAAGAAACATCTAGAATGCATCCACCAAACTCATCCTGAACATCTCACGCCGCGGCCACATCACCGGCCACCTGAGAGACCTTCATTGGGTACCTATCAACAAGAGAATCCTCTTCAAGCTTCTCATGCATGCCTACAAAGCCCTCCACAATGCCGGACCAGCATACCTAAACCACCGCCTCTCATTCTACACCCCCACCAGACATCTCCGCTCTGCCCAACTGGCCCTAGTCATCATCCCACGGACCACAGCTGGAGGAATATCCTTTACCTACATCACTGTGAAGACCTGGAACTCCCTGCCTCTGCACCTCAGGCAGTTGCAATTCAGGAAGGACCACAATACCTGACTCTTTGACTTAATCGCCTACCCAACCCCTCTCCCCCAGTGCCTTCAGACCCTCACAGATGAGTAGTCATGCTTTATAAGTCCGTGATTGGTTGATTGATTGATTGATTGGGGAGATGTCTTTACATATAAAATTCACATAGTACATGCCTCCAGTATGAGAGCCAAAATGTATGTCAGATGGGAGCCCACTCACATGCTATAGTATCCATGGGTATGCTAGCCTGAATGAGACACATCTCTACGTATACCATACGTGTTCACGTTCAATTATGTAATTTTCAGCTTAGGGATGCATGGGACATAAGTGTACATTATCATGAACTCCACAGCACTGACAGATACAGTACTCACATTACTTAGAGAACAAGTGTGCATGAAGTGAGATGTACGTGGCATACTCATTTACTGGTGGCAGCATTTAAGAGGGCCCCTGTGTAACATCACCTTACTGAGTATGGTATTTAAATTATGTAGGTGCACAGCATCATTCAAGTCAGCTACATTGTGTAATTTGGTAGTGATGCAGTTCATTGCCTGGTTCTGCTAAATGGCCTATAGGTGCATGCTTAAGGCATTAATATGATGTTCTCCTCAGCCAGCCTTACCAAGGTGTACTGTGTCCACTTTGCACTTACAACTTGAAGGTTACATAGCCAATAGCCTTGCATATGTACTGTGCTGTTGTTGCATATCAAATATGTCTAGTAAGTTTACTGATGTGATTTATATGTAATGTCTTGTTGCTGGACCCCCTTCGTTCACAAAACCTGAGGTGGTGAACTACAAGAACCCCAACTTCACTGGTGATTACCTTCAACAGTGCTAATTGCGTAGATGATGTGAGGATTGGTAGATTCAATGTGCATCCTTATCACTAATTAACTTTTGGAAGGCGAAAAATAGGCCATAAAACTTCGAGGTGACGTGTTGCATGTCAATCAGCCTCTCACTACTGCCAAGGAGAACACTTAGCCAATATGGGATGGACCATATGATATTTTCTTGATTGGCAAGCCATGATTCCAGTGGCAGACAATCCAAATGTGTGTGGTAGTTAGTACACATCTGAAATGGATGTGGCTGTTAATTATACAGAATGCATGTCAGTTGCACATGCTAAGCTATTGGGAGCATGTATTGAGCAGTGGCATGGCCCACTATGGACTAACTACTGGTCAATTATGAGAAGTTTTATATGTGTCTGTATGATGTGAGGTACTAATCCTGCGGCCATTGTTACATGTCATACCTTGCAAGTTTTCTATATCGGTAACAATGTGTTCTGATATTGATCATTGCCTTATCAATTACAAAACATTGTGAGACTATACATGTGCTGCCAAGACATAGCATTTCTTAATGTGGCATATGCCTATGGCATCAAGTTCATTGCAGGATGCAGAAGCATCTAATATACAGTAAATGTGAAAAAGTGTACAATTCCATGGGTACCAAAGATCCTTGTTCCCAAGCATACTCAGTACTGATATGGTCATACCTAGATCTGCCATTTGTGTTGCAATTGCATACTATAACAATTAGCTTGCCTTTGCAATTAGGGCTGAGGAAATCTGATATGATAGATAATACGTATGTGTTTGGTCACTCTAAGATGAAAGATTAATATAGGCTGTAGGGGCTGCTACCTTAGATATAATGCAAATATTATTTCATGATGGTGACACCTGTTCCTAGTCAGCCTTTCAGTGACACTTATCCTCATTGCTTTAACAGAAAGCATGATCTCAGATGAGCTGAAGCACTACAATGAGAGAAAGGAGCGCTACCACCACCTCTGATGGGTCACCGAAGCACACAGGGCCATGAAGAGAGGGCAATAAAGAGGAGATATGTGGAAAGAAAGGCCCAGGGGAAGTGGTCTAGCTTTCTGGTGGGACCACAAACCACTGCAAATAGAAGCTCCTTCCGTCATGGACATTCCAGGGCAGGTATCTCCCAGCCAGCTGTTGACAGTACTTCCACCAGTGGCCCATCAATTGCCCCATGGCCCACACATCAGGCCACTGGAGGGCCTACCGAATTTGAAAATGACTTTCTAATGGATTTATCAGACCTCAAACTGCATGTGGCAGTTCTGGAGAACAAAATGGACCAACCTTTATCACTGCTTCAGATGATCAAGCAGGCAGTGGCCAGACCAATGCACCCATAGACCCAGGAACCCTTCCTGCTTTACCCCCGCTCTAATACTTTTCTATTGTATATAATGTGTTTTTAGTATAGTTTAGGCTAGTCTAGTTTTAGGGATAGTGGTAAAGAGTAAGAATATTGAGATGGAATTGTTGACTTGCAATAATATCGAGTGCAGAATATCGAGATACAGAAATATCGACTGCAAGAATATCATGGTCAAGAATATCGAGTTTAAGGTAAGAAATATCGTTTTCAAAAATATCAAAGTCATTAATATCATTTGCCAAAATATAGTTGTTAAAAATATCGTGTTTTAGTTAGTGTTATGTATTTTAGTATGTATTTTAAATGTATGTGCTCTATATTTTTGAGTAAATATTGCATTTGCTTTTTAATGGATGTGTTACATTTTTAGAAGTTATTAATTTTATTTTAATTAAATTTAGCATTTTAGTTGCGTTGAGGAATAGGGAGGGAAGTCATTTAATTATAATAAATATGAATATTAATTTCTATTTATTAGTATTTATTTAATTTTGATATTCTGGTGTTAATTGTGGGAATTAATGTATTATTAATTAATCAATAATTGGCTGTTCATTTTTATTGATAGGGGAATAGGTTGGGAAGTAATTTAATTGTAATACTTTTATTAAAAAATGTAGTATGATATTTATAAAATGTTATTTTATAGTGCTAATTATGTGAATGAATGTATTAATAATTATATATTTTGCTTGTTAATTGTTATTATTAGTTCATTAATTATTAAATAATTATGTCAATTGTGTTGAGTGTTAAGAAATTGGTGGTGGCATTTATAGGGGAATACGTTGGGAGGTAATTTATTTATAATGAATTAATGATTTGTCATTAATTTATATTAATTTATCAATGGAAATTGTGTAGATATTTTTATGTGTGTGCTTTGGTGTTTATTGTGGTAGAGGGTGAAAAAATTATTTAGTTTAAATTAATTAATCATTACTTGATCATTAATATTCATTTATCAATTATTAAATATTTTTGGTAATTGCCTATTTTTATTTTGTTTGGGGATTTAGGTTCTATAGCTGTAACATTTAGTTAGTACACTCATTTTTACTTTTTAAATTTGATTTTTAATTATTAATATTTGTTTAATTGATAATTAATTGTGTTAATTATGGAGGTACACTTTTTTAAATTTAGATGTGTGTTGTTATAGGGTAGGAATTTATTTTACATTTACTTATGTAATAATAATTTTTTTCATTCAAATTATTTTCTGTAGATTTTAGATTTTTTATACATTATAATATTTTTCTATGTTTTGTAAATTTTTATATATGTTTTGTGTTTGGGTTTTTTACATGAAGATGAGCAAATGGGCTCAGTGAAGAAGAAAGTGAGTAAATTGCTGACTCTTAAACAGCTACCCTGAAGGTAGCCAATGCCATTTTGGTCCTGAAGAAGGCCCACAGATCCATGAGGGCTACCAGGGGCTGAAACATGTTGACCTAACGAGACCTATTAACAGGTGCAGTGGAACATTAACACTTACACCACAGCACCACCAATTCCCCTTTTTAATCATGCCCTATCATTAGTTAGTAAAGGAGAAACTGAGGATAAGAGGCAACTTTAACTCACTGATCACTATACACTATTGCACTTTTAATCACAACTGTTAATAACTAGATGGTCTACCTCCAGGTGGAGGAAAGGAGATCACTTGGAGAACCGACCACTCGAGTGATAAAAGACCCAAGATTACACTTTTCACATATCTAACACAGCGGAGAATCAAGATATACCGCGCCTTATGTTTAACATGAATGAGGCTCTTCACAACACAAGAACCCTAGACCCTGGCAGGAACAGGATGTGTGATTCATTCTCCTTTGATTTATCATGGCCCACAGTTCCCCCACCCCTCAAGTGTGTTGGTTCTCATTTGAGATACCAATCGTACGCTGTCGATTTGAAGTGTAGGTTAATGTGCATGGGCCCAGGTGAGACCAAGAGGCATCTTTTATAGAAATGTGGTGCAGTGCAGCACAGTGCAATAAAGCATCTTACAAGCTGTGTGAATATGAAAGTACAAGGTTGTGCTGTGTTTATGACAATACAACGCATCCCTGTGCTTTCCTTTCTGCTAGTCAAAGGCGGCCAATTTGATAAAATACCAGAGGGACGCAGAAGGGGGAGAGGGGGCCAGCAGAAAGCACGGAGGGGAGACAGGGGGTCAGCGGGAAGCACATGGGGGAGTTTGTGGTTTAGGAGGCAGACGGGGTTAATGATAAAAAATAAACACTTACCTGGTGCGGCCGTCCGCCTCGTGGTCCTCTGCTTCAGTTTTTGGAGGCCCTGGGAAAGCATCAGACAAAACATCCAATCCCCTCAGAGAGCAGCATGGGGATTGGCCTGAGCAAGCTGAGAAGACACTCGGCGCAGGTCATTGAGTCTGCAGGGTTTCTCCAGCTGGCTGCTCAATGCTGCAGGGCTGGGCTGTGCATGTGTGTTTGGCTGGACTGAGACGGCCTGCCAAACACTCATGCGCACTTGTAAGTGTAGCACTCCCCCCCTCCCATGCCCCAGACCTGCCCTTCCCTGCACAGCTGGTTCAGAGCCGGAAAATGAAAAATAACACAATATCAATGTATTTTTCACTTGCTGGCTTTGAGCCAGTGGAGCAATACTCCTCTGCCATTGCGGAGGAGCACCCCTGCTGCTGGTGCCCATTCAGCTGGCATGCACCAATGCAAGTACCCTTGAACCATGGTGCAGGGGTGCCTGCTTTGGTGTACATCAGCTTTTTATGCGCAAGTGCAGGCAGTTAAGACAGGAATGCGCTGTATCTTTTAGAAAGGGCACATTGCTGTCCTTTAATTTTGAGATAGGAGATCCCAGCTAAAAGACTTGCGGCGCTGCCCTACCCCAAAATATGATTAAAATATGCTTGAGCCTTACATGGATGTCCTGTCTAAACCCGCATGAGCCAGGTGCCTACATTTGTGCTACAGACAGTACGGCAAAGCGCTGGGACATAGCTGTCTGAACGGCACAACATTTCATAGTTCCCCCCCATAGGCCGTTGTTGGTACTTACCCTATTGGTATTGTAGTTCATCATAGTCAGCATTGTCCTGTCCCACAACTCCAACCTGACTCCTTAGAAATAACAATGGACACATGCTTTGCCAAGGGATCCAGCTCCTCCTGGGGTGCTGGACTGCCACCTCCGGTCTGCAATCCTGCTTGTAGATTGGTTTCCAGTTTCTTCTTAGTTTTGTGCTTGCATTGAGCCAGCGCTTCTTACAATCTGTCACTGTCCTCTTGACTTCAACAATGCTGTTCACCATTTCCACTATGGACTGCCATATGGTCTTTATCTTCCCCAATTACTCTCTGGAGCTGACAAATAGCTGGTGTTGGTGCTCCATCGCCTCTGCAATCAAGATCTCATTCTTCTTCTGACTGAATTTACACTTCTTATTCCTATTACCCTGTGACTCTGGATGGTCATCCTGGGTGATAGTGGGGTTGGGGGTGTTGTTTTCCTGAGCTGTGCTGACTACTGGCTGCTCTATATCTGCTTTCAGGTAAGTGCAACTATTTATTTCACTTAGTGGTGTTTTTTTTTCCACTAAGAGCAGAAAAATGTGTCAAACATCACTTTTTGTACCATAGCGTGCATTTTATTATCGAACATTCATTAGCATTCTCAGTCCTAGATGATCCTTGACTGTCAATTGAATGCTCTTGAGCTGTTTGCCACTAAGAGAGGAATTGTTGCCATCATAGCCTCGAGCAGCTTGAATTTTGGCTGCCTGTTCCTTGGTAATCTTGACCAGATCTCTCTTACTCCACCAGCCTTTGTCCTTTATAAGTACTGAGCTTAAACATTTTGAAAAAATCTTGACCTTAGTTCAATTTCTGATCAAAACCCAATCCCTTGCTTTCGAAGTTAATTCTTTGACATGGTGTGTTTTGTCAAAACATTCTTTAACTTGACTTTGCATTGTTTCAACTCTAGATTAAGAGTGGGCGGAAATTGCGTAATAGCGTTACGCAACTCTTCACGAAAATGTTGAAAATCTCCGCAAACATGCGGAAATATTGCAAAGACGCGGAAGTTCTTTTCCCGCCTGTTTGCGATATTTTCTGTGTGATCACGTTGGAAGTGTCTCGCCAACTTGCCCATGGGGTTGCCTATGGGTGCGGCCATCTTGTTTTCACTTGTCCCGCCCGCTCGCAATGCTTTTTTCCTGTTCCCGTTTGCGCAATGCATGCTCGCGCCTGTTGGCGATACCTATTTCCTGTTCAGGAACGCTTTTACGTGTTCGCTCCGCTTTTTGCGTGCTCAGGGGGAAAATATTGCGCAAACTTGCCCACGCGATCGCAATGGGCGTGGCCATCTTGTTTTTCACTCTATTGCTATGGTTCTGGGGCCTGCTTTTGAATCCTCCCTCTATCTCTTCCATGCTTTGTTTCTAGAAACTTTTTTTTAAATCTGTTTTATTTATTATCTCTCAGACTATTTTCCTGCTTCTATATTTTTGGTTTTTGTCTAATTTTTGTGTGTTTCTAACTACTTTTTCACTCTTTTTCAATTGCCTGCTCTTTTCTTTTAATCACTTTTTAATATTTTTACCTTTTCTTTCCCGCCCCGCTGACGCCAGAACAATGTCAAAAGGGCAAAGGGCTCGATGCCGGAGCCAGAGCCGCGACCGCCTTCGCCCACAAGGGGTGCAGGCACGGGCCTTATTTGAGGAGGTGGAATTGGCTGCACTGGTTTTCTTTGTGCAGCGCCACCTCCCCTTAACCCTGGCAGCAGGTGGCAGGCCTGGGTCCGGGTACGGGCTCCGGGAGCGTCGGCAGCTGTGGGGGAAGGTGCACCGGGCAGCGTTTCGCTGCTCTGGGGTCCGGGGCACCCAGAACCAATTGACGCACCAGTGGTCCGATATCCTGGACCGGGAGCAGGACCTGCTGGACCTGCTAGGACTGAGTAACTATTTAATTATTACTACTCATTGTCTGTTCTTCTGCTCTGTGTTATATATTGCGAATATCTTTTTTTTTCCCAACCAGCTGGAAGGCTGCTCCTTATATTACAGGTAAATTACGTTTAAAAGTCTTCTGTGATTGTTATGACACAGGTGCTCTTCTGCGCTACTAATCTTACTTGTTTGCAACGTTGTGTTTGCGCTCGCTTAGCGTTTATTTTAGAGAAATTAAGTTACGTAATGCTCTAGTGACTCTAGTCCTTACTTTGTCCTGTCACTTGGGGCCATATGTATCAAGCCTTTTGCGATTCGTTAAGGCCGAAATTCGCAGATTTCCGATTTTGAAATGTAAGAAAAATTAGCAAAATAAGGAATCGCAAAAAATTGCGATTCCTTATTTTGCTTAAGCATTTAAGGAATCGCAATTTTGCAATTCATTAAATGCTATGTATGAAGCTTTTCAAAATTGCGAATTCAGGTTTAGAAATCGCAAATTACCACCAACTTGTAGTTGGTGGTAATTTGCGATTTCTTGTAAATATGCACAATTGTGCATTTGTGAGGGTGGCATATGACGCACATACATGCCCATTGGGCATGCATGTGCACCATATGCACACACATGTAATTTTCAGGGGTGCAGCAGGGTGTCCTTGAGACCTGCACCCTTGCAATAATTCTCAAATTGCGATTAGCAAATTGCGAATACGCAATTTGAGAATTATTTCACAGTCATTTCTATGGGCCTCCTGGCCCATAGAAATGAATGGGAAATTATTCCTTATTTGCAAATTCGCAAATAAGGAATAATTGGAAATCGCTAAAAAAGAGCGATTTTCTACATACATACCATTTTGCGATTTCTAAATAGCGATTCCTTAAAAATCGCTATTTAGAAATCGCAAATGGTGATGATGATACATACGGCCCTAAGAGATATGGAGTGGATTAATACTTAGGTTTAGTTACTTAAGGCCCCATTAGGATGATGGGTGGATTGCCCCCGCCGGGCCGGCGGTAGCCACCGCCGGCCCGGCGGGGGCGATCCACCCGCCATCCCTGCAAAAATGACTCTCTTCCATATTATTATGGGTGGGGGTCCGCAGCGGACAGAAAAACCGTCCGCCACATTTCTGCCCCGGTCGACTTGCGACCGGGTGGAAAAGGCTGCAATATGGTGGCGGTGTCTGTTTGACACAGCCAGCCATATTACAGTGTGCATTGAGGAATGCCGCCACGGAAAGGCATGCGGAGTCTTCTAGGGGGGACCTTTGCGGGCCCCCAAGGACTCCGGGGGGTGGGGGGGCACATGGGGGGTACCTAATACCCCCTTCAGTTCCATGTACAACATGGCAGGCACTGCGCTGTGCCTGCCATGTTGTGCATGGAAGTGCACAACATGCCTCCATAACATTGTGGTGGGCAGTGCTGAGTGCACCGCCCGCAACAATGTTAGGGATAAAGGATGCGCCCACCACTGTGGAGGGCACATCCTAATAGCACCCACGGGACCCCCGCCCTTATGGCGGGTGGTCCATTTTCACGACGGGATGGCAGGCGGACAAAGTCCACCCATCATCCTAATGGGCCCCTTAGTATGAGTTTGTAATTTTTTAGTGGTATGCGTGATGCCCCCTCTGTTATGTCACATGCTGCTAGTGCTTAACCCAGTCTTTAGTAGAACCTTTTTTAGTTTGTTCAATGAGTGGTATTAGGCTTAGCACTAGCAGAACATCAGCACCAATCAATCAACCAACAATTTGGTGTATGCAAAAATGTAGTCATGTGTCCTCCATTTGACCATTTATGCATTTTGAGGACTAAAAGAAGTGGAAATGCATACTTAATGTACAATTGGCACGCCTGGAGTAGGTGGGCTAGGTCAGGTGGTACGTATTAATTAGGCTTAGTTAGTATTCTGGAATCAGATTGGAAGACTGAATTAGTGTTGATAAATAGTAACTAGTCGATCCGCGAATCCCCCGGTACTACTTGTTGGTCAGATGAGATAGGTCAATTCATTTATTGTAAATGTTGTTTACATAAATGTTTTTTTGACCGTCCTTTAAAAATATTTTATTTGTTTCACACCAATCATCAATGTTTGTCTCTTTCTGATATCTTTCATGTTCAGCACCCCGGGGCAAGCAGACAGGGTCTCAGTCGGTGGGAGAAGCAGAACAGCAACAGGAAGACAACAACGAGGGCTCTTCTGCTGGCCCTAGTAAGTCTTCTTGTTTTTAAGAATAATAATTCTTATTCCCAAACTTTTACTGCACCATATTTTTTCTGAACTATTGTTTCCGTTTCCTAATGCTATCTTTTAGCAACAATTATCCTTTGATCTGGACTACCTGTTTCTAAATTCTTATTATCCCTGCCTCTAACTGCCTCTGCTATGATGACTCTCTGTACTACTACTATTAGTCTGTCTGTAGCTAAGCTTGCCCAGTTGGCCACTCTTTATTTAAAAGGTTTTAAATAAAACTCAGATTCACCAGTAGCTCTAGCCATTGAGTCCAGTCCTTTGGGTTGTCCTCTTGTACTACTTTTATGCTTATTGATCTTGAGTCTTTGTTAATCTTGAGGCTTTTCGACAATTCCCACCAACAAATGCACAACCAGATTTTACTATTTTCATAGGATAGGACATACTACTACTGTTGTAGGGATTTTGCACGTACAGAACTTTGCACAAGAAAATAGGATGTTGGTGATGGTAGGTTGGACCTTCCTCATACCTTAATCAGAAGTTCAGAACCCACCACAATCCCCTGCTCATCTAGTTTGTAGTGTCTCATCATAACTATTAGCTCTCCGGCCCCCCCACAAGATACCCAACAAGTAGACAACCCATAACATAACATCCCGACCTCTCAGTCGTGGAAGCAATGCACATGCACACCCTTCCCTTTGCTCGCTCACTCGTGTAAGTCCACACTAAATACCACAGAGTCTATGTAAGTTCAAAAGGTTTTTTTTCAATTGACAAGCTCTGTAAGTTGTTCTATAATGCATCACCAACATGAAAATGCATACCATTAAAACAATAAACATTATTACACTTAGTTACAGTTACAACAACTACAGATGCATAGAAAAAAATGGGAAATCATGATAACTTAACAGTGGTGGAAGCACCACCATCCCCTTGATAGGAATATAGTTTATATAAAATTATCAATGAAGATCTCTGAGCGAATTCTGGGGACCCCTCACCTCAGAAGAACCTAGTACAGGTACTTGGTACATCATAAGCTCTGCAAAGCTCGGTTTCGTAGAAGGGAATTTTCCGTCTGTAATGAGAACAATGGTGCGCGTTACTATAGTGCAAGCATTTCTCAGCCGTGCCAAAAAGTGTAGCATCTTTATGGATAAGCAATATGGACTAACACCAGAACTCCATAATGTGGCTTGTTATTGTTTTGGTTGACCTGGTACTCAGCGCTTGGACAGTAGCAGAATGAGGTCATCTGGGCTCAAAGGTGTCTTATACAACAAGCTGCGAGGTAACGTAACGTGTGCAAAAATAAAAGACACAAAGGTAAAATGATTGCATGGCTCGGGCTAACTAAGCAAAGACTAGAATGACCCTAGGGACCATATAACTACTAGTGTCTACTCTACTACTACCTGATTTGTACTAGTAATGTATGTTGTATATGTATGTATTACTATTAACTCATTTTTCAATCTTGCTACTGACCAATAGGGGGAAGTTTATATGACACCTAAAAAATGTGTAATGTTTTTTCTAGGTGCACTACCGACCACCAGTGCCGGGGCCAGAGGCGAAGGCGACACGGCTGGCAAGGATGCAGCAGTTGTGGATGGAGCTGCATGGGGTGAGCCAGCACCAGTGGCGGGCGGTGGTAAGTTAGATTCATAATCCTTAACTATTGACATTACACTCACTGCAAGGGTGTACTGTATGTATACTGTACTGTTGAGACTTAGTAAGTAAGAAGTTGTTGTGAACGTTTGAAGAGTGAAGACACCCTTTAATTGGCATTAATAGAGGCATTAGCGGCGGGAGTATGAATAACCAATGGCCTCTTCCATCTGATAACTCCGCTTTGAAAGTTTGATGGAGAAGACTAAAAGTCAGATCATTTCACCTGGTGTTGAACTAAAAGGGAAAGACGGGTGGAAGGAAGAAGGACGGGCAAGATTTAATATTTATTACTGACAGAGAGAAGGATACGTGTGATGCATGCATGCAATGCATGCATAGGTGGCTGATAGGAACCAGATGCATGGTTGGTTGAATGCCTGAACAAATCCCACTAATGTTAAAGCCCAAGGAAGTGAGAGGATAGATACATACCACAAATGTTATGTACTGTGCTTTATAGTGCTACCATGCCACTATGTGTATAATTAACTTGTCTTACTCTTTGTCTAAGAGTATATTTTATAATAGTCTTGTTTTTTCTTTTTGATATACAGCTACTCCTTCCACTGGGAAACCGGATTGAAAGGAGTTGGCCGCCAAGGCACAGCGCCGGAAGCTGGAGGCCATTCAGCTGGAATATAGTCGGCTGGTGGTCCTGGAAGAGGAGGAGGAGGAGGAGGAGGAGGAGGCGGCAGTAGCTGCAGCCTCCTCCAATGCCCCGGGCCCCAGCCACCACCCTCCAGCAGTACGGTGCCACCGTCTGGCAGCTGCCCGCCACCACCATTCCATCACTTGTGCCCGCCCCACAGTGGCTGCAACTGCCGTGCGTTGAAGCGCAGTGTCTCACTTCTTGAGGAGGTAGTGCGTGTCCTCCAAAGACAATCCGGCCGAACATAAAGAGACCCTGTTCATTGCCCCTTATTTATTTCTTGTTTTGGTGGGTGGGTATCGGACGTTGGGGTTTCTTTGGACAATTGGACATTAGGTTGGACTTTTTCTTTATGGACATTGGTTGGGGTTAGGGAAGGGGATGGGTCAGGTTTTGTGTTTTTTTACATAGTTTATTTTTGTTAGTGTTATTAAAGCAATATTTCTACATACAATGTTCTTAAAGTTTTGTGGGTGGGGTTCCTGTTTTACATCACACTGTTTCCTTGCTGGTGCACGGCCGCACATAGCCAGTGTTTGATTTAAATAATTGGCTGACTTTGTAAGACACAAACAGATAAATGCGGCGCCCCTCACTGATTGAGTTTTCCTATTAGTACTGTCAGTCTCTTCTAGTCTATGCATTCTTTAACTGGACCTCAAAGGGGTATGTGGATTGATTGAAAACATGTCCATTATTAATTATGCCTCCCCCAAACTTCTCATACCTTTGCATGATGTTTAACTTAGGCACAGCGATGGCTGCATGGTGATGATGGTTTCCTTTCCTAACATGCCATGGCTGTGGTGGTAGTAGCAGTAGACACTGGCAGCAGCATTTGCAAAAAAAGAAAATGAGACAGTCAGTCACCTGCGAGAGACTGTTCGGGGAGTAGTAGAATGAAGTACAGTACAGAACTTACCGCGAAACAATAATATGCAAAAATATTTTACAACAAAACATAATGGTGGTGGGATAGCCTACTAAATAGAGTTACAAACTATAGTTGTGTCGACTCCAGTCACTTGACTAGGCCTACAGTACACTCGTCACAAGCGTAACAGGTAATGCCTTGTATGAGGATGACAACAAATCCAATCAATGCCGGCAATTAATGCGGATGTATATGCTCCTTTGGTAAATAAAAATCACCTCTAAAATATACTGCTCATGGGTGGGTGAGCAGAAGAAGATCCTCACTCTGTCTTGAAATTGAAGTTCTGTTGCTTTTGCCACATCCGCCCCAGCAAGCGTGTGATAAATTATTGGTGTACATTTAATTTATCCACACCGTAATAAGTCACAGAGCCCGGGGGAAGAGGGTAAGGGTTTGTTGAATGGATGGGAAGGGGGTTTGGGGAAAGGTTTGAAAATGGAAATCAGTACGCATGGACAAACAACAAACAACAAACTCTGTAGACTACCATATGCATATCAATACGTTAAGGGAGAAAAAGGAAATGCATGCATGATGATGGTTGATAAGGAGACCCGGATTATATTCAGTTTTTGTTCAGTTAATCCGGGCTTACTTTTACAGATAGCAAATAAAAATTTTAAATATCGGTAGGGATGAATCATAAACAGAGGGCAAACCTAATGATAATAATAACAAGAAGAACACACTGTTGTAAAGATTGTAGACAAAAAAATGAATCAAATTATTTAAAAGATGATCAAAGTTGATACTGTTACTGTGTTATCCTGGTCAAAAATGTGGATTTGCATCTCGGCATTCCTCTTGGTCATCTCGTCCATCAATCTTTAGTGTCGCAACTGCCTGCCAAGCAAATGTATATTTATTGGTAAGGTAAGTGTGCATTGTTTTCCCAAGTATAGTACAGGGTAAGGCCCGGCCTGTAATTGTATATGGAAAAACAAAAGGGATATTGAGAAACAAAGTTGAAAAAAATTCACAAGTTATGGTGTAGTGCAACAAGAACACTTTCCGAGGCGGCATGTATGCATCATCTCTACTCTAGTCTGTTTCCAGCATTGACCTACAATAACAACAGGGCAGAGCTGACCCACATCGACGGCACGTCGCTTAGCACATCCTCCGTTTAGTGTACATTTTTGGAAACAGTTGGACAAAGCACATATCCAGCAACATAGCATTTTACAATTTAAGTGACTAAATCAATGCACCGCAGTCATACCACCGCTACACTCTACTCCACTTCTACACAGACATTTAGGTCTGATGTGGTTGTTGTTGACTTGTTTACCTTGCATGACACTCATGAAACGTCCTGACTTATAATTCCATCAATCATCTCCGATACTTGTACTGACTGACTGTGAAGATCGGCCTGCAGTAGAAGTACAATTTTCTTATTAAAAAACAAGAGAAAAAATATTATTGACTTGAGTCACTCTTTAGTGTGTACAGTAAGACTAGTACACTTTGACTTCACTTCATGCACAACAAACAACAAAAACACAAACACCAATCACTCAGAGTCAGGTGTCCAATGCATGCCATTCTGTTTCATTACCTGTTCCTTCTCATTTTAAGTTAAGGGGCCGTCTCTCTCGCAATCATCAACATGGATGGTGCTGTTGTCATACTCAGTGTGCAGTGTACAGATTGAGTCCCCTTCCTGTATTCAAAAGCAATGTATCAAGCTGCAGTAGAAATACAAATTTCTTATTAAAAATAATTTGCAAGAAGGGGAAAATTGCCTTGAGTTACTTTTACTGTGTAGAATGATGATTATTACAAATAGTGCACAATGAAATAACTTCATGCAAAACAAACAACAACAAAATCACCCAGTCTGCGTCCAATGCATGGCCTCATTCATTACCTGTTCCATCTCATTTTCAGTTAATGACAGTCTTTCTCTGCTCAGACAGGAGGATAGCTATAGTAGTTATCATGTTCCACTTCTTTTGGAGGGATTAGCAAAGATTTTATTTTTTCTTCTATTTTGCATCATCCAATCATCATCTGTCTTGAGGGCAATGGATTTAGGGAGATTCAGGAGGATGGAGCGGAGGAGCTGCATTCGGAGGACTGTACTGTGAAATGCAGACAGCTGAAACTCTATATTGAAATAAAAAGAGTAGAAGACGGTGGTGATGGATTTGTTGTGAATCAAAGTTTATAACCGGAAAGACAGACACACAAATAAAGGACATTAAGGGAGGAAGACAGTAAGTGCAAGCCTAATTGTCAGGGAAGTATAGCTCGTCCTCAAACTCTGGGGGTTCAACCAGAAGTAGGTAATCATCATGTAACACACTACTTCCGTCACCTGAGCCGCTGTCCTCATCTTCCACTCTTGATCCATGTATTGTGTAATTCAGTGGTATGAAGTGCTGATTAATTTTGATCATTGTTAACCTCTCCACGTTTTTGGGCGAGAGACTGGCCCTTCTCACTGTTAAAATGGAACCAGCAGCACTGAAAACACATTCGGAAGAGACTTGCGACAGGGCAAGCCAGATATCTTATTGCCAGTCTCCTGAGCAGTGGCCATTGGGCCCTTTTCCCATACCAATACCGTAATGGGTTTTGATCAATGTACACCTCTGTTGGGTCGTCCAGATAGGCCTGGACCATCCGTTCAATGTTCAGGGGTGCTAAACTTTTTTCCGGCTCTTTTCTCTGTGCATCAGCACTGCGTTTACCAATGCCTAAATGTAAATACCAATCCTGTAAAGATTCTACTGGCCCAAATGATCCAGTTATTGCTGTTGTCGATAGTGATGGTAAGTGTTCTCAACCAAATGCACTGCCCTCAGCCTCCGAAGTTGCACTTGATGCCGGATGCACTGCTGCAGTACTTGTTGTGGGTTGATCTAGCGGGCTTTTCAATTTAATGAGCAGCCGTTCATTTTCCAACTTACTCGCTGCCTCAGCGATCCAAGTTTTGTAGCGGGCAACATCCGTCTCTGAAAAAGGAATTAATGTCTTCAGTGCAATTTTGTTTGTGGATCCAGAATTGTGGCAGAAACGAGAGTCCCCACTCGAACTTAGAAATAAATGCCTGTTCTGGCTTGCAAAATACAAACATTTTGAGCATGCTAGAGCAGGGGAAATAATTATGGAGCGAAGAGTAGGGTGAATCGGAACACGTAAGAAGTTAGACTCAGGGGAGTGCATCCTTCTTAACTTTAAAATTCCCAATACAGTAAGAAATCTACTCCTCACTCCAATCAATCGGCAGACTGCCCCAACAGGTATTAGTCGCCGACCCCTAGATTTCTTCTTTCCACAGCAATACAAACTACCAACAGATAGTGTAGCACCGATATTGCAACAAACAGGCCCTGAGATTGCAAATGATAGAAGATGGGACCTATATAGCAGGTACCCTCAATTTAATATCAGGGTGAACAACAGGTACCAAGGCTTGGAGGAAGTGGACTGACTGGGAGGGGAGCGCCAGGATAGGGAAAACATCACAACCCGGCGGCAGACCCAGGGTCAGAGAGAAGTAGTGGATCATTGTGGGCCGCTTTCAGCTGGGGTGACTTGTGTGGATGATGGCCCATTCTCTGGCATTCCATCTATGATCATACAGGAGGGGGAGCCCCGGATCTATCATTGTTAGTATTCCGGGTGGACCCCCTTGGAGAATTGGCCACGATAGATGGCAATCCCTGTGGACTCCTTCAAGATGATTTGTTGGCCCCGGGTGATAGGGGTAACGTGGTACAGCAGAGAGCCAGAGTATTGGGCGATAACATTAGAATTCTGTCCTGGAACCTGCCTGGAATGAAGAACAAACTACCCTGCCCAGACTGGGAATGTTTTGTATACAATCACGATGTCTGTTTGTTCCAGGAGACGTGGGCCCAGAAGGAATACCAGAGAGCAGATTTTGCTTCATTCAACATCTTGGCTACTGCGAAGGGCAGGGGAGACAGTTGGGTGGCCTAAGTATTTGGGTGGGCACACACCTCGGCGCTAAAGATGAGCAGATTTTATTCAATATTGATGACGTGCAATGTGTTCTTTTAACCGTTGCCTCAAAGGCACAAATACCCCTACTCAATGTTTAATCTTGACCTGTAAATAATGGGCAAGAATCAGGTGCTATAGAGGAATTGGGACACTTTATATCAGCCTTGGATCCAGCAGTTGTTTTGATAGTAGGAGGCGACTTTAATCGTCAGTTTGAGCCTCTTACTGACCTAACCCTAGATGGGCCCACGGAGGAGGATCAGTATTGGTCGATACCTGATCCACAGATTCCACCGGTTAAAGCCTGGTCGCCGTTGGTCATGCAACTAAAATCCCTTATCTTGGCATTATCATTGAGGGCATGCAATGGTAGGACCAAATCGGATAGACCGGGCCAGTTTACGTTCAATAGAGAGGGTCAGAACTTGCTGCTTGATCATATCCTGGTTGAGACTAGAACTTGGGACAGGGTCCTTGACTTCCAGGTCCACCAGAGGCTAGACAGTGATCATAATGCACTAGTAATTACCTTAAAAGCAGGGAGTCTGGGCTTGTCTAACCCTCTACCAGTGTCTAATAGGGAGCAGAATGCACTAACACTGTCGAACAACAGGTGGAGAGTGAGGTGGTGTCATATTCATAAATCTCAACCTAAACTGGCCAACATATATAACCAGGCTCTACCACTATTAATTGAAATAGGAGAGGTAGGAGGAATTGATTCCCAAATAGGGATACAGGGCAGGCCCCTAAAAATCCATGAGCAGCTAATAACAAAACTCCTTGATGCATCCTACCCGGTGGGAAAGCCAAGAGCAAACTATGATTCCAAGCACCCCTGGTTCAATACAAGCCGTCGCAAAGCCAAACTGGACCTGCTAAATGCACTGAAGGCAAAGGATAGGTTAGCAACTAAGCACTGTAGGGCAAACTACAAGTGGATTACCAAAACAGAAAAGAAAAATTGGGAAGCCGAGAAGTGGGAAGACCTCAGGATTGCCCTGAATGAAAAAAATGTGAAACCATTGTGGGCAATAGTAAGTTCTGGGGGAAGGGGAGGGCGTCCCGCCCTAGAATCTAATATAGCATCTTCAGTTTGGGAAGCACACTTTGGTGCATTATATGCTGGTCGCACCGAAGTGGGTACTTCTGTTGCCTCCCCGAAGCCCTTCCATGAGAATCGATTGTAAGGCGCTTGGGAGATAACTCTGGGGGAAGTAGAATGTGCTATTGACAAATTGCAACCTAACAAAGCACCTGGCCTAGACAAGTTACCTGGGGATCTCTTTCGAACGGAACCGAAAATGTGGGCCCCGTATTAGTGCGTCCTCTTCAATGCCACCTTAAAGGGCATGGATCCCAAGGATACCTGTCGTGGGGCTGAGATAGTCCCCATTCACAAAAAAGGTTACCCTCTCCTCCCCTCAAACTATAGGCCTATCAGCCTGATAGATACTTCCCAGAAACTTATGGGACAGGTCATCCTGGATAGAATACAAGGCTGGATAGACAAGTTGGAGATACTAAGTCCCTACCAGGCAGGCTTCAGGTCGAGCACATCAACCGTCGACCAGATATTTAGACTTCAGGTGCTTTACTGGAAGACGGTGAGTATAGAGGTATAGAGGGTGGCAGCCTCTCTCTCATTTTCGTCTACCTGAAGTCTGCCTTAGACTTAGTTCCCAGCGAAAAATTATGGAAAGTACTGTGCGACCTTGGGATCCCACTTTACCTTTTGGATGTGCTAGTGAGGCTACATACGGGGACCTACGCCCAAGTAAGGTGTGGAAAACATGGGGAACTCTCTGCACGCTTCCCTGTTAAAAAGGGGGTTTGCCGGGGGTGTATCCTTGCCCCTACTCTATTCTGCCTTTACATTAATGGGCTCACTGAGCATCTACTTGGTGTCAAAGATAGCGATGCACCAAGGCTAGTTTCAGGGAGGGTGCCTGCGCTGATGTTCGCGGATGACACTTTGTTGTTGTCCGAAACAGCAACGGGCATACAACGCACCTAGGATGGTTTTGCTGATTTTTGTAAATTGAGGGGCTTGGAGATCAATCTAACTAAGACCAAATTTATGATCTTCAACCCCCCCCCCCCGCCCCCCCCCCCAAACCACTCGCCCAAAACCATCTCTAGATGGCACACCCTTGGAGAGGGTGAAGCCCTTCGAGTATTTGGGCATTACATTAACAGAACATCTTTCGTGGGAAACCCAACTGGCCAAGGCAAGTCTGAAGCTAACACAGTGGGGGGGGGGATTTTTAAAATGCATAGAACTGTCACATTTATATATGATGAAGTAAGGGATTCTGTTATCAGTAAGGTCTATAAATGGCTGAGTAGCAACGGAGCAGATGATTGTGAAAGATTAGCTAATCAATGGAGTAAAATATTGGAGATTCCTGCAGGGGTTAGTACTATAAAACAAGCATTTGGCACTATAAAAGATGTAGCGCATTCTACTAATTTGAGATTGAATCAACATCGGATGATCTGTCTTTTATATTACACACTCGAGAGAATAGCCAAGTGGGCAGTTAACAATATAATTACAGATAGGATGAAGTGCCCAAGGTGTGATATGTATAAGGCAGATATTAAACATACGTTCATAACATGTTTAGAGTTAAAAACATTTTGGCAGGATGTACAGAATATAATTTATCAGAAATTGGGGTTAGAGATACCATTGACAGTAGGGGAAATTATGCTGGGATATTGTAATGTTGGACTTAAAAGCAGCGGCTTATTAATCCCTTAACTGCTCAGAACGCTCCGCACCAGTGCGGAACGTTCAATTGAGCGGGCAGGGCTGCGACAGCCAATGGAGGTGCGCAGCACTACAAAGGTAGTGCACGCGACGGTCGTTGGCCATCAGAAGCAGCCATGAGGTTAACTATTTTGTTAGTCTCTGCAAGGCTGATTATTGCTTGAGAGTGGATATCGCTAAGGCCTCCAAAGGTGATGGATTGGTGGCTTTTAGTTCAACAGACATATGACATGGAAGAGGCATTGGCTAAGTCAAGAGGCACACGATTAGTCGTTAAATGTATTCGAATATGGGGGTCTTAGCTCTAGATAACTTTCTGGGCATTCGAGGATACTTAACATGGTGTAAATAAGTGAGTCCTACTATGTATTTTGGTATTTATTTTTTATGTGCTTTTTGCTTTATTACTTTATTCATGATATTATGTTTTGATATCGGTTGTATACAATATTGACACTGATTTGTTGTATTTGACTGTGTTATGTATTACCCAATCATTGAGAAATAAATATAAAAAAAAAAGAACTGTCACATTCAAGGCAGCTGCCCCTGTTATCCAAATATATAATGCTCAAGTAAGGGGGCTACCCTTTATGGGGCTGAATTGTGGGGACGCTGCAGGTCCTCTAACCTCATGAAAAGAGAACACATCTTCATGAGACGAATAGTGGGCCTCCCTTGCCGAGCCCCCCTAGTCCCCCTCCGTTTGGATTTGGGTTTGCTACCCATCGATGAGGAGATCGCCCTAAGGCCTATTACATTCTGGCGTAGGCTTTAGGCAACACCAGAGCTATCCTGCTACAAAGCTGAACTTAGGAAGGTCCTACACTGTCTAACTAACAAGACAATCCTGTGGCTTAACCACATTAGGGACTTCAGTAACAAGATAGGAAGGCAGGACCTCTGGAAAGCACCTGAATTGTCGTGCCCACTAATAACTAGGGTAGATCTTGTGCGGCTCTATAGGCACCATAATCTGACAACAAATAAAGGCCGAATATAGAAAAGAAGAGAACTTGGAAGTGATCTATCCTCCTCTGGCTAGGAAACTCTATGTTCAATTTAGATTGGGGACACTTCCACTTATGACGTTCACTAGTAAATGGGACAAAGAAAAGAAGGAAGAATGTCCCGCGTGCAAACATAAGATAGAGTCTGAAATTCACGTGTTTTTCCTCTGTCCTGCGTATTCTGCACCACGCAAACGGTGGTTAGCCCCAATATACAGGTGCCTAGGCTTCAGGCACTGTCTTCAGGCCTATAGGATATTAAAACATGATACCTATCCCCCCATTGTTTTTGCTGTTTCGCGCTTCCTGAATGGTATGTGGCATAAGCACAGGGGGCTTTATGAAGTGATTATGTGGAGAGCCATAATTGTGCCCTTTTTCTAACAAATCTATGGAAGCCTATACAACGAGGATATCTGCTCCATCCATTAATTCTTTTTTTAATTAATAATCTTAAATGAATTGTACAGTCGTATTTTACCCGATTTTAGGATAATGTCTAGCCAATATTTTTATACTGTAACATATGTAGAAATATGATTGTATTGTCTGTCGTTATCTAATTTTTATTCTTTTTTTATGGTTTTATGATTGTTATAATGTACTGTTATGGCCCGAGTGGCAGAAATGAAGTCATTAACTGAACTGTAATGTTCTTGTGACAAAATCTTATTTTGCACCCTTGTATTGTCAGCTAAGCGACGGGCTAAGCTCTCCACCAATTCATAGGCTTCTTTTTTTCCTCTACACCTTTGTATGATTCAGATACCGCCTTCAGCTGATGCTCTAGCATTTGCAATAATGGGATAGCTTGGCCCATAGTACAGTCCTTCTTGCTGACTTCACAAATGGACGAAGCATGTCAGTCAGGCATTTAACTAGGCACCATTGGTCAACTGAAGGGTCATGCCTTTCACAGCAGCATCTCCTCTTTGCATGACATATTCATTGAGTGGCCTGTACTGCTCAAACAGACGATCAAGCATGTAATAACGTGTTACAACCTCCTGGATGAGTGCTTTGACTGGCATTTTATAGTCGCGTTGAATGATCCTCAGCTGCTTCCGAGCTTTAAAAGAATGGCTGAAATAAGTGCATATTCTTCGGCAGGTGGTCAGTAAGTTGCTGACTATGGGTTCTTTTTTCAGAAAGTCTTGAACTATAATGTTTATGCAGTGTGCCAAACACAGAACCCTGAAATAGGAACCAAGCTCCATGGCCTTAAGTACATTACTGCCATTTTCTGTGGAAACAAAACCAATACTAAGCCCTCTTGGGCGCAGCCATTCATAAACCTTGCTGCAAAATTCTTCCAAAATGTTTACAGCAGTATGAGATTTCTCCATGGCGAACATGGCTACAGTTGCATGTTTCTGAGTAGCTATAAAAATCTCATCTATGTCAACAGCACCTCCTTCAGATAGCTTATCTCTAAACGCCACAAAAGAGACCCAGTGTGCAGTGATGCACATGTAATCTGTGGCCTGGCAACTGGTCCACATGTCTTTTGTCAGGTGGATATTGTGAACAGCACTCTGCTGCAAAGCTTGTCCAACCAATTCCAGCACATCATGATGTATTGCCGGAACAGCAATTCTTGCGAAATAGGACAGGCTGGGAACCTTCCATTTAGGGCAGATGGCTGATACAAATTCAACTAAACCGACCCCTTCCACAAATGAAAAAGGGAGAAGGTCCGGCACTAACATTTTAGCCAGCTTCGCATTGTACAACCGTGCCGTTGGGTGGTTGCGTTGGAAATGCCCCTCCACCTTAAGCATGCTCTCAATGGTAGGCTGGATTGCTTTCCTTTGTGGTGCTGTTGTTTTCATTAACCCACTTAGGCTCAACAACGCACTTTGTTTCATTGCAGTACTCAGTCGCCTTGGTGTCTCAGGCTGACTCTGAGTATGGCTCTTACTGCGGTGCCACTGAGATGTTGCTGAGGAGGATGTGGGCGGTACCACTACACTACTGGGGACAGGGCTATAAATGCCTCCCTCTTCTTCACCTTATACCGCAATAATATTGTCCCCTGATTCTTCATGCTCAACCATCAATGGGTTGAGTTTTTTTACTTTGTTGTAACTGAAGTAGGTGATTTTCCCACACAATAGTGTGGTGTATTTTGAGATGACTTGTTTGGCCTCCGGTACCATAGTTTGAACCAAGCTTACCCCGCCGAACACCTGTGCGACAAATTGAGCATATAGCAACGTTCTCCTCCTAAGTGCTAACCAAAAAGAAGTCCCAAACTGGGGAGGAGAACTTTCTGGCGCTGCTGGATGTGCCACTTTCAATACCAGATGAACTGAAGGGTGTGCTTGGAATGTGACTCTGTGCAGCTACACTGTGGCTCCCCGTTCCACCGCAGCAAGTGCTGTTTGTGTGGAGGGAGACATCACGGCAAAGAGGAAGTGAGATCCTCACTTCCTGGGGCTAATTAGACGCGGCCATCTTTGCTGAGGTTGGTGGTCCAGTTGTTGGACAGGACCGAGCTCAGCCCTTATTTAGAGGACCTGTGTGGAGACGCGAGCAGATTCAAAACTGCTTTGCTACCAGGCGGACTGACAACTAGTCTGTTTGATGTGTGTCACAGGACGGAGCGCGCTGCTTGAATGAATGCTATTTGACAGCCTGCTCATTTTTAACTCGCACTTAGAACATTTTTTAAAACCTTTGATTACTCTGTCATAAATACTTTGTGTGATTTGTGTGCTCACCTTGAAATTGCACTATCATTCTTCGAGCCGCATTGCTCCCCGTTCCACCGCAGAAAATGCTGTTTGTGTGGAGGGAGACATCACAGCAAAGAGGAAGTGAGATCCTCACTTCCTGGGGCTAATTAGACGCGGTCATCTTTGCTGAGGTGTGCAGTCCAGTTGTTGGACAGGACCGAGCCCAGCCCTTATTTAATGCATGGATGGTAACGACGTGCAGCGGACGCTCGCAGCGGACGCGCGCAGCGGGCGCACCAATGGCGCGCCAGAGGTAAGCCCGTCTGTGCCCGTCCGCGCGCAGGCCGGGCGCAGGGCCAGGAACCCTGTTGGTAACATCAAAACCGGGAGTTATAGTCAACAGGAACTGCTAACCATCCAACCTGAGCCCAGCTGTGATAAATACAAGCTAGATCCCTCACATTGGACAGGCCCGGTGAGTAGCCAGAAGTGCCACTGCACCTTCTCATGGTCACAAATTTCGGCACTCACAGCATCTTTTAACACCCTAAAGGCAGGCTTAATTAACGCCAGATCCTTGCCAAAGCATGGCCAGCATATCCAGGACCTACTGATTGATGATAACTTAGACTGCCTATTCATTACGGAGACATGGCTCAAACCTTGGTGCACTCCGGATGTGGTACATGCCCTGCCTCCAGGATATGGCATCCGAAGGGTAGATAGAGGAGAAGAACAACGGGGGGGGAGTGGCCATTATATATAGGGATACACTTGGTTGCTCGTGACAGAACTTCATGAGCTAAAAGATGCGGAAGGGATGGGCTTCTGTGTTAAAATTAGTGAGAATTTCTCCTTTGCTGGGGCACTGATCTATCGCCCACCGGGATCATGTATAGGTTTTCTGGGGAGTGTTGGGGAAACACTTAGTCCACTGATACTTAGGTACTCTAATTTTACAGTGCTGGGGGATATAAACATCCATTTAGAGTCCACAACGGATGCATCTGCTGCCTCCTATAGGGAAATTATGGATGTATTAGGTCTTACCATCTGCAATACTCAAGCCACCCATGAGGCAGGACATACGATAGATTGCATTGCCACCACTCTAAATACATTAACAACAGACCATCCTAGACCCCAAACGTGGACTGATCACGCGTTGGTCCCTTTTGTGTTTCCTCTTGAGAATACCAGAAAGAACAAGCACGTGGAAGAACGTAGTCAGGCCAGACGAGATGATTGGAAAGCCGTAATGACCCACCCAGAATTAATTACAATGGCCAGAGATTGTAGACCCAAGCCAGTAGGACCTCCAAATCCAGACACCTTTAGGGCATGGATGAACGAACTGAAAGGCATGGTTGGACAGGGGAGAAACAAGATGAGGCATGGGAAAAAGAAGATTTCCGCCCCATGGTTTGACCGAGAGCTCAAAAATAAACAGGGGGAGCTACGAAGAGCAGAACGCAGTTGGCGAAAAAACTATTGCAGCACAGAGCGCGGCAAATACAAAAAGATCAAGAGTGCTTATCATGCGCAAATTAAACAGGCAAAAAAGATGTTTTTTAACTCAGCAATAGAAACTGCTAATAATAAACACAAAGCGATTTTTAAAATTGTGAATGATTTCAATAAACCCAAATGTTTAGTGCAGGACATCCCGCCCTCACAGAAGCTCTGTGATACCATCGCAGACGTCTTTGAGGAAAAGGTACAGGGTCTGATGAAGGACTTCGAGGTCCCAATACCAGAGTCAAGGAAAGAGAGTGATACAATAGGGCAGGAGGAAACTCAGCTAGCAGCCTTCCGACCAATCAGTTTGGAGGAGACTAAGCGAGCAATTTTGGCAACAAAATCAGGATCACCTTTTGATCCGTGCCCCATTGGAGTCCTGCACCTTATTGTAGAAATTGCCAATCCAGTAATAAATGACATTGTCAATACCTCAATGACCACAGCCGACGTCTCCCCTGAGTGGAAACTGGCAGCAGTGAAACCACTGCAAAAAAAACAACTTCCCGACCCCACCATACTATCAAATCTACGACCCATCTCATTACTTCCGGCACTGTGTAAAATCACAGAGTCGATGGTAAATAAACAGCTTACACGTTTTCTGGAAGACAGTGAACATGGCATCCTAATCAAGCCGGCTTCAGGACTCAACACTCCACGGAATCGGCTCTCCTGTTCACTACTGAGACTATCCGCTCGGCTCTGGACCAAGGTAAGAAGGCCGTCCTGATCTTATTAGATCTGTCGGCGGCCTCGACACGGTCTCACATGTCATCTTAATAGACCGGCCAGCAACATCTGGCGTCACAGGCACAGTCCTGGAGTGGATAAAGAACTTTTTGAATGACAGGAGGCAAGTGGTAACCCTGGGGGAATTCTGTTCCAGTGACAAACCACTGTCGACGGGAGTTCCTTAGGGTTCCAGCCTGAGCCCGACATTGTTTAATGTCTACACCGCACCCCTGATAAAGTTGATATCGTCATTTGGCATGGATGTAATAGCATATGCCGACGACATGCAACTGATCCTGGTAATGGATAAAGAAAACCAGGTATGGGAGGAAAAGCTCAAATGTTGCCTTACGGCCACATTTGACTGGATGCGGAGGAACCATCTGAAATGCAACACAGGCAAAACTGAGATCATGCCAATAGGCCCAAAAAACAAGTTTATTTCCAGATTATGGTGGCCAGAGAAGGCAGAAATACCGCCTCACACTACCATCTCGGCCCGCAACCTTGGGGTAAACTTCGACGCTGACCTGTCCTTTAAATAACAGGAGTCAAAAGTGTCAGGCACATGTTTTGGGGTGATAAAGGGGCTGATGAAGATCTTTGACCTGTTGCCTATTGAGGCAAGGAAAACGGTCATGGTTGCACTGGTGACATCACGTATCGACTATTGTAACAGCCTATATGCTGGCACCAATAAAGTGGTCGCCCATAAACTCCAGATGGTGCAACATGCAGCAGCTAGGTTGGTTTTAAAATGGTCGAAAAGATCATCAGCAACCAAGGCCCTTAACACACTACACTAGTTACCTATAACAACAAGCATTTAGAATGCAATGGTTTTGCCTTTGTTAAAGTTAGAGCTATTGGCATTGCTCTTGACATTATTTTTATTTATGTTTTTTTTAAACAAATAAATGGCATTGTCATTTACAATGCCAATAGCTTAATCTCTCGCAAATGACACACACAAACACCCACCGAGAGCCCCACACACACACACACAGAGCCCCCCTCACACACACACACACCCACACAGAGCCCCCCCACACACGCACCCACACAGAGCCCCCCACACACACAGCCACACAGAGCCCCCCCCACACACCCACCCAGAGCCACACACACACCCAGATCCACACACACACACCCAGATCCACACACACCCACACACCCAGAGCCACACACACACCCACACACCCAGAGCCACACACACACCCACACACCCAGAGCCACACACACCCACAGACCCAGAACCACACACACCCACACACCCAGAGCCACACACACCCACACACCCAGAGCCACACACACCCACACACCCAGAACAACTAAGGTCAGCCTCTTGTGCTAAAGAAATGGCCAGGAAGGACACAATTTCAGATTCTCGCGTTTGTAACTCATTTACAGAGGTCCCAGCACTTCTAGACATCTGCGTGCTTCGTGCCATGACTTTAAGTGGCCTTCTGGTTTGAGGTGTAGGGCAACACCTGTAGTCAGACAGTTTTTACCAGTGTTATTAGACAGACCTTCCTAGCAGGCTGAAAGCCCCATTACAGATCTGTGATGGTCCTGTTAGCGCTACACCTTGAACCATGAACCGAAGAACACAGATGCATGGCCTGAGGGTGGGAATACAGAGGACGCTGCCTACGACCTTCTAGATAAGGGGCTCTTGCAGAAAAAACATTGATTGGAAGGTCTGTAGGATGGAACTGTACAAATATAGCACATACTTCCCGGAAATGTAAGTGACTCTTCCCCTGCCCTTCAGGAGAAACAAAGGCCTGTACCATACAGTAAAATCGAGATTCCCTGATAAGACATTACTTCTAAGCTGGTGGTTAAGTAGTGTCAGACTCGTATGTTGGGTACATATGTGAAAATTAGCAACAGTGTCTCCACTGTACTTGCTTTCTTAAAAAAAGCCACAGGAGTGACGGACTGCATGCTTGGTGACATTGAGTCATCTAGGAGCCTTGTGTTGGATACTCGAGTTCTCAATACTTCATATAATACGTTAATGTTTTATTATACAAAATATCTAGGGTGACAGGTGGGACATGAGTTCTGGATTGATATTTGGGGGGGGGTCGTGTTAGGTGGAACCTGGTCAGACTGATGGTCTGTTTGCTATCGTAAAAGTATGCATCACTGGTAATAACTGTGAGGGGGCGGTGAAACCTGCAGGATGTGCATATACATGACTGGTGGGCTCTAAGTGCAGACAGATAAAAGATATCAGACAACATCTGATGAGCAGATGTTGGGACGAACTCCCTAGGGTGGAGTGCCGCTGATATTGTGGTTACTTAGTGGGTATGATGTCTACGTCCAGTGCTGGAGACGGGGTGATAGTTAATTGCTGGCTGATGTTTAGGCAATATCACTTTGCATTCTGTGAAGTGTACTTTCAGATCACCAGCATATACGTTTCAGCGAGATGACGTGGAAGCACTTTCCATCTAAATACAGGTGAGTAATAATGGTCGGGTGTGTAGAATTCGGTTGCTAGAATCGTGTATAATTAAATATACACGGTAAACAAGCGGGGAAATTGATAGAAATGCCCAGTCACAACTATATACTTCACTTGTCAAAATGTAATAATGGCCTTGGGAATCAGACATCAAACAACTCGTCCAACATTAACTCCTTGTTGAAACGTGCTGGTCCGGTTGCACATTTTGAAGGAATGTAACAAGCTGCTCATAGTTTAACAATGTACAGTTTGCGTCGATTAGAGAGCGATGGTGTCTGATTTATGGGTAACAACTGGGGGTGATGACCCAGGATAGGTATCCATGGGTGCAAGATATGAGGGTTGGTGATGCAGCCCTACTTTGCTATGTGTTCCCCGGCAACAGGATGCGGACAGGAAGACGGTTCACACCCTGCCACAACTCTCCCCTCTCACTCACCTCGGGAGCCACATAAGATATAAAAGTGGATTTAGCAGGTTTCGGTCCTCCGACGGCTCCCAATGACCCCAACATCTCGCAGGAAGCCAGGTGTATAGGATACCTTTTCCGCCACTACTGCTTCAGCCCCACCCAACACAACCCACAATAAACAGACGGACCGTCCCCCACATGGACACAGAAAAGGGACAACAACGACAAAACTCCTGACAGCGTTGATTGTAATAGAAAACGTCCTAAACGCCGAAGAAATCCGCCACACGGCACAAAAATAGCGGCCATCTTAGACGTTTTAACTTCTGATCAGTGCGATGGAAGTTGGGATAAATTCGGACCCACCTGGGGGATGGTTTTCACAGTGCTGTTTAGTGAAGTCCACTCTGAAGAAAGTGGTACCAAAGGGGAGGGGGGACAACTTATTACAGAGCTCACTTCTAAGCTTGAAGCTCGAGGCACTCCTTGTGTGGGAAGGTGCTGGTACTGCGAATTGTAATGAAGTTATCTGGAGGGCAGCTCCTCGGGCGGGTGAAGGCATATTTGTGCTTGTCTTGGAAGGCGGGTGCCGGCAATGCCGGACCAGATTCGGGGGCGTTCCTGAGGGATTTTGGCTGATGTAGCGTGACGTCGCCAAAAGGAAAAATTCTCGGGAACGCCCCCGAATCTGGTCCGGGATTGATGGACAGAGCCCTCTCCCAATGGCTAGCCTCCATTTATGGAGCTAGCCAATGGGAGGAGGGGGCGGATACCCGACCCCACAGAGAAAAACATAAGGTTTTCCTAGCGCATGCGTACTTCGTACTTCGTACTTCGTACGCATTTGCTAGGCAAAACCTAAAAAGGGTTATGTTCAAAGTGTTGATAATTACTTTTCGAGCTGTCCACGACTTAGGCCCACTATACCTAAGGAAAAAATGTGCAAGATACTGTCCAACACGAGCCCTACGATCTTCAAATGCAAATCTCCTGACCATTCCAAGGTTTAGACTTAAAACTCGAGGGGGTAAGTCCCTGGCGGTACTAGGTGCAAAAGCGTGGAATACTCTCCCCTCACAGCTGAGAGCATTGGACAGTGAAACAGAGTTCCGGAAACAACTGAAAACCTGGATTTTCAAACTTCAAGACACAACTGCCAGAGAACTAGTGTGATTCCTGATCTGGTCAAGTCAAGCAGTAAGGCAACATTAAACCGGTTGGCCATACATGGGCGCCTAGATGCTCCTTGGAGCGATTGTTGCGCGATATAAATGGGCAATTACATTATATTACTACCACTAACTACTGAGATGGTTGACCTGGATGTAGGTCCCTGCCGGGCCCTTGAAAATATGGCAGCAGGAAGTCGTGGTGGTGTAACCTGTGTTGGTAATATCCATGCTACATCCTGCTCAGCAGCAGCCTTTTTGGATAGGGTGATTATGTTGGTCTCCATCCCTTTTGGGGCGGAAGTGTTGTGCGTGATGACTGGCTCGTCATCATCAACATCATCCCCCTCTTGTACATCTACCTCCATAACTCTAAGTCTTTCTCGAACCTTCCTTTTTAGTAGCATTGTCTTGTGACGTGCATCACTCTCAGACTGAGCTGGTGGCTGCCAAGTGGCATTACGATCATCAGAAGCGGGGCTTGAAGAAGAAGATGATGGACTAAGCCTCCTTTTCCTTGCTGGTGGTCTGGAAGACAATAGATCTTCCGAAACAGTGGTTAGCTCCACTTTGTCTGCAGGAAGCTCGATTTCCTGAAATGCCCCTACTTCAGGAGCAACAACTTCTATTGTGGGCTGTTCTTGCGGCTGCTGCTGTTCTTGCGGCTGCTGCTGTTCTTGCGGCTGCTGCTGTTCTTGCGGCTGCTGCTGTTCTTGTGGCTGCTGCTGTTCTTGCGGCTGCTGCTGTTGTTGTTGCGGCTGCTGCTGCACACTTATCTGCTGAGTTTCCGCCTGAGATGATTGTGTACTACTTTGCGATAATGACATTTTAACACCGCTGCTCATTAGTAAACTGGCTACCTCTGCGACACTCAAGGGTTTGGGCCTAGGTTGGTGGGGTTGGACCTCTGGTGTGGAGGTGCTGCTCCCAGCTTGGTTCCCGAACAAAGCTGCTGTGTGCGTACATTTTTGGGGCCCAAAAAAAACATTGACCGGCACACCAGTCGGGGTTAGTGGCACTTCCTTTTTCTGTTCCTTCTTCTCACCAGCAACTTTCTTGGTACTGGAACTGCTACCTTTCTTTGGGGCCATCTTCTTCAGTTGTCAGGCAGGACGCAGGTACACAAGTTGCGGTCACACATGGAGGTGATGCGCAGCAGGACTTCTGTCTGGCAGTACATGATGATGACACCTCCTTCTCTGGCTTTTTGTGCACCTAAAAGCAAATAAGCCAGGAGAAGAACATCAGTGAAATGTTGCACTTGTTTTTGTTCAATTACTACTGTACTAGTACAAACAAACAAAAAACAATTGAACGTACGAAAGATATAGTCTAGCCATTTCTGAAACTTTGTCAACAAGGGCTATGTTATAATACTGTGTACACACTACACTCTCAGGAAGGATATGGAAGAGAATAAGAACCACCAAAATATAAATGTAATGGAAGTGGGGTGGACCCTATTTGGCATTAAACTATTTGAGCATCACATCATTCATGGATCTGCTTCTGGCAAAGGGGATGGATGAAAGCAGTAAGCCAATAGGAAAACCATGCAGGCCTTTATGGCAAAAGCAGCACAAAAATAACTCCCACCACAAAAAAAGGCCACCAGCCACATGGACACTCACAAATCACAAGCAACAAGCAGGAGGCCTGGGAAACACCATGAACTGACAAAATGCCTATAAAAGCCAGGCAAAGGATGCATGCTAAAGCACACTGCTCTGGCTTTTTAATGCAATAAAATGCTAAAACGAAAATACACAGGCCAAAAAACAAGGTCTGCAGGGTGCATGCATTGCACACCAACACACACCAGACACACACAACAAAGGCATTTCTTTAAGACACCCAACAACAGAAACCCCACCCCAAAAAAATACATTTCCCAACTCATTCCAATGATTGATGTATTATATACAACAACCGCGTAGTAATATTGATGGACTACATTATAACAATGATGGAGTACATTGGTGGAAGATTCCTACACAATACCCAAATAGGTCAACATACTAGCTAAGACATTCTTAATAGGCCTCTTTTCAGACGCCCCCTAGACAGTGCATCAGCCCTTGACACGGCCCCTTGTGAGACATGCTTGTGATTGGTCCCGACTTGCCGAGCCTCCTAAACTAGCATTCAGCGGCGGCACCGCGAGTTACTAAAGACCCATCCGGGGAGTGCCTCGCCCTGATGGCAGAGTAAACGCCAACAATGATCAGGTAGGAGAGTGTGCGGGAGCTTCTCCACCCGTCTTGCCCTCAGTTTCCCCCAACCGGCACAACTGCTTAGGAGCCTCACTGCCGTACAGAGCCCCTTTTTGACATATCACGAGAGATTGCCTGACATGGATACATGCGGATCACACCGTTTGTATTATTACGAGACTCTAATAGTCTGCCTTAATATAGCGGGCCCCCACTCGGAATGGTGATACTTGCGCATTTAAAATAGTAAATAAACAACACTGCTGTAATGGTGTTTTTTGCTTTATCCCAGCGAACCTTCACTAGTAACGGGGATACTTGCACATTAAGTATACAAAGCTGTAATGGTGGTTTTGCCTATCACGATTTGGTTCAACAGATCGCCTGATTAACAACGGCAGATTTGAATTTTGACGAACATGGCTACATTTATAATAAGCCTTTTTGTAACGCCACAAAACCTTAACAGTTTGTTTTAAAATAGCGGACCCTCACCCATACTTAAATAGAAACCGAGTTTTACCTGTTATAATTGTATCTCCCTCCAGCCCCCCATAGCATTATGAGCCCCAATGACTGAAACAGTCCATTCTCCAGCCCTCATTATGCTTATTTTTGACTCTTTAGAATGGTGCCAGGTGCGCACTGAATAAAGAAATCGTTATCGACTTGCTCCATAAATCGTGACATGAGTAAAATTGTATGCTCCACCACAGGAGCATTGCCCAAGTAAGTCTCCCGAGTTTTTTCCTACATTTACGGGTACACAGCCCATGTGCCATTGAATTCCATTGAGATTTGTCCTTCATTTTTTCTTTAGAACTTTGAGGAGCCCACATTGGCCCACGCAGTGACGGTTCAGACGCCGACCGTTGCATTAATGTAGGTATTCCTCTACTAATAGCCCATACTATGAATACAGTCCACCACAAGCATCTAATGCTAGACTTTATGTTTTAGGTGCTCCCATTTCTTATCTGTCCTGATGAAGACCCCAACATGAGGCAAGAATAACCCTTAAACACATACAGGGATCGAAACGTAGACTACACCAACCCAGCACACCATAGGACTCAACGAAATGGATTTGTCTAGCCTATGTGTGATGTGACTAGGAAACATGTGTACTAGCTTTAGTGTAAAGGCCTACTGATTTTAATGTGATGCTATCAATGTCACACCACCTTTACCCAGTCCCTCACAAACCCAATCACATTCCCTCCTTCCCTCACTGAGAGCACCATTGATGTAATGATCTGAAAATTACGTTTATAAACCTTGAAGATCAAAAGTTATTTCTGTGATGTAGTAATTACAACTTACACGATTGCAAGAATAAATGCAATCAGCCTTTGAATATTACAAGCTTTATTGTTCACTTTGTTTATCAATGAATAATGATACATGTATGTGGTGAACGTCTGTATGGAGTAATACAGAATATCTGCTGAATAATTGTGCAAATTCGGACCACTCTCCTTGCACTTACTTATTAACCCAGGTCCATGAGTTTTTAGGGTGCACCCCGTTAAAACTCAATAATAATAATAGGCTTCAAAATGGCCACCAGCCACATGGCCAGGCCCACCCAACTACAAGAAACAGAAGACAGACAATGCACTGCAGGCCTATTGCAAAAAGCACACTGCCAGCCTTCAAAATGGCCACCAGCCTCATGGCCAGGCCTACCCACAACAAGAAGTCTAGGCCACAAAGTAATAGCATGCAGGCCTAAATGGCAAAAGCAGGACACTAATAACTCCCACCACAAAAAAAGGCCACCAGTCACATGGACCCTCACAAATCACAAGCAACAAGCAGGAGGCCTGGGAAACACCATGAACTAACAAAAGGCCTATAAAAGCCAGGCAAAGGATGCATGCTAAAGCACACTGCTCTGCCTTTTTAATGCAATAAAATGCAAAACCAAAAATACACAGGCCAAAAAAAAGGTCTGCAGGGTGCATGCATTGCACACCAACACCCACCAGACACACACAACAAAGGCATTTCTTTAAGACACCCAACAACAGAAGCCCCATCCCAAAAACACATTTCCCAACTCAATCCAATGCCATCCATGCCCTAAATGATGTCTAAATTCAACAGACCACACAGAAACACTTGTTTAATGCACCTGTGGCTACCTGCTCTGAGCCTACTGGATGAAAGCAGGCCTGTTGGCAGACAAGGCCAGACAAGCTTGCAGGCCTAGGCTTCAAAATGGCCACCAGCTACATGGCCAGGCCCACCCAACTACAAGAAACATAAGACAGACAATGCTCTGCAGTCCTATTGCAAAAAGTACACTGCTAGCCTTCGAAATGGCCGCCAGCCTCATGGCCAGGCCGACCCACAACAAGAAGCCTAGGCCACAAAGGAATAGCATGCAGTCCTTTATGGGAAAAGCAGGACACTAATAACTCCCACCACAAAAAAGGCCACTAGTCACATAGACACTCACAAATCACAAGCAACAAGCAGGAGGCCTGGAAAACACCACGAACTGATGAAAGGCCTATAAAAGCCAGGCATAGGATGCATGCTAAAGCACAACGCTCTGCCTTTTTAATGCAATAAAATGCAAAAACGAAAATACACAGGCCAAAAAAAGGTCTGCAGGGTGCATGCATTTCACACCAACACACACCAGGCACACACAACAAAGGCATTTCTTTAAGACACCTAAAAACAGAAACCCCACCCCAAAACAACACATTTCCCAACTCAATCCAATGCCATCCATGCCCTAAATGATGTCTAAATTCAACAGACCACACAGAAACACTTGTTTAATGCACCTGTGGCTACCTGCTCTGAGCCTACTGGATGAAAGCAGGCCTGTTGGCAGACAAGACCAGACAAGCTTGCAGGCCTACGCTTCAAAATGGCCACCAGCCACATGGCCAGGCCCACCCAACTACATGAAACAGAAGACAGACAATGCAATGCAGGCCAATTGCAAAAAGCACACTGCCAGACTTCAAAATGGCCGCCAGCCTCATGGCCAGGCCTACCTACAACAAGAAGCCTAAGCCACAAAGGAATAGCATGCAGGCCTATATGGCAAAAGCAGGACACTAATAACTCCCACCACAAAAAAAAGCCACCAGCTACTTGGACACTCACAAATCACAAGCAACAAGCAGGAGACCTGGGAAACACCATGAACTGAAAAAAGGCCTATAAAAGCCAGGCACAGAAAGCCTGCTAAAGTAAACTGCTCTGCCTTTTTAATGCAATAAAATGCAAAAACGAAAATACACAGGCCAAAAAAAGGTCTGCAAGGTGCATGCATTGCACACCAACACAAACGAGACACACACCACAAAGGCATTTCTTTAAGACACCCAACAACAGAACCCCCCGCCCCAAAACACATTTCCCAACTCAATCCAATTCCATCCATGCCCTAAATGATGCTTGAAAATGAAATACATTCAAAACATACCAAAGGAAAAGTTGCCTCATCATGCACCCACCCATGACTAGCTCTGGGCCTACTGACTACTACTACCCACATCAATTTTAAAAAAAGGAATGATAAGTACCAAAATTAAATTGTAGTTGCAACAACTGCAATGCCCCCAATCACACAGACACAACACCAACTTACTTGTAAAATATCAAATTCAAAAACCCTCAAATCCAATTATAATGATGCAGCAGACAAAAAGAGTGATCTTTCCAGCTCAAAATCCAAAGGCAGAATGAGCAGGAGATGGACAAAGCACTGGAAGGAGCCTGCTGGACAGAAACAGGAAGTTGGAGATTCTGTAGCACTTCCTCCCTCTCCCCCCGTTTTAAAAAAGGACTTCTTGCACAAAAAAAGAACAGCCAAATGTCAATCTGAGGAGTTTTTTTTATCCAAATCATCATTTAGAGAAGGTTTTATGCTGTTAGAGATGATATTCTTCGCCAGATTGAACATTTTTCCTGTTCGAGTTCTCGAGCTTCACCTTACTTCCGCCGGATGTCTATGGCGTTTCCGATATGACGTGTTCATGTTCTCACGCTTCCTGTCCCACCCACCAGCTACGATCGACCAGCCACGCCCTCGCCGCCGTTCCACGCATCCGAAGAGCCACCATGGGAGGAATATTCTTCTCCTACCTGGCAGCCAAGACTTGGAACTCCCACCCCATCCACCTCCGTCTGACCCAAGACCACCTCTCCTTCAGGAAGCAACTCAAGACCTGGCTGTTCGAGCAGTAGCGGACCCCCCTCCCCCAAGCGCCTTGAGACCCTCCGGGTGAGTAGCGCGCTATACAAATTTCTTGATTGATTGATTGATATGACGTTTTTGCGACCTCACGCTCTCGCTTGCAGTGGAGAATGACGTGTTCGAGTTATCATACTCTTGCGGTGCATGATCGTGAGACGAATGACGTGATCGCAGGCACGAACTCTCGTGAGATAGCGCAAACGGCTACCAACATTTCGTGGAGCACGCAACCGGATCGGGAAAACTTGTCGGCGAACGCGGGGATCCCAGTAAGGCGATCGTGCCCACGAGAACATATTTTCAAAGTGCGAGCATTAAAAAAATCTCCGGTATGCTGGGGATCGCGGAAATTTGGGCATTTTCGCGCTCTTTTTCGGAACGGGAAAATGCCAAATTATTGCAATTTCCGCGAGCGGAACGGAATTTGATGCCCACCCCTACTCTAGATGCAATCGTTTGCAAGTCAGGTGTCCTCTCTTTGCTTAACTCTCTCACTCAGTCAGGAAAAACTGAAGCCCTTGGAAACTATTTACATAACATCCTGAATGGGGACGTACCTGTTAAACTATGTAGAGTTACGAGATATGACCAAACTTTCTCCCTGAGAAACGTTTTGACCTAAAGACCCCTGGTCAAGGCTGTATGCACACTTTCTTGTAAGAACTTATTCATGCGTTCAACCAAACCATTGGCAGAAAGTGAGTAAAGTGAAACTTTAAGATTAGTAATGTGAAAGCCCTTACTGAAGTTCTTCATGCGCGCTGATGGAACGTGGATGCCATTGTCTGCAATAATTTCTTTGGGTGCTCCTTCTACATAGAAAACTATTTTTTAAAATGTGATCAACGAGTCAGTGTTAACAGAGGTTAAACCAAAATTAACCCTTTTGGAAAAATGATCAATCAAAACCATCATGTATCTTTTGTTAATAGGCAATAACTGGAATGCACCCACAAAATCAAGTGCTACTTTTTGCTAATCTTCCTCTGGTGGAGGGACCATAGGAAAAGGTGAGTCGTGTAACTTCCAGTGCTTATCAGATACCAAGCAGGTGGTGCAATTATCAATAAACTTAGAAACTTGAGATTCCAAAGCAGGCCACCAGTAAATTTGTTTTACTTATTTTCATGTGCTACTGACCCCTAAATGGCCTTGTGTGCCTCCTTAATAATATCATCTCTGATAGTCACAGGAGGCACTCAAACATCATTATGTCACTATCCCTTCTACATCTGATAGGTCCTCTGAAACCTGTAGAAAGGAGAGACCTCAATATTTTTTTTCTTGAGCCAATATTCTTTACTGAAATTTAAAGCAGACTGTAGTGTAGCACCCTGTTTGGAAGCTTCTAACCACTGTTGATGTGTGATCACCCCTTCATTCCGCAGTTTATCCTCCATAAAAGCAACCACATTCTCTTTATCTGGAAGTGTATTGGATTCTTCTTCTCTGATGGGTAACCTGGAGAGACAGTCCTCTTTTAAGTTTTTCTCACCAGGTGTGTACTTCACCAAACAGTATAATTCAAGGAGCTTTGTTAACAATCTGACCAATCGTAATGATGCTTTCCCTGAACCATTGCCAATCAACAGGTGGAGCAATGGTTTGTGGTATGTGAATGAATCAAAATGGAAACCTCAAATGAAAGTCTCGAACCTTTCCAACACCCAACAGCAATGCCTCTTGCTTAATAGTGCTGTAATTGGCTTCTGAACCACTGAGAGAGTGGGAGGCAAAGGCAATGGTGTTTTATTTGCCCTGACATAACTGGGAAAACAGACCCAATCCCTCTTGACTGACTTCAACTGTATGATACAGTTTCTCTCTTCTACAAATTGAGTTAAAGTGAGAGCAAAAATAATGAGATTTTTCACTTTCTGAAAAGCTTCTTGCACATCATCAAGTCAGATATACTTCACTCCTTTCTTAAGCTAATTCCTCAAGGGCTGCACAATAAAATCATAACCTTTCACAAACCTTGAATAGTCTTTGCTTAGCCCGAGAAAGTAGCGAAGTGTATCTTTGAGTCTAGGTGGATGTACATCTTCAATAGCTTAAATTTGGGAGAAATACCATTGGGAGTGAAAGAATGTCCTAAGTAGTCAATGTTTTCTTCTAAACATTTGCATTTATCTGTGCAAAAGATGTATCAAACTCTTTGAATTTAGTGAAAAATGTTTGAAGAGTTTGATTAAGTTCAGGTAATGCTTTTGCAAAAATCAGCACATCATCTTGAAATGCTTGTATCCACTCACACCCTCTAATATGTTAACCATGAGGCACTGAAAAACATTAGCTGCTGAAGGCAATCCAAAAGGGAGTCTACAAAATGTAATCGCCCCAAAAGGAGTTACAAAGGTGGTTAACTCATGGGACCTTTCATCTAGTTGTTGCATATTGATTTAGATTCTGTATGCTTTTTCCCGATTCATGCCCTTATATAGGTATAATTCACATTGCCCTTATATAGGCATAGAAATCCAGTCCTTATTTAGACATAGCCCATGCTACCCAAATACAGGCATGGCTACTTGCATCCGTTCATCTACGTCACAACGATTTCTTGGAAAACCAGACTCTTAAGCAGAAGGGACTTCGCCTTTCCTGGATATTGCCTAAAACACATACCAGCAGGCACATATGAAAGGTTGGGTAAAGAATACATCAAGACATCCTGGGATTTACCATACACACGCAGATGTTGGAGTGGGGGACGTGAAGTGTTTCTTAGCGGTACAAAACTATGAAAACACACTAAGCGGGTCTCTCCTTTGTCAGGGTATTAATTTACATGGGGCCTGCGATGGTTCCTCTAACAATTTATCCTGTCACCTGCAAGGTTCACCAGCTGCAGTGATTGATCCAATATTTGGACAACTTTCAAATGGGAGTTACCTCATGTTGAACGATCACGGCTGCTGTGGCATGTTGCCAGGCATACCATATTTAGTAACTGTGTCAGCCAGGGTCCCTTGCTGTATGCAAGTACTGTTTCCTAAAACCAAGACAGCCAGGGAGTAGCCGTTATGGCCTTCACTGAACATCTCTTCTATACAAATCGATACTCTAAGCAGAATGAAAGCCATTCTTTTGCAAAAAACTGTGCCACTGATCTCGGTCAAAGAGACCTATGATCTGCAAGTCGCAAGGACTTCTGCCGAGATACATGCCCTTTTAACTACAAACTGCCCTATACATTTCTTTGAAATGTTAAGTCGTATCTTAAACATGTCTGATTCGAGCGGTATTGTACATCTATTTAAGAACGTAAGTTCTGGATTGTTAGCACCTTTTCAAGCAGTCCTCGGAATATTTCCAAACTTTGTGTCTGTGTTTGGCGGACTGCCCCTCCTTTTGGGACTCATTGCAAGGATACTATTTTTGGTCCTTCTGCTACGATACGGCAAGCCAAATCACCAGCGTCACTCCAAGCACCCTAGAGAAAGATCTATTGGAGATGAAGTGTCGTGAGCGCATCGTTCAAATTTTGGGATTCACTCATCTACGAGAATTAAATACCACATGGTTTCTGTCATTCAGACCAATCTGGCAAATTGCATCTTACCTGTTCTACGCTGCCTGCTATGCGGATAGAATGCCTGCTAGACAGCTGTCTAACACTCCCATCAGTCATGCCAACGGATGTTGATACTTTGCTTGAACCGGTAACGCCCATGCTCTGTGTTGTCCCCAGCGGCTACCAATTCTGATGACGGCATTCATTAAGATCTCACAGACCCAAATTGCTGATGCTGAGGTAGAAGAGGAAACTACAGGCACACAGGTAACATCCGATTCGAACATTGCTGATGCGACCGATGCTGAAGGCGTTGCTTCACATCTTTGTGCGGTTAATCTTCTAAACGAGGTAATCCAACTGTCACCTACAATGATAGACAATTTTTTTAAGAAGATTTCATGTTTTCTCCAAGCGCTAACACTGACTTTTGAATTTTGCACACAGTGTTCTGAGAGACTTTAAATTTGACCTTCATTTTTGTAAACAAATAACTTTTTCCTATAATTAATTTTTTTTTCTCCAAATTTGTATTTTTTTCTTTTTTGGCACAAGTAATCTGCTTATAGTAGAACTATTCATAGAGAACAAGAATTCTTTGAATACTTACTGAGACAATATATGACCTTGTCCATATAGAAACAGTTTCTTTAATCTGACATGAAATGGTTTCGGCCTTTTTTCTCCTGTATTTACGAGCCATTTCATGAATGTATATTTTCGTGCTTCATTTCATTTAGCATTGTATTAGTAAATGTATGCTCGGAATGAAACATTGCTTTAATGTGTACAGCACCAATGCATTTTTATGCTTACAAACAGTTCTAATGCATTTTTTATGTAGTTGGAAGGGGTCTTGAGCACTTCGTGTGTAGATTTGTTTTAGAAATGTTAAACATGTTTAGTAATGTTGTACATATGAAAGTGGAGTGGGTGTTGTGTAACGATTTAGATTCAGTATGCATTTCCCCGATTCATGCCCTTATATAGGTATAATTTCCATTGCCCTTATATTGGCATAGAAATCCAGTCCTTATTTAGCGCGTGCTACTGAAATACAGGCATGGCTACTTCCATACGTTCATCTACGTCACAACGATTTCTTGGAAAACCAGACTCTTAAGCAGAAGGGACTTCCCCTTGCCTGGATATTGATTTCTCCAAGAACTCATTTACTATGTATGAGCATCTATTCCTTAGGGGTTCATTCATGACGTTCATATGCCCGACTCTTACGTCAATACTGGTATTCCTAAACACCTTCAAGGTATAAATATACCTTCACTTGCTATAGCAAAGCACGGTGTGGTTTGGTGCAGTTCGACTACCTACTTGCACGACGCAGCTAGCTACAGCAAGTGTTGAAGGAAGCCAACTCTCCAGCTGATGAAGAAATTGTCATACTCCTGCCGCAAACCCAGCTCCAGTGTTTCTGACTCCCCTTGTGGGGTGTTGGGAGATCGAGTCCAAGAAAAAAGACACCAACCTTTCTCATTCTAAGGTATGGAGCTGATTAGAACCCTTTGGCAATTCGTGATAGAACTAAACTATAACTAAAGACAGCACCTACTTCTTCCCTCGTAATAGACCTAGGTTAGGTACACTAGGGTAGGCGTATTTTAGAATCACCATTTGAGTATTTTAGCCTGTGTTATTTATATATGTATTTTTTATATGTCATAGCATCAGACAATACTATAACAGTATTATTTTATATTACTGTTCACGCTGTTCGCATTATACTTTCCATTCTGTCTAACGATTGTAGCAGTACATATCTCTTGCATGAGAAATAAGACTGTTCAATAAATCCTTTTATTGAAACGCCCATCTCACTATTTCTGTGCAACTCTGTAGAAATGAAGCTAGAACGATTGACTGAGTGAAATAGTTATCTATTGTTTCCACGACTCTGAAGATATTGTTCCGGTTCTAGGGCAAACAAAGTTGTCATGTTTATGTGGTTGTCACCAACTAATCCCTTCTTGTTTATTTGAGAAAGTTTCTAGTGACCTCTGAGTTAGCTGGCACACACACAATTAAGTTTAATATGCTCGATAGAGACATACTGACCTCAGTCCTATATCAAATCTATAGTGTATATTATTCCAATGTGCAGAGCCTATCGGGAATATAGGAACTACACTACATAGTGTGATCTGGTGGTAAGCTGATTTGAGATCCAAAGGTGGGAAAAAGTTTGGGTTTCCAATGTTGGCAAGTAAGTCTCGGACCTTGGGCAGAGGATGGCAGTCAACCATGATGTTCCTGTTGAGACTGGGCAGATCAGTGCACAAGCAAATCTCACTGTCATTTTTGCGCACAGTTACAAAGGTACTTACCCATTCAGAGGAGTCAGTGGGTTTGATAATGCCATCTCCAACTAACTTCTCTAATAGCTTTCTCAATAAAGCTCTAACACTTAAGGAGACAGGTCTATCTCTGTGTGTAACATGTATAGCATGCCTCTTCAACTTAATTGTGTGCACATATTTCAGAACGAGCCCAATCTTACTAAAAGAAGAAAAAAATCAAGAAAACTTTTTAAAAAATTCTTCAATTGGAATAAAATCATAATTAGTGAGTAAAGAATAAATCTCTACACTTACTGGTTGATCAGTACCAGGCACAAGCATAAGACCACATTTTGCAAGGTCCTGCAAGCCAACTATTTTTCTACGCTTGACTCCAACATATATTTTAGTTGACATTGACCTACAAGACAGGACACCGTTTCTATGAAGAATCCAACCATAACACTATCCTGATCATCATAAGCTTTAGGATTTATGTTTGTTGTCCTCAGGATAACATTAGATCCCCACTGTTGGAAAAATAAAGTATCAGATATGATAGTAATAGATGCACTTGAGTCACACATCATGCTAAGAGTTATTTTGGAACCTGACATAAAGGTTACTAAAATTTGTTAGTATACAAGGCGTCAATCAACAGATTCAGGACCATATTTGATAGATCCACAAGACAGCTCTCTTCATTTAACACTGTGCACTTCAACTTGGTGTTTATCATATCTGAAAACACTGTGAAAGTGATCTAATTTCTTGCACAATTGCATTGTCTACTTACTGCTGTAAATTGCATATAATTGCTTAAATGAGACTTAGACCTGCATCTGAAACAAAAAGTGTTAGTATTATGTTGAACATTATTAATGACTTTGCCCTTAATTTAGATAGCATCAACATGCTCAGAATGCCCCACAGCATTAACAACTGGAGAAGATCTCTGAGTGGATTTCTGAGCCATCATGGGACTGGAGATAATTGAATGTTCAATGGTTTTGGCCAGATCAACAACCTCTGACAATGAAGTGTCTCTGCAACTGAGTAGTCTTTCTTTTTTCTTTTTTGAAAAGCAGCTATGCACAAACGGGTCTCAAATGTATATGTCAATGGACACTCCAAGACTGCATGTAGCAGCTAATGCCCTTAATGCTGTTTCCTCAGTTGTTTGCGTCTTCTTGAAAAAATTAAATATTGCCAATAAAACACTAGGTTGTTCTGAGAATTTGACTCTAAGTCTTGTAATTGCTTCTGAGTACTCATTAGAATCTCCGGACCGTCCAGATGTGGGAGCAGCTGGAGGCAAATTATCAAAAACTTGCTGCCCTTCATTTCTCAAATGACCAAACAAAATAGCAGCCTTTCTTTTAGGTTCAAAGTCATCTGCTCCAACTGTGATTAAATACTTCTCAAAAGATCTTAACCAAGCATTCCACTTAATCAAAGGTTTGCCAGGAAGTGGAGGTCTGAGATAAATTGTTAGGAGTAATTGAAAACAATTGTTTAGGATGATGTCATGCACTGAAGAGTTGATACAGGTAATGACACAGTTCTGAAAAGGGAATAAGTATTTCCAAGTTCACTTGAGCCAATTTAAACAAAAAGCTCTCAAGCTTTATAGAAACGATTCTGTAAACTTGAAATATTCAAAGCAATCTAGCATTGGCATTGAAATATGAACATATTAGCACAACATTGATAATTAAAGCAAAATCATTGCTGTAAACTTGAAATATCTAAGGCAATGTAGCACTAGCATTGAAGTATGAGTGTATTGGCACAAAGTCGATAATTAAAGCAGAAACAGAACAAAAATGCAAAGTTTGTGCCAGGAGGACATATGTGCTTAGGACTGCTAAGTATTTACTTGTAGGACAGGCATGTAAACTGAAGAAATGATATCAAGCGCATACATGAGTGTGCTGGCTTGGTGGCTCACCCATGTTGAGGAAGAAGCGGAGCACATGGAGCTGAAAAGAGGAAGCGGGTGGAGATGCACTCAAAATAGCCCAAAAGTAGCCTTGGGCTGTTTGGGCTCCAGGAAGTTCAGGAGAAGCACCTACCAGGTAATGGCTTAGATGAGTGAAATGATACTGATGATAGCGTAGGTTATCCGTAGTATGCTGTAGGCTCCAAATTCTCAAGTCTTTCATTTCTTGAGAAATCATTGCCAAATGTTACTTAGAGACTTTGGGAGCCAAGCGGAGATAAATACAGCATGTATTTCATCAAGTACAAGGTAATAAAATAGGGAGCCCACACACAGCCTGTCCTCATGCATCAGATGCTTAATGAAGACTAAGTGACCGATGCGGGACAGCAGCGTGGGCCATAGAGCAGCAAATTAAAAGGAACCATAGCAACTGGAATGCATTTACTTTTGACAAGTGAGCTCATTCCACAAAGCAGGCGCTTGCTCGCTCATAGCATGTTCATAAAGGTACTGCGCATGCCATACATTACTCTAATGTCTTCTGGCACAACAGGCACTCTACATGATTTGGTATGTTGCTCACCAACAAGAATCTCGATTCTGTTGGATACTAAGGGAACACCCCAAAGTGGGGTATCTAATGCCCCCATGACCAGACTATGATGACTGTTAATTATTTGTAGTAGAGTATAGGCCTTTTTACCTGATCCCAGGAGACTATCTATTGACTCTCCCTGGCAAATCAATGTAGTATGTTCTTACTGGGTTGCATGCTTTACAGTGATGTGTTGTGCATGAGAGTGCTTGGGTACCTGTGAGGTGGGGTACCCCTAGGCTATTGACCCCAAAATGTATGCATATGTGGCCCATCTGGTTTAATAGTAGTCATTGCTGCTTGATCTCTTCTGTTTTCTGCTCTCCTTGTCTCCCTCCGTGTGGGCTGGCTCTTTGTGTCATGTCCTGGCAAAATATATTGATTAAATTCCTGCAGTCGAGTGCGTCCTTCTTTCTCCATGGTCATCAGAGAAATGGATTACCATATATGTATATATATATATTCACTGAAAAAACCATAGGTTATAGACCATATATAGTTAGGGATTAGCATTTACAAAACCTTATTTTACTCGCATAAAACCATTGAAATTCGCATATATAGTTAGTTGCGCTAACTATATATCGCGCACCCGCAATCCACTGCTGATGATGTCACATATTACATCATTCATGACATGGTCAGTGACATCACTGATGACATCATCCAGTGGCTGTCTGTTTCTGTAAAGTTAAAATATGTCTTACATATTGAAGAATGAGTGGATGTATAAGTGTCTGGATGAAGGCTTTAGTAGGTGCATGACTGACTGTATGAGAGAGTGATGAAATGTGTCTCACTGAGTGCATGGGTTAGTGACTAAACTATCTTAATTTGTGCATCATTATATCTGTTGTTCTATGAACTACTGCATGTGTTGATCAGTAGCTATATGAGTAACTGTATGGGTTATTGATTGGTTGCCCAAGTATTTGTATGGGAGAGTGAGTGTGTGTGTGTGGGTGGCTGGGAGGTGTGTGACTCTGTGCATAGATGTGTGAACAGTTAATTCACTAGATGTATGGGTTCAAAACTGCATGTGGAAACAGCTGTATGGGTGGTTGACTGTGTGCATGAGTGTATTGGTGAGTGATTGGTTTCTCAGTGCTACATGTCAAAGTAAGAACATATGTAAAACACAGTACATGTGAGAGTTGTCATATATAAATAACTGTGCATAAGAGCCAGTGAATGTGTGAGTGGCTGTATGGATCATTGTGAACTTGTATCAGGGATTGTATAAGGGAGTAAATATGTGTTAGTATATGTTTGAATAAGTAAGATGTGTATAACTGTATAGTTGAGGAAATGGAGGTGTGATTGATTCTTTGCATGACTGACTAGGTGTGTGAGTAACTCCATGGATGAGTGACAGTCTGTGAGTGTCTGTTTACACTGAGTGTATCTAAGGTTATATCAGAGTCTGAAGAGGTTCATCGTATAATCACATGAATGATGTCATCAGTGATGTGATCAGTAATGTCAAATGAGATGTCATCAGTGATGTCATTTAAGATGTCATCATTGATGTCATCAGTGATGTCATTTGAGATGTCATCAGTGATGTCATCAGTGATGTCATTTGAGATGTCATCAGTGATGTCATCAGTGATGTCACTGACCATGTCATGAATGATGTAATATGTGACATCATCAGCAGTGGATTGCGGGTGCGCAATATATAGTTAGCGAAACTAACTATATATGCGAATTTCAATGGTTTTATGCGAGTAAAATAAGGTTTTGTAAATGCTATTCCCTAACTATATATGGTCTATAACCTATGGTTTTTTCAGTGAATTTTCAAGGTTTTGTAAATGCTAATTCCTAACTATATATGGTCTATAACCTATGGTTTTTTCAGTGAATTTCAATGGTTTTTTAATAGCAAATATCTATAGCTGTAACATATGTTCTTATTCTAATTCATAAATATATTTTATATATATTTGTATTATATGTTTAAAATTCAATTTATATTATAGTTTAAATTATTTTTTCTTGTTTCGCTGCCGATCCGCGAAACGGTAAACGTTCCGTTAGTGCAAATACCGCGTTAGAAAGGCACATCGCGATGCGTCCCGTAAACGCAACATATCGCGTTACTACGTAATGTCCCTTAAGACGTTCTGCATTAGCGCACCCGGAAGCGTTCTGGAACGCGAACCAAGGCGCGAAACGTAAAGGCTCGGAATCGATCCGAGGCGCAGTGCGGAACGCGGAACGTAAGCATAACAGGTCATGTGACTTGTTTATAAAACTTTTCATTGGTTCATTTTACTTTTAGTTTCCTAATGATGGAACGCTTGAGCATATGACGTAAAATAAACACTTTTCATTGGTTTAGAACATTTTCTTTTCTCAAATGATGAAAGTCCCACCTTCTTTCCTCACTCCGGCTTTCATTTTTATGAGAGAAAGACCTGTTTTTGTTTGCTAAGACATGGCATTTGTATTAGCTGCAGCTGGTGGATCTCCACCACCTCCACCACCACCAAAGAAGAAAGGACCGACTAGCCAGGTCATCTTCGACCAGGAAGAAGAAGAAGAGGAAGACGAGGAACAGGAGCAAGGGACAAGTGGCTTTCTGAAAGAAATGCCAAGAACGTCCCGTGTGAAAGTGAATTTTATCTGGCAATTTTTTTCTTTTCCTTCTCATGAAAAGAAAGTTAATGCTAGGTTCGTTACCTGCCTCATCTGCAAAAAAACACTCTCGAGAGGGACCGAAAAAAAATATAGTTATGGTAATCATACCATGCATCGGCACATGGAGACTTGGCACCCTCTTAATTATTCCAAAGCGCAACTTCGAGATTTGGTGGAAAACCCCCGACCGGCAAAAACATCCACCAATGACTTTACAATAAGTGAGTCAGAGGCAAGGGAAACGATTCCAAATCTGCAAAAGAACTTTGTGCACATGAGATTGACTTGTTTACAGTGTGGAAAATTAATTTCATGCGGAGAAATGAGTATTACTTTAATAAATAGATCATTTGAAAATCATCAATGTCCAAAACGTCCTAGAAAGTGATTTTTTTTTTCTTGTTGCTCCTGTTGAGCCCTTTGAAGTGAATCATTTTTGTTTCCCCTTCCTCAAAAAAAACACACAAAAAAATAAAACATCAAAAAGAATAAAAAAAAGTTCTTTTCAGAACTACCTTCCCTTTTTAAAAAAAATGCTAGAATGTTTAGCACTCTAGCATCCTCTATTTCTTTTGATTCCCTTCCCGGTTAGCGTTCGGGTACGCGAACCGGGAGCGAACTAAAAAAAATATTTTTTTAAAAAAGACGAATAAATAAACAGAGAGTAATGTGAAAAGAAAGACAAATAGAGGGAGTAACACACAATAACTGTTGAAAGAGGGACTGATAGAAGAAGTGAAAAGAGTAGTATAAGTAAGTAACAGAAAAAGAAATGAAGGAAGTAGCAAAGACAGGAAACTAAGGGTTAAAGAAAAGAAGCAGTGGAACTAATAAAAGTTAAATCTGATAAACATGTAACGTAAAGAGTACTAAACACTTACCTTATAATTGTCATTACCGTAGTGTATTATCAATTTCATACTTTTAATCTGTGTAAGAAAGAACAAAAAAATTTAAATTAATACAAGATGGTAAAAACAGAGTGAGCATAAGACAAAATGAATGTTAAATGTTAAATGTGGTATACTAGTAAAGCGTCCAGCTGACCCAGCAAAGAGGCGTCCCGGCGGTGTATACCGCTGGGGAACCCATCCTGGCTTTCCCTGTGAGATGGTCCCTCCTGAGCATCCCCAAGGTGAAGCCAGGCATCCCCGGCGCTGATGGGGCCGTTAGTAGAGATTAAGCAAGCTATTACCCAGAGTTGCTGAGTGGGACCCATGGTTGGAGTAGGCACCGAAGCGAGAATTATCGAGACCGCTGACCATGGCCCAAGACCCTGCCACGTCAGGAATCGAACCCTGGTCCCGGGCTGACCTCTGCTTCCGGGTCTGCCACCTCTAACCAGTGAGCCACACCAATCCATATATATATTAGAAATCACAATTCAAAGTAGAAAATTAATTAAACATATTTAATGGTTTATTTTTGCTGTTATCAGAAAATATCAAATTTCACTGAAAACAGTGAGTTGAAGGTATTCATCATATAACAGCGGGGAAAAAAAACCACAATCAAAATGATTGTGTTTAAAAAACCCAAATAATATAACTAAGCAGAAACAAGAACTCCTCCAAAGTAACTTACTTTCTATGACGTCAAAGGATATCCTATGAACAGCTTATACTCTGTTGTGCTGTTACTATTTTCTGCCCGCCACTTTCTGAAAGATAAACTCAATTGTTTTAAGAAAACTGAGACATACAAAGCAATTTGAAACAGCACACTAAGTTACAGTAACACCTAGAATCATTATAGTCCAATTACCTACCCTAAATTCTGACTTAAAAAAACAAGTCAAAAGGCAACATTGCTTCATAGTCAATTAGTAATGTTTGCTGAAAGACTAGCCATTTTATAAATTTTAAATAAGCTGTGTAATATCCAGATGTTGTCAAAGGACCAGTATATTATATAATAGCTGCAGTTGCAAATGTTCTTCCTGAAATCGATGACTATGTAGCCAAAACATTTTTAATTAGACTGGACAACTTATTTTCTTCCAGTTTATGTAGTTGAAATTGTAAAATGACATTTCGTCCATACGTTTCCATAAATAATGTGGACAGCATTGCAGACTTACATTTCCTCTACTCCTTATTTTGATCGGCTACTTGACTTTGCTTATAAAAACAAACAGTTTTCGCTCTGTACTACAATTATCCACAAGGCCATATAGAGTAGGAGCCATTAGAACATCTTGAAATTCCTCTGAACAAATCCCAAGCTTTTTTTCCTAAAATTTTGGTTGTAAGAACACCAGGTAAGAATTTTGAAGGTGGAAAGGCAATCTTTTTTGGAAAGTTAAAACAGAATCATTGCAGAATGACCAGCCGTTTCCAGATTTCAAATAGGCTGTATAATGTCCTGAATTAGTTGAAGGACCGTTATGAAATATAATTGCAGTAGTTTTAAAAGTCCTTCCTGATATTGACAACTGCGAAGCCACAAAATTATTAATTAAAGTTGCCAATTTAGTTCCATCAGGCCTACATCGTTGGAACATTAAAATGACATACTGGCCATAACTTCGTAAAATTAACGTGGACAGCATTCCAGACTTACATTGGCTGCACTCCATATTTTGATCGGCTGCCTTTACTAGCTTATTGAAGGATACTGATTTACTGTCAGGCAAAGTTAAATATATAAATCTTTCTGAGTCTACACTATTAGTACTTGATAGCCTACAGTTCTCGCAGTCATGTTGAAAGGCCAAATAGATAATCTACATCTACACCTTCATCTTGCAATACATCAAGCATATACATTAAAAACTCCTGACAATCCTGCTGAATATTTTCAGAGAATTCTGTTTGACCTGAACATTCGTCTAACAGAAAACGAATTTCAGACACACTTTCTACTCTCGTTTTATCAGCACTACATTTCTCTAACACAGAATTCAACAAACAGCATAAACTTTGTTCCGAATTGATCACAATCTGTTCTTTGAAAGTCTCTAGTGAAAAGAGAACATTAACAACTACATTAGCATAGCAGTTGACACCAGAACTATTTTCAAATTTAAAACCAACAACATTTTCAACAGAATTCATTTTATTCCTGCTTCCACTTTTAGGTTCATCGACTTTTGGTATTTTTGCATCAACCTCCCTACTATTACTGATATTTTTTCGTTTCCGGCCTACCACACGTTTCTCAAACAAAGGATATTGAGGCAAATGTGGCGCATACTCTCTTCTTAACCTATTGTATTCCTTAACACAATCTAGATCCGCACAAATGTTTGGGACATCACAGTCAATCAAGTACAATCCCGATAAAGTTCTGACCCGTGACAATGCTACATAAGCCATACCCTCCTTGAACACAGAACTGCCAATATTCACCAAAGCAGTGTCTACACTTAAACCTTGCGATTTATGGATTGTCACTGCATATGCCAAGCAAACAGGAAACTGCTTACGGCGAACATATAAGTCTTTTACAAGCAAAAACCTAGCAGAGCAACGACCAATTAGCTGTACTTCCTCAATGCCATCAAATTTAATTTTTAAAAGTTCAATTCCATCTCTACTTCTGTATCTCTCAAAATCAACAACATTACCCATTGATCCATTTACCAGACCTCTTTCAACATGTAAATTCCTTCTCAAAATGATTCGGCAATTTAAGCATACATTCAAAGTCTTTTCAAAACCCGCAGTTTTAAATATAGTCTTCTCTAATGAATCCAATTTAGATTTCAAATTCTCTGACAAAATAATTGTTGCTCCCATATGCTCTATTTTGTCAATAGCTTCAAGTTTTACAATGTCTTGTTTTTCTAAATTCAACATTTTGTTGTTGAAGATGGAACATTCTGCAAGAGTTGGCATCAAACATATTCCAGATTTCTTCTCAGTAATTTTCTGAAAAATATCCTCTGGCAAAACGTCTTTTTCTGGATATAAATTTGACAGTAAGCGTGCATGTAAAGCTTCTTTACCACGCTCAGTCACTTTCCCGATTCTAACATCTTGCAGAATATTCTTGTAATCTTCGTCCTTCGCCTGACGCATATTTTCACACAGCTCAGCATAACTGAAGTTTAACCATATGTTAACGTTGCCAATGCTCCCTAGGCACTTCTTGGTATCTTCATGTGTAAGCACTTTAAACACTGGTTGTCCTTTCACTGGTGTCAGCTGCAGAAGATCACCAAAAACAATGATGTGTTTGCCACCGAATAACACATCATACTCTGTTTTAAGAACTTCCTGCATTCTCAAATGCACAAAAGCAAGCATGACATTTGAAACCATGCTTACTTCGTCAATGATAAGAAGTTTCATCTTCTTCAGGACTCTAGATACTTCACAACAAGCATCTCCAGATAACTTGTGGTAGTGTAATTTGTTATCATGCTCCACTGGCATCAGTAACCGATGCAAAGTAATCCCTTTAATGTTATGAGCTGCCAGTCCAGTTGGAGCGGTCACAACACAAGACAGCGATGATTCAGTCCTTTTCTGCAGATAACATGAAATTGCTTTAATGAGGAAACTTTTTCCAGTTCCTGCTTCTCCACTCATGTACAGTCGGACAGGCTTCAACTCTTCCTTCTCATGACTTAATCCATGATCAATTTGGCTGGTAACTTCATCATATATTTTCCTCTGCTCAACGTTGAGTTGTCTTTCCAATTCTTCTAAGTTAACTGCATCCTTCTGAGCATGTGCCATGGCTCTTTCCACTTCAATCATGGCAGTGGCAGCTTCATTTTTGATAACTGGTTCTCCTAGTGGATCCTGACTCAATGAAACAGAACTCTGACTGTCCTGCGAACTGTCTCTAGCAATCTCGGCTGCAATTGTTGCTTCCTGCTCAATTTCTGCATTCAACATTTGTAGATATTTGGGAAAAACAGGACATTCTATGGACTCCTTGGCTGCATTGAAGGAGTCTTCGTAACAGAGAAAATCCCCAAGCAGTTCCTCTTCTGCACGCCAAGGCTTGAAAAGTTGCAAAAGAGCTAAATAGAAATCTCTTTTCTTTCGGAAGATTCACAATCCAAATTTCGATGATTTATCAATTGACATTTTTTTTGCTTGACCAGACATCCTTCACTTCCAATTACAGCATACACTCCTTTATCAATATCTTCTTTGATGTTCCTTTTGAAAACGTAATTTTGAAGAACATCATACAGACAAGCATTCTCCAGGTGACTGCTTCGATTTGGATAATATGTATCCAACATGTTGGTCTTCAAAATGTCGGTACTGTTTGGCTCCTTTTCCGCCAAATACTCAATTTCCCGGAAAGGTTTTAGAACTCGATTTCGCGTTGCAGCAAGACCAAGACTTGCCCAAACGATACTCCTGGATTTGGCATAGAGACTTGCTGAAGACAAGCGGTCAGAACATTCGTAAGCGCCGATTTCTCGATGCGACAACATCTTCAAACTGAAACTGTACAACTTCTTGCTGAGGCTCTTTTCATGGGAAATATCCTCCCACATATCCTTCAATTCTGTCTTTTCTTTTTTGGTGATGTAAGATGTCACATAACGAGCCACAGCCATACAGTTGTCAGCCACAAACTGTATATCCATGTTAGCATTCCACATGGACAAAATCACAGGGTTGTAGTCGTTGATGTACTTGGATTCTTCGTTTCTTTTCAAATTGTATGTGTTTTTGGGTGATTTCCTCGTTACATTATGTCACAGTGAAGACATCAAACTGTTTACTCTTCCTTTAGAAATCACCGGTCGTGGAAAGTTGAAACGACATTTGGTGTAGAACTTGTCCTTGTTTCTGAATTTACGACGACAGTACTTTCCACAACGATGGCTTTGGAAACGTAGAACTTGTTCTCTTAGGCTTTTCTTCTCCTTTGCGTTTGGAACAGCACACGTAGAATACTGTTCTATAAAACTCATCACTAAGTCATCCGGATCTGTTCCAAATTTAGGTGCATCCTTGATCCATAGAAGCATATGTATATGAGGAGCACCTCTTGCTTGGTACTCCTTTCTCCAGAAAAAATCCAACACCTCTCCAAGAGGTGGATTCTTTTTATTCATGATGAAAGACATCATAGCTTCAAATCTATGATTGAAGTACCTGCATACATTCACTGGATCTAAAGAGCACAGTTCTCCGGGTGTCTTGAATTCAATATTTTCAATGTTTCCATTTGCCTCTCGTAGAAATTCAAGTAAGTCTTCCCAGCTATACTCGGCACAGCCGAGAGTGAGGAACCATGTTGGAGTTCCTAAGTTCCTCAGCATACATTTTAAATCACCATGACGATGGTACCAGTACTCATTAGTACCACGCTGACACACCATGAGATTAATTAGGTGAGAATCCAAAATACTGTCTTGGACATTGACTTTATCCATAAAGTCCCTTGCCGAGATGTTTCGCATCTGTATACCACTTTTCAAGATGTGGTTCACTGCATATGACAGTCCTGACAGATCGCTTTCAAACAGGAGATGAAACAAATAGGGAATGCATTGTCGAAACCTAGCATCTTCTGCATACAATCGTAAAGTCCGGTATTCTGAAGCAGGAATTTGAACAGGTCGCTCATCATATCGTCCTCCTCGACCTGTGGGAAATAGCTGTGGGAAACACCGAGCTTCCAAACTTTCCTCCCAAACACTAATGGGACTCCCTTTGGCTTGTTTCATTTGAAACAACTCAATAGCATTCCCCATAGCTTCCTTGGAATGCAAAGGATGAACACTATAATGTTCATAAATTTCTTCCTTTTTGGAGGCTTCTACTTTTTCAATTTGACCAGGATACAAATCGCTATCCTCTTCCTCACTTACTTCCTCTTCTGCAACATATACATTCTTATAGTACTTATTATTTTTTTTAAATACAATGTTGCCTTTTTGACTTTCCTAACATCCACTAAATCTTGCCATATTTTCTTACTCTTTGTCGGAACACCATTAACTATGATAACTAGAGGTTCCTCTTCCACTTTCTCTACTCCAATTGTGTTAATGTTTTTGTTCACATCTAGAGGCAAATAAACAACTCTTCCCTTTAATCCTCTCTGTAAATCTGATGGAGGCAACTTCCCTGTCTTTGGCTCCATTCTTACAATAGCTTGAAAGGGATGCACACTTTGAATCAAAATAGATTCATAAGTATTTAAATCCTTCAATTCAGAAGGAATCTCTACCAATTCCAGATTATTATGAACCGCCCTAGCAGGCATCTGGTTTTGATTTAATTTGTTAAAACAATAAGTACACATACGTTGGTCCGCTCCCAAATCAAAACAATTTTCTACCATCAAGTATGTGGCAAAATCCTTCCATTCACTATTGTTTTCCATATCACTTTTTGCATATATATCCACTAACTTAGTCTGATTCTTATAATAAGTCCGTCGACAACACACACAAGTGAAATTAGGCCTCTCACTTGATTTCACCATAAACGTGGAAATTTCCTTGTGAAACATATCTGTACTGAAAATCTGTACACTGTCTTCCACATTACCTTCTTCTAGTGATTCAATATCAACATTGTTCTCTTTACCAGCAAAGTAACAGAACTCAATTTCTTGACAAATATTCTTCACATCTACTTCAGAACCATGCAAAAGAGCACTGCTTAATTGTTTAAGCATAATTGCTGGACTCTTAGCATAATACAACATTCTCACTAATTTCCTCACTTTATTATGATGCACTGCTAGCATCCTGAAATGATGAAATACACTCTGGCATACTCTCCTGGAAAGACAAGCCAGTGAATGACCACGCAAACCTGTCACTTGTCTCACTCTGCAAGGATCTAATTCTTGCAACATCTTTATTTTTTGCTTTACACTTTTCTTATGAAATGTCCGTATAAAATCACAAAGCAAATTGATGGAATCCTGTCGCACACTGCAAATAGAACTACACTTCCAGATGTACACTGGTCCCTTAGGACGTCTCCCTAAAACCTTATCACTTAACGCCTCTTCTGCATCTGCAGACACAAGTATTTCTTTTTCAACCGGTTGACCGTCTTTCACCTCATAAGCTCGACCACTGGTGTCAACTGCATGCACCAAATCATTGTCCTGAAAATAACTCTCCTCATTAAAAAATGCCTCACTATTTGAACTATGCATCCATTCTCCTGAGAAAACATCACAAAAATTAGTTCGATTTACTTCTCTCTTCCATCTACTATTAGATTTGAAAACATAGATTACCTTGTTTAGTTTCCTAATTCTATTAATTACCAAAATAAATAACTTTCGCTTAATTTCGAAAGCCTGATTAATAATTTTCTCTACATTTTTCTTTTTCTTATAAAATGCCGCTTTCTGTTGGCCTTTCTTGATTTGTTTTAGCAAATTGACAATTACCCTGTTGCGAAACATTCGCCTACGAATGTCCCTGAATACATTTTCCCTTCTACTGCCATGCACAGAGTTATCTCCAGCTGTAGCAGAAACTTTTTTGACGGGCCTTTCCTTTCCATTTAAATTGGCTCTCTTTTTCGGCACTAAAACTTGTTCTGTAGTTATACTTTTGTTTCTACAAATGTTTCTAAGAAATGATTTCGTTCGCTTACCCGAAGTTTTCTTGGTGCGTTGAGATGATTTAAATGTAGAGGACTGCTGCAAAAATGTAGTAATCTGCTGTCTTTGACGTTTCGTAGACTTTCGGATTCTATCTTTAGATGGCATTGTCTAATTTCTCAATAATCTGCAGTTGAATCTGTGGTAAAATATAATAAAAAATGCTATTAACCACTAATACCAAACAGTAAATCAACAGTAAGAATTTGATTCAGCAACGCTATAAAGATGATTCATTAATTTTTTTTTAATTTTACTGTGATAGTGATAGTATTACAGGGCTTTCATGCAAATGACTACCCACCCTGCAAAAAAAAGCCCACATGAAACTTTACACACATTAAACTGTGTACTTACCTGCAATAATCCATATGCCAGTGTTTACGTCCCTCCACCCTGCCCCTCACCCTCCCCGCATGCCTGCCCCACCGTAACTCCCTCCACGACCCGCGGCTGCTGTTTTGCAACATGGTGCTTCTTGTAAATCTCTCCTGCATTACAAAAGTGACGCACCAACAGCACAAAAGAGGTGGGAAAGTAATTTACAGAAAAACAACTGGAGACACTTTCACCAATTAAACATTAGCTCATACTACATACCAATCCCTACCATTTTCACAAATATTGTTGGAATACCATTTAGCCATTTAGCATGTAGAACTCTCTAAAATCCCTGAGGTAAATTACTTCACAAAACATATCGGAAGTGTTGGAAATGACAACCAATTAAAAGATTACTTTCAATTTCTACTATTATATCATGGCATTTCATTGGTTATGTACCTGAATATATATATACAAAGAGAGAGAAACACACCCATTTTGACTACTACTTCGAGAAGTGCATAACAACAAAAAATCAACTGATAACTTCAACTTATATTTAAAAGGTAAGATATTATTTATAAAACTGAAGTATGTTCTGTACTGAAAGCTAATTAGAAAAACATTTTCTGACAATCATATTCTATCACTCTGTAATACTTATAGAAAAAAATAGACTTCTCTGTTTTAGTTATGGCAGGGCCAGTCCTAGGATTTGCGAGGCGCTGGGCTAAAAAGGAACGTGCGCGAGGCCCCCTCCAATTTACATAAGTGGCCCCTTGCAAGGAGAACATTCACAGACACTGAGGAGGCCCCATTGTCCAGCATTTTGACGCCCCCACAGTTTTAACTTTTACTCCACACGCATTTCTCACACCTTCATAGGTGTGAGAATTGATTGTGGTCTAAAAGTTAAAACTGTGGGTGCGCAAAAATGCTGGACAATGGGGCCCCCTCAGTGTCTGTGAATGTTCTCCTTGCAATTGAAGGAGCGTCTCCTTCTCCCTCCCCTATACCTCCTGACAGCATCCATGGGAGGCCCAAGGAGGGGGCCCCCTCCAATGGACCTTAATTGCAAGCGACACCTTTCTTTATGATAGATCTCCAGGAAAACAAAAGGACACATCACCAGTGCGTGGCCCCATGCTGGTGGGCTGAGTGCGAGACCATGAGCGGCAGCCCACGCTGTCCATGCCTAGCGCCGGCCCTGAGTTAAGGATAGAGTTAGACTTCTATAGTATAATTCAGAATTGACGAAGAGTTTATTTGATAATTTTCTTCATATTTCTACTTCTAATTTGATACCATACACTGCCCAAAGAAAAAAACACTATATAAATAACCAAACTGCCAATCTGTACTGAAACCCAACAATGTCCTTTCTGTACTGATATATTTTTAAAAAATTCATTTTTCAGAATTGAAAATGGAAGAACAACAAAACAACATGAAAACTGAAACAGAAAAAAAAATTGAGACACAAGTTGACATGGATTTCTACGACGACACAATAAATAATGAACTTGTGCAATGTGTAGATGCAGTAGATTTTCTACTAAAAAATGAAGAAAAAAATGATCACGATTTATTAGATTTTCTTTTAAATTTTGAAAAACAAAATGAAAAATAAATTTTAATTTCTTAATTCAAAAATTGTTTGACACATTATTTATTTTTATATGTATATTGAAAACTAGTAGCAAATGTATTATAACGTGAAGTCAGACTTAAAATATACTGTGCAACTTTTTGGTGTTACGTACTAGCTTTGTTCATAGTTACTTCCTTTCTCCCACTATATAATCCCCAATGTGTATTTAACATCTCTTTATCATCTCCTGCCACCATGTTGTTTCGGCTTACCAGACAGACTATGGTATGAATTCCATATACCACAATAACTTCTATAACAACAGGCAAGATATTTACAAAGGAGACGGCGTTTATTAAATTATAGACTCTGCATTGGTACCTACGTGTAGCTACGTAAATAAAAAAAAACAAAAAAAAAACAAAACGAACAATCAATAAACATACAATAAGTTAAAAGTCAATCATTCTTGTTTCCTTATAGTACGCTCCCCAGACCGCTTTCCGGTACGCGAACCGGGCGCACCCCACGAAAAAAAACAATTTTTTTTTTTTTGGGGGACCCGTGGGGCACTTTAATATCCCCCTCATCAATCCTAGGGGGTCAGAAGGGGTCTACCTTGCCCCCTTTCCTTTATTTCCCCCTTCGTTTTGACATCCTCTTGTCTCTCGATCCTACCGAGAGACAAAATGGCGGCCGCTACGGACTGTTTAGAATGTTGACAGACACCGGAGAGCCAATCAGCTTCGCTTCGCAAAGCTCCGTTACGCGAAAAGTACGCGAACTGGTGCGCTATCCAGGACGCTGTCACAGATATATAAATTTTTTAAAACGTTAATTTCTCAAAATCCACTGGAGCACATATATTGAGACCCAGCAAAGGCACATCGGGCTAACAGTCCCTACAATTTTGCCAAGTTTCGTGCAAATCCATTCAGCCATTCGAGCTAAAAACGAGGCCAAACGCCCTATGGAAATTAACATGGGAAAAACGCGTTTTGGGACCCCCCTTTTTTCTCGGCCCCCCCTTGACAAAACCCCCCCACATTTTCAAGGGCTGCTCAAAAACAATATGTGCCATTTTTCTGAAAATTTCAGCCGATTCCGTCCACAAACGCCAAAGTTATTAGACATAGAATTTTCAAAAGTCCCATAGGAAAAAAATCCTAACTATATATACCTACTGGCTATCGCCAGTAGGTTATATATATATATATATATATATATATATATATATATATATATATATATATATATATATATATATATATATATATATATATATATATATATATAACTATTTTAAATACTAATAATTATCTAGCAGTTTTTAAAAAGCTTTTTAGCAGTTTAATATCAAAATGAATTTATAGTTGTAATTTTATTAATATAATACTTCTTTTATAGTCATATATATTATTTTTCAAAATTAAATAAAATCCATACATGTATTTAAAAAGTCATAATATTTGTATTCATGTAATCATTATTTCCTATGGAGTGTGATTTCAGTCCCTGCCTGCAGTATTATCTACTGCAGTGACCTGCAATACCTGTGAGTGGCCATGTGTAGTGCTCTACTACTACAAGGCTGGAATTTTGTATTTTCAACTAATTTGGGACCTTTTAGCTTCTAAATTTAGAAGTGTTGTTTGTGAATACCAATGGGCTTGCTCTTGTGTGCTGGGTATTTTGTTTTTGTAAGTCCCCCCCTAACACATGCTGTATCCCTCTTTAAAGTCCTCCCATTTACTTGTAAGCATTTCCTATTTTCCAGCCACTCCCCCTGTTTCCCCCAAATTTACCACTAAAACTTAGACCTAAATGTGTCTCTGTAAGTAGGTTTGTGAATTGTATTTTCTAATATGTGCGTAATACTAAGGTCGGAGCGCAGTACATCCAGTCAGCGCAAAAGATACCCCTCACCCCGGACCAGGCAGCATGGGTAGGCGTGATTGTCGCTGACTCGGGAAGCAGAAACCTCATTCTTTATGGCTTCTCCCCTGATGTCAGACCTACCGGGTACTGTTGACACCCTTTACTCTAACCATTGGGCAAGAGCAGGTGTTGAACAGGTAGTACAGTGTACTGTTTGCAAACTGATACTTTTGTAGGTCATGTTTTTGTAGATAGTAGGTTTTATTAGGTCCTGAAGAATCGCAGCCAATGAGCCTGAAGTGAGAAACATGTTGACCACACCCTTCACATTGTAGTACTGTATCGTTCCTGGAAACCTAAGTTCCAGCGTATACAGACTACCCTTGATTTTACTTGCGGCAGAGGACCACCAGAATAAAATTGTTTTCCGGTACCTTTTGCCACATTTTATCTTCACCCACACCATCTACTCTGTCCTGGCCTCTCACCCACACTTCACCCATAGGCAGTTGGATAAAAGATCTCCGATAAAGAGCCCCTCTTTGAGGTGTGCCTGTTGGGCATTGCACCACCTGCCCAATGAGGAGCATTGCCTATGATGAAGCATGACACTCGCAAGGATGTGTGAGGCCATTATATCCAACATAATGGATACCCAGGGTTAGCTCTCCTTTGAGTACTACCCCTAGCACCTTAGTGACCGTCCTTTCCTTTCCTTTAGGAACAGCTCAGTTTTCTCTTTGTTTTCATCCTTACATAGAAAACATAAGAGAGGGGGAGTACTCTGTAAGTAGGTTTGTGAATTGTATTTTCTAATATGTGCGTAATACTAAGGTCGGAGCCCAGTACATCAAGTCAAGTCAAGTCAAGTCAAATAATTTGTATAGCGCACTACATACCCAGAGGGTTTCAAGGGTTTCAAAAGATACCCCTCACCCCGGACTAGGCAGCATCCCTTGAAAGGTCATATCAGCCAGTTCTAGGTTTAAACTCTCAAAGTCACCAGGCCCAGATGGATATTCCGCAGCTTTTTACAAATACTACTATAGTTCTGATGAACATCCTACAAAATGCAGTTTATGACTAGGTCTCACAGTCTTTTGGATGTTTTCAGTCTCAAGAAAGCAAGGTCAATTTCTGTCTTTGATTAGTTGTGCCTTTACTAAGAAAGCAACACATAGTACCTGCTGATACAAGTGAGTGACCTTCACTGAGGCTGTTTGCAGCTTTGGTGCTTCTTTGGAGACCTGAAGATCCTCGCTCTCTGTCGAGATGTCTGCGATTCCGATTTATATACGATTTCTCAGCATTATTATGAGAGATACAGGCTGTGATATATATGTGATGTAAGGTGTAAAAAGAAATGTGTGAATTCCTTCTGCACACTTTCCTAAATGTACTATTGTTTTTTTACAAATAACAATAGTGAATACATAACATATTACCTATTGGAGCACTATGAACTCATATTAAAGCATCACACAATATAATGAGGGTAAGCAATGAAAAAATAGCCAAATCATGCAATAATAGTGAATAGATACATGCCCTGAGTGGGGCTGAAAAGAAGGAAAAATGCAAAGCACATGGGAAACTCACATGCTTCATGCAGGCTGCCATTTCCCAAAGTGTGTGGAAACCACGAAGAAACGTTTCCTCTGGTATGATTGGAGCAGGGGTCAGACAAGCTCCCCTCACCTCAGCCCTCAGCCCTCAAAAACTGTCTGCATTCTGGCACATCAGGACTGTGTAAGATATCCAATCATCGTTTCACTATCCCAGTACACTACACTTTGGTTGTAGCATTCTGGTTCCCCCTGTTGGAACTTTAGATATCCCTTGGTGCATATACTACCGAAAATTCAAGTCGTATGTCTTTTATAGACATGGATAACACTGCTTTGGTGATATACTTATTAGCAGAGATACCTCTTCTAGTTGAAGTAAGCATTCTACCCCAAGCCACGCTCCAGGAGTAAGCCTTGATTGTTTAACTTCACTACCACAGAAAGTTAATGTCAAAAGAGGAGGAACTTGGCAATTCAGTGAGTTTGCAGAAGTATCTGGTTGCTGTATTTCTAAGAGGCAATGCTTGTCACATGTACCGCATAGTTACGTTTGAGTCACACAGACCCCAGATAAACGATTGACCTGGCATGCTACTATAAGCATTTCATATGCTTTTGATAAGGCAAACATGAGGCATTCCTTATGTCACTATAAATAGTTTGCTAGTTTACGGTGGTGCCATAGAGTCTGACTGGCTCTCAGATGTAGCATTTGGGTTGTCATAGGAAATTTAACACAAACTAGTGAACAATTTGGTTCACTTTCCTCTGTCTCCCATCAAGAACCCTTGCGTGTGCTATTATATTTTCAGCAAATAATGTTACTGCATTAGCTACTCCGGCCTCTTGAGAAGAAAACAAATTTAAACATACCAAGAAAAGTAAAAGAATGTGTTGAATATAAATAAAGTCATAGAAACATTTGAAACACAGTGGCTGGGCAATGGCGCACACTCCTTTTGAGTCAATAGTTGTCAATAGATTTCTCAGAATCTTGGTGTTTCAGGAGGAGGGAGAGCCACCAGATATACCACTCAACAGAAGAAGAGTGGTGTCTTCTTCTTGTACAAATTCTTTAACAGGCTCCAAGCACTCAATTGTATAAACAATGTTCTTGAGTAGAGTCGTTATTGTCCAATGTATTTTTATTCAGACATATTTCTCATTTATAGCCAGTTCATAATTTTAATCTGAACATAGATTTCTTCACTTGTTTGACAACACCTTAGGTCATGCCAACACGTGTTTCGTCCGTTAACAGTAAAACTGGACTTCATCAGGGCTCATAGCAATTGATATTCTCCATTCAGCTCATATCAAATATAGTTAGACCAGATATTCCGTTATCCGTCAGTTTCCAAATTCTATTTATAGATCCGTAATCGTTCTAGACTCAGAGTAAAGATAGTACTCCCTTATCGAGACCGTAGGGTAGAGTGCTCCCATTGGTCAGGCATCTATCGGCAACAGACGCCTGACCAATCTATGTACAGATGAAAATTATGAACTGGTTATACATGAGAAATATGTCTGAATAAAAAGACATTGGACAATAACGACTCTACTTAAAAACAGTGTTTATACAATTGAGTGCTTGGAGCCTGTTAAAGAATAAATAGAGTCATGTTATGAACACCCACAGCAACACCCATAGAACGCACCTTTCACGCAGAGTAATGAGTGAAAATGGCTCATATTTACACCAGGCGTGACTTTTCATGGGGACTTTACGTGGCCTTGTAAATATGGGCAGGCACACTGCGCCTCTGATGCATCAAAGAAAGTGACGCACTGATGGTGCAATGGCTTGTAAATACGGCCCACACTTTTTACATGTGCATGGGCTCTCACACAACACAAATGCATACATGACAGGCCTGCAGGGGTGGCTCTTTTGTAACAGAAGAGGAGCATTGCCCAACTGGCCACAGTCCATCACAGAAAAATAAAATGATATTATACAAATATAATTACATTTTTCTATGAGGGGCTCTGGCTGACGGTGCACGCTTTTGTGTGGGCCGGGCTATAACATTCATGAGTGGGCACTTAGAAATGCAGATGCAAGTTTGGCCGGCCGTCTCGGGCCGAACAAACAGACATGCACACTTTTATTTCAACAACCCCGCTGCATTCACAGCTGGGTTGAGCAAAGCTGCAAGCTCCTAGGCAGTGTCTGAGCAGCAGAGCAGGCTGCCCAGACCAATCCTAATGCTGTTCTCATAGGATGAGTCTGTCATTCCCAGAGACTGCTGGGAGTGAAGGACAGAGGGGCCATCGGCATCGGGGCAGCAAAAGCAAATTTATTTATGTATTTTATTTTTACCCTCAATCGCACTCACCTGTCCCTCCCACAACCACCACACCCCTTTCTTTGTTCGGGAGCTGCCGCTGCAGACCTGTGTAGTGAGACGGTTAGAGATATAAGCACAGTTTGCAATTAAACATTCACATCTCGTAGTTATTAATCACAGCAGTTGGTTCTGGTAATAAACAGTCTGAAATTTGCAGAAATAAATTGTTTTCCAAATGAGGTGACTGCCAGATTATGGGATCACACAAGGGAAAATTTCGCAACCTAAAGTGATTTCTTCCTCATGGAGTTTTTCCTATTTTTGTTTGTGTTCAGAAACACAGAGGGTGGAAATTAAATATTGAAGGTTACATTTGCCAGTGGTACAGATGAATCACCAGTTTTATCATGTTTCTAATTATTGAAGGCAGGTTTATGTTGCAAATCATTTTTCTTGATTGTCACTGCTGGAAATGTAAGAACTGGAGAAACCAAGTTGGACGATGAAAAGGTTATAGATATGCCTGTGTTCACTTCTGGGGTTGTACTATGCATTAGGGATGATCGGTTCCTGACTTGTAATCTTCTTCACTTTTAGTCAGAGGGGCATATTTACAAATGAATTGGCATGGGGCAGCGCCGCAAGTCTTTGTTCTGCGCTGCTCTGCGTCAATTTGAAAGGACAGGAATGCACCGTATTTTACAAGATACTGTGCATTCCTGTTCTTTCAGCCATCGCCGGTGCACAATTTGGTGGCTAGCACCAGTGCAGGCACTCTTGCACTATGGCACCTGTGTTGTTAGCAGGGTTGTTTTTGAGCAGGAATGGTCACTGTCCCGTACAAAAACAATCCTTTGAGGCGCTTTCCTCGTTCTATATGTGTTGCAGAATGGAGCACACGTGGAAAGAGGACAAAAATGAAAACATTTCTCCTCGTTATGCCTGCTCTGGGGAGGCATAAGGTTTTGGCGCTGTCCCAGGTTTACATAATTTTGAACATCTGGAGCAGCGTCACAATCGATGCGTGCTGAGTGGGAACACCCCTCCTAACACCCATGGAGTGCCTCCTTGGCGCAGAGTAAGTCAACCCAGCGCTCCATGTCTATGAGACCATGCAAAGCCATGCAGAGCGGATTTGTGTCACCTCATGGATATGATTGAGAGGCCTGTGCCACTGAAGTACCAGAAAAAATGATGCCATGTTTTGCGGATGTGTGATCCAACTGCCCATGCTACATTTAGCGGATCTACCCCAATGAGTTGAAGCCTGATTCTGGCGGCAGACAACTCCCTTACACTGAAGACAGAGGTTTCCCTTAGAACTTTTTTGTATTTTAAATTTTACCTCCTTAAGCTACAAGAGGACTCCAATCCCTTCCACTTCTACAATGCCAAGATAAAGAAGCCTGGTATCTCTAGCTTTCATTAAACACATTAAGGGCATCTATATCATAACAATTAATAAAATATGTTCTGCATATCAAAAAAGACAAACGTTAAAAGCATTTCAAGCTTGCTGGGCAACCCGAAATACTACACACAGTAAAAAATGGAAAGAAATAGGGCAGGCATTCATAAAGCGCTTCGGTGTATCCCTTCTTATTAAATTGTTACAGTATGCGCAGGGTTTAAAGTGGCATGAAAAAACTATGGGGTCTCTCAAAGGGGCGTGGCGGATATAATTAAAGGTGTGGTTTAAAAACACACAAGGTGAAAATCTGAGCTTAGCATACTGTGCTGCCCGACTTGAAAATGCCTCAGTTCTGAAAAGATGAGACTAGCTATATATAAAGAGTCTCTTTGAACTTACCTCAAAGCCAGTGAAGGGTGCTACTGCTGCAGAGTTAATATATTTTTGGAGAGCTTTATAGAGACCTGTCTCAGCACCTGCTTTCTAGAACTGCTGGTGCTGACCACCCGCTGGACCCGGCCCACTTAAAGCCCTGAGTATGAGGAGAAATCTAACTCATAGAAGAAATTTGCAGTTAACCAAGTTGAACTCAAGTCTAAGCTGTCATTGGGAGGAAGCATTGGGCAGTCGAAATGCATAGCATAGATAATATATTACAGTGTATCCTTGAGCATGTCTTTGAAAATAGCCATGCTCAACAGCAAAGTTGGTCGAAGTTTGTGGTCAATGGGTTTGCAAAGCAGACTTATGTCGGACAGGAGACATTTTTTAGTAACTGTGAGGAGATGGTCAGTAATGAAATTGTCAAGTTCCTAATTGGTTATTGTTGTGACTTTATTGTCGCCTCTCCTTCCTTTCACTTACATCTTTCCTGCTGATCAACCAGGATGAATGCTGGAATGTGTGGTGATGTCATGGAATGCATGGTTGCTTGGTTACATATGCAGTGCCAGTTGGTGGATGCAGGCAGAGCAGCAGGGAGGCTGCTCCTGGTGGGGCTACCTTTTATCATCTTACTTACCATCTCATCTTCCTTCTACTTACTTGGAACTGGATCTAATAAACTACATTCTTGGAACTTACTACTCGGTACATTTGGACTTCATTTACCTACAACAGATATTTGTACGGCTTGAAGACAGTGACCTTTGTTTTTGAGGTACAATTTTTTCTAGCATTAATCGTGCAGTATCTAGCTATATCATCCAGTTGCCTTTAGAGTCCAATTCCAGTTTGATTTATCGTCAGTGTACTGGATGATATTAACTTTTTTAGTCAGAAAGCTTAGGCAGAAAAGTTGGAGTCGGGGTGGTATTGCAAATCTCAGCCAGATAGAGATTAAAAAGTAGTGGCACTAGTATGCAGCCTTGTTTCAGCCCCTTGTTCATGGGAATCGTCACTGTGGTAATCCACATGGGAAATTAATCTAATCCTCACCCAGATACTGGAATATAGACTTATAATTGCACATAGCAGCTGCGGAATACCCAGTTAGCAAGTTTTACCTATAGCTTAGCTCTGTTAACATTGTCAAAAGCTTTGGTAAAGTCTATGAAGGCAACATAAAGCAGTTTACTTTTGGTTTCAATGGGGGATTCTACAAGAATGGACAAAATCAGCAAATTGTGATCAATGCGACAGTCTTTTGTAAATCCCGCTTGGAAAAACGGAATAAGATTAATCTTTGTAGCCCAACTCATCAGATCTTTTGAGAGCAATTTTGCTTTGAAGTTTCCTTCGACATCTAATAGGGCAATAAAGCGTAACTTCAGTGAAAACCTATTTGACACATTTTTGTGGATGGAGGCCTGCAGGGAGACTCTCCAGCTATATGGGATTCTGCCACTTATAAAAAATGAATTAGACAGGGAGCATAGTTCTCTCTAAACTGCTCCTGAGCAGCTGCAGACACTTAATTTTCTCTCCGGACAGAGACCTACAAACACCATGCACTACAAATGATTCCTCTGCCCTGGGCCTAGTTAGCAGAGCCCCGGGCATTTTCATAGTCAGTAATCACCAGAATCAGTGAAGAAATGGGGGTGATCAAGGCAAAAAAGATGACTTTGCAACAATGTCCCTTTATTAAAAGTCGATGAATTAATCAGGCACCAATGATAGTCGTAGACAGACCAGTATGATCCGTTTGTGACTTCATTAATAAACTCTTTTCAACAATCTTAATAACTCTTTGACTTTGAGACAAGCATCTATTGTGTTGTTCTATGCTTGTCTATTTATTTTTTCTGCCACTTCCTATTCTTGAAATTTAACTCCTTCCAGCTCAGGATCAGCTTCTCTGATTTGCCTTGAATTATTTTTAATGATTCCCACTGCTTCGAGAACCTTCTCATTATGCACTTCATCTTTGGGTGCTATGTCTGCGAACAAGTACAGGCATCCACATTTGTAAAGCGCACGATCACCCGTAAGGGTCTCTAGGCGCTGGGGGCCGGTGGGAAGATTAAGCAAGCTATTGCCCAGAGTCACATGGTGCTGGGCTAATCTGCCGCCGGTGCCGGGGATCCAGAGTCACATGGTGCTGGGCTAATCTGCCGCCGGTGCCGGGGATCGAACCGTGATCCCCAGATTCCGGAGTCAGTTGCCCTAGCCACAGCGCCACACCTCTTCCCTGTGTTTCGTGAATATAAGTTCAATCTTAATATTGTGAATGAGATTTTGAATTATTTCATGTAAAGTAGCCAGCTTGTCAATTAATGTGGCACAATAAAAGGACTCTTCAAACTTCTTGTTTTCATTTTGTGCTTTATGTATTTTGTTGTTTATGTTGCTCAGTTTGGAATCAATGGAGACAGTATAAATTTCCATAGTTTGAAGTACCTCAATTTAGATTTGAAGCTTGTAGAAGTGTATTTGCATTGCCTGTACTATGTCAGTACTGCATCCAGTGCAGACCACCACGATGGTGGTGATTTGTCCTTGAGATTTAGTGGTATCTGACACCCTGCTGTAGTTAGTGGGGGGGGGGGGGGTCCCTAACGAAACTGACAGCACTGGTGGCACTAGCAGCCAATATCATATCTGCACCTTTGTCCTCCTGTGCCTCACACTGAGGATCTCCTTTACACCGTCCCCCCTCATCGGCTTTACTCTTACCATTTCTCGTGCCAGATCTCATTTTGTTTGGAAAGTAGTCTAGAGCATTCGCAAGATTCAAGCTGGAGCGCTGAAGTGATTTGCATGAGGTGCGTTGCCCTTTACCAACACATAGTTTGTTCAAGCTGGCAGGGGTGAACCTCAGAGACATTTTCAATGGGGCTATACACCCTTTAGGATAGTTATTATTGGTCATAAAGGTAGGTAGTTTAAAGCTGATTTTTGAGGGTCTATTTGCTCTGCTGACTGCATCATTTAGAGACCTAAGACTTCAACCTTGCTTTCCAGTTATTGTAGTTGATGAGAGGATTTAAATGTTTCCACAAATTCATCAGATTTCTCCATCTTAGTCTTTGCTGCCAAGTCTCTCCAGTTAAAATCATTGAGTTGCAGTGTTCTTTGTGAATGCTTTCACAGAGCTCACAACTTTGCTCATCCTTGTGGTCGAACTTAGAAGCGGGCTTAAAGGCTTAGCTGGAGATCTAAAAAATTATGCTATGCACTTGGTCTGTTCAGCTGCCAAAACTAAGGATGCCGTGGGTGAGCCTATTTGGCTGCCAGTAGTTGGGCTCCATTTAGGCTTAGCTTAGTGTTCTTATTGTTGATTAATGCTTCACTTATCTACTTTACCTTTAACCTACAAGGTTTACTCAGACACTGGTGAGCTAGTGAATTGAGTTGCAAGTCCTGATATTGAAGAGCGGAGTTATCTGACATAATGTAGAGTAAAACAAGACTTAGTGCAAACCGATATAGACAGGCTTATCACTTCACAACTCACCAGCTTTGGTGCCATGAGGAGGCAGTGGGCATGAGCAGAAGTTGATGTCCACTATGTGAACAGTACCTCCCACCCAGAACTTCCCTTCATTGTAACCAGGGCTTTAAATAGGATGAAACAACTGGGGGTCTTTCGTAGGGGGGTAGCTGCTGTAATTTTGGGCGTGGCTTAAAACACTGAGGCAAAAAATTTGTGCTTTAGCATAATGTGCTGCTCCACTGGTATTTTGCTGCTTCTGTCTTGTTGCAAGGATTCTGCACAAAAACAGAACTATGCGTAGGATTATGAGACCTTAGTGCATAGGGACTGGGTCATCCTACCACATTAGTACCCATGAGCCCAGGATGACTAACTATAGTGTCTCACTTGCTGGTCCTACTCACTCATAGAGGAACAACATATTAGACACCTCAGAACATAACACTTCAGACTCTCACAGGAATTGCAGTTGCAAGACACACCCTTTCACTCGCACTCTTGTACTTGTCCACTATAATATCTGACAGATAAACAAATACGTTTAAAATATGTATTTTAACAAATGTGCTCTAATGTGCAGTATACATGCACAATAAGCAAGACAATGCATAAAACAAATATGGGAAGCATAGCTATTAGTCCGTAAATCATGGAGGGAGCTATCATTATGAAAAGGCAGTATAGCCTAACTTCCCTCCCCTTGTATAGAAGCAGAATGATTATATTGTAGTGTAGTTCCTATTTTCCCAATAGGCTCTGCGCATTGGAATAACATAAACAGCAGTGTAGACGTAGGACTGAGGTCATCTAGGTCTCTACTGACTATGCTAAACTTAATTTAGGTTTGCGCCAGCTAGCTCAGAGGTCACTGGAAACTTTCTTGAATGAAGAGGGATGGATAACCTTCCCTGGCTCAGACAAGAAGGGATTTAGTTTCCGACAACCGCATAAACATGACAACTTTGCCTCCTCAGAATAAGAGTATATCTCTAGAGTCGTGTGAAAACAAGAAACAGATATTGCACTCAGTCATCAGTGCATACTTAGTTTCACCAGAGTGCAGAGAAATAGAGAGACGGGCGTTTTAAATAAAAAGGTGTTATTTATTGAGCAGTCTTCTTTCTCATACAAGAGAAGTGAATTGCCACAATTGCAATACTTAGAGTAAAGTAAAGTGCGTACAGTAAAAGTAGTAATATGAAATAATACTGTAAAAGCATTGATACGGTTTCTTAGCCATATGATACTTACAATGGATAAAATATATACATACACAAATACATTGACTAAAATATTCAACTGGTGCTTCTAACCAAGCCTACCCCGGTGTACCTGACCTAAGCCTAATACTCGGGAAGGGACAAGTAAGTAGCGATGTTATGTTAAGTTGGTTAAGATAGTTTTGCCAAGAATCTGCATCAAGAATTCTCCTAAGGGTTTAGTCAACTCCGTACCTTGGTATTAGAATGAAAGGTTCCGGGTTTGACATACGGTTGGACATAAGACGTCACCAAGAACTAACAGTTCTTGCAGGACTTCAGGAGTTCTTGTTCAAATCAAAACAAAAGCAGGGGGGGGTTTTCCCAGGCTGCTGAAGGCTTGGTTTGTTTAAAGAACGCGTTGTGCTTTCTAGGAGTCGATGGGAGTAGCCGTGCTGTGCTTTGGATTGCATGGGCTATTACTGAATATGAATCTGATTCTTATGCCGTTGTCAGGACATTAATGATTATAACCTCACAAGGGCATAAATCGGGAATATCGAATTAGGGTCCTAGATAAGAACATGACACCCACTCCACGAATTGATGTCCATCATTACTAAAACTAAGCAATATTAAACATTCAAAGGTGCATGTGGTTTTTTTTGACCCACCCCAAAATACATATCGCATTTGAAATGGTATACGGTAAATACACGGAAATTAGTATTTGTACTGTACGCTTTTCAAGCAGTGTTATCATTCAGAGAAATGCATATATATATCAGCTGAACGAATTGCAAAAATTACACATGAAATGGCTCTAAATACAGAAAAGAAGGTCGAGACCATTTCATCACATATTTATACAAATTTTTGTTATATGTGCTAGAGGCTGAGGTAAAATATTGTCTCTAGTATCCTAAAATAGAATCTCTGTTCTCTAAGAATAGTTCTACTTTAAGCAGAGTACCATGTGCCAAAAAAAGTAAATATTTTGGAAATATGGGCAAAAATGATTTCGCTTTCAGGGGAAAAGTTCCAAATATTTTCTGTAGCTTTGTTTATCAAAAACTGAAGGCCGAATTCAGAGTTCAGGGAACGCTGTGTGCTCATTGTTTTTCTTAAGAGTTATTCTGGTTGGATGGAGAGAACATTGTTTCAGACATGTTCGCAAAGAATAGGTCTACCACATCAGGTGAAAGTTCGACCAAGTATGAAAATGCTGCAACTGTGCAGTTTTCTGCGTGAGTGCTATCTTCGATGTTAGGATCAGCAATGCTCACAGAAGGCTGTACCTGTTCGGTGCTGCTTTCCTCTCGTACTTCTCCGCCACCTATTCGTAGTGCGGAAGTCTCAACGAATGCCGTCATCAGAATCGATAGCCGCTGGGGACAACACGATGCATGAGTCGTTACCGGACCTAGCAAAGTATCGATATCCATTGGTACTGCGGATTGTAGTGTAAGACAGATGTCCAACACGCATTCTTCTCCGCATAGCAGACATCGAAGCACAGGTATGATGCAATCTTTCCAGATCGGTCTGAATGAAAGAAACCAAGTTGTACTTAGATCTCTTAGCTGGGCCAATCCGAGGACCTTAGTGATACGGCCTCGGTATCGTATTGCTAGGATCATTTCTTCCATCGTTGCTAGAGTCTTGCCTGTGGATTGGCTTGCCATATCGGTGCAGAAAAAACAAAAATTAAATTCCTGCTTTGAGTCCCAAGATTAAGGGTAGTCCGCCAAAGACAGAGTGGACAAAATTCGGGAAGATGCCCAGAACTGTTTCAAAGGGTGCTAACAGTCCCGAAAAAATTGTCTTAAATACATGTGCGATGCCACTGGTATCAGACATGTTTAAGATTTGGCTCAACACTTCTACGAAATGTACGGGGCAATTTGTTGATAAAAGGGATGTATCTCTGCTGTTGTCTTTGCAACTTGCAGATCATATGTTTCTTTTGATGACGTTAGAGGCACAGTTGTTTGTAAAAGAATAGACTTCATTCTGCTTAAAGTATCAATTTGAATAGAAGAGATATTCAACCGAGGCCATAACGCAGCCCCCATATCTGGATTGCTGTGTGGATACAATACTTGCATACAGCAAATGGCCCTGGAAGTTACAGTTGTCAGATAGGCTTTTCCTGGCAGCATGCCACAACAGCTGTGGTCACTTATTAAAATGTAACTACCGTTTGAAACTGGTCTGAAGAATGGCTCTATCTATTTTGCAGGCGTGCCATGCAGGTGACTTGAAAGGTTATTTAAAGACCCTTCGCAGGCTCCATGCAAATTAATTCCTTGACACAGAAGTGTACCGCTTAGTGATTTTTTACAATTTTTACCACTAAGAAATACCTCTCTGTTTCCCTCACTGTAACATCTGTGTGTATAAGGTAAATCCCAGGTTGATTTGATGTATTCCTTACCCAACCTTTCATACTGGCCTGCTGCTATATACTCTTGACAGTAATTAAACTGGAAAGTTGTTATCGGAATTGTAATCGTTCCATGTATTATCCATTCAATGACAGGTCTTTCTGACATTGTCAATGGTAATCTCTCGAGTTCAATGCTCAGGATTGTATAATCTGCTCCTTTTTGTGCCAAACTGATTTGTTTATAAGTAAGGTTAAAGAGACCGAATAATGACGTTGTGTTGATTAGATGCCATGGTACGTAGCCTGAACGCAGATTTTGCAACGTCCATCCAAGCTGTACAATAGAACGTAATTGAGACTGACCATATTGTAACATTAGTAAGTCCTGCTCTATTATATCAAAGGCAGACGATACAATACTGTCCAGTGAATATATTTTGGAAGACAGAGTTGTTAACCCATTGTCCACAACAGAAAGTGATTTTTCCAAATTAATACGATCAATTTCTCGTATTCTCAGCAGTTTCAATTTGCATTACTTTCCATGCTTCGTTGTATGCAGCATATATACCGGCCGCTATGAAACGTTTTTGACGCTGTTTGCGTGGTCCCATTAAGAAATCACGCAAGTCAGCACCATCTTTAAGTAAAGTCAAGTGTTGCTTAATTTCAGCCAATGTGGATTTCTGTAGCCACTCAAGGCATAGTTTCCCTACACTGTATGTTGTAACTATCCCTGGATGTTGTCTCTGGGAATATCTAGGGTCTGGTCTGGTCTGGTCATTTTGAACCCCTGTGTTTTGTTCAGGAATCTATCTTGACAGTTATTCGTGTCTGTTGGCCAGATCAACCACTTTTTCCAATCAGTATGTGTTCTGTTTTGGTTTAAAATATTAGAAACGTCTATCTCCATATCAGTAGTGCTGTCACTATCAGGCATGGGTTTTGGAATAGACGGTGTGTTCATGTCTTTTATCTTAGCAAGGCCAAGACAAGTAGTTTGTTGAACTGTGCCATTGAAGAAAATAATTTGTTCTGGGATCATGCAGGCCCTAAACAGTGATTCTAGGCCTTGTGCTTGCCAATCTTTTGGAACCACAGATTGTTTTTGTTTCAATGGTGTTTTTCCAAATTTCGAAACCTAATGTAGACATTTCGTGATAACATTTTTCTGAATATATCAATTTAGTATTTGCCAACATTGTTTTCATTCCTGTTCTATTTGACATTTTAAAATAAAACGTTCTTGGGTCACTGTTATTAAGTCCTGAGAAGTATTGGAATCTATCAAAAAACATTTTTGAACTGCCTTTTGGTGGTGTTGGACAGTGTTCCCACTGGTTAAAAGAAAAAACATTTCTAGGTTGAGCACTTTTATGCAAATAGTGATCACCAATATGGTTGTAGCAGTAAAGCTCCCCATATTTGGACAAACCCTGCAAGTAAACGTGTTCTGTAAATTTTGCAGACATTACTAAATCTGACATCAAATTATTAATGTTTTCAAAGTCCCAGTCATCAGAGAAGGTACTAGGTGTTACAAAGTCACTTAATGCAATCTTGAGCTGGTGGGGATACTTTAAAAGCTCGTCCGGGCCCAAAATGTCATAATCAGTTCTGTCCCATGCTACCCCACCGGGTATTGGAATGGCTGTGATGTTCACTGATGATAGTTCTCTTTTCTCGATGAGAGAAGATGTGTGTGGCTTTAGGACCAAGTTGATGTTCTGACTTGCTGTGTCCATTGTACTATATTTTCCTTCAATGAATCTTCCCAAACATATAACCATGATGAGCCAAAGCAGGAGGAAAAGTACACCTAACACAATCCAAAATTCAATCCATGGTGAAATTAGATATGTCTCTTTCAGTTGGTGAAAAAGTTCAATTACTTTGTTTTTAAAACTTTGTGTTGGAGGCGTTTCTTCATGTTCGCTTGTGTCTTCAGAGAAATTGTCGAAGATGAGGAAGTAGCCTGATGCAGTTCTGTCAATATTTGGAATTGCTTCCGGATTTTCATTTGCTTTTGCATTTTTCTTTGTTTCATTAGAATAGCCTGAAGCTACATCATTGTAGATTGGTGTTTCTTGACGAACTGTTATTATTTGGGTTTCAAGAGGCACAAGTTCCATGGCATTATTGCATAGTCCTTTTTTATTCATTGCAGATTTTTCAATTTTGATTAGTCTCTCAGCATGAGCCTCTTGGATTGTAGCAAACTTTGGTATTCTGATATTTCTTGGGAGTCCACTTGGCCTACTACTTATTATTGGCCACATGATTGTGGTTTTACCAGGTCGATGGATACAACTCGGTTCTCCTTTTTACCAGCAAGGGGCGGTAGTACTACTGATCTTGTTCCGTTGACCGCTAAGACAGGTACTGCTTTTCTGTATGAAGGCCCAAATTCCTTCTTTACCGCGATCTTTTCTCTGACCAGATCCCCAATCTTTGGAATCCAGACAGGTCTTGCTGGGACAGGCTGTTTTTCTTCAGTGGATTTCGACTGTTGTTTCAACTTTATGTTACTCAGGTTTTTTCTTGTTTCATTTAAATCCTGTAAAACAGCCAAACGATCTTTGATATCAAAGCTTTTTTCTTCTACCACTGAAGTATGACTATCTAAGTCCTGAATAAGCATTCTAGTTCCGAACAATAGTTCGTATGGAGTGAGACCGTTTAGAGAATTTCTTAGCAGATTATTAAGACTACGTTGGACACTTGTTAAATGTTTGACCCACCCATCACCCGAACCTAATACCCTCGCCGTTATAGATTGCTTTATGTCCCGGTTTTTTCTTTCCACAACCGCATTTCCCTCGGGATGGAAGGGAGAAGAATACTGCAATGCGATGCCCATACTGTTCATGGCCTCTTTGTAAGCTCGAGAGCTAAACACAGGACCCTGATCAGAATGTAGCATGCCAATTGCGTATGTGCCGATAAAGACTTGCAAATCTTTTATAACAGTTCTGGCGTCAGCCGAGTGCTGTGGTCTACATTTATGTGAATTCAGTCTTAATTAATATGGGGACGCGATTTCTGCGATATAGAGAGCCTAATGCTCTCTAATAGTGGTATCTGGGCTACAGGCTGGACCGGTTCAATACTGAGGTCTCTGTTGCAGTCCTTGCAATTCCTTGCAAAATAGTAGATATCTACAGTCATTCCCGGCCACCAGTACTCCGATTGTAGTTCCATCAGAGATTTCAGGATCTCTTGGTTCCTCAGACCCAGCCCCATATGTGCTTCTTGTAGTAAGAAGATTCTCCGGTTCGTGTTTGGAATTACCCTATCCCCCACTCCAGGGATTCGAGCAAATGGAACGGAGTTTGCATCAATTATGTATGTATTACTGAGTGGATAGTTGAGAGGCAGTGCTTAAAAATCGCCTTTTAATGAGGCTTTTACCGCTAGCATGGTTTCCCCATCTATTTGTTTTTCTGGACGCTTTTTAGTGGCTACGGAAGCCGGGTGAACCGCTTCCGCTGTGGCTCTGTTAGCCAATGAATTCCCTGCAACGTGAACGCCATCACGTCGATGACTCAATGCGTGTATCACGTGAGTCTTTCTTAGTTCTTTCTGTAAAAGAACTACCTGTTCCCAAAGCTTTTTATGCTTTATTGTGGCACCTGTGTCATCTTTGTAACCATTTTTGATCCATGTCTGCATGTCACTGTTATAGGATTTGACGCAGAAATACGAATCGCACACTATTAGTGTGGGGAATTCGCGATCGGCATTTTCAAACGCCATCTTTAACGTTCTTATTTCAGCTCGCTGAGCTGAACATTTCCTGAGTGATTCTGTTTTGGTAATCATAGGTTTGAATTTACCAGAGCGCCAGCAACCTTTAACAATCGCGCACGCTGCATCATAGGATTTATTTTCTACATCGTAGTGTTGTGCGAATCTGTCCATGTAGATTACGCAGGTATATTTTTCCAGAGGCTGGCAGAGGACTTTCGAGTTCATATACTAGATCAGCTAGTTTTTTCAGATTTGGGTCAAAATAGTATTTAACGTCCTCTGTAGCAAAAGAAGTTTCCCATTCTGGATCTAATACTCCTTTAACCAAGTTACGAGGACTTGTTAAAGCCTCAACGGCTGATTCTGCTGAAAAAACAGATATTCTTCTGCCTTGGGCTAGGGCTCTTTCTTTTGCTACAGCAGTTTTAACCGCAGTTAGAATTCTTTCTGTGGAGCAGAATTTCATTTCAGCTTGAGTGTACAAATGTGATTTGTAAGCTATAGGTACCGTTTCTCCCTCATTAGAGGTCAGGTATGTGAATCCGCATCTTCCTGGGATGACTCGGATTACAAGATTGAGTGTGTTCTCACATGTTTGCAATTTGTGTTAGTTAACATGTCTGTTTGTAGTGATCTCAAAATTTCTGTGTGTTTCTGGGTCCTATTGGTTTGTTTGAAATCTTGTTTTATTAATTCATAGAGAGGTTTAACCCTCTCCACGTAATTTAGAATGTATGTTCTTCCGAAATTCAGGAAACCTAGTAGTGATTGTAAATTCTTCAGCTTTTTTGATGCTTGGAGTATAGCACATTTCTCTAAGAAATTGTCTGCCAGGCTTTTGCCTTCACTTGATAATTCATAACCTAAAAATAGGACAGTTAAATGGGCAATTCTTGACTTTTTAAAGTTGAATTTGTAACCCTCTGAGGCTAGTCCAAGTATTATGGTGTTGACCCTTTTTAAGTGAGTCTCCAAGTCATCATCTGTGAGGTAGATGTCATCGACATATGATGCTTCATCATCATACATTTGTAGTACCTCTGTTACTCTTGCTGAGAATAATCCTGGGCTATTCTTGAATCCCTGTGGGAGTCTGCAAAATTGTTTTTGCGATCCAAATATTGAGAAAGCGGTCAAATACCTGCTTTCTGGTGCAATATTTTGACAGAAGAATCCATTAGAGATATCTAGTGTTGTTTTATATTTTTTGCGCACAATGGTATTCATTAGTGCTGCACTATGTGAGTTTTGCACTGCAAATGTTTTACAACAAGAGTTTAGGTGTCTGTAGTCCAAAACTAGACAATATGAATTGTCTGGCTTGGAGACAGGAAACAAAGGATTGTTCATTTGAGAGGTGCATGTTTCGATCACCCCTTGGTATTCAAGTTGATCTAAGATCTCCCTGACTTGTTTTTTAGCTTCTTGTTGAACTGGGTACTGCCTTTGTGCAGTGGGCTGATTTTTTAACTGGACGGTGAGGTGAATCCTCATCCCATCCTACATGATTTTTGTATAAAGCAGGAGCTTGGGCTACTGCCCATTTGCTTGCATAAGTAAATTTTTTATGAATCGGGATATGATTCGATAAGGCAAGCATAATCATTTGTTCGCCATGAGGGCACTCCCTGACAAACTCTGGTGGCCAGTCTTTCTCAGCTAACAGAATTTCATTGCCTTTTGAAAGTTTTTCCCAAAAGAGAATATTTATTTTCCTGGTTTTATCTCCCTCTATACGTAATGTTATTTCATATAGCTTATGGGGCACACTAACTCTCTGTAGTTTCCACTTGAATGTATTAATTCGTGTCCACTGTCTCCAGAAGAGTCATCAGGGTCTTGTGAGCTATGGTCACTTCTGCTCCGCTGTCTAGCATTGTCTGTGCCCACTCTCCTTTTTTCAGCTGTGTCCTTAGAATTCTCGGCATGTTCAATCTTAATACTTGCTACCTTCTTTCTGGGAAATTGTAATTTTTTACTTTGATGAGCAGGTTCCTTGTCTTTGGACTTGGCGTGCTCTTCTCTGTGTTCTGATCATCCTCTTCTTTCCGATTTCTGTGAGGAAGATCGAGAAGGATTCAGTGAGAATGATCTAGAGGGACGTTTATCAACATCTTGATATCTGTCTGGTTTTCTTATTTTATCCCTATCTCTAAGGTTGTATCTTTTTTCAGAGGGTTCCCTTTGGGGAGATTTGTCTTCTCGGCCTGGAGATCTCTCTCTACGCTGAGGAGACCTTCCTCTGGACTGGAGACGTTTTTCCCTGGGATTGGATTGTTTATTACCATCCCAGCTCTTTTTTGGAGTCTTTAAATTATTTTTAATAAATGACTTTTCGGGATTTTCAGTTAGTTGGGGTTTTATCGGTTTCCCACCCAAACTATCTCTTCCTAGCTCTTCATAGGATTTTTCTATGATTCTGGCAAGTTCCAATGGTTGGGGTGCTATATCTGTTTCCTTCAGTTTCTGGAGGTTCTTTATATCATCCCTAGCCAACTGAACTAGTTCTCTATATGCCTTTGTTAATTCTTTTAGTTTAACTAGGAGTTGTTCGCTTGACATTATTTCGTAGTCTGGGTGTGTTGCATAGTTGCATAGGACTGGCCCTGTTTCTTCTGGTCTACCTAGTGGACCGAGCATGGTGATGTGATTATTATGTTTTAGGGCGCCTTTAAACCAGAGCAGGTGCTCTTGGTATTTTAGTGGGATTTCAATCTCCTCGAAAGGAGTGTACTCATCCGGAGGTTCCTCTATTTTGTAATAGTGGAAGTCTTTTGTCGTAGCGTGTGCTGCTGGAAAGAGTATCCATGAATAGAATACCTCTGTCTGCGGATATTCGTGTGCCTTTATCACGAATATGACTGTACCACCTCGCGGTGTCAGACCATTTTCTATACGTTTTAGAGTCATAGTTCTTCTTAGATTGACCGGAATGAGTATTGCATCCGGTTCAGTTTCATGAAGACTTGTGTCTTCCTCTAAGAGTCGAGCTGCTAGTCTAGCTCGCTCCCTTTCTTCGTCACTTTCTGTCATTTTACTGACTGAAAGTTTTCTGTTGCAGATCGAGTTTCAAGGAAACAAATATTAGGTGCACAATATTTTGGAACACTGTATCCTTCAACGTTGAAACTAATACATAGGATTCTCATCCTACTAAGTTCCAGCGGATATTAAGCTTTCACCCACTCCAGACGTCTATTGGAGTTTTTAGGGGGAAAGGGTTCTGTGTGAAAAAGCACGACTGAGTTACTCTATTGTCTTGCGTTAGATTATCGCCTTACCAAAATTTGGGCGCCATGTAGTGTAGTTCCTATTTTCCCAATAAGCTTTGCGCATCGGAATAACATAAACAGCAGTGTAGACGTAGGACTGAGGTCATCTAGGTCTCTACTGACTATGCTAAACTTAATTTAGGTTTGCGCCAGCTAGCTCAGAGGTCACTGGAAACTTTCTTGAATGAAGAGGGATGGATAACCTTCCCTGGCTCAGACAAGAAGGGATTCAGTTTCCGACAACCGCATAAACATGACAACTTTTCTCCCTCAGAATAAGAGTATATCTCTAGAGTCGTGTGAAAACAAGAGACAGATATTTCACTCAGTCATCAGTGCATACTTAGCTTCACCAGAGTGCAGAGAAATAGAGAGACGGGTGTTTTAAATAAAAGGGTGTTATTTATTGAGCAGTCTTCTTTCTCATACAAGAGAAGTGAATTGCCACAATTGCAATACTTAGAGTAAAGTAAAGTGCGTACAGTAAAAGTAGTAATATGAAATAATACTGTAAAAGCATTGATGCGGTTTCTTAGCCATATGGTACTTAAAATGGATAAAATATATACATACACAAATACATTGACTAAAATACTCAACTGGTGCTTTTAACCAAGCCTACCCCGGTGTACCTGACCTAAGCCTAATACTCGGGAAGGGACAAGTAAGTAGCGATGTTAAGTTAAGTTGGTTAAGATAGTTTTGCCAAGAATCTGCATCAAGAATTCTCCTAAGGGTTTAGTCAACTCCGTACCTTGGTATTAGAATGTGGGAGGTCTGGTATCTCTTTCCTCAGGACTCGATATCCCAGCAACCTGCAAGGGTAGGCTGGAAACACCGGGGCTGTATTTTCTCGGATGGAGAAAAAGACAGCGTCTCTCTCAGTGCATCAAACAGGAGGGGCGGCTTCCGCGGGCACTCGCATCAGCTGGGCTCTCGGGCAAGTAGATGGCCGCTCTGCTCCAAACCACCAATCAATCAATCAATCAATCATTACACTTGTATAGCGCACTACTCACCTGGCAGGGTCTGAAGGCGCTTGGGGAAGGGGTCCGCTATTGCTCGAACAGCCAGGTCTTGAGTTGTCTCCTGAAGGCGAGATGGTCCTGGGTCAGCCGAAGATGGATGGGGAGGGAGTTCCATGTCTTGGCTGCCAGGTAAGAGAAGGATCTGCCACCGGCGGTGGCTCTTCGGATTCGTGGTACGGCGGCGAGGGCGAGGCTTGTAGAACGTAGTTGGCGGGTGGGCGTGTAGAAGGTCAGGCGGTCGTTGAGGTACTTGGGGCCCAGGTCGTGGAGAGATTTGTGTGCATGGGTGAGGAGCCTGAACGTGATCCTCTTGTTGGCGGGGAGCCAGTGCAGGTCCTTCAGGTGGCTGGAGATGTGGCTGCGTCGGGGGATGTCTAGGATGAGTCGGGCCGAGGCGTTCTGGATGCATTGGAGTATTTTCTGTAGCTTGGCTGTGGCTCCGGCGTAGAGGGTGTTTCCGTAGTCCAGTCGGGTGGTGACGAGTGCCTGGGTGACCATCTTCCTGGTCTCGGTCGGGATCCAATGGAAGATCTTGCGGAGCATGCGTAGGGTGTTGAAGCATGATGAGGAGACGGCGTTGACTTGTTTGGTCATCGAGAGGGAGGAGTCCAAGATGAAGCCCAGGTTGTGCGCGTGGTCTGTTGGCTTGGGAGTGGCGCCCAGGGCGGGGGGCCACCAGGAGTTGTCCCAGGTAGAGGGTGATGGTCCCAGGATGAGGACTTCCGTCTTGTCTGAGTTCAGTTTCAGGCTGCTGTTCTTCATCCATTCGGCGACGTCTTTCATCCCTTCGTGTAGGCTCGTTCTAGCGGTGGCAGGGTCCCTGGTGAGGGAGAGGATCAGTTGAGTGTCGTCGGCGTAGGAGATGATGTTGAGGTTGTGCTGGTGTGCGATGGCTGCAAGAGGTCTCATGTAGATGTTGAAGAGGGTGGGGCTGAGTGAAGATCCCTGCGGTACGCCGCAGATGACTTTGGTGGCCTCGGAGCACAACGGGGGGAGACGGACTCTCTGTGTTCTTCCGGTGAGGAACGAGATGATCCACTCCAGCGCCTTCTCTTGGATACCGATGTTGCTGAGGCGTTGAACTAGGGTGCGGTGGCAGACAGTGTTGAACGCTGCAGAGAGGTCCAGTAGGATGAGAGCCGCTGTTTCCCAGTTGTCGAGCAGGGTTCTGATGTCGTCAATAGCTGCGATGAGGGCCGCCTCGGTGCTGTGGTTGGCTCGGAAGCCAGACTGCGAGGGGTCGAGGGATCCGTTTTTCTCGAGGAAGGCTGCAAGCTGTCTGTTGACGGTCTTCTCGATGACTTTGGCAGGAAAAGGGAGGAGTGAGATGGGGCGGAAGTTCTTGAGGTCGGTGGGGTCGGCTGTTGGTTTCTTCAGTAGGGCGTTGAGCTCGGCGTGCTTCCAGCTTTCCGGGAAGGTGGCGGTGTCGAAGTAGTTGGGGTGCGATGATGGAGTCGGCCTTGTTGAAGACGTGGTGGGGGCAGGGGTCGGTCGGAGATCCGGAGTGGATGGTGTTCATCGTGCGGGCTGTGTCTTTGGTGTTCACCGTGGTCCAGGTGCGGGGAGTGGCGGTGGGGGGCATTGGTTCGACGGTTGGGTGCGTGGGTGGTGCGTCGAAGCTGTTGTGGATGTCGGCGATCTTGCGGTGGAAGAACGAGGCGAGAGAGTTGCAGAGCTCTTGTGAAGGAGTGATGTCGTTGTTACCGGTACTGGGGTTGGAGAACTCCTTGACAATGCTGAAGAGTTCCTTGCTGTCGTGGGCGTTGTTGTCCAGTCGTTTCTTCAGTGATTTCTTCTTGGTAATGCGGATTAGCTGGTGGTGCTTGCGGGTGGCGTGTTTGAGGGCGGTCATGTTGTCAGTGGTCCGGTCGTGGAGCCAGGCTTTCTCGAGGGTGCGGCAGTTTTTCTTGGAGTCCTTGAGTTCGTCGGTGAACCAGGAGACTTTCTTGCTTCTGGGTCTGCTGGTAGGGTTCTTTAGTGGCACGAGGTTGTCGGTGCAGTCGGTCAGCCACTTTGTGAGGTTGCGTGCTGCTTCGTTGGAGTCCGTTGTGCTGGCGGGTGGGTTCTGACTGAAGGAGGTGATGAGCTGCTCGGTGGTGATCTTGATCCAGCTCCTACGAGGTACCTGTTGCGGGTGGTGGTGGGTTGTGGTTCTTCTGAAGCTGAAGTGGACGCAGCTGCCGGCGTGGTGGGTGGGGGTGTTGACCAGTTGCTTGAGTCCGAGGTTCGCGAGGTTGTCCTGCAGGGCGGAGGTGTTGCGGTCCATTTTGTTCTCCAGGTGGAAGTTGAGGTCACCTAGGAGGATTAGTCAGCGGAGCGGAGGACGTGCGGGCTGATGAAGTCCGTGATGTCTTCGCTGAATTGTGTACGTGGTCCCGGGGGTCTGTAGACGAGGGTGCCTCTGAGGGTCATCTTTGGGTCGGTGTGTATCTGTAAGTGGAGGTGCTCGGCGGCGGTGAAGGTGTTGTTGGAGTCGGTTGTGATGCGGATGGTGTTTTTGTGTACGATGGCGATGCCTCCTCCAATCTGGTTGACGCGGTCTCTCCGGGTGATCTTGTATCCATCTGGGATGGCGATGTCGGGTGCGGAGGAGGTGTTCATCCAGGTTTCTGTGAGGAAGGCGACGTCTGGTGAGGTGGTGTCGAGCAGGTTCCAGAGTTCGATGGCATGTCTGTGTATGGAGCGGGTGTTGAGTAGGATGCACTTGAGGTGGCTGTTGTTGGTGCTCGGCTTGGTGGCTGTGGTGCAGGTCCGGATGCAGGTGTACTTGCAGGCTTGGCAGGTGAAGGGTCCATGGGTGCGTCTTGGGGTGGCTCGGTGGCAGGCTTTTGGTCAGTCAGGTTTGAGTGCGATGAGGGTGGCGGCGTCGTAGGTCTGTCATGTGGGCAGGCCTCGTTGGGGGCCAGGGGTCCTGGCGCTGGGCGCGGTCCAGGCGCGGACGGGCGCAGCCAGGCTTGCCTTTGGCGCGCCTTCGGTGCACAATCGGCGCCCCTGCTGCGCGTCCGTGCGGTCACCATTTATGGCTAAGTGGGAGGGAGGAGCAGCTGGGAGGCGGGAGCGGGGATGATGCGGGAAAAGGGGGCGTGGCCTCGAGAACGGCGGCGGCGGGAAGCGGAGAGCGGGACAGGCGGCGGAGCGGGAACAAGTACAGAATCACAATACAATACACAATGAAGCAAATAATACAACAGATGAACGCACAACAAACGGAAAAGCTGGGGGACAGAACGGCAGGCTGATGGCAGAACGAGGCAGCGAGCAGCAGCTAGGTCACACGAGGGGGCACACACACAGCTTTTGGCCGTGCGGCGCGGGGGTGTCCTGAGAGCAGGTCACCATGTCTTTGCTTAAGGCAACCGTTGGTATTTTATACCTGTAAGGTGCCGGGTTTGACGTAAGGTTGGACATAAGACGTCACCAAGAACTAACAGTTCTTGCAGGACTTCAGGAGTTCTTGTTCAAATCAAAACAAAAGCAGGGGGGGTTTTCCCGGGCTGCTGAAGGCTTGGTTTGTTTAAAGAACGCGTTGTGCTTTCTAGGAGTCGATGGGAGTAGTCGTGCTGTGCTTTGGATTGCATGGGCTATTACTGAATATGAATCTGATTCTTATGCCGTTGTCAGGACATTATTGATTATAACCTCACAAGGGCATAAATCGCGAAATATTGAATTAGGGTCCTAGATAAGAACACGACATTATATTAGAAGATCTCCGGGCATTATCTGCAGATGCCATACCTCAGTCTATAGATGATGGTAAATCCAAATCATAGGTGCTGTCTTGCTCTTCTCCCTGGAAAGATCCCTCTCCAAGTGTGTGCTCCCTATTCGTGTATTCAAGACCAAAGTACGTATTCCCAAACAACAGCTGCATCTTTATGTTTTGTCTAGGTGCTGGGGCCGGACCAGAACAGAATAACAAGGGGCATTGTTGATCGACATTGATCACAATGTTCAGATTAAATCCCAGGAACCAACAGAGTTTGATCACTGTGATAGGTTTTCATGTGAAAATGGCAAAAGAAGCATTCGCAAAAAAAATTTGTGTAGTAACTTGTGCAAAGTAGCAGACAATCTGCAGCGTGCTCATACTAACTTAGAGAAGATGAAAATGTCCCCAAGGGCCATGTGACACCCTCCCATTGGTCAGGTCGGTATCCCTGGACGAAAACAGAAATCAGAGGTAAGCAGAGGCAAAGCATCCCTGTGAACGGCTAAAGAGCTATTAAAATCCAAATCAGAATCATGGTTGAGTGAAAAACAAAGCTGAATGAAGGAAGAAAAAAAATGGGTATTCAAAACCATATCTAATCACAGCCTATCTTCTGTGTCAAAAACTTTGCGGCTAAGTGGAAGGCCATAAGCTCCAACAAGCTGTCAAAACCTTCAATATTAAAAAGGTACACCATCCAATTAAGCAATTCGAACAAGCATACATGCTCCTCATATCCAGAGGCAGTCAGGACATTTCAAGGCAACCTGCGTTAACTTTGATGAACCTCTGATCCAAGATGCACTGTGCACGAGCACAGGTAATCAAGCCTGCTGATGGTCCAAGTGTAGAATCGCACACAAAGACCTTACTAAAGGAACAGTCGTGGTCATGGGCCATCAACAGACCCATCAACGTTCACATTCCAGGACAGCGTGTGACGTATTGGAGTGGAGATGCAGACATCCAGAGTGCATTAAAAAGTGCACCGGAGGCAGTAGAACACAGGTTGCATGCGAGTAAAGTTAGGACAACAAAAGGTCAGCCAATAGTCAATGTTAAAAGCTTCCATAGGCATTAAACCAAAAGGATGCTGCATCGGATCATGTTACAGCTGCAACTGGTCCCAGCTTGGCAGTACCACAGGTCAAGCAGCCATACCAGAACCGTAGTAGACGTCACAGAATTCCACAAATCAAGAGGAGCAGTAAGGGAACCCCTTTGAATACGCTGGAAAAAATAAAATGAATAAAAGCTGGGATTACTCCAAAAACTGTCTGAAACGAGGTGACAAGCCCGGAGCCCATAACCTTAAAAAAGTGGGCCAATCGCACTGTATCACACGCATTAAATATTTGGTGAATCAATTCTCAAAAATGTAGGGGGAGATTCATGTTTAGCAATGACTGAATCTCACGTGATGTTCTCGCCACCTGCAATTCTAAGGTCTCATGAGCTGATGTGAGACTTGGAGTCTGTAGCTTATTGAAATCTGTTTTCAAAGTAGGAATGGAAGGCCACAACAAACTATCTACAATCCTGTGTGGGGTTGGAAACAGGATGTTGCTGCAACATGTAACATGTTGTGAAACTGTTACTGTGTACAGGATACCAGCCTTTAAGCCGCAGCAGTTTTGGTTATTTAGGATAGGATAACTGCTGTTAGAAAGCAAAGTGAGTGTGGGAATATTAGCACAGAATGGGGTCCCTTTTAAAAAGCAAGCCAAATTAGGGGCTGAAGGGTTGCAGGTGCAGTGAAGTTTTACTTGTTTACCAACAAGCGAGTGTCCTACTGTAGAATCACAATCCTTTCCTGTAAGGAAAACATCCCTGTCCGCCCGCTGACAATGAATATAATTTCTCCCAAACGGTTCATATCTACCTACAGGATAGTGTTTCATGCAAGCTGAAAACTTGAAAAGTGAGATGGGCAAGGAAATAACCCCATATATTAACCATTCCACAGATTCAGTCTCTGCCACAGAAACTGGTAACTGTTCTAGTTTCTCAGTGTGTAACATAGTGTATGTAGCATCTTTCATAGACATAAGTTTTTATTTATCCGTCAAATTTAAATTGTAAAAACAGTGCAGAAGCGTTCAGATAATCCCATGGTACCCTCCCATTTTTAAGTGTTTGCAAGGTCCAACCAAATTGTATAACAGAACGCAGCTGATTGTGCTCATGATACAAAGTAGATACTTCATTTTGAACAATGTCAATAACAGATGATACAATATTATCCAAAGTATATATACGAGAAGACAGAGTGTTTATACTGTTATCAATCCCAACAAGAGCTTTTTCCATTTTATCCTGATCAATTTGACGTAAGCGCACCACTGCTTCCATTTGGTACAATTTCCCAAACTCATTATATGCTGCATTAACAAAACATTTAGTGCCATGGGATTTTGGGCCTAAAACAAAATCAGCAAGATTAATGTCACCTGACAAAAGGGAAAGATGTTGTTTCACAGACGACAGGGTGGAATGTTCCAACCACTGTTGACATAATTTGCCAACAGAATATGTGGTAACTGTATGAGATTGGGGGTCATGGGGTCAGGTCTACTTTGAGTGAACCCTGTCATGGCATTTGTAAGGAGCAAATGACAGGCATTGGTGTTCATGGGCCACAGCTACCAACCCGAAGGGTCAATACAAGATGAATTAAGAGTACCATTTTGAAATATAACAGTCAAGTCCTCAATCGTGTAGTTGGTATGTGTATGCCATCTGTCATATTGTTGTATAAAAATCTCGGACGCTAGTATAAATTTCCCGATTCAGGCCCTTATATAGGTAGACTTTATCATTCCCTTATATAGGCATAGAAATCATTACCATATTTGGCCTAAACCATACAGCCCAAATACGGCATGGATACTTCCACTAAGCTCCAAGAATTAACAACATTTTCTTGGAAAAACCCGCCTTCAGCAGCTTGGGACTTCCCCCTGCTTGAATATTAAGTTCTCCTAGAACTCCCTGTGTTTTCCAAGAAATGAGCCTTTGAGTGACATTATTAAGTCCAAACATGCATCAAACTCGGCACTTTCAAAGTATAAATATGCCTTGATTTGGCTAAACAAACGCACGGTGGTTTGGAGCAGATCGACTATCTACTTGCCCGACGCCCTGCTGCAGCAAGTGCCGAAGGAAGCCAACCCTCCAGCAGGCGCACTGCGAGACTCTGTCATTTCTCCTGCTGAGAAATCCAGCTCCAGTGTTTCCAGCCTACCCTTGCGGGTATCTGGGAAATCGAGTCTCGAGAACAAGATACAAGACCTCCTTCATTCTAGAACAAAGGAACGGAGCAGATTAGACCTCTTAGAGAATTATCGGAATCAGATTCTGGCAGAGAACTCCTAGACTTAAAAGTCATCCTCTTATACTCCCTCCCTCTTACCAGACTTAGGTTAGGTACAACGGGGTAGGCGTATTCTAGAAGCACCAGTTGAGTATTTTAGTAGTCCTTTTATCACTGTATGTACTTTATGTATTTTATGTATTTTATGTATTTTATACATTTTATGCACTTTATGGCTTAGAAACCATATCATGCTTTTACAGTACTACTTTATAATACTGTTCGTATTATATGCATTGTACTTCATAGTAAGCCTTACTATTGTAGCAGTTCATTTTCAATGCTTGAGAAAGAAGACTGTTCAATAAATACCTTTTAATTGAAAAAGCCTGTCTCTCTATTTCTCTTGCACCTCTGGTGAAACTAAGCATGCACGATTGACTGAGTGAAATAGTTATCTATTGTTTCCGCAACTCTAGAGATTTGCTTTCTCATTCTTGGGAAATAAAGTTGTCATGTTTTATGCGGTTGTCAGAAACTAATCCCTTCTTGTTTATTCGAGAACGTTTCTAGTGACCTCTGAGCTAGCTGGCACTCACAATTAAGTCTAATATAACCAGTAAAGACCTAGTAGACCTCAGACCTACGTCTAAGCTACAGGATATATTATTTCAATGCGCAGAGCCTATTGGGAATATAGGAACTACACTACAATAAGCAGCCAAGGACGGGATTCATGGAGTTTTTAAATTCTTGCAGTGGCCAAACCAAAGCAGGTAGTCTGCTGAACTGCCTGATTAAAAAAGATTAACTGAGACGGTATTAAACATGCATGAAGCAAAGACTCAATACACTGGACCTGCCAACTTTTTGTTCCCCAAATAGTCTTTAAATGAATTGTGTCCTTCCAATAATCATAACCCTTTAGGAACAACTCGGTTATGAAGGACGAGGAATAAACCAATTTAGTGTGGGTAAGCATGTATTTGTTGCACGTGGTCATATTTAATTTGTAAAAATAGGACCTCGGGTCTGATAAATTATAACCAGTAAAATATGTAAACTTCCTTTACTGTGTAATTGAACTACCTTTAAATGGTGTTGGGTAATGTTCCCACTGTGTGTAACTAACTGATGGTCTCTGAGTATTGGTCTTGTGTAAAATATGATGCCCATAGTATTGATTGCAAAATTAAATCTGCATAATTTGCGGAATTTAAATACAAATCTTCAGAATCAAACACAGTATAATATTGTAAATCAGAAAACAGTGAGTAAACATCGTTGACATCCCAATCGTCTAAGTGTATTCCAGGTACAACAACATCACCTAAAGAAACCCAGAAGATGTATGGAATGTGCAAAATTTCCTTAGGACCAAATACATCAAATAGCACTTTATCCCACACAATGCCATCAGTGACTGGGAAAGCCGAAATGTTAACTAGGGCTTGATCTCATTTCATTTTATGAGACAAAGTATGTGGGGCCAGAACTCTGTCAACCAAGTCAACAGCAGTGCATTTAGGTAAGTAGCGGCCATTAATCAAAAAGAAACAGTCACGAAGCCACTTGAAGAGAAATACCATTGACAACACAATCCAGATGTATGTCCATGGTGGTACCAAGTAAGTTCTTTGTAGCAAGGAGATGAAAACACCAATCCATGTAGGCGGGTCTGCCATAGACGAAGACAACGAAAACGTATCTGAAGAAAAGTTATCTCGGTCTATATAGTAACCACTGGAACCTAGTTGAAACAGTGGGGGCTGTTCTTCATTTGAAGGTAAATTAATTGTACTTTCAGGAATGTCAACTAAAATTTCAACTGGTGGGGAAGCATACTCGTTTTCCACATTTGCAGATGTAGAAGGCAAAACAGACAATAAATCAATTTAAGTCTCCATCTCCCCGACTAGTGCATGGGGAGAACTCGAGGACACCGAATTCATTGGATAAAGTGAAACATCCCTCCGCTGAATGCTTGTAGGCATACTATTGAGTATCGGTCATATGGTGTAACTTGACTTGTTCAATGGAAATGAAACGATTCTCCTTGTGACTAGGTAGCGGAGGTAAGATCACAGTACGAGTGTCTTTTAATCCAAGGACTGGAACTTGTGCATTGTACGGTGGACCAAATTCTTTCTTGTTCTCCAGCTTCTCTCGGACCAGATCGCCAACTTTAGGAAGCCAGCCAGAAATTGAAATCACTCCTGCATCCATAGATGAGGGCAAATGAGTTTTCGCAAGAGCATCACAATTCTTTTGTAGATCCTGTAACATAGCACAATGGTTTTCTACATCAAACGTTGCAGCAGATACCTCAATGTCTAGTCCATCATGGTCTGGCACAAACATTTTAATGCCAAACAGCATATCGGCTAGGGTCTGCCCACCCAGAGGTCTTCTAGGGAGATTATTAAGAGCATGTTGGACTCCATATAGACGAGTCAACCATCCCCGTGCCTTACATATTACCCTTGCTGTTAAAGATTGCTTTAAGTCACGGTTCATCTGCTCCAAAACAGAATTGCCCTAGGCCGATATGGAGACGAGAATTGCATCTGCACCCCCAAAGACTTCATCTCATCCCAGTGGACCTTAGAGGAAAAAGCTGGACCTTGGTCTGAATGGAACGTGCCACAGGTAAATGTCCCTACAAAGACACACAAATCTTTTATAACAGTTTGAGTGTCAGCACTGCGCTGCACTCAAACCCAAAGGAATCTAATGCACAATCCACTGCAACCAAAATATAATTGAAAGCATTGTCTGATGTCAAAGGACCACAGTGATCATGATAAATACAACCAAAATGTTGATTTGAAATGAAGAGCTGAGTATGAGGTGGACGTGAAACTGTAGCAGGTTTAAGGTGTTGACAAATGTACTTTCAAACAACAAGAGAGGTAGGGTTAAGAGGCACTCCTCTACCCCAGTTCAGAATGTATATAACAACAAAGGAGTGGCTATTGATGCAAGACAACACAAGAGGGGTCTAGTGTCTTCAGCCAAGAAAAAATAAGAAAGAATAAGATAGGGTGAAGTGTGTATAAAAGTGTTCAAAAACCATAAAGGTTTTTAAGAAAACCCTCACTCACTCACCTAGTGGGTGACATGCTATATCATCGGGTTCCACCGGGCGGGCTGAATGCATACCCGGTGTGCTGTGACACCTGCAATTGCAGTGGAGCTGGTTATTGTGTCGATAGTGAATTAGTGACAAGGTGAAATTAAAAGAGAGCAAACTTTAACCAAAAATGTATTTTAATAGAGGTAAAGTAAGCAATCATTAAAACTAATTATTATGGACAGAAATTGGCTATTAGCTTGAGCCAGCTATGCCTGTTAGTGTTCAAAAGGTCGACATGTTTCTGCTCTATATAGCCTAATCAACTGAGCTTTCGTCAGGACCAAATATATAGTGAAAAAACGACCACTGGGCAGTGTACACACGCTAAGGTTTACCCTAACCTCAGTGGTGTATGTGTAAAATGATGCAAAACTCACAGTTTTGTACCGGACTGCCCTGGCATTTCCAGGTGTCTGAACCTGTAGGGGAAGAAAAAGGAGGACACACCAACAGAACAACATTTAAAGTTCATTGCATGCAACCTTTAACATACAGGTATTAACTGAGTCCAATCATCAACCCTGTATACTGTACACACCACACTTTTTGCACCCAATGGTGATCTCAGTAGTCCCCTGCTGAGTATGCAAAAGACAAATTATCCACATATTTATTCTTTATAAATATAGGTCCTAATAGGAAGCCTAATCGGCCCATCATCCTATTCTCATATGCCCTCTATGGTATTATGACGCGTGAGAAGGAGTCACTCTCACGTCTTATTCAGAATTTTTCCGAAATGTGTGTAGTCCATATAACTGACTCGTGTAGTAGATAACGAGTCATAACATAAGTATTAAAAACCCCACTCATATATGGAAGTTTACCCAAAAAACAGAAAGCGAGAAGTAAATTAAAGTTTACGTGAAAGCACTTTATGCTTCACTTCATGGGACCGCTGGCAGGGGTTTTCTTCACGTCGGAGATGCTGAGATATAAGAAAGGAAAGGGTCAATTACTTAGTAGTAAATATCCGGCAACTCGACTACCGAATACACTGACAGGACCAAATACCCTATCACTTACTTCACTCCTGACGACTCCCCGCGTGTGACCTAACTTGCTCACATCCACCGCCAGAATACTGAGGGTTGGGCTCTGTTTGGATGTTCAAATGCGCCACGCTAGGTCACGTGATTTAGTGGGCGGACCCGCCTTGTTGCCGTCACGGGTCCGCCGCTGAACCTTACAATGTGTTTGTATGATTTTTAGAAATTGACAACAACATTTCGTAGAGAGAAAAAAACGAAAGGGAGGTCCCCTTTGCCCCCTATTTAGTGCAGCAGAATTAGAATTTAATCTAAAAACAAAGGGTCAGATTTAAATTCTGCGTGAGTCACGGAAATCACGTGACTTTCACGTCACATGTTTATCGGACCCAAAGGAAATTGAATTAAAGGGCCAGAAGGTGATCGAAAAATCACCCAACTTTATTAGACCAGTTCTCACGGTTAACTGCCACCAGAGACAAACATTATCTATTATAAAAACGACTCAATGTTTGAATTCTATTTCCCTAGGATCCGATAAACATGTGATGTGAAAGTCACGTGATTTCCGTTACTCACGCAGAATTTAAATCCGACCCTTTGTTTTTAGATTAAATTCTAATTCTGCTGCACTAAATAGGGGGCAAAGGGGAACTCCCTTTCGTTTTTTTCTCACTGAGGTTAGGGTACACCTTAGCGTGTGTACACTGCCCATTGGTCATTTCTTCACTATATATTTGGTCCTGATGAAAGCTCAGCTGATTAGGCTATATAGAGCAGAAACATGTCGACCTTTTAAACAGTAACGGACATAGCTGGCTCAAGCTAAAAGCCAACTTTTGTCCATATTAATTAGTTTTAATGAATGCTTACTTTACCTCTATTAAAATTAATTTTTGGTTAAAGTTTGCTCTCTTTTAATTTCACCTTGTCACTAATTCACTATCGACACAATAACCAGCTCCACTGCATTTGCAGGTGTCGCAGCACACCGGGTAGGCATTCGGCCCGCCCGGTGGAACCCGATGATGAAGCATGTCACCCACTAGGTGTGTGAATGAGGGTTTTCTTAAAAACCTTTATGGTTTTTGAACACTTTTATACACACTTCACCTTATCTTGTTCTTTCTTATTTTATCTTGACTGAAGACACTAGTCCCCTCTTGTGTTGCCTTGCGTCAGTAGCCACTCCTTTGTTGTTATATGAGTGTAGACAAATGTCACAAGAAAACGCATATTTGCATATTTGCTGGTATAAGCTACACCACCAAAAACGTTGCTGTAACAGGGAAACAGTCGCTGTTACTCCAGCATGTGCAGAAGCCATGCCTTCGTGAGAAGTAACAATCAAAGAAAGTCTGTGGTCCTCATTGGGAATCAAATGATCGTCATTGGATGGAATGGTTACAAATGGAATTTGATCAGGCGTTAAGTGATAAGTATAACACGCAGGAAATCCTTGTTGCATCTTGGTTCCCTCTTTTGTTGTGACAATAGCTGCCAAAATGTCATCATAAATTTTAGTCATAGACGTAGTAATGGCTGCTTCTGTACATTTGGCTACTGCAGATTTGGCTGCCTCATCAGCCACTGAATTTCCAACCGGAAGGGGAAAAAACAAGGGAACCCTAGTCACTGCGGAACCAGGGTTAGTAACTATAACAAGAAAACAATGGTTCCTGTGGAATAGTAATCTGTATTCAATTCTATTGAATGCGCAATCGCGATACGAGGATTAACTGATGTCAAAGAGAGAGAACCAGAAACACCAATGGTTGTTTAACACATAAATATGTATTAGTCACACAGTATAGAAAGTTTTGTACAGAGAAATTCAATTGTGCAAGGTGTCCCAAGTGTAATATGAACCTAACAGTTGAGTGACATAATGTGACAGTATTTACAAGGTTTCACAATTTTTGTCTAATTGAAAGCGACCATATCTAAAATGTTTACACAATGTACAGCAGCTGTATATAATAATAAGTGCTGTGTGTCTGGTTCACTTTCATCAATAGTGATGAAAGGGTAAAAAAAAACAGCAAGGATTGCAATTTTTTTAGGGTAGATGGAGGTTGCAATTGAGCACATTTCTCCGAACAGTGGGGTACCAACCCACTCCCTCCATTATTAAGTTCATAACCAAAGAAAAGTACGGCCAAAAAGACAATATCCGACTTGTCAAAATTGAATCTGTAACCTAACGTCTCAAAACAAGTGATAATACAATCTACACGCATAAGATGCAGATTCATGTCATTGTCCCTCAAGTAAATATCATCGACGTACGAAAGGTATCAGGGTCAATTTCATGTAAGACCAACACAATGAGTGCTGCAAACACTCCCTGGCTATTCTTATATCCCATAGGCAATCTCGTATATCGTCTCTGATTGCCTAGAGCACTAAATGCAGTCAAGTGGCAGCTTTCAGGAGCCAATGTATGACTAAAAAAACATTTGAAATACAATGTGATTTTATATTTCTTTTGAACAATGTTATTTACTAACTCAGAGCTGTGTGTGTGCTGCACTGCAAAGGTATGAACATGAATGTTCAAGTGTCTTTAATCTAAAACTATACGAAATGAACCATCCGGTTTCAATATTAGAAAAAGAGGATTATTCATTAACGAAACACAGGATTCAATTACACCATGATATTCCAAATGAGTCAAAATGTCCCCTATAGACGCTTTAGCATCTAGTTTGATTGGATAGTGCGGTTGGGGCTGTGGTGTAGAACGCAAAGGAATTACATGCACTGGCAATTCTTTGTGCCAACCAGCTTGATTGTGATATAAAGCAGGAGCCTAGGCCAGGGCCCACTCTGAAGGGTAAGCATGTTGAGCCTCCTCTGGGACATATTGAGAAAAACATGTAAGAATTACATCCTCACAACTAGAGGAAGTGAGGACAAATGGCCTATCAACCCCGCCAGCAGAATATCATAAGAAGATGTTAGATTGTCCCAAAAGACTGCTTTAAAAGTGAGTTTATTATCACCTTCAATTTGGAGGCTCATTTCATAAAGCCTATCAGGAGGAGCAACACAAGTGTCAGCTGTTTCAACAGTAATGAAAGTGTCCGTTGCTTTCGCCTCCAGATGCTGCCGCACTATGGTAACCTCCACCGTGCTGTCGAGGAGGGTTACCACACAACTCCTGTTGAGGAGGAGGGTTCTCACCATCTGAGGCAAACTTTGCAGTCAAAGCGGCAATTTTTTTCTTCTGAAATGGGGCTCGATATTGAGGTTGTTCCTCCTGCTTGACTTTCACGTCGAACGGGCGCTGCCGGTCACGTCTCACTTGCATTTAAAAAGCCTTTGAAATTCACTGAAAAAAAATAGGTTTTAGGGTTGTTATAGTTAGCTGGACATTTCACTCGTACAAAACCATTGATATTCCTCAGATATAGTTAGCTGTACTAACTATAACTCGCACGCCCGCAATCCACTGCTGATGATGTCACATATTACATAATTTATGACATGGTCAATGACATCACTGATGACATTACTGATGACATCTCAAATGACATCACTGATGACATTATTCACATGACAATCTGATACATCTCATCATACACTAGTATAACCTTTCAACACTCATTATAAAATATGGAGTACCATATTTGAAACCATTGTCACACCAATACAAGTTTCTTAAAACCCACTCAGTGATTACTACATCTACACACATATCTAAACACTTACCTACAGATTTGAAAAAGGAGAGAGTATGTATGCCGTTATTATATACGTATTACTTTGAGGCTGAATCCTGTTGTCATAAATTCAAGATGCCATTCAAATGATAGGGTTGCTCCAGTTTAGAAAAGACAATCTTTATTAGTGCAAATTCAAACATTGACAGCCGACACGTGTTTCGCCCTCTGTGGCGATTGGCGCCAGGGCTTTCTCAAGGCTATTCCAATTTCATTTGTACATTCTGTACATTTCTCTGGGACCTTTCTGCCATACATGGCACCTCTGTGAAGACACCGTATACCGTAGGAGATTTACCTCTAAATTGAAAACTCCAGTAACTTTTGATGTCGGTGTACATAATGATGAAAATCAGAGAAATGCACAGAATGTACAAAAGAAATTGGAATAGCCTTGAGAACGCCCTGGCGCCTATCGCTACAGAGGGCGAAACACGTGTCGGCTGTCAATGTTTGAATTTGCACTAATAAAGATTGTCTTTTCTAAACTGGAGCAACCCTATCATTTGAATGGCATCTTGAATTTATGACAACAGGATTCAGCCTCAAAGTAATACGTATATAATAACGGAATACATACTCTCTCCTTTTTCAAAACTGTATAATTTTAAAGCTCAAAAGGTCCAGAGCTTTGAGTATGTTTCCTTTGCCTTCATAAAACCTCGTGAAAACAGATATAGCTCTGGAATCCTAGGACCTTTTTTCTTTTAATTGTTATGAACTTACCTACAGATTCACTCATTCATGCTAATAAAGATCAATAGAACACTATTAAATATACTTATACACCTACATCGACATTACACATCAGCACACATCATATTGACTTATGCAATCATCCTACTCACTTATGCAAATAATTGATCTTACTTACATTTACTCAGCTACACACTTATACAAACAACACTTTAATTATTCATATAGTAACTCAGATAGTAACTCATACTTAGTGTGCTATAAAATCACTATTACATGTATAAAGTTTTCGATACAGTCACTCAAACAATCACTGAGTCTTATGTATACTTATTTATACACAACAACTGTCACATACACTGCCTTTTATATTTCTAGTTTGTTGGACATGTATCATTGAGAAATAAATTTACTCATCACCACACCCATAAAGACATTCACTCATCCAAAACAACTGTTTCCACATACAGTCTTAACATCATATACCTACTAAATCAACTATTTACACATCTTTGGACAGTCACACACCTCCCACCCACCTACGCACACATTCACAATCCCATACAAATACTCACTTAACTAATTAATAAGCAATATAGACTTTCAAATAGCTGGTAACCAACTTATGTAGTAGTTTACGCAACTAGAGATAGAGTGATATAGATATTCACACTATTTAATCACTATCTCATATATTTAGAGAAACACTTTGAATTAGTCACTTAGACAGTCAATCACAGTGCTACTAAATCCTCCATCTAGACACTTATACATCCACTCAGTCTTCAATGCACATTGCTATATATATAATACTTATTTAAATATCAAACCAAACCACATTTACTGGATGATGTCATCAGTGATGTCATCAGTGATGTCATCAGTGATGTCACTGACCATGTCATGAATGATGCAATATGTGACATCATCAGCACTGGATTGCGGGTGCAGGAGTTATAGTTAGTATAACTAACTATATCGGAGAAAGTCCAATGGTTTTGTACGAGTGAAATGTCCAGCTAACTATAACACCCCTAAAACCTATGGTTTTTACTGTAAATTTCAAAGGTTTTTTAAATGCTAACTACTAACTATAACACCCCTAAAACCTATGTTTTTTTCAGTGAATATATATATATATATATATATATATATATATATATATATATATTACCTACTGGCGGTCGCCAGTAGGTAGTTATAGTTAGGATTTTTTTCAATGTTAAATCTCAAAATTCTATTTGGAATAACTTTGGCACCGGTTTACGAATCTGCCTGAAAATTTCCTGAAAATGGCCTCGTCGAGTTCCGGTTCTTCCTTGAAAGTTTGGGGGGGATACGTCAAGCGGGGGCCGAGATAAAAGGGGGGTCCCAAAACGCGTTTTCCCCATGTTAATTTCCATAGGGCGGTCGATTTCACTTTTAACCCGAACGGCTGAATGGATTTCCACCAAATTTGGCAAAATTGTAGGGATTGGTAGCCTGATGTGCCTTTGCTATGTCTCAAGATATGTGCTGCAGTGGATTTTGAGTAATTTAGGTTACAAAAAATATATATATCTATAGCTGCGCACCGGTGCGCGCACCGGAGTGCGCTCCAGGCGCGTGACGCGAGGTGCGCATGGAAAGCTGATTGGCTCTCGGGTGTCTGCAAACATTCGAAACAGTCCAGAGCGGCCGCCATCTTGTGTCTCGGTAAAATGGAGACATAAGAGGTGGCTAAAACAAAGGGGGAACTGACCATAAGGCGTCAGGGATAGACCCCTTTGACCCCCTAGGTTTGATGTGGGGGCTATAAAAGGGCCCCGCGGGGCATTTAAAATATTTTTTTTTTTTTCGTTTTGCGCGGGGGAAGCGCCCGGTGCGCGCACCAGGTAGCGCACCGGGGAGCGTAAAATGAGGGAAAAAGATGACAGAGTTTTAAAAAAAATGAAGTTTTTATTTAGAAATTGGAGGTAGTTCTAAAAAGAACTTTTTTTTTTCTTCTTTTTGTTGTTTTATATTTTTTTTGTGTTTTTTGAACTTTTTGAACTTTTTTTGGCTTTTCAAAACAGTTTTATATTTTTTTTGTATTTTTTTAGGGGGAGAAACAAAAAAAGGGAATTGAAACTGGCTCAACTGGAGCAAAAAAACAAAAAACCCAAAAAATTATTTCTTTTTGGGGCACTTGTGATTATCACCTGCAAGGACGATGAGCTTAACGCTTTTTTCGCCATAGGCGATAAGCTTGCCACATGCAGAACAAGTGATTTTAAAATCAGCAAATCTCGGCTGAATGCAAGGCATCACCTCGGATGTTTCTGGTTCTGATGAGGTGGGTTGGTTTCTTTGGGAGGAGGTCCTTGATGACTGGGGGAGGTTACTGGCCAGTTCCCTGAACTCTGCTCGAGAGTAGTTGTTTGGGTGCTTTCTGGTCATGTGCCGAATCATGGTATAGTTACCAAAAGAATATTTTTTGTTTGGGTTGCCCCGTGAAAGTTCATCATTGCAGATGAGGCAAGTCACCTTGGGCGCATTCACCTTTTTTTGCCCCTCTGGGATTGAAAAAAACTGCCAAACAATGTGTGGTTTGGGTTTGTAAGGTGTATTTTCTTCTGGCAGCCATCTTCTTCTCCCCTCCTCCTCTTCCTCTTCCTCCTCCTCCTGTTCTTGACCACCAATATAATTTGGAGCTGGTCCTCTTGGTGGTTGTGGTGGTGGTGGTGGGGCAGATGCACCAGCTGATGCTACTACTGAAGCCATTATTTGGAGCAAAAAAGTAGAGAGAGCAACAAACAGGTCTTCCTCAGTCAAAGGACAAAGTCAGAATAAGGAAAAAAGGTGGGGTCTTTCATCATTTAGAAAAAAAAACTGTCCTGAACCAATGAGAAGTGTTATTTTCAGGTCACAAGACCAGGGGCTTCATCATTATGAAACTAAAACAGTTATAAACCAATGAAAAGTGTTATTTTCTGCTCACATGACCCGACGCGCTTACGCTACGCGCACGGGGGCGCGCAGCGTAAGCGCGTCGGAAGTTTACGTTGTGCGATCGTATTCGCTCGAGTACTTCCGGGTGCGCTTACGCCGTGCGTATCACGCGGTCGCGGCTACGCAATACGTCACGATCATGTTTTCGTTTGCGATATTGGCGCTCACGAGACGCTCCCCGGAGCGCGCCCGGGGGCGCTTTTCAGAAATACGCTTTTCGGGGCGCACTCCGGGGCCAAAAATTAAAAAAAAAAAAATGGGATAATTGTAGGGACAGGTAGCCCTATTCTGAAGTGGTTTGTAAAAAAATTAACTTTATAAAAATATGTATTGTGCTACATTGGGCTTAATATATGTTAGAGCCAAAATGTAGCCCAAATGTAGCCGAAAGTAGCCCAATGTAGCCCAAAGATGGCCACCAGAGACCAAAAATTGTAAATGTAGCCCAAATTTCAACTAGATGTAGCCCAACTGTAGCCCAATGACAGAATGTACCAGAGTGTTAAAAAGAACAACTAGAGTGCTAACAGTCTTATTTATAAAGTGAAACTTATAGTTAGGAATTAGCATTAACAAAACCTATGAAATTCACTGAAAAACCATAGGTTTCACACCAGTTATAGTTAGGAATTAGCATTTAAAAAACCTATGAAATTCACTGAAAAAACCATAGGTTTAACACCAGTTATAGTTAGGAATTAGCATTTAAAAAACCTATGAAATTCACTGAAAAAACCATAGGTTTCACACCGGTTATAGTTAGGAATTAGCATTTAAAAAACCTATTAAATTCACTGAAAAAACCATAGGTTTCACACCAGTTATAGTTAGCTGGAAATTTTACTGATATAAAACCATTGAAATTCCCACGTTATAGTTAGTCGGACTCACTATAACTTGCGCGTGCAATGCACTGCTGATGACATCACATATTACATCACTCATGACATGGTGAGTGACATCACTCATGACATCACTGATGACACCATCCAGTGAATATGTGTCTTTCAGAAAAATAAATATTAGTGAGTTATGCTTAAATATTTAAATACATATATTAGTGTTTCACTTTGTGTATAAGTGGCTACATGTGTTGATAAGTAGCTACATGCGTATGTATATGGGTTATTTGATATTTTTATTAGTATCAGTTTGAGTGTCTATATGGTTTGGTGGGGGTATTACTTAGCACATAGATGCATGAGTGACTGACTCTTTGTTTGTATGTGTTTTGAAGACAGCATATGTACAGGACTGTATGGGTGGATGAGTGTCTATATGTGTTTGTTAGTGAGTGAATGACTGTCTCACTAGTGTCTTTATCAGTAACTACATATGTTTTAATCTAGTATATATGAATATTGATGTATATAAGTGAGTATATGTGAGAGTAAGAGATTGTAAGAGTTCCTGTTTAAATAAGTATGTGTTTCTATAAGTGATTGTTTAAGAGAATAAATATGTGTAATTTTCAATAGAAGTAAGGTGGAAGTGTGTGTATAACTCTATATTCAAATAAATGGTTGTTCAATAGTTTATTTGCACGTGTGAATATGTGTGTGAATAACTTTTGGATGAATGTCGGTGTGTAACAGGATGTATAGGTGTATCTCTTCATATGATGAGTGAGTATATGTTTGAGTGACTATATAGAACTGTTGGTGAATGAGTGGATGTGTATATAGATAGTGGAAGTACAGAATTGCTTGTTGTAACTGATATAGGTATGTCCATTTTTTAAAAATTTCAGTTTCTATTTTTGAATATGTGTCTCAAGGGTTACTTTACACTGAGAGGAGGTCTGTCACTGTGTCACAAGGATGGAATCATCAGTGATGTCATGAGTGATGTCACTCACCATGTCATGAGTGATGTAATATGTGATGTCATCAGCAGTGCATTGCACGCGCAAGTTATAGTGAGTCCGACTAACTATAACGTGGGAATTTCAATGGTTTTATATCAGTAAAATTTCCAGCTAACTATAACTGGTGTGAAACCTATGGTTTTTTCAGTGAATATATATATATATATATATATATATATATATATATATATATATATATATATATATATATATAACGCTCAAATTTTGCTGCACTTCGGCAAAAATAAGCCGCACTCACACGGGGGAAAAGTCTTGGCAAAACTTCTTTAATGCGCTGTGAACAGACGCGTTTCGGCATCAAGCCTTCGTCAGTGTTAGTAACATACGGAAGTAAGGGCATTGATAAAGTTTTTTGTCACATGCTGAATAATAAACAACACTGAAAAGGGACATTGTAACTTTCGCAGAATGCAGGCGCCATCTTTGAATTCTACCAAGTACTATTTAGCCCGCTAGTATGTTTAAGCTATATTCTAAGAAAATAAACATTACATGCTCTGTTGGGTTACTTGTTGAAGCTGTGTATCGGCACCGATCCCTACTTACTTTATCAGTAGAGAATATCACCCGCCCCCCATGATGATCGTTATCCTGTACAGTTCACATCTACATAAAACCATCAAGAACTTCTTACAATATACAATAGGGTAGTACATGCATTAATCCCAAGGCTAAACCATGGTAAATGGGGTGGCAGTGTATCACGCCGTGTATCGGCAATTGTCCCTTTTCAGACAAGATAGCAGTGTGAAGACAGAGTCAAGCCCAAGTTACATAACGTCACGGCATTTCATTATCACATTGCAAGGTATATACCTTACTATCCAATACTATACAACCTACCCTAGAACCCAGATATTTACAGTTCATTACAATTAATACAATCAATTCATAACCGAAAACAATTTTTCTAATTTTAGATTTTCAAAGTTACAAAATTTAAAATTCATAAAGATTTTCTAAATCAGAGAACAGTACTTCATAAACACACTACATGTGCTCTACCCCAGATATACAGTACATACATCTGCATTGTCAGCCGACTACAAAGTCCTATGTAGACCGGGACGTAAAGAATTATCTCTCTATACATGTGTGTGCACGTGTACGCAGCTAGCTGAAGTGTCCAAATATTGGCCAACCCGATTTCACCCTCTACTTGCCTAAATGGACTGCTAGGTCTACCACCGCTGTTCATTCCTCTTGGGGATTTCGACATAAGGTCAATGATGTACCTAGATTCTAGGCGAAGCAATTTTTGTAGCCTATCACCCCCTCTGATATTAATGGGGATGAAATCCAGTCCAAAATATTAAAGTTTGCTCCTGTCTTTTTGGTGACATTCGGCAAAATGTCTTGCAACAGGGTATGCAGGGTCAGCTTGAAGGACTGGGTTCTTTAAGACCCAGTGGTGCCAGGGGACAACACCTGAAACCTTCGTTGGTAACCTGCTCCGGCGTACGAATGACAGAGACACGGGACACTTCCTTCGGCGTCAAAGATTCAAGGTTTATTTACTGCAGGGAAACACAGAAGTCACAGGAAGTACAACGAGTGTAGTTCGGGGAGACTGCTTCAAATTGGTTCTGTGGATCGCTCCTTTTATACACGATTCTCCCATAGGTTAACATGGTACACAAAAGTTTACGACTTGGTTCCCACAATTATCCCTGAGAGGGGTCGCTTTGGTCACTTTGATACATTCAAGGTCCGGAACATAAGTGCGGAAACATTTGGCGGTTCCCAACTGTACAAACCCATCTTCCCACCATTAGTACATTCCAATCAGCAGTAAAACAGATCGAAGAAGGAACAAGAACAGGTGTGGAGGAAGATGGAAACAGTAGGGAGATTGGAAAGGGTGTAAAAGGGGAGGTATCGGGAAACACGAGCTACAGGCATCAAAGGGACGTGCCTAATGAGATGCACGGCTGAGACAATAAACCGGCACGGCAAGATGAGCCTCGAGCGGGGCCATCTGCCTTACAGTATCATCCCCCTCGTCATAAAGACACTTTCAAAGGACATGTGTCTTCCGCAGATATCTTGGGAATCCCAGGGTCGCGAAGCGGACAACGTCCGTTCGCTGGCTACTTGAGGGCAAGAGACAAAATGGATGCCGTATCTAAGATGGAACCCGTGGGTACAGATGAAAAACCCACGTAACAAACGAACGGTTTAAGTTAGCACAGCGAAACTGCGCACACTTACTAAACTCGTCATTTGCGGTTCGTAGATACCAGACTCGACCATATTCGTGCGAGTCGAAAACACCACTTACAATTGCCACGGAACCTCAGATGCTCCTTTTGCCCTCATGTAGGCAAGCACTAGTCGGAATCATACTCGATATTCATCAGACCATCTAGATGTTGCTGTAACATAGCTCTGTCCAACCGAGTCCCCTTGGTAACAGGTGGCTGTCTTATACACGTTGTAGCACAGAGGCCACATAAGGCAGGACCACACTGCACACAAAGGCAACACGTGAACAGGAACGCCACAACAACTCCGATGATCATCAGAATCTTCCAACCCCAAGTCGACATCAGGCCCCAAAACCACCCAAGTAGCGTCCAATCCCCTACATCCACGTGTATGGATTCAGAGATTTTATGTAACTTTGAGATGGCTTGATAGACAGTCGGAGCGTTATCCGGAATGAAAATACAGCAGCTCGAATGGATCACCTTACATACCCCACCTCGATCTGCTAAGATCACGTCTAAAACCATACGGTTTTGTAATGTCATAAGTCTATCCACCTGAAGTTCTGTGGTGATATTACCAAGGGCACTGGCAGTAATATTAGCTGTCGATTCTACCACTCGAGTCAACTGTCTCAGGTTCCTACTATTAACCATAGGCCCCCAAAACGGGAGGAAACCCCTGAAAAAGTCTCCTGCCTCTTGACCGGCAGTATCCTCTTCGCTAATTACGCCTCTCACAACTCTTGTCTTGTGATAGTCTGTGTCTACAGTGAACGTCGGAGGCAACAAATTTGCGATAAAGCATGCGCCCACAAAGTCGGAGGGCAACCATGCATACGCACGATCATGGCAGACAAAGTATGTACCCTTGGCAGCCAGAAACACAGGGGACGAGACCATCGGCAGAATGTAATTCTCGGTGCAAGCACTCTCTCCAAGTCGGGCTTTCGATCTTCGGCCACGACCCATTAGACAAAAATTACCAATGTGGGGTACGACCCATATCGGAGGCGAGCTTTTAAGCTGTTTATCACTCGTGAGCGCACTGTACTCGACCTTACTCAGGACCCTATAGGCTTGTACCTCTTCCTCTGGGATGAGCGACGGCTCATAGATATCTCTATCTAAATCTTCTATCGCTATGGACAAAGGCTTATAGCACGTGCCAAGGCCAAGGTAGGGAGAACGTGGCTCTCGACTGGGGTGAGAATCTAGTGCGCTTCGAAACATTGTTTGGAATGCTCGAGCTGAACCCTGGGAACTATACGGTAAGACCAGATATGGAATTCCCTTATCCGTGGTATGTGGCATTAATCCACACACCCAACAATTAGTAGTATTTACCACTAACTGGTGCTGATGAAGGAGCTGAATAAAGGAATTATTGCGGAATTCTGCACGTCTAGCCTGCTCGTGTTCGGGTAAGATATGAAAAGAATGAGGAGATGCAGTGGAGGTAAGTTTGGGGTCAGAAGTAGGAGTAGGTATGGCAGAAGGTAAGAAGTAAGACATCATGTAATACACCCCACCCGCCAATAGTGCAGAAACAATCAGAAGCAGTACGAATATTTGAAACATAAAACATTTGGTACAAGTAAGTTGTTGTAACTTGAACCTTTGCGCCTGAGCTTCTTCCAAGTCCATCAGCTTCGAAAACGCCATCCCCTTTGACCGTCCGCAACGTTTCTTGACGCACTTCGTTCTGTCAATCCCTAGGAGTTCCCAGGAACCGACGGTCTTTAACCTAGCGTCAAGACCTGCTAACCAGAAGGAAGTACACGCGCGGCCCTACGGCCTTTATTCACAATGTATATGCAAAAAATGTCTCTCAGCTGTGGAAACAAAAACACATATGGAACGAAACTCAATATATATATATATACAAAAATAATTACAATGTTACGGGTGTTCGGACTGATCGTGGAAAGCGGGATAATGCAATTATCAAGGGGCAGAACGGGATTTTTTATTTGTCCTTAGTACTGGAACGCAAAAAGTATCGAGTTTTCCCAGGACGTGTATGTTCATCAAACAAAGGATCCGATGAGGGAACAGAGTCCTGCTGATCAGCGAATGTTCTGGTCTCGAGTCTTTTGATGACAAATGTTCAACAGTGTCTTTCTGCTGCACTGAGGATTCTCCGACAGGTTGTGCGTCGCTGAAAGGTACAAACGCCGGCAATCCTTCGGATTCAGATGAAGCAATGCCCCTCCTCACCCACGAGTCTGCCGGCAAAGGAATAGGAACTTTCTTTGTATGGGTGGCATGCACCCAATTTTTCCGGCCCTCTAAATGAACGGCAGTTCTCGTGGCAAGGAGGACCTGGTAGGGTCCAGTAAACCGGGGTTCCAAGTTCTTCTTGCGGGCAAAATTTCTGGTGACCACCCAGTCTCCGGGCTGGAGCTGGTGGCCTGGACCCTCCGTCTGCGTCGGCAATGCTTCGTAAACCTGTTGGTGAATTAACCTCAGTTTAGCAGTCAGATCATGAAGATAGTCAATCAACATTGGGTATTCGAGACTGGAGAACACACCCGGTCTAGGGACCCCCCACACATTCGCAGGACGACCAAACACTATTTCATAGGGGCTAAGCCCTACTCGGGAGTGTACGGTTGCCCTAGTTGATAACAAAGCTAAGGGTAAAGCATCAGGCCACGAAAGACCAGTCGTAGCCTGAATCTTCGCTAGTTTCAATTTAAGGGTGCCATTGTACCCTTCAACCAAACCAGCTGACTGGGGATGATTGGCGCTATGGAATTTTTGATTAATTCCAAGGCCCTTACACACACTCTTCATCACACTCCCCACAAACTCACTTCCGTTATCCGACAATACAATCCGAGGCATTCCATACCGAGGAAAGTATTCCTTCAGTAGGATTTTCGCAGTAGACAAAGCAGTATTGTCTTTGAGGGGATAGGCTTCAATCCATCGGGAGAACGCGCAAACCACAACTAAAACGTATTTCAGGTTATTGCATCTCTCCATATGGATGAAGTCTAATTGGATCACCTCAAAGGGACATGAAGGGGGAGCAAAACTACCAGGAGGAGTTGGGGTTCCCTTACCAGGATTGTACAACATACATACCATACAATTCTTAACCAATCGTTCAGCACATTTCGTGATACCATCATTCTTCCTCACAGGGGACAGCAACTTACAAATACCTTTCACGCTAATATGTGCTAACCCATGCGCCATTGTCACAACAGCCAACACATACGCATCCGGTAGCATCCATCTCTTATGTTCCGACAAATCAACCCAACAACCATTCACATCCAACTTTCCCGTACTTTCTTTCCACTTCGTCTTTTCAGTCTCGGTGGCCTCATTCTGAATTGCTTTCACACTCTCGATAGTGTCCTCACACATACTCGATTCAGTAGGCCACCTAACCGAACTCATCACATACATTCTAGTGCTAAGATTCCGTGCAGTCTCCTTAGCAATCTCATCCGCAAAGGCATTACCACGACCAACATCATCCGTCACCTTGCGATGCGCACTACATTTAACAATCGCTACCTGCTTAGGCAACGTAAGTGCATCCAAAAGATCATTCACAAGCTGTCCATGCTGAATCTTCGTACCATGCGATGTCATAAAACCTCTCTCTCTCCACAACCGTCCAAAGCTATGGGCGACGCCAAAAGCGTATTGGCTGTCGGTAAACACATTCACACGTTTCCCTTTTGCTAACACACACGCTCTAGTTAGAGCGATCAGCTCTGCAGCCTGGGCAGAGTTCTGATTCAATCTCGCAGTTTCCACAACAGTATTCAAAGTCACAACAGCATACGCAGTAGTCACATCACCATTCGGCAATTTAAAACATGAACCATCCACATACAACGTTCCGTCTGGATTTTCCAAAGGAGTGTTTTTAAGGTCCACTCGACCTTTCGTTTCCTCTTCAGTTCTCAGATAGCAGTCATGGGCTGCTATTTCATCTGACTCTGTGCTAATGGGTAACAAAGTTGCCGGGTTCAGAACATTACAACGTTTTATCTGAATATGACTTGCCAACAGCGTCAATTCGTACCCAGACAACCTCGCACTCGTCAAGTGCTGAGTTTTCGTACGATTCAAAAGAGTATCGACTGCATGCGGAACCATCACCGTCAGCATATTATCCATGACCAATCCTGCTGATTGTCGGATGGACACCGCAGCTGCCGCTGTTGCTCTCAAACAACTCGGCAATGCTCTAGCTACCGGGTCCAAGGTCGAGGAAAAATATGCACATGGACGTTGCTTACCACCAAAAGGTTGCGTTAAGACACTCAAAGCACAACCTTCCCTCTCGTGAACATATAGTGTAAACGGCTTGCTATAGTCAGGAGTACCTAACACAGGAGCCGAACACAATGAGTCACGTAATTCAGAAAAACTTTTCTGACATTCTTCCGTCCATGGTAAGGGAGTTGAAACATCCTTGCACGTAAGAGCCACCAATGGTTTCGCTAGCAATGAAAAATTTGGAATCCATTGCCTGCAATACGACGTGATACCTAGAAAGGCACGCACATCTCTTTGGGTTGTTGGCACAGCCATTCGCGCAATTGCTGCAATTCTCTCTGGGGTCAACCGTCTTCCCTCCTTTGACAATAAGTGACCTAGATAGGTTACTTCTTGACAACAATATTGGAGTTTAGAAGGTGACACCTTGTGATGTAAGTCACAGAGATGTTGCAGCAACGACACCGTAGCAATTTTGCAAATGTCCTGAGTATCTGCAGCCACCAACAAGTCATCGACATATTGGATTAAAGCCGCACCAGCCGGCAACGAAAACGCATCCAGTTGACCCTTCAAGGCTTGACTGTAAATCGATGGACTCTCACAGTAGCCCTGGGGAGCGCGTTTAAACCGGAAGCTGCGTCCACCAAGAGAGAAACCGAAAAGGTCTCTGCTCTCTTCTGCAATTGGAATGCTGAAGAACGCATTCTTCAAATCGATCACCGAAAACCACGATGCAGAAGCTGGAATCAGAGTCAGTAGCGCCGTGATGTCAGGCACAACAGGAAACTGAGGAATCACAATTTTATTTACCTCCCGTAAATCGATAACAAAACGATAAACAGGTGGTTTCGAAGGATCAGTACGTTTTAGAATGGGCAGTACAGGGCTGTTGCACACGTTTCCCCGCGTCTCTTCAATAACGTCTTTATCGATCAAATCATAAATGATCGCTAATAGTGCTCGTTCACCATCAAGAGAGATACGATACTGGGGAATACGTGGCAACCGCACATTAGATTTCAACTGAACAACATAAGGGGAGATGTCAAGCAGGCCCACATCATTGGGACCTGTTGCCCACAAAGATGCAGGAAGAGAACTCAATTCCGGTGGAAGCTTATCGAGAGACAAGTACATAGGAGAGACAACCCTCTCTCCTAAAGTAAGTTTTACACCCGCAGGAGAACAATACAGAGTTGCATACAAACGTTTTAGCAAATCCAGGCCCAAAAGATTTTCACCACAACCCGTAGTCAAAATCAACGGAGCTTCTAGCTCACGAGGCCCAATTGTAAGGGGCAAAGGGTGTGAAACTGGATTGCTAACGGGGGCGCCAGAGAATCCAACGGAAACATTTGTTAAGCCAGACAAAGGTGCGCCAGGGAGTTTCGAATGCATTATGGAACTTTTCGCTGCACCAGTGTCCAACAGAAAAGGCTCAACGACGCCCGATGTAGCAACTGCGACGTAAGGCCCTCTCTGATCAACCGGAACTGATACCACTCCCTCTCCTTGTCTATGGCTGTCCTAGTAATTACTGTCGTCAGTTCCCTGATCGACGTAATAATCGTCTACATTGTACTGCGCAGATCGTCCTTGCGACAATCCACGTTGATCAAAACAATTATCGGAATTTGATGAGTTATCTGAACGGTCATTTTGAACACCACGACCTCTACCACGTGGTGCCTGCTGAGAACCACCACAACCTCCTCTAGATGAGTTACCACTGTTACGATCGTTTAAAACGGGACAGTTAAATTTTAAATGACCCTCTTGTCTACAATAGGCACACTGATTGTACCCTAACGAAGATCTTTGGGAAGAGAAGTCATTTCGAGGTTGTGACCTATTTGATTGCGACTGCGGTCTATTTTGCTGCGAAGTATTCTGATTCGAGCGCGGAGGATACGCCTGCTGTAACAACACTTTAATTTTGAGTTCTTTCGTCTTCTTATCAGCGCGGTCGTTCTCCTCTTTTTCTCTGTTCTCATAATACTGTGCCGTAGCCAATATTTGAGCCGAGGTAGAAACGGCCCACGCACTCTCAGAATTTTTCAATTTATTGCTCAAATCGGGTAATAAGTTAGAGACAAATTTGTCCACGAACAACCGTTGACCACCCTCAGTGCTCATATCCTGACCACTGTGATCGATGAATGCCTCCTCAAATCTCGTAAAGAAATCAGAGACACTCTCGTCCTTTTTCTGTTTACAAGCTGACAATTTGTCCCAATTCACCCTCATAGCTGGCATAAGTGTTTTCATTAAGGTAATTATTCTTTGAGGGAGAGCAGTAATGAGTTGTTCAGGCTTAGCCCCGCCGACTTGTCGCGTATCGGCCGCAGTAAGAGTAGCCCAATCGCCACCTAAGTCATTTGCGTGATCTTCGTGCCGAATCTTAGCCCAAACCGGTTGAGGTACGACATTGCCGAACAACATATCGATATCGGCAAGATTCATTACCGTAGCGTCTACAAGCTGCGATAATTCTTTATAATACCCTGCAGGATTTTTGCGAGGGTCAGGCAAAGATTGCTTCACCTGTAACACTTCAGAGCGTTTCCATGGGAGATGTATCCATACTCTCTGGAAATATGGTAGAATAATGGGATTAGCATTAGGATCGCCTGGCATCCACACTGGTGGAACTTCCCGCATAGGGAACTGACCGGACGCATCTAACTGCCTCTCAACATCCTCAACAAACAAAGCTTGAGGTATAGGAGCGGGACGGAAAGATAACAACCGTTTAACAGCACGTCGAACATTAGTATCCACTATCAGTCCATTCGAGAACTGAAGCTGTAGATCAGACAAAGCGGTCAACACCTCGTCAGGTGCATCGGCCGATATCTGATCACGCAGTACCTTGCACATTTCTTCAAACACGTATCTTTGTGTCGGTTCATTGAATTGGCAGAACGTATCAAGTACAACACGTGGAGGATTTCTAAGAGGGTGCGTCATCCAACCCATCGCCATATTGTATAGCGAAGCACGCTCCCTGTTACCGGGAAGCTGACTACGTCTCTGAGGACCATCTGAACCAGCGGACCCAAAAACAGGTCAGAGAGAATGAAAAAAACTAGCCGCAACAGGAGAAGTTCGACTACGAGTAGACGGAGAAGTATAGCACAAGGGACTAACAAGAGAAGAGGTAGAAACAGAAGAAGCAACAGGAGTAAGTAGAGCAGGAGCAGTAGCGGGAGCAGGAGGATGTGGAAGCGGAGGAGCAGTAGGAATAGCAATAGGCAAAGGAGTAGGAACAGTCGGAAGAACGGGTGCAGGTTAAGGAACAGGTTGAGGAACAGGTACAGGGGGAGCCACAGGAACTGCGGTACCCTGTACATACGGAGGTGGTGACTTCATAAGATAAGACATTAAAGGATCCTCAACTGATTCGTCCTTCTTATCCGACTCCGTTGGCAAAGCAGGATAGCACTTATCTATGGACATACGCTGTAGCCTATCAAACACTTCCTTTTCCTTAACCTCCTTATCACGCTGAAACTGCTCTGCTTTCTTTACAATGGTAGCAACACCATCTCTCTGATTACGTTTAGTCTGTCTGATCTCTTTCTGTCGGGCTTCTTTACGCCACAACCGAAAGGCATCAAACATGGCCGGCCTTGACTTTCTCTCAAACAATTTAGTCTCAAGATTATCTAAGATCGTTGTCTCAAAACTACCATGAGGTGGCCAACTAAGGGCACCATCTTTCTTAGTGTAACGGATCCAGTAATCATTAAAAGTAATCGGGCCTAGCCCGTGTTTGCTGTACAGCTCATAAGTTGGAGTTCCAACCGGAGGTATCGGACACGAGTCCTCCAGTCGGGAATCCGTACCACAACGTCTGAAACAACTAAACAAAGTACTACGACCAGGCATCTTGCACACTAGCCGAGTTTCACAAACGTCAAGCGTTACGGGATTTACCAAGTCCCAGCAAAGAGCAAAAACCCTCGGTTTTTGGCGACTGCAGACGTCAAATATCACAACAAAGTACCAAGAACTACAAATGCAATGGAACCATGCAACAACTAAGCAACCACAACCAAGAACTCTGGGAGCGACCCACAAATACTTAACTCAAAGATCGATGGCGTCACCAGGAAGGCCCGTCAATCGTCTCGCTATACCAAGGTCTACGCCAGGCGCCAAAACAGGTCTACAGTCAGGGCAGCAGTCCGTCACAGCCGTCAGGAGGCGGGAATCTTCGCGGGAAAAGTCTTCGGGCCACTTGTTTCGACAACAGGATCGATGAAGCGGAGTGCACCTTCCCTCGGAGATTTCACACGAAGTTCCTCACGATCGTCGGGCTTGGACCGGTACCACTGATGCAGCCCCACGTTGGGCGCCAACTGAAGGACTGGGTTCTTTAAGACCCAGCGGTGCCAGGGGACAACACCTGAAACCTTCGTGGGTAACCTGCTCCGGCGTACGAATGACAGAGACACGGGACACTTCCTTCGGCGTTAAAGATTCAAGGTTCATTTACTGCAGGGAAACACAGAAGTCACAGGAAGTACAACGAGTGTAGTTCGGGGAGACTGCTTCAAATTGGTTCTGTGGATCGCTCCTTTTATACACGATTCTCCCATAGATTAACATGGTACACAAAAGTTTACGACTTGGTTCCCACAATTATCCCTGAGAGGGGTCGCTTTGGTCACTTTGATACATTCAAGGTCCGGAACATAAGTGCGGAAACATTTGGCGGTTCCCAACTGTACAAACCCATCTTCCCACCATTAGTACATTCCAATCAGCAGTAAAACAGATCGAAGAAGGAACAAGAACAGGTGTGGAGGAAGATGGAAACAGTAGGGAGATTGGAAAGGGTGTAAAAGGGGAGGTATCGGTAAACACGAGCTACAGGCATCAAAGGGACGTGCCTAATGAGATGCACGGCTGAGACAATAAACCGGCACGGCAAGATGAGCCTCGAGCGGGGCCATCTGCCTTACAGTATCATCCCCCTCGTCATAAAGACACTTTCAAAGGACATGTGTCTTCCGCAGATATCTTGGGAATCCCAGGGTCGCGAAGCGGACAACGTCCGTTCGCTGGCTACTTGAGGGCAAGAGACAAAATGGATGCCGTATCTAAGATGGAACCCGTGGGTACAGATGAAAAACCCACGTAACAAACGAACGGTTTAAGTTAGCACAGCGAAACTGCGCACACTTACTAAACTCGTCATTTGCGGTTCGTAGATACCAGACTCGACCATATTCGTGCGAGTCGAAAACACCACTTACAATTGCCACGGAACCTCAAGCTTTGTCTATGGCTCGAAGATGTTCCAAGATCCTAATTTTGAGCTGATGTATGGTGCTCCCCACATAACGTAGCCCACATGGGCAGACCAAACAGTAGACGGCAAATGGGGTGCTGCATGTAATGAATTTATCAATGATTTTTGTCTTTCATGTGTCCAGCAGATTATACGACAGAACCCGTTTACTTCCTGCGCAGGCTTTACATCTGCTGCAGGAAAAGAAGCCCTTTATTTCTCTCAGAGTCCCTGTTCTTGGTGTAACTTTCTCCAGATGACTTCTGACTAACATATCTCGAAGAGATCTAGCCTTACTGAATGTGACTAATGGGAATGCTGGTATATCCTCCCTAATAGTTGCATCTGTTTTTAAGATATACCAGTTCTTTTGTAACATTTTCTTAAGATGATCTGCTTCTGCTGAGTAGGGCGTAATCATACGAAACTTGCCGCCTACCTCTTTCGAGATTTTGGGCCTTTTCTTCGATAAAAGTTCTGTTCTAGGGATTTGTCTTACTCTACAAAGACTTTTCTCCAGAGAGTCTTGTTTATATCCTCTCTTCGTGAATCTGCCAATACAGTCCAGTGCCACTGCTTCAAAATCCTGGTCTCTAGAGCTATTTCTACAGAGCCTTAAGAGCTCACCGTAGGGAATGCTCTGTACTAGCTTGGGTGGATGATTACTGCCGGCATAGAGAATAGAATTGCCGGCCATCGGTTTACGGAAAAGTGCCGTCTGCACCTTCCCTTCATCTACAAATACCCTAAGGTTCAAATAGTCAGCTGTCACTGGACTAATGGTGCCCGAGAAATGCAGATTATACTCATTGTCATTCAAGACATCGATATACCGACGAGCCGTATCCACCGTCCCCTGCCACACGATGAAAAGTTCATCAATATACAGATGCCAATGAAGGACTCTTCCACCGTCCAAACCCTGGCGATGCCTGGGCACCCGCTCCTCCCACCAGCCTACGAACAACTTTGCATAGCTGGGGGCAAAGCAGGTGCCCATCGCAGGCCCAGATGTCTGCCTGTAAAATTGCTCCTCAAATAGGAAAATATTATTTACCAGGCAGAACTCAACAAACTCTAGTATCATTTCATTATGTTGTGCAAAGCGTAGCTGACGTCGCTCTAGATAGTGTCTTATGGTATGGTAATCAGCCCATGCTCGTGTTTGATACTAGTGTATAAGCTAGTAATATCTAGCACCATCAATACATAGCCTGGATCACAGGAAATTTCAATGATCTTGTTTAAAAAATCTTTTGTATCTTGAATGTACGACTCTAGTTGGGTTACAAAAGAAAAATAGGTAATTATCAACAAAAATAGACATATGTTCAGTGAGGCCATTGACAGAAGACACAGTGGGCCTGCCCGTGGTTCTTTATTGTTCTGGTGCAGTTTAGGCAGATGATAAAATGTGGGGATAGTCAGATTATTACTTCGTAAGAACAAATGTTCATCGGTCCCCAGCATGCCCATGTCATACCATTTATTCACAAGAACATCATACAGTTTTACACTGTGCTTATATGCATCAGCCGTGGTGAGTTGGTAATAATCAGTAACAGACAGTTGCCAGATTGCTTTTTTTCGATAGTATTCTCTTGTAAGAAGGACCACGTTACCACCTTTGTCCGATGGTTTGATTATGATTGTATCATCACTCATAAGATCCTGCAATGCTTGCCTTTCTTCCATCGTGATGTTACTGACTTGTCCGGTTTTACTTTGCTTTATTCGAAACTTCAAGAGATCAATAATCATTGCCTCAGAAAAAGCATCAATAGAGTCCCATGGCATCTGTGGGTTGAAAACCAAAGTCGGCTTGAAGGGGCTCTCTTCTCTGTCCTGTTCAATTTGTTGGTCCATCGCCCGTTCCGCCAATGTTTTCAGTCTCACATTGGGTTGACCACCCTCATCCCTTAAAACTTCAAGGAGTTCAATGCCTGCCATATCTCTTCCAGTTAAGATATCGGTCGCTGTCAATCTTTGTGGTAGTTTTTTCTGATCTTTATTCTGGGGTCTTAATTTAAAATATTTATGTAACTTTAGTTTTCGGACAAAGCTGAACAAGTCTATACGAGTCTGTGTATACTCCAAACGAGTACTAGGACAAAAGGTCAGTCCGTGTCCAAGAAGTTTCAATTCCACATCAGTCAGCTGCCTGTTAGTTAAATTCACCACCGTCAGATTCACTGTGTCTTCTAGCGCCTGTTGGTTTTCTTCTTGCTCCTGCTGCTCCAATCCTGCGCTCTTCCTCTTCCAGCCCCCGCCTCCTCTGCGGGTTTTACGGCGTGATCTTCTGGGGGTTTGTTTTTTCCTCCCCGTAGCCAGGATTGCCTTATCACCTTGAACTCGTAGTGAAAAGGGACAGCTTTCCCTCTTTCCTCCCCTCCACGACTGGTATGCTCATCACTCGAATCGTTCTCAGTGACCTCAGACTCAGAGGTTTCTACTCTTGGTGCCGCCTTTTGTTGCGCCCTCTGATGTACCTCCTTTCTTGGGGCATCAAACTTCTTGGCAAATGTTAAGACTTGGCCTTGGAAATAATCGTTCTCATCACGATTATACTTCTCTTGTTTCCTCGTCTTGATTTTCTGTTCATATTTGCCTAGCCGCACTTTCATTTGTGCTTTCAAATCCTCTATAAGGTTCTTATCTTCTTCCTTATTCAAATGTTCCTCCAAAATTTGAATTTCTGCTAATGCCTTTTCCCTGTCAATCCAGGCATACTGGACAAGGATCTACAAGGTTCCCTCACAATAATGATGGGCTGTATGATCTGCCCAATCTGTGAGGAGCTGGGGGTCAGGGTTTTCATACGATGGTACGGTGTACAACCTTAGACCTTGTGGAACGAGCTTATCTTCAATATAGCTCTGCAGGCTGGTGGCCTCCCACCACTTTCTTACTTCGCGCTCGTAAAGTCTTTCCATTTTAATCAATATGTCATGCAATTTACTGCTAGGCTCTACTGCCATAGATGTTGCATGCAAGACTGTTGTACTCTGCTTCTTAAACATGTCCTTCGCCGCATCGGCGCGCGTATTTTGACAGAACATGCCCACATCCGTTGTGTTACTTCTCGCCAGCGAAGTTTGCCGTATCTAATCCCCTCAACAATCGCCGCTGCTAATAACGCTGTGGCTGATAATGCCAGGCTCACCTTTCGGATTCAGTTGTTGTGGCCAATGTCACCAAAATAACTCAAACAATCTGATCCAAGGGGCGCCGTGTTGAATAAGTAAATTCCAATTCTCGTTCTCCACTCGACATCAGAGCACTCTTAGGCGGGTGCGGCCAACGGTAGTGGAAACCCGCTAACATATAACGCTCAAATTTTGCAGCACTTCGGCAAAAATAACCCGCACGCACACGGGGGAAAAGTCTTGGCAAAACTTCTTTAATGCGCTGCGAACAGACGCGTTTCGGAGTCAAGCCTTCGTCAGTGTTAGTAACATACGGAAGTAAGGGCATTGATAAAGTTTTTCATCACACGCTGAATAATGAACAATACTGAAAGGGACATTGTAACTTTCGCAGAATGCGGGCGCCATCTTGGAATTCTACCAAGTACCATTTGGCCCGCTAGTATGTTTAAGCTATATTCTAGCAAAATAAACATTACATATATATATATATTATATATATATATATCCGGCACTCCGCTTGGTAGAAAGAGTTAAATTTATTTAGTACACTGTGATCGCTACGCGTTTCGAACAGTTGTCCTACTTTACTTTCATTATTTATGTATATGGGGCATAATAATGCATTCTGGGATATGCAGTTGTATGCAATTTTATGCTTACATCATGCTGTTTTTCGTACGTGCAGTGTTGTCATTTGTTTACATTGTTTTACAACATGGCATTTGAATTGCTGCCTTAACAAACATTCATGTTTTTGTCGACACTGCAAAGTCATGTGAAACATGTCCGTATTTTCGGCTGAGTGCCCTACTACGAATTGATACATTTCTAAGCATGCAGAATGTCCCAACTTGGCAAAATTAGGGCGACTGGGCAGTGTTATGCTGTACACATAGGAAACCACATCATCCTTATTTTTAAGCTATTTTTTAGCAGTTCATTTTTGTGGACAGGCCATCTATATATCTAGGGCTGAGTGCCCTTACCACTGCCATGTATCAGTCACCTTTAATGCCCAATTAAATTACCACTTTATACTTTATACCATCATAGCCCGTACTTGCTCCTATCCCCGCAATGCCTACCCACTTTTCTATTGCATTCTGGGACCTGTAGGCGATAACAATTTAGCGCCAAACAGGAGGCATATGCATATGGACTGTACCTGGAAGGGGCGGAGCAAGCACAGAACAGCAAGGGGGAGGCGGGCATTTATACCGACATATGAACGCCTTTTCTGTTGCAGAATACCCCAGGCGCTGAAGAAGGCTGTCATTATGCCGAAATGCATTTGTCTGTACGGAGGTGTTCCTTAATAAAAGCTGGCTCCAAACGGTTCCCCTGCTGTGGTCTCGTCTTTCTCTTTGGAGGGAGGTCGTTTTGGATTCAATAACGCGATGTCCAGTGTCACATCTACGGGGCCCCCGCAGCATCAAGATGGTCCGGGTCTCACTGGTCTCTGCTCCGGCTGAATCTTCGTTGTCTCCAGGTTACTGGATTTACCCTGGGCCCACCCTCGAGCCGTGGATAATGTGGTGCGGTGTAGCAGCCATTTGACTTCTCTCTGGACGGGGTGGATTAACCGCTTTGCCCCCGCTACAAGAACCCCATTGGCCTGAGGGGCGCTGCGATTTAGGGGACCAGAGGAGTTCACTGAATCTTGGGACACTCGTACTTTGGGGTATACTTTATAACATCATAGCCCGTACTTGCTCCTATCCCCGCAATGCCTACCCACTTTTCCATTGCATTCTGGGACCTGTAGACGATAACAATTTAGCGCCAAACGAAAGGCATATGCATATGGACTGTACCTGGAAGGGGCGGAGCAAGCACAGAACAGCAAGGGGGAGGCGGGTATTTATTCCGACATATGAACGCCTCCTCTGTTGCAGAATACCCCAGGCGCTGAAGAAGGCTTTCATTATGCCGAAATGCATTCGTCTGTACGGAGGTGTTCCTTACTAAAAGCTGGCTCCAAACGGTTACCCTGCTGTGGTCTTGTCTTTCTCCTTGGAGGGAGGTCGTCTTGGTTATATATATATATATATATATATATATATATATATATATATATATATATATATATATATATATATATATATATATATATATATATATGTTTTCTGCATGTTAGCAATTAAACATAACAGTGATGATATGAATCGCCCAGATTACAAATATGTGGTATAAGAATTAAAAAGAAGAGTTAAAAAGAGTCATTAGAAAGAATATGGGTAATTCAGGCTTTGTTGAATTCTTGTCATTGATTGACTTGCTTGTTGATTGGATTCCTTGTTAGAGGACATGTCGAAATCATTGGGTGTACATGCAGCATACTTGTGATCTTTGCAAAACCCATACAGAGCATGTTCATAGTTGACAATCTGTGTGTTCGATGGACCAGCAATTGGCTACTTGTTTTGGCACTCGATGGTAGTTGCAGCTACTTTCCAAGGGGCTCAAAAGATAATAGCGAGTAAAGCCATTCATTAAGAGCTGTGTTGAAAAGTGCCACCGGTGATATTGCTTTTTTATAGGTAACATCCTGTAGAAGGGACAGATGCATTGCTCGCCATTGTTTCTGGTGCTCATGTAGAGGTTGAATACCTGCTTCTATATCAAGATAAGCCACTGAGGGATGCTCAAGATATAAGACCATCCTGAGCTTCTGCGAAGCGGTCGCTCCCCTTGCTGCTCCCTGCACATTAACCTGGTATCGATTTCCACGCTCTGCACGCATTGCTCGCACTGCTAGAAGCTGCTAGCCATCGTAACGCTTATTGCTAGATCGTAGCGCTTATTGCCAGACTTGCTCGCACTGCAGATTGATAAGTCATTGTAGCGCTGTCCCCACCACATTTTCAACAAAGCAGACTCCATCATCGCACCCCATCTCCGAGACGTGATCAATTGCTCCCTCAACTCCGCCACCTTCCCGGAAAGCTGGAAACATGCCGAACTCAGCGCCCTTCTGAAGAAACCCACAGCAGACCCCACTGAACTTAAGAACTACCGCCCCATCTCACTCCTCCCATTCCCTGCCAAAGTCATAGAGAAAGTCGTCAACAATCAGCTCGCCGCCTTCCTCGAATCCAACAAATCCCTTGACCCTTCACAGTCCGGCTTCCTAGCCAAACACAGCAACGAGACCGCCCTCATCGCATCAACAGACGACATTCGAACTCTACTGGACAACGGAGAAACAGTCGCCCTCATCCTACTTGACCTCTCCACAGCCTTCGACACGGTCTGTCATAGCACCCTCATACAACGCCTCAACAACGTCGGAATACATGGAAAAGCATTGGACTGGATCATCTCATTCCTCGCCGGAAGAACCCGGAGAGTCCGCCTCCCCCCTTTCAGATCGGAGCCCACCGAAGTCATCTGCGGCGTTCCACAAGGATCTTTACTCAGTCCCACCCTCTTCAACGTATCCATGAGTCCCCTCGCATCCATTGTGCGCCAACATAACCTCAACATCATCTCCTACACAGACGACACCCAGCTGATCCTCTCCCTCACCAAAGACCCAAACTCCGCCAAAACTAACCTACACGACGGAATGAAAGAAGTGGCTGAGTGGATGAAGAACAGCCATTTAAAACTGTACTCAGACAAAACGGAAGTCCTTATTTTAGGATCATCCCCCTCTGCCTGGGACGACTCATGGTGGCCACCGGCCCTGGGAAACGCACCCAAACCAACGGACCACGCACGCAACTTGGGCTTCATCCTGGACTCCTCCCTCTCGATGACCAGACAAGTCAACGCCGTTCATGCTTCAACATCCTGCGCATGCTCCAAAAAATATTTCGTTGGATCCCCACCGAAACAAGAAAAACAGTCACCCACGCACTGTCACAAGCCGACTGGATTACGAAAAACACCCTTTACGCCAGAACCACAGCCAAACTACAGAAAAAACTCCAACGCATCCAAAACGCCTCAGCCAGACTCATACTTGACATCCCCCGCCAAGCCCACATCTCCGGTCATCTGAAAGACCTCCACTGGTTTCCCGTCAAAAAGAGGATAACGTTCCGACTCCTCACCCACGCACACAAAGCCCCCTACGACCTAGGACCCGAATGCCTCAACACGCGCCTGTCCTTTTACACCCCCACCCGCCACCTTCGTTCATCCAATCAGGCCCTAGCCGCTATTCCGCGCATCAACAGATCCACCATGAGGGGAAGATCCTTCTCCTACTTAGCGGCCAAAACCTGGAACTCTATCCCCACCCACCTCCGCCTTACACAGAACCACCTCTCCTTCAGAAAGCAACTTAAAACTTGGATATTCGATAAGTAAAGTACCCCCTCCCCCTCCTCCCTCAAGCGCCTTGAGACCCTCTGGGTGAGTAGTGCGCTATACAAATTTCTGAACTTGAACTTGAAGATGATTTCAGTTGGACAGTTTATGAACCAGAACACAGTATTTACTTGCGCAGCATCCATTTTGAAAAATGTGAGCATCCTGTGCTTGCTGAGTTAGCAAGCAAAGCATGTCCCATGTAGCATGCTAGGGTTTCTCTGCAGCTTTGATAAGTTGTGCACATGTACTTCAGGCTGTTGCTTTCCTTACTTGAACAGGAGAAAGATGATGGTTATCACAGCTGATTAGCAGTATGATGATAGCAAATCCTCCAAAAAGGCTTGAGAACAAGGAATGAAAGAATGACAGAATCAGTCCAAATATTGCTTTAAATCCAGTCACCAGACAAGATCCAATGTTTCTAAAAATATATATAACACCAGTTATTACAGACACATTAAATATCACTTGTACAACATCTGCAAAATGTTTCAGGTATTGTGTGTGTAACAGCCTAAGAATTTCTGAAGCAGTTCGGGCTGTCTGCAGATTATAAACTTTAACCGCAGAAGTCAAAGTGACTTCTTTTTGCAATAGAACAGACAATAGCGTAGCTAGAGGCAAGATGGCGGTCGCTTGAGATGCTGTGCGCACAGAGCCAAGAGAGCTTGAGAAAATGAACCGAAGATGCTGAACTAAGAAGAACCTGAATAGGAACTGAACAGGGTACCTGCGAGGAAGAGTTAAAACCGACTGGGAGATATTTGCATTTGGTCAGAACTATCATTGGTCTGGCCATATTGCGATACCTGGGCAGAGCAATCCGCAAGGCTGACGGAAATCAGCAGGGGAACTCTTACCTGTCGTTCGCGGACAGAATGGAGCATGCTGGGTGCAAAGAAATCACTGAACCTGAAGTGATGGCTCCCAAGACGGCTGTGGCTGCGGCGGCTGCCAAGGCTAGGACGGCCAGGCTGGCGCTACAGGGGACGTCTGAGTCGGGAGATGCAAAAGGGGAGAAAGCTGCAGCGCTGGTAGCACTGGGGTCACCCACACAGACTCCAAAACGTGGAAGAAGCGGGGCAGTGCAGAAGGGGCACCCGGCCGGCCCTACTGTGGATGATATTTTGCGAGGGTCGGCCGAGAAGGCAGTTCCGGGCCAGGAATGAAAGAGCAAGGCTGGTCCCAAAGGGAGCGTGAACGCGAGTGCTGTGGCTGTCGGCGAGGTCCTGAGAGCGATTCAGGCTACACCAGAAGCACGGAGCGAGGTAGAGACAGAGGGCTCTCCTAACCCAGAGCCGAGTGCAAGGGACAGGGGACCTGCTGATAAGGAAGGTACGCCCGTCTCTCCCCCGTGTATGTGACTTTAACTGTGATGGATTCTGGGGGGGCAGAGAGCTTGAGGAGACCCGATAAAGATATAGTGATTAAGGGGAACATACATCAATGTTGCATTTTGCGATTCCTTAATTGCGAAAAATAAGGAATTGCAATTAAGGAATTGCAAACTGCAATGCATCAAGAAACCGCTATAAAAATAGCGATTTCTTAAAATTCCTTAATTGCGATTCTCTAATTGAGAATCGCAATTAAGGAATACTCCCCCATCCATTCCTATGGGCCTAGAGGCGCATAGGAATGAATGGAAAGACATTCCTAATTTGCAATTCACCATTAGAAATTTGCAAATTAAGAATGCAATTTCAAGGGTGCAGGGGTGTCCAAAGGACACCCTGCTGCACCCCTGAAATCTGCTTAGAAGTACATTTTGCACTTTAGTGCATTTTTCAAAGTTTTCACAAATTACCATGAAGGTCAACTTCATGGTAATTTGCTCCCCTTATTTACGAATTCGCAAATTTTTAGAGTTTGATGCATTGCATTTAAGAAATCTCAATTTGAGATTCCTTAAATGCAATTGCACTTTAAGAAATCGTAATTTTGCGATTTCTTAAATTGCGAAAATTACAAAAATGTTAATGCATCCCAAAAATGGGAATTGCATTCACAAACGGCCGAATTTTGCAATTTGCACCGTTTGCGAATGCAGTTTCCTTTGATGCATATGCCCCTAAGACCCACCTAGTATTACCAATCCAGGGGACCCACTGGATACAATAGGGGAAATAGGGGGAGGAAACATAACATCTACCCCACCACAGTCATCCCATATACAACGGTTTAGAACTGACCCATCTTACCAATCCCCACAACATCCCCAACCAGCCCTTAAAATCAGCGGAACCAATATAGGCGATACGGAGCCTGAAAAAGAACCTAGTGACTTTTTTTCTCTATCAGACGGGGATGAGTGGTCGGATGACATCTCATCTACGACGGATGAGAGCTGCGGTAAACAGTGAGATGATCCGGGCTCTAAATTAAAAACTATTCTAAAGAAAAAGAAGAAAAGGGGCAAAGGATCTGGGCTGGGACTACACTCCCACGAATCCGCTCACCAATCCCTCTCAAATCTCACACCCCGATCTGCTTATAGAGCATCCAGGATCAACCGTACCAACACTAGATGCTATTATCCAGGCCATCTCGATGTACCGGGAAGAAACGCGCCAAGATGGGTGCAAGGCTCATGCTGCCATGCTTAAGGTGCAAGGGGTTGCCCGAAAGCTAAATAAGACATGTAGCACATTGGGGGAGCGGCTGACGAAGTTAGACTCTAGAATTGTTTCTAATGAATCTGAGTTGGCCTCAAATCAAACGCGAGTGGACTCCCATGAGGCACAGCTGGTCGATGTCAAATGAAAACTAGAGGAATTTGAGAATTGCCAGCGGTGGAACAAATTACGTGTGCTGGGGGTTCCCGAAGGGGTCGAGGAGGGGATGTTTGTTCATATGTGGTGGATTTACTTCGAGACTCTTTGTCAGAACTTACTGAGTGGAATTGGGCCTTGGAAGTGCAACGCGCTCACAGAGTCCCCTTTGCTCTGAAACAACCAGCAAAGGGCTTTTCCCCATGCCATCTTGGTATATTTTGGTAATTTTTTACAGCGCCAAGCAGTTTTTGAGAAGGCTAGACCGGAATCAAAGGGAACTAGGAATGAGATCTCCTACTTTATTCACCCAGATTTTTGTCACTCCACCGCCGAAAGGCGGTGGAGGTTGCGCCAGCTAATCAAGCCATTCCAAGATCAGAAAGCGCAGGCCTAAGGGTTGCCTGAGAATATAATTATTACAAGGGGGGAGTTAATCTAATACAAAGGGATATGGTAGCACTGGATACTCGTAGGGTTCTTTTTTGGCGTTTGGTGTGTGTTTGTTATAATTGGTATGTTTGAAAAGTGTCTAAGGAATAAAAGGGGGAAAAAGATGGAAAAGGGAAGAAAAAAAAGGGGAAAAAAAGAAATACTTTGAAATTAAATATACCTTTAAAGAGCAACAGCGTGAGGTGGGCATTTATGAGCAGCATCCACTAAGTATTAGCGGAAGACACTAGTGCGCTGGCCACATGCCGCACTTTCATCACAAACAGCCTCTAGATTGAGTTTGTACACCTCAGGAGGGAAGGTGGGTGTATAGGGGGGAGGAGGGGGTAAAAAGCAAGAAAAAAAGCATTTCCAGATTTAGGGCCCGATTCACAGAATGAACTTAAGACTAAATCCTAAACTTACTACTATTTGGTATTCACAGAATGCACTTACTACTTTCGGGATTCACAGAGTGAACTTACTACTTTCGGTATTCACAGAATGAACTTACTACTTTCGGTATTCACAGAATAGACTTAAGACTACTAACTTTACGTCCGAACTCGGGCCGTAAATTACGGCCCGGGGGCGGAATTTCCGGCTTGGGGGCGGAGCTTGCGGCCCGGAGGCGGAGCTTACGGGTTGGAGGCGGAGCTTCCGGGCCGGAGGCGGAGCTTGCGGCCCAGAGGTCGGCATTTCAGCCATGCCTAAATCCCCACTTCTGGGCCGCAAGCTCCGCCTCCGGCCCGGAAGCTCCGCCTCCAGCCCGGAAGCTCCGCCTCCGGGCCGCAAGCTCCGCCCCCAAGCCGGAAATTCCGCCCCCGGGCCGTAATTTACGGCCCGAGTTCGGACGTAAAGTTAGTAGTCTTAAGTCTATTCTGTGAATACCGAAAGTAGTAAGTTTATTCTGTGAATCCCGAAAGTAGTAAGTTCACTCTGGGAATCCCGAAAGTAGTAAGTGCATTCTGTGAATACCAAATAGTAGTAAGTTTAGGATTTAGTCTTAAGTTCATTCTGTGAATCGGGCCCTTAGTTATGAAATAAAGAAGCAATCAAAAGAGATTAATGAAAGACAGAAGGCAAGTTACATTGTGGAGGAACATGGAGGCATCAGGTTATTAATAAAAGGATTCCTGAAGATTGGAACTAATTCTCAATGGGGAAGATAATGATTTGTTAATGGTTGAATGATAGGGCTAAGAGGGTTCGCTATGCTGAAATAATTAGGCTTACCTCTATGGATGTAGTCTGTTTACAAGAGACACACATTAGTAGAAAGCCTTGGGAGAAAAGAGAATCATTAAAGATCGGTGGCTATAACACTCTTGCCTGTAAAACTCAGACTTCTAATATCCATGGGGTGGCCATCCTAGCTAAAAAATCATTAGGGTTAGCCAAGCGCAAGGCAGTGGATACTTTGGGGAGATGGGCCATAGTGTGGTATTGGGTTCTCCAGGCCTACATATTCCGCAAAACCCGCTACACCATAAAAAGATGTTGGCACGGAAATTGGAAATGCAAAAGACAAGTTTATTAAGACCCCATGGGGTGGTGGTACATTCCTACAGCACCCTTCGGCAATGCAAGAAGTATCACACCGAACATCGGTGCGAGCCTTCTTTTATACAGTTTTACAGTAATAAAAAGTGTAGGCGGAACACATTTACAGAGTTTAGGTACATATATGGTCATTTTTGGAACACAGCCAACTCATGGGAGGAGTTACAACATCACTGGTCAGTTTGGAGGGACATTCCTAAGTGATGATTGTCCACTAGTACAAGGGTTTAACTGTGCATGTGCGGGCTTGACCAGTACTAAAAATAGCCTGTTGCTGGGCAAATTCGAGTGGTCAGTGGTACAGAGAAAGGACAAAGGGTATGCTGGCCACGAGGCGACGCATTCATATAAAATGGCCGCCAGTGCATTCAAAATGGCTTCCGACCACCATAGTCAAGTTAAAGGGAATTCGTGTAGCAAAGCTTAACGCTAACCCGATCACTGTAAAATTACGACAATAGTAGAACTTATATCTGGAATTACGATATGCTCGGTTTATGGGTCAAATCAAGATGACCCTCAAATATTTGAGGATCTTAAAATAGAGCTTGCCACTTGGCCAAATTCCCTAATTTTCTGCGGAGATCTAAACATCTCCCTAGATATAGATTCTGGGAAACAAAGGCAGGGTGGATTTTCTGGTCGGCAGCCTAAAGTTTACAGGGCCCTAAGCTATTTTAAAAGTAGCCATGGCCTGGTGGATATCTGGGATTTAAAAAATCCGTCCGACCCTGGCTACACATACTTCTCCTGCCCGCATAATAAATATGTCAGGATTGATTATTTTCTTAGAACAAGACAGGCTGAGATTATGAAGCTCTCTAAATTAATATCGGATCATAAACCTCTGATTTTATAAATAGAATCAACCAACCTTTTAAGACGCCGCACTAAGTGGACGTTTGATAGTAAGCTCCTTGTGAATAAAGATTATATTGAATTTATTAGGGTTGGGGACAAAAATATTTCGATATGAATCACTTCAGCCAGGGGGGTTGTTTGGGACTGTTTTGAGGCCACTCTCAGAGGGGAAACCATTAGCTATAAGGCCAGAGCAAATAAGGAGCAGGAAAGTATAAATCAGCACATTTTATGGGAGTTGGCTATAGCTGAAGAAGAACATGTTTTAGCAATAATACAGGGACAAGATAGGGTCCACATTCTGCACCGAATAATAGCTTTAAAACAGAACTAAACAGTTGGCTAACCCAGAGATCAGCTGAAGCATTTCAATCACATCAGAATGGTTCATATGAAAACGGAGATATGGTAAGCAAGAGGTTAGCCCTATATACCCAGCAAAAGATCTCTCTTAATGCAATACCCTCTATTAAAAAAGATGGACAAGAATATACAGATCAGGAGGATATCATTAAAGAATTTCAACGGTATTATCAAATTTTGTACCAAAATGACATCAAGAAGGACACAGCTGAAGTTAGGCAAGCTCTAATAGAATTGACTGCAGGTACTGAACCTGGAGGGGGTTTGGATTGGCTAATAAGAGATGAACTAGAAAATGAAATTACTATAGAAGAAGTTCTTTTAGCCCTGTTAGGTATGGCTTCGGGGAAAGCCGCAGGACCCGACAAAATCCTGCTAGAGATTTATAAAATCTTAGGAACAATAATAATACCTCTCTTATTGGACCTGTTCAAGGAAGTGCAATTTAGTGGAACCCCCACCTGAGTCTTGGAAAGAGACTGACATAATAATATTTCCTAAGAAAGGTAAGCCGGTGGACAACCCATCTTCATATAGACCAATCTCCCATGATTAATTCAGACTCTAAATTATACTCCGAAATCCTGGCTTCCTGGCTCAGGAGGGTCATTGAACGTCTGGTCTCCCCCTGGCAACATGGTTTTATCCCGGGCAAGGGAACGACCAACCACACCCGTAGAGTTATCTCGCATTTTGATATCATGTCCGGGACGGGGGGCAGATGGCTATGATCCTCCTCGATGCTGAGAAAGCTTTTGATCTGGTGTCCTGTGAGTTTTTATGGGAGATACTTGAAATAAATAAGTTTGGGCACCAACTTATAAAAGCAATCAAAGCCATGTACTCTCAACCAAGGGCCCGATTGCAACTTATGGGTAAGGAGTCTAATATTATTAATATATCTAGAGGGACTAGGCACAGCTTTCCCTGTTCTCCAATTTTTTTTGCTCTATATATCAACCCCTTGGTTGGTAAACTCCTTCAGAGCCAGAACATCAAGCCAATTGTTACTGGGAGTTATGATTAAAGTATTGGCTTATGCCGATGACGTGGCCGTAATAACACCAAACCCAGCTGAGGCCATTTTAGAAATAAATAAAATCGCTGAGCGTTTTGGGCTTTTCTCTGGGTATGCTTTGAACAAGGGGAAAACTATAATTCTCTGTACAGAAAATATCAAGTGAAATGACCCAAGGAAAGTAGACATGGCTACCTATTTGGGGGTCTGAATAAGCGCTAAGATAGAGGAAATTAACAAATGCAATTTCGAACCCTTGATTAAAAATATGGGGAATGATCTAAGGAGAATTAACTGCTTACATTTGTCTATCATTGGGAGGGGCAATTTTGTAAAATGACCATGCTTCCAAAGCTGCTGTACTTGTTTCGGGCTATACCCCTGGCTATAGAAGATAGTATTTTTAAAACATTAGAATCATTATTTTCTAATTTTATATGGCAATATTGGAAAATTAGGAGATCAATTAATTATTTAGCTCTACCACAAGACAGGGGTGGTTTAGCAATTCCTAATATCACTTTATATTATTGGGCGGCCCTTCTCCATCAAGTGGCTACTTTGTTTGTCATAGGGAATGATAGTGGAACAGAGCAAGGTTTAAAAATACCTACTATATATGAACTCTCTATTGGGAAGAAAGCTCCAGGGCTCTTATTGAAACAATTAGAGCCAAGCTATTATAAAAAAGGTTACATTTAAGGTAATCCGTAGTGCATTGAAAATTTGGAAGCAGGTCTCCAGCTTTATGGCAATCCCGAAGTTTAATATATATACTCCGCTGTGGCATTCATCCCTATTATCATCCCAGGTTAATGATAATATGGTAAAGAAATGGGAAAGGATGGGCGTAAGAGCAATCAGGGATTTTTCTGGGGGAGAACAGATTTCTATTTCTCTGTACTACAAAGGGTTTTTGATATCCCCTATAATCAGTATATTAAATTTGCTCAGATCAAAAACATCCTTGCCTTAAAAACCCCTAAGATCAAACTTGATAAGATACCACGCTTAGATACCATATCCAGGAAATCCACTAGAATTAGGAATTTGTATAGCCTGTTCCTTGATAAGATCCCTGATGATATGGAAAAAACTGAATCATATTGGGCATTGAAGCATGCTAATCCTGATGTTGATATTTATATGAGCCTTTCTTTAACATCTAAAATACTTTTATCCTTAAGCTTAAACGCCCAATTGTATAAAACTATTTTAATCTATATTTTACACCAGCTAAATTGTTTACATGGGGGAAAAGGATAGATGATTACTGTTCTAGATGTGGGCTAGGGCCAGCTACCCTGACTCACATGTTTTACGATTGTGACAAATTAACTTTGCTAAAAAAGGCCTATCAGGGTACTGGGAAGAAGTATTTGGACATAGAGTAGACGTATCCCTTACTTTGCTTATTCTTAGTTATGATGGTTCATTGGGGCTAAGCGTAGAGGAGGAATTTTGTCTTTTTCTGGAGACAGCGGTATACAGGATATTACTTGCAGCAATATGGAAAAATACTGATCCCCCCACTTTCCAAATGTGGCTCGCCAGGCTCCTGGGAATCTATAATCAAGAAAAGGCTATCTATGCAAGTAGGGGTAGACAGGCCAGAATCCGGGGCCAGAAGGCTTGGCCATGCATTGCCGCCTGGACCAGAAACGTAAGGGGGCCATAGGAAGGTATTAACAGAAATAATGGTTAGCACTATTGGGTATAAGCTCCAATGAACTGACCTGCTTGTAAATATTTCCAAAAAGTACTGTGCATTTGTGGCTAAACTACCCGCTTATTGAATCTAGCTATTTTTAATATTTGATGTACTATATTATTCATAAGATTTCTTCTTTTTATATAACTACTGCCTTTTATTGTTAACTTTTTACGTAATTTATTGCTGGTTTTATCACTGTTTGCTATTTCATATATATGTATATTCTAGAACTGCTTAATTAAAAAAGAAAAAAAAGGAAGGAACAGACAATAGCTTGCCTAAATCATCAAAATGCATAGATCTCATACTTAAACTAGGCCAAGGTATGTTCTTAATGATATTTCTAAGTCGAGAATACAGGGTTCTTCTACAAACCTATGGGGCCTATTATGATGTCGGGCAGACTTGCTTTAGCCTCACACCGTCTTGGAAACGGGACCGTACGACCTCTGTCCAGTGGTCCTGAGCACCCCATTATGATGCAACTGCACATGGTCCAGTCGCATTCTGACATTTTTCTATGGGCGCATGTGTTACGGCCAAAAACCGATCGTAGTGCATGCACCCGTAGGGAAATGTCAGGTGGTGTTAATCCCTGCACCCTGTGACAGGCACCTCAAGGTGCCTGCCACCGGGTGCAGGGATTAACAGGGGTCCCCCTTAGCTCCCAAACGAAGGCCGCAAAGGAAAGGGGCCCTGCTAGGGGACTTCAAACACACTTTATGACAGGTTTTCCATGTCAGAAAGGCTGGCATGTAAACCCTGCCGGAAACCGTGCATCATAATCTGGATGCCCTAAACTGCTGTCCATTAAGATTATGGGCTGTTTCCGACTGACCGATGTGCTCCTTGAGGCCGTCAGAAGCCAGTCAGAATGACAAGCCTGTTTCCATTCTGAATGGCTGAATCAAAATCAGCCAGTCAGAATTGAAATCGAAGATGTCGGAGGCCGTATGACCGACATTGTAATAGGCCCCTATATTGTTTCTTAAACTGGTATCAGGTATGGTTGGCCAGGTTTCAACCCACAGCAAATAATATTTCATAAAAATAAATGAGAACCATTATTCAGAAGTTCATAATGTATGGGAATAGATGCAATGGGTGAAACAGATAAAATACAGCTTAACGCTGGCATCAAAGAGATACCATTCTGTGCAATGATATGGTGTCACACAGGAGGGTGTGTCCAAGGGTATTTTTACAAGTTGCTGTACTGAAATACACAGGGTTGTCTTCATTTTCATTTTAACAGATCTGGGATAACAACAACTTCCATGAATGGTAGACTTGTGTATTGTATATGGTACCATACCAGCCAATGAATTCATATTTCTGAGTCGTGAAAATTAAAGGTTGTAATGAGCAATGATATTAAAACATGTATTAACTAGGTAAAAGGTGGAGTGTCACTAACTGTAAATGGTGAAGTTTCAAATAGTCTTATACTAAATAGTGTGTATGTTGACTCTTTCTTGCCCATTGGTTTTTGCATGACCATCAAATTATATGGCACAAACAAGGCTGTTTCAGTGAGACATTGCCATGTCATCAAAGCTAATTGAAATCTTTGTAATGCCCAATTTAGTTGCCCGTGTTATAATACATTCAGATCTCAGGAGGTCTAAGGCTGAAGACAAAATGTGGTTTAATGAGTACACTCTTTTAAAAAAGGATGACCAGAGACTCCCATTTTTCAATGGGAGCTTGTGTTATAACTGGTTTACGGCCGTAACACAAGCTCCCATTGAGAAATGGGAGAATGCGACAGCACCATGTAGGGTTGCATTGTAATTACGTGCTCAGGACCGCCGACTGGAGGTTGCTCGCTCCCGTTTCTGCGAGGGTGTTAGGCAGACACAGTCCACCTGACATCGTTATAAGGCCCTATATGTGGTTACTCCTACAGGTATTTGTGTATTGCACTGTGGCGCTGGATGGTTATCTTAGGTCCATGAAAAGTGTTGGAAAGGAAATGCTAAATGCAGGTATAAGAATAATGCCTTAACGTCAAACCCTCAATAGGGAATTGAGTTGAATTATAGGTTCCATTCTGTGTCACATCATTTATGTGTGTTTCAGACATATTAATTTTAAATTGCCAATTACTCAACATGGTCAGAGTGATTTTTGGAATGGAAGGCTTTTTTAATCCTTCATTGTTCCGACTCCAAGACAAGTAGTCTGATGGATAGTTTTGCTTAGAAAGATTATTTCTTTAGGTATTTTGCAGGCTCAAAATAAGACTTCGATGCCTTGGATCTGGCAAAATGTTCTTCTCCATACTTTTCTCATAAACATTTGCTTTCCAATACTCAAACCCTTAAATAGCTGATTTTGAACTCAACTCAATGGAGTAAATCAGTTTGTCAGTAGTAATTAGATTTTTGGAAGGCTGCTGTGGCTTTTGTATGAAATAAGAGGCTAAAAAATTTCGGGGCATATTCTCAAGGGCTTATCGCCAAGTTAGCAGCACTTTATCGCAGCCAAACTGGCTCTATTCACAAGCACAAGCCCTATTCACAAGCTGGTGCTAACAGATCAGCAGTTTTCCAGTGATAGTAGCCACAGAAAACATCACCACAGATGACACCGGCAATAACGCTAATGATATGCAGAGTAGGCGTTCCTGTGCAAAAACTGCGACAAAACCACTTCGCAGCATTCTCAACGACCAGCCAGATCGGCGATAAGATTCCAAAACAGGCAATAATGCGTGTTAGCATCAAGGATTTAACACCTGCTCTTCCCTGGTGTTAAGTTGGACAACAACCTGCACTATAAAAGGGCGTCCAGGCCAGAGCCACACCTGAAGAACAACAGATGCCATGGAGCTACTGATCATGCAGCTCGTAGCCCCAAGAGAGCAACAACTCCCACCACCACCACCCCCAGGCCCGCCCCCCCTCCCTCGGACTACCACAGAGGCAGCACAGACAAAGACAGCAGACCTTCAGAAAACGCATCAGCCTCATAGACTTAACACCAGAGGATGTCATTGCCCACTACAGGCTCAGAAGGACAACCATCCTCCGCATCCTGACCATCATTGCCCACAGGCTGACGGTACCAACACAGCGGACAACCAACATCCCTCTGCAGACAAAGCTGCTGGCTGTGCTGCACCTGTTAGCCTCTGGTACCTTCCAACCAACCAACCAACTACTGACAGAGGAGTCTCACAGCCAGCCTTATCAAAATTCATCACAACTGTCTTGAATGTCATCATCAGCTTGGTACCCCAGCACCTTCACTTCCCCCACATCTTCCGACAGTCCATCATCAACCAGCACTCCCAGGATGGCACCTATGGACATGCACTGCTCTTTGGTAAGCACCAAATAAACACATCACACACCACAATCATGCAACTCACAACTCTGGGAATGCACATGTTACAAACTCACATACAACATGCCAAACAACATGCCCACCTACCAGACACGACAGCACAACTTACTGTGGTAACCTGGGCTAGCCATGTACACAAGCCATCAACGGCATAACCTCAGCCACACAATAGCAGATGTGGGGAGAGGTGCAAAGTGTGGCGTTGAAGTGCTGGCCAGAATGCAGCGTGCAGACCACATACATGTCCATGTCGACATATACTGCTGGTGTTTGGAGTGCAGTGAACAGTGGACGCAACCTTGTTACCCTTGTTACTGCCCCGAGGCAGTGGGGAAGATCGCGAAATGTAGCTTGTTACATCCCCCCTAGTAAGCGTGAGTGGTGTGGGTTGGCCCGGCGTATGTCAGGCCAGCGTAGGGGTGTAAATAAGAAGCCAGTTGCCCTGGGTGTGGTTCTCTTCCGTAATGGCCAATGTGTCTGCCAGAACCCCACCACGAGGCCGGTGCCATGAGCGGTGGTGCATGCGATGCTGTGCACCTGCTGCACCCCAGGCCACTGGTCCCCAGACCTGCCTTGGCCACCCCTGCGCACCCAGGCCTCACTGCTCACCTGCCAACACCGGTGTGTATCAAAGAGGGCCCACCACGTGCCAGTACAAGCTCCAAGCCCGAGGCCCGCGACCTTGGCAGCCTCCTCTGACCATTGCTGGCCTCCGTGACACAGGCCCCCAGCACTCCTTTCTCGTTGACGTACTCCACCGTTGCCTACGGCCTACACTGCAGTCTAGTAGGTCACACATTTGGAACTGAGTCTTGATTTATTTATGGCAGAGTTTATATCATTGTACAGGCGTCATCGCGGACTGCATGCCCTTTAAGCTCTAGTGCCATTAACTCTGTGCCCCCAAAATTCAAGGACACTCTCTGATTGAACTTTGGTGGGGTCTGAGTATATGGCCCGGTGGTTGTCTTCATCATCATGTAGCTGATACTGACTTGATGGTAAAAATAAATCTGCAACAAGGGGTGGTGATGGACAGAGTTTCTGAATTAAGCAGAATACTCTCAGCCAGTCAAGAGATCAGGGCTAGATCCAACACCGTTTTTTAGCTCACTGCACCATCCCAGCTCAGAACCTGGCTATATGCAAATTAGTCTGTTACTGTCCCAGTGCATGATGGGAACAGGGCAAACCAAACTACCAAGCCAATTCTTACACTGGGAAGGAAACAAGCTTCCGGGGACCGGTTTCTGACATTTCAGCCGTCGTCGGCCTGGCTTGCTTGAATCCTGATGGTGCAATGAGCAAGGGACTCACATCTGAGTATACCCTTCCACGCTTATGGTGGACAAAATATTTAACAACAAGGGGTGGTGATGGACAGAGTTTCTGAATTAAGCAGAATACTCTCACCCAGTCAAGAGATCAGGGCTAGATCCAACACCGTTTTTTAGCTCACTGCACCATCCCAGCCCAGAACCTGGCTATATGCAAATTAGTCTGTTCCTGTCCCAGTGCATGATGGGAACAGGGCAAACCAAACTACCAAGCCAATTCTTACACTGGGAAGGAAACAAGCTTCCGGGGACCGGTTTCTGACATTTCAGCCGTCGTCGGCCTGGCTTGCTTGAATCCTGATGGTGCAATGAGCAAGGGACTCACATCTGAGTGTACCCTTCCACGCTTATGGTGGACAAAATATTTAACAACAAGGGGTGGTGATGGACAGAGTTTCTGAATTAAGCAGAATACTCTCACCCAGTCAAGAGATCAGGGCTAGATCCAACACCGTTTTTTAGCTCACTGCACCATCCCAGCTCAGAACCTGGCTATATGCAAATTAGTCTGTTCCTGTCCCAGTGCATGATGGGAACAGGGCAAACCAAACTACCAAGCCAATTCTTACACTGGGAAGGAAACAAGCTTCCGGGGACCGGTTTCTGACATTTCAGCCGTCGTCGGCCTGGCTTGCTTGAATCCTGATGGTGCAATGAGCAAGGGACTCACATCTGACACTCTGTTCATCACCACCCCCTTTTCTGAATCGATTTTGGCCACTATAGGTGTGGCAGGGTATACTCAGACATGAGTCCCTTTCTCACTGCACCATCAGGATTCAAGCAAGCCGGGCCGAAGAAGGCTGAAATGCCAGAAACTGGTCCCCGGTAGCTTGTCTCCTTTCTGGTGAAGAATTGGCTTGGTAGTTTAGTCTGCCCTGTTCCCATGATGCACTGGGCCAGGGACAGACTGATTTGCATATAGCCAGGTTCTGAGCTGGGATGGTGCAGTGAGATAAATAACGGTGATGGATCAAGCCCTGATCTTTGGACTGGGTAAGAGTGGTCTGCGTAATTCAGACACTCTGTTCATCACCACCCCCTTTTCTGAATCGATTTTGGCCACTATAGGTGTGGCAGGGTATACTCAGACATGAGTCCCTTTCTCACTGCACCATCAGGATTCAAGCAAGCCGGGCCGAAGAAGGCTGAAATGCCAGAAACCGGTCCCCGGTAGCTTGTCTCCTTTCTGGTGAAGAATTGGCTTGGTAGTTTAGTCTGCCCTGTTCCCATGATGCACTGGGCCAGGGACAGACTGATTTGCATATAGCCAGGTTCTGAGCTGGGATGGTGCAGTGAGATAAATAACGGTGATGGATCAAGCCCTGATCTTTGGACTGGGTAAGAGTGGTCTGCTTAATTCAGACACTCTGTTCATCACCACCCCCTTTTCTGAATCGATTTTGGCCACTATAGGTGTGGCAGGGTATACTCAGACATGAGTCCCTTTCTCACTGCACCATCAGGATTCAAGCAAGCCGGGCCGAAGAAGGCTGAAATGCCAGAAACCGGTCCCCGGTAGCTTGTCTCCTTTCTGGTGAAGAATTGGCTTGGTAGTTTAGTCTACCCTGTTCCCATGATGCACTGGGCCAGGGACAGACTGATTTGCATATAGCCAGGTTCTGAGCTGGGATGGTGCAGTGAGATAAATAACGGTGATGGATCAAGCCCTGATCTTTGGACTGGGTAAGAGTGGTCTGCTTAATTCAGACACTCTGTTCATCACCACCCCCTTTTCTGAATCGAAAAATAAATCTGCAGCATTCATCTCCCCCATGTTGCCTGTTTCTGCTTGGTTTTGCCCTCTGCATCATGCCCTGGAAGAACACCTTCCACTGTCCTTCGAAACATTCCGTGACATTCACCTTGGACATCGACGAGGACCATCTCAGGTCTCGTGGCCCTACCTCAGTGCACCGCAAGTCACCGTCCCGTGTCGGTGAGCCTGTGTCGGCCGCAGTGCATCCGGGGCTACTAACTCTGTGCAGCTCAAGTCATGGACCCTTGCTGTTTGAACTTTGAACTGATTGTCTGATGACTGTTGCAGTTGTTGCCAACACCAACCACCCCTGAGGGATGGCTTACACTCATCCCGCACCCATCCAGCACACGCGTCACTCGACATGTGACACTGGCAATAAAACAGGCCGGATGCACGTGCCCGTAGCCAGTCCCACAAACTATCTAAGTGTGTCAGTGTGGTCATGTTATGTTATGTTATGTTATGTTAGAATAAACTTATATAGCGCACAGCTACTCTAAAAGAGTGTCCCGGCGCTTTCCACAGGCGGCTCCGTGTGTAATAACATAACAAGAAAAAACTAATAGAGAAAGGAGAGAAAGAACCCAGCAAAGAAAACAATTAAGCATTAAAAAGCCAAGTCTTCAGGCTCTTCCTGAATTGAAGCAGATTAGAGGTACTGCGTAGCGCCAGTGGCAGAGAGTTCCACAACTGGGGAGCCTTAAAGCTGAAAGAACGGCCCCCAGTCCGCGCCTTCCGCACACGTGGCACCACGGCAGTGAAAAGAGATTCGGACCGCAGTGAGCGGGCAGGACGATAGAAGGCCAATCTACGCCGTAGATACCCAGCCCCTGAGCCAAACAGGGCTTTGTGCATCAACGTAAGGGATTTGAACATAATCCGCTTACGGATAGGTAGCCAATGCAGCTTCTGCAGCAGCCCAGAGGCTCGTGACCGCCTATGCAGGCCAAAGATGGCACGGGCAGCAGAGTTTTGTGCCACCTGAAGACGTTGGACCAGATAGTCCGGGAGGCCAAGAAAGAGGGCATTGGCATAGTCGAGCCGGGACCCGATAAGCGCCTGCACTGTAATCCGCCTATGCTCCGCAGAAAGCAGTGGAAGAAACTTGCGGAGCATCTTCAGAATGCCAAAGCAGGTTCCGGCCAGACCCATGATGTGCGCTCTCAATGATAACTTATTATCCAATTTGACGCCAAGATTTTTAGCCACCGCGGATGATTGAGCAGGAGGGCTCATTTCAGGTGGCCACCATTGCCGCCACTCAGGGTCGGTGACACAGCCGAAGAATAGGACCTCCGACTTACTGGAGTTAGCCTTCAAGTTGTTATGCTGAAACCAGTCGAATACCCTGCCCAAACAACCCCGGATACTCTCTCCATCAAATGGTTGGTCTTTACCACAGGTGAAGAGGAGTTGCGTGTCGTCGGCGTAGGACACGATCTGGGCCCCGTAAGCCTCCACCGCCGCCGCCAGGGGGGACATGAAGATGTTGAACAGTGATGGGCTCAACACCGAGCCCTGTGGAACCCCAACCCCCAGAGGCGGCATCTCGGCGGAGCTCTGAGAGACCCAGATCGTCTGGCGGCGGCCTTCCAGGAAAGACGTAAACCATTTGAGCACCGTCCCCCTAATGCCGATGTCGTGGAGCCTGGCGAGGAGCGCCGCGTGGGGGACGGTATCAAAGGCCGCCGACAGGTCCAACATGACTAGCATGGCCTTGCCACCAACATCCAAGGTCTCTCTGATGATCTCGGAGACCTCCAACAATGCCGTTTCCGTGCTAAAATTAGGACGGAAACCGGATTGGGAAGGATGGAGCAGATGGTTGGTCTCAAGAAAGCTCGACAAGACGCCATGAACATGTTTCTCGGTAATCTTGGCCAGAGCCGGGAGAAGTGAAATTGGCCTATAATTGGCCAAAGCCTCGGCATCAAGGCCCGGCTTTTTCAAAAGGGGGATCACCATCGCCCTCTTCCAGGTGGTAGGCACCCTTCCCTCCTTCAAGGAGGAATTGAGGATGGGGTTGACCAGGGGATTCACCACCGCCGCCATCCCGGCCAAAAATTTGGCAGGGCATGGGTCAAGTGGCGAGCCAGATTTAAGGCTGGAAAGCAGCGCCCGCGACGCCTCGCACGTGACTGCTGGGAAATCTGTCAACACTGCGATAGGCATGGGCGGTAGCTCACGTTCCGCTCCGGGGCCAGATCCACCATCCTCCGCGCTCTCCGAGAAGGATGCATGAGGGGCCCAGGTCCTACCACATTACATTGTTCTGTGTACAGCGGCCCAACCATGTCACCTCAGGCAGTGGGGTAGACCTAGGCCATGCGGCTGTGTCGTACCCCCCCATGTAAGCGTAAGCGGAGTTGACTGGCATATGACAGTCCAGTGTAGTGGTGTGCTTGATCAACCTGGGGCTCTGGGTGTGGTTACGCTTTGGCCTTGCCAAGGAAGTAACTAATGCGTGTGTCTCTGTTGTAGTGTCGGCGCCACCCGTCCCGCAATGTTTATGTTTATGTTTATTAAAGCTTTTGTAGCGCGCTCTGTTACCACGGGGTATCCTGGCGCGGTGAGTGAATTTTGAGAGCAGAAGAACTGAAAACATGGTCTGGGGGGACTGCTAGTAAGGGGCATTGAACAGATGGGTTTTGAGATCTTTTTTAAACAAAGCAATGGTTGGCGAAGCTCTGAGAGAAAAAGGGAGGGCATTCCAGGCCGAGGCAGCTTTGACTGAAATGGATTGTCCTCCGATGCGTGCATATTTGAATTTAGGGGTGATTAAAAAACACAGGTTGGCCGATCGAAGGGCACGGTTTGGAGTGTAGAGTGAGAACCTTTTCTGCAGGTATGTTGGTCCCTGGCCGTGGACTGCTCTAAATGCCAACACAAGAATTTTGAATAAAATTCGATGAGGGACTGGTAGCCAATGCAGGCTACGTAAGTGGCTACGCACGCTAGATCTCCTTGGGAGGGAGAAAAGCAAGCGTACTGCGGCGTTTTGAATCACCTGCAAACGGTGAACCATATACGCAGGTAGACCACTAAATAAGGCGTTGGCGTAGTCGAGCCGGGATAAGATCAGAGCTCGAAGGACAGACTCCTTGGCTGCCCTAGGCAGAAGAGGAAAGAATTTCCTCAAGGCACGCAGGGTGCCAAAGCAGATGCCGGTCAGTTTTTTTATATGATCAGAGAACTTAAGATCTTGACCGAACCAGACCCCCAAGTTCTTAGCTGGGCCACCAGTAACGCTGGGACAGGGCAGGTCCAGGGGCCAGATCTGGTCCTTAAAGTTGTCAGGGAAGGAGCCGAAGAATAGAATCTCGGACTTGTCTTCATTGCACTTAAGTTGGACTTGTGCAAGCCACCTGAAGACTTCCGACAAACAGTGTTGGACTGCTGATGAGTCAGACACACCCTTAGGCCATGTGAATAGCAGCTGAGTATCATCAGCATATGCTATTATCTTGGCAATGGACAATGCCCCCGGAGTGCAGGCTTGGCCGAAGGGGTAAATCAGGGAGCACAAGCCCGCTCAGGGTCCAGGATCATACCTGCCAACTGTTGTGTGTGTCGGTAGGTCTACCCTCAACTGCATCGTGAGTTCAGCCAGCCATGAACTCTACATCTGTGTCCTCCCTATCCTTACCATAGGCCTACACACATGTTGCCGCCGACCTGCAAACCACAACATCAGAGTGTCATTGCCAGGGTTGTGGGCAGGCGCAGACAGGCATGACAATGGTGTGCTGTAGGAGTGCAAGTGATGCAACCATGCTGCGCAAACTAGTAAATAGGCTCGTGGGAGGGAGGAACAGCAGTGAGGATACGTAATACACATTGAAGACGCTCCTTTGCTACAAGCAGTACATGTCAAACAGGAATCACTAAGTCACACATAGCACACACCAATGAACCAGTGAGCCTGCCAACACATCATGCAGAACCAACTATTGACTCATGTCTCTCTGAACTGTCACAGGTGATCAAGGATACGCACTCTGCCCTTGGATGATGACACCCCTCTAAGCCCCAAACACACAGGCCCAGAGGCAGTACAATGCGGCCCACAAACGCACCAGGGTCATCGTGGAATGCAAATTTGACGTGTTGAAGTCACGTTTCAGATGTCTGGACATCACAGGTGTAAGGCTCCTGTACAGCCCAGACATCATGTGCAAGATGATTGTTGCATGTGGTGTGTTGCACAACATATGTGTACGCACCAATGCCCCATGGATACAAGTGCCAGATGCACCGGACAATGATGTGGAAGATGTGGCAGGTGGATCACACCCCACTGCAGCAGCAGCAGGAATAGCCGGCGGGAACACCATCATTGACAATTTCTTCACATGAGCACATCACATTGTCACAGTCCTTAACAATCGTGGGATAGTACAAAATGACCACAGGCACAGCATGTGCAAATAAATTCATAACAACACACATTCCCTGAGTGCATGTCACTCCTCTGTACAAGCACATCCCTCTGACAAGTGTAAGTGCAACATGTAGTGCTAACGATCTCATAGTTTGAAAATAGATGGTGGGTGTGTCACCTCTGTACCGAGAGGCTATTTAGAGTGTCACGTATTCGAAATGCCATTTCTGTGTGTCACAGATAGTACGGAATCCCGCTCATCAGCGTTTCACATTTGTTCCAAATCATTCCATGTAGGTTGTCATTTGTGACCTACAAGTGACAACAGGCCTTCTTTTGGGGTCAAATATGTACCACCATGATGCAAGGATGCACCCTGTGACTCAAGTCCCACAACATGAGCAACATGGACGTAAGGGGGAGTCACTGCCCCTACATTACCCATGTTTTCATACTTGATTAATCATAGACATGACATGTCTATGTGTAATAGTATGTATTATTCACGTTCAGTGGAGTGTGGAAGCTGTCTTAGTACTGGGCCATGCAGACAACACTTTACAATGTTGCCCTGTGGAGGGCCAACCAGAGGGGTTGACAATTTACTCAGAAGGGGAAGAGTCCAGTCTGCAGGCTGATTGCTGTGTCATTGTTAAGCAAACAAAATATGGCAGTCCATGTGGAGGTCCAAGGTTAGTGTCGCAGAGTGTATCGGGGGACGGTAGAAGGTGTTATTCCAGGCATGATGCAGAGGGCAGAACCAAGCAGAAACAAGTCATATGGCGGGATGAAGGCTCTTGCTTCCTTCTTACCACTAAGGCAGATTCATCATCATCTTCATCCTCTGACGTTTCATGTGCCTCACATGTGGGTGGTGGTGTTTGGTCTGCAGCACTGTATGACACTGACACATCAGGGGCCAGAGATGTGGATGTAGAAGTAGCAGGAGCATTCATCTGCGCAATGTTTTGTGGCATCACTTCAATGATGAGGATCTGCAGAGCATGGAAGATCCCATCTACAGCTTTCTCATGTGCAGCTGTGGTAGCCGTTCTTTGCACCTGCATCCTCTCCATGTTCTCCATGACCCTCCTTATGGTTCCCAAATCACGGATGACATCGCTGTAGCCACTCTGACTAGACAGTTGTTGTTTCCGAGTCATGACTCCAGCGACGCCAGCCATGCTTTGTTGGAGGGCATGGGGCGGACTGTGGGTGTCCGTTAGGGAGTGTAAGTGATCCCTGATGGGACTTAGACACCCATGTATGGCATCTAGTTTGGCTGCCATGAGGTTGAACCCCACCCACACCTGTTCAGCCAGCTCCTTCTGGCGGTCTAACACATGGCGTTGCAACGCCATGTGTTCTTCGATGAGGTGCTGGGAACCAGACGTGGTGGAGGGTGCTTCCTGCTGTGTGGTCTGTGCAGGGCGTAGGCTCACCTTGATGGTGCTGGGCTGCCCTGCTATTGGAGGTGGGGTGCAGAGGTTGTCCATGAACCGTTGGAGTTCATCGTAGTCGTTGTCTTGAGGGTTGTCTCCATCATCACTGGCGTGATGTAGGGTTTGCTCTGCAGGAGGTGTTGATTGTCCCTCTGCAATGTAAAGGGGAGATGCATTTTCACAGTGTGTTCCATGTATGTTTACGCATTGGCTAAGTGTACATACAGATTGCATGACAATGTACATTGTGACAGTTTGTGAGGAGATGCGGGACAGTAAATATTTGTACTACATCACGGATGTGAGGTTGTACTTGTACATTGTCATCTCACAGTTTTTTTTCTCTGCTTTTATGGTGCATTTTCCCACATGACGCGTGGGAATTGCAGGCCTGTCGCTGGATATTGCTGATTTTTGTATCGCAGTTTGGGACATCGCCACTTTTTTCACGTTCATGTTATGCATTTTTCAGGCTTCACGTTAATTTTAATGCAGGCATTTGACACGTTATCTTGAGACTATTGCATGGTACCGCTGTGTTGAGAATACAACGTTATCACAGCATTGTTTTCCCGTGATAGACTGTGATGTGAATAGTTGCGTTAAGCTAATTTTGTGATAATTATCACACGTTCTTGAGAATATCCCATGTGATCTGTTAGCACTCTAGAAGTAAGGGAATTTCTTTAAGAAATGAGGATGGCTTTCAGGGGATGGAGCCACACAATCTTCCCTCTGAATGTAATTATGAATTTCTCTGAGATAGCAAGTCCTATGTATGAAATAATGTGCATAATGGTGATAACAATACATTTCTTTGTTATCTGCTGAATTCAAATAAGCATCTTCATTATTCAAGGTAGCATAAGCCTGAAAATCAGAAATCATCCTTTTAAGAATCCCAATGTCCCAATCATCTGAAATAGAACTGAGTGTTATAACATCATTCATTGAGACCTTTATAACAAAAGGCAATTCCAGTGTCTCAGTGGGCCCCATAATCTGACATGGAATCTTTTTGCAAGCTATGTCCTTGGGTGCAGGATAAGCTGTAATGTTTGCAGCATGGAGACCTCTTCTGGTTCTGTGGTATGAGAAATGTGGCTGTAGTTCACGAACCACAGGCCAGGCAACTGTTAAGGCAGGGACAAAATGTTTATTCAGTAGCAGCAGAATGACTAGTATCATTGATAACCACATGAAGAGAAGAAAACTTCCCAAAATGATCCAAGCATAGGACAGTGGAGGAATCAAATACATGTCACATAAGCACTGATCACCATGAAGCATTCTTTGGCAATGAGTGACTGTAGAAGGGGTTGAAGTCTCCTGTGAGATATTCAGATTCATTTAAAAAACATTGGTCTCTCAAGGCTCTCGAAAGAGTACCAGTTCAAATGACGCAGCGCCAGGTAGAATTTCATAATAAACTATGGAATTAAGTTGGACAGTAGCCACTGTCATATTGGCAGCATCAACTGTGTTTGTTGCACTCAATGTTCTGCGTACAGTGTTAAATTCAGATATCCCCAGGTTGGAACTCGAGCTAGAATTGTTACTGCTTTGTTCAGGAGGTAAGGGGTTCAGAGCAGGGAGAGGCTGGGAGACACTACTCTGAATCTTTCTTGGTGTCAGTTGTGGTCGACTGTATAATGCTTTCTAATGATATGTTTTCGCTGCACCAAAGGGCGCTCTATTAAGAATACTGTTTGCACAGCTATCAGGATTTTTTCGATGGAAGCAAAACGTGCTTCAGCCAGTGAGACTTGTAAGTAATTGGTAGGGTTTGTAATTCAATATATATCACAAAGGTATAACCACAGTGAATGGGTATGACTCTGATAACTAGGTTGGTTTTGTTATCCCTAGTTTTTGAATATATAGTCTCAAGCATGTCTGCTTGCAGACAAAGCAAGATGTCAGTGTGCTTGTTCAGCCATTGTTTGAATGAAAACTTGAGAGAAATCAGGTGATACGACGGCTTCACTCTCTTAAAGTAATTCTGTCTAAAATTAAGGAATCCCAGTAGGGATTGCAACTTTTTTAGTGTGTCCATAGGCAGCAAGGTGGTGTACTTCTGAATGACGTCCGACGCTAGACCCTTGCCCTCACTGGATAACTCGTATCCTTCGGAAGGCAATCTTTGATTTTTTTTTTAAATTAACTTTGTAACCATGTGATATTAATATGGTCACTACTCTGTCTACCCTGGTCAGGTATAGATTCAAATCATTACAACACTCCCTAGCACACATAATGTTTCAATACAGGTCATATAAACCAGTGTTTCCACCAATTTTCACAATCGAGCGGATTTGCTTAGAGTGAACGGGGGACCTCAGATATAACAATACGGAAGATGAAAGCTTCCTTCACTGATTTGCAGCCATAGAAAGGCCAGAAACACGTTTAAAGATTTGACATGGACGCCCCCGTAGAACCCATATGCGGGTTGGAATTATCACTGCATTGCACAATCAAAAGAACAGACCTGGAAATAGCCTTGAAAAGGTTGTGGGTTACATTCCCAAAACGACGAAACACATGTCGGCTGTGTGAAAGTTTCCAGAGCACAAGAATAATCGTGAAATTGAACCACAAAGAAAATAATTAATTTCTACTATGTTGTGAAAATTGGTGGAAACACTGGTTTATATGTCCTGTATTGAAACATTACGTGTGCTAGGGAGTGTTGTAATTGTTTAAGGCAGTACCCTATTTAAATAGGAATAGTGGTTCCCTTTACCTTTTAGCACTGTCCAATAGCATTGCACCAATCATATTGTGTTAATTTCTAAGTGGCGCCAGGAAACCTATACCACACCACTAGCAAGCTTATCTATAGATTTAAATCATTGTCAGTTAGGTAGATGTCATCAACATATGACAATACCCCAAAATCTGTTTGTACAATCTCAATGATTCACACCAAAAACAAGTCATGACTGTTCTTATAGCCCATTGTTGTAATTACCTAAAATGTAAGTTGGTACATTCCGGTACCCCCTATGTTTCCTGCTCCGTTTGGGCTGACCCATGTGCTGTCAACATTCCAAGACACACTCCCTGTCAGTACCTGACTGGCAGGCTATGGATGTTGTCCTGTATTTCTATACTTGAATAAAGTGTTACTTATAACAGTGCATGTTGATCACTTACTACACCCATGATCAAATGTCAAAATGAAAACGGCAATCCGTTGAAACTGAAAGTGGTTAGATACTCACTCCCAGGTGCTATGTTTTTGACTAAAGAACCCATTGTAAATATCTAGAGAAATTTTATATTTCTTCTGCACCAGGTTGGTAATTAAAACTGTGCAATGGGCGTTTTGTACTGCGTAGGTATGTGTGTGGGAATTCAAATTCCTATAGTCTAAAACTATTTTATAGAAGCCATCTGGTTTAAAGATGGGAAAAAGGGGCATGTTCATTGGGGAAAGACAAGGCGCTTTTATGCCCTGGTACTGCAACGTGATCTAGCATTGCTTTCATACCATATTTTGCTTCTGGTTTTAAATAGTATTAAGTTTGTGCTTCCCTGCACAAGGAAATGACATGTGAACTATAATGTTCATCCCAACGCACTTGATTTCTGTATACCAATGTACCTTGTCTCACAGCACATTGACTGGAATACATTTCCCAGATATCCTCAAGTACTGCAAGAGAGAAGGTTAACCTTATGACTTCTTCTCCATGGGATGCTTGCCTAATAAAGGCTGGAGATCATTCTTCTTCCTCTAGGACAGGGGTCTTCAAAGTGTGGGGCGCGACCCCCAGGGGGGCAGTGGAGTGATGGAAAGGGGGTCGCGCATTCCCGATCACACTTCTGCCCGGGCCCATCTGACTACAGGGATTCAGCCCCCCTCCTCCCCCATAGTGTGTCTCAGCTCAAGCTGCTGTGAGCTGCGCTGGGCTGTGTCTGCAGTCTTATCTCCAAAAACAACAAGTGATGGACTGAATGTGGATCAATGTCACACACTCCCCCAGTCAAAAGATCTGGGCCCAAATCCATCGTTTTTTTGCACTCCACACCACGCTGGGTTAGACAATGGCGATATGCAAATCAGCTCTGACCCTGTTGCCCCATGGGAACAGTCCAGTCCGAACTACAAAAGCCATGTCCTTCCCAGAACGGAATCAAGCATCCGAGGACCGGACCGGTTTCGAGGTAACACCTCTCATCAGCCCGGCTAGCTTGGCTCCAGTGGTGTGGAGTGCCTGGGACCCACGTCTGGGCATCCCCAGCGCACTTAGGGCGGCAATTGCAAAAACAACAAGTGATGGACTGAATGTGGATCAATGTCACACACTCCCCCAGTCAAAAGATCTGGGCCCAAATCCATCGTTTTTTTGCACTCCACACCACCCTGGGTTAGACAATGGCGATATGCAAATCAGCTCTGAACCTGTTGCCCCATGGGAACAGTCCAGTCCGAACTACAAAAGCCATGTCCTTCCCAGAACGGAATCAAGCATCCGAGGACTGGACCGGTTTCGAGGTAACACCTCTCATCAGCCCGGCTAGCTTGACTCCAGTGGTGTGGAGTGCCTGGGACCCACGTCTGGGCATCCCCAGCGCACTTAGGGCGGCAATTGCAAAAACAACAAGTGATGGACTGAATGTGGATCAATGTCACACACTCCCCCAGTCAAAAGATCTGGGCCCAAATCCATCGTTTTTTTGCACTCCACACCACCCTGGGTTAGACAATGGCGATATGCAAATCAGCTCTGACCCTGTCGCCCCATGGGAACAGTCCAGTCCGAACTACAAAAGCCATGTCCTTCCCAGAACGGAATCAAGCATCCGAGGACCGGACCGGTTTCGAGGTAACACCTCTCATCAGCCCCGCTAGCTTGACTCCAGTGGTGTGGAGTGCCTGGGACCCACGTCTGGGCATCCCCAGCGCACTTAGGGCGGCAATTGCAAAAACAACAAGTGATGGACTGAATGTGGATCAATGTCACACACTCCCCCAGTCAAAAGATCTGGGCCCAAATCCATCGTTTTTTTGCACTCCACACCACCCTGGGTTAGACAATGGCGATATGCAAATCAGCTCTGACCCTGTTGCCCCATGGGAACAGTCCAGTCCGAACTACAAAAGCCATGTCCTTCCCAGAACGGAATCAAGCATCCGAGGACCGGACCGGTTTCAAGGTAACACCTCTCATCAGCCCGGCTAGCTTGACTCCAGTGGTGTGGAGTGCCTGGGACCCACGTCTGGGCATCCCCAGCGCACTGAGGGCGGCAATTGCAAAAACAACAAGTGATGGACTGAATGTGGATCAATGTCACACACTCCCCCAGTCAAAAGATCTGGGCCCAAATCCATCGTTTTTTTGCACTCCACACCACCCTGGGTTAGACAATGGCGATATGCAAATCAGCTCTGACCCTGTTGCCCCATGGGAACAGTCCAGTCCGAACTACAAAAGCCATGTCCTTCCCAGAACGGAATCAAGCATCCGAGGACCGGACCGGTTTCGAGGTAACACCTCTCATCAGCCCGGCTAGCTTGACTCCAGTGGTGTGGAGTGCCTGGGACCCACGTCTGGGCATCCCCAGCGCACTTAGGGCGGCAATTGCAAAAACAACAAGTGATGGACTGAATGTGGATCAATGTCACACACTCCCCCAGTCAAAAGATCTGGGCCCAAATCCATCGTTTTTTTGCACTCCACACCACCCTGGGTTAGACAATGGCGATATGCAAATCAGCTCTGACCCTGTTGCCCCATGGGAACAGTCCAGTCCGAACTACAAAAGCCATGTCCTTCCCAGAACGGAATCAAGCATCCGAGGACTGGACCGGTTTCGAGGTAACACCTCTCATCAGCCCGGCTAGCTTGACTCCAGTGGTGTGGAGTGCCTGGGACCCACGTCTGGGCATCCCCAGCGCACTTAGGGCGGCAATTGCAAAAACAACAAGTGATGGACTGAATGTGGATCAATGTCACACACTCCCCCAGTCAAAAGATCTGGGCCCAAATCCATCGTTTTTTTGCACTCCACACCACCCTGGGTTAGACAATGGCGATATGCAAATCAGCTCTGACCCTGTTGCCCCATGGGAACAGTCCAGTCCGAACTACAAAAGCCATGTCCTTCCCAGAACGGAATCAAGCATCCGAGGACCGGACCGGTTTCGAGGTAACACCTCTCATCAGCCCGGCTAGCTTGACTCCAGTGGTGTGGAGTGCCTGGGACCCACGTCTGGGCATCCCCAGCGCACTTAGGGCGGCAATTGCAAAAACAACAAGTGATGGACTGAATGTGGATCAATGTCACACACTCCCCCAGTCAAAAGATCTGGGCCCAAATCCATCGTTTTTTTGCACTCCACACCACCCTGGGTTAGGCAATGGCGATATGCAAATCAGCTCTGACCCTGTTGCCCCATGGGAACAGTCCAGTCCGAACTACAAAAGCCATGTCCTTCCCAGAACGGAATCAAGCATCCGAGGACCGGACCGGTTTCGAGGTAACACCTCTCATCAGCCCGGCTAGCTTGACTCCAGTGGTGTGGAGTGCCTGGGACCCACGTCTGGGCATCCCCAGCGCACTTAGGGCGGCAATTGCAAAAACAACAAGTGATGGACTGAATGTGGATCAATGTCACACACTCCCCCAGTCAAAAGATCTGGGCCCAAATCCATCGTTTTTTTGCACTCCACACCACCCTGGGTTAGACAATGGCGATATGCAAATCAGCTCTGACCCTGTTGCCCCATGGGAACAGTCCAGTCCGAACTACAAAAGCCATGTCCTTCCCAGAACGGAATCAAGCATCCGAGGACCGGACCGGTTTCGAGGTAACACCTCTCATCAGCCCGGCTAGCTTGACTCCAGTGGTGTGGAGTGCCTGGGACCCACGTCTGGGCATCCCCAGCGCACTTAGGGCGGCAATTGCAAAAACAACAAGTGATGGACTGAATGTGGATCAATGTCACACACTCCCCCAGTCAAAAGATCTGGGCCCAAATCCATCGTTTTTTTGCACTCCACACCACCCTGGGTTAGACAATGGCGATATGCAAATCAGCTCTGACCCTGTTGCCCCATGGGAACAGTCCAGTCCGAACTACAAAAGCCATGTCCTTCCCAGAACGGAATCAAGCATCCGAGGACCGGACCGGTTTTGAGGTAACACCTCTCATCAGCCCGGCTAGCTTGACTCCAGTGGTGTGGAGTGCCTGGGACCCACGTCTGGGCATCCCCAGCGCACTTAGGGCGGCAATTGCAAAAACAACAAGTGATGGACTGAATGTGGATCAATGTCACACACTCCCCCAGTCAAAAGATCTGGGCCCAAATCCATCGTTTTTTTGCACTCCACACCACCCTGGGTTAGACAATGGCGATATGCAAATCAGCTCTGACCCTGTTGCCCCATGGGAACAGTCCAGTCCGAACTACAAAAGCCATGTCCTTCCCAGAACGGAATCAAGCATCCGAGGACCGGACCGGTTTCGAGGTAACACCTCTCATCAGCCCGGCTAGCTTGACTCCAGTGGTGTGGAGTGCCTGGGACCCACGTCTGGGCATCCCCAGCGCACTTAGGGCGGCAATTGCAAAAACAACAAGTGATGGACTGAATGTGGATCAATGTCACACACTCCCCCAGTCAAAGTATCTGGGCCCAAATCCATCGTTTTTTTGCACTCCACACCACCCTGCAGTCTTATCTCCAGCACAGCCCGGCACCCCTGAGTTTTTCACAGGTCGTTAAAGACCATTTGCATATTTACATACCTTTTGAATACTGGTTACTGAGGCTTAGCTTTTTATATAGTTCCAGTGCCCCCTGGGCCCCAACTCAGACTTTTCCTCACGTTTGTATTTTACATTTACTTCAATAGTGTGAGAATGCATTTCTTGAAAAGAAATGTAAAGTAGGGTTGCCAGAAGAAAAAAATACCAGCCATTTCTCTTGTAACACACTGTTTGCTACCTCTCACATTTTGTTTGCTTTAGATACTTGCACAAGTGCTACCATTGCCTACATAACGTCTGTTCTTGTCCTGGAGTGTCTGCCATTTATTGCAGTATTATACCTCTACTTGTACTTTATACGCTTTTGTAACCTGCACACATATCACTGTTTCCTCCTGTAATGTACCGTTTGCCACCTCTTGTATTTTGGTTGCTCACTATTGTCACTTTTGCCTCATGTAACTTAACGTTTGCTTTTGTAATTTGTTCACTTGTAATTTTCTCCTCATGTATCATTACTGTTCCTATTGTGAAGCGCTCTGACACCTTCGGGTAAAGTCCGTGCAATATAAAAACGCATAAATAAATAAATTTGTAATGTGACTTTTCTTTCTTTGTTCCCTTTAATTATCAGTCATGGATCATTGAGGCAGCCCTAGAACACAATTAAAAGTGCTTTCTATTTAGATTTGCTGTTCCCAGTATGCACAGATGAGTGCTGAAATATACAGCTTTAGGTGACTGCTTATTTTTGTACCGTCTGGGACATCAAAATAATGAGCAGGCAACCCTAACCATAGGACTGGAAGTGTGTTGCAAGATCAGCATATTATTTATTTCCTCCACCCTCGATCCCTTATTAATGCCATATTAGCAATAGTTTAAATTATATCTTAAACCCTACGCCGCTGTCAATAATATGTTGAGTTACTTCAAGTGTCTGGAAATGCACCCTGTATTCGGAGAACTCACTACTCGTTTTCGCACTTCACTTTCACTCTCACCCTGCACTCACAGCGATCACAATGTACTCACACTGATCACAATGCATTCACATCATTCACCCTCTCACCCTGCACTCACAGTGATCACTCTGCAATAACAATGCACTTGCGTTGTTCACCCTGTACCTCAGCCTGCAGTCACACTACTCATCTGCACTCATCCTGCACTCATGTGACACCTCATTCACCTGCACCCTCACTGCTCAATTTGCAACTCGCTCATACAAGCCCATCATTAACCATGCATTCATTCATCCCACTCTGCACTTATATCCACACCCAAATTCATATGGCCACCTCACTCACCCTGCAGTCACTCCTCTTTCCCTACTCTCATACTGTTGCATCGCTCACCGTGCACTCACATGGGCACTCTTCTCATCCACTGAGTGCAGAGGGTTAATGTGCCTGCTACAAAGAATATGTACTATGCAGATCACAGAACTGAGTGTGAGTAAACTTTGCGTAGCACTATAAAAAAAAAAAGTTTGTCAGAAAGGTGCTACAGAGAGATGAGGTGCATTGTTGGTGCCACCGCAACTTTAACCACCCACCCATTGCCTTGCCTGTGCGGCCAATGACAATACCTATGCAACTACCAACCATAACACTGTACAAGTGTGACTATTTCAAGACCCCAAAGCTGAGCTTCTTATGTGGCAGCACATATTCCTGCGGAGTGGAAGGCCCATCACAAAGGTTGACTAGACATCTTTCTGATGTTAATTGCTGTATTTTGGTTATAAACTGGTACTGAGGGGGTGAAATATTTCCTCTGTGTTATTGTGTGCAAAAAATGTCAAAATAATGAAGCAATTCTATCCCAAAATAACGTGGCATCACATAACATTATTTAGATTTTCCTCCCACACAATTTAGTCAAGCCTTTCGTGTAATTTAGTCTAAGTGTGAGCGCAAAATCCATTCCGCTCGCGGATTTCGTGGATTTTCGGTAAATCCGCAATCCGCGAACTCCCGTGAATTTACCGAAAATCCGCAAATCCGCGAGCAGCGGCTCTGGGGGGCAAAAGTTCAAGCCTTCAAGCTTGAAGTTGTTGTAACTATTTTAGGATGCCGCCGGCAAGCACCTGCTTTATTTTATCTATTAGTGCTTCCTGATTAAGCTAATTTAGTAACTATTTTAGGATGGCGCTGGCAGCTTGCCGGCGCCATCCTAAAATAGTTACAGGATGATGACAGTTCACTCAAGGACCCCCTGCGCACATCGGTGCGATTGCATAGTAACACACACATGGTCGCTGGAACTAGTTGAAGCTCAAATTCAGTGACTCATTCATCAGCCCAAAAGCAATCGTGAGCGTCGTCGAGGCTGGGCAGGTGTGCCTTCTTCCCAAATCTACCATCGAAAATCAGCTGGATGCTGGATAGAGGCCTTTGCATCCTTGACTTTCACGAGCACAATCCTCGTGCTGTTCCTGTGACCAGGAGCTTCTTTCTCTTGATCTGCTGCTCTGATCGGTCTCTGACCTTTTATACACACAAGAGGCATGTGAACTCGCATGGAAGCCCCGCCCATTTGGCCCCGCTCACACACTCCCGGTGTGCACCGTCTTCCCGCCATTTTGCCCACTATGATGGACAGCTCAGTGAGCTCACTCAAGGGACCCCTGCACCCTTCGGGGCGATTGCATAGTAACACACACATGGTCACTGGAACTAGTTGAAGCTCAAATTCAGTGACTCATTCATCAGCCCAAAAACAATCGTGAGCGTCGTCGAGGCTGGGCAGGTGTGCCTTCTTCCCAAATCTACCGTCGAAAATCAGCTTTGATGCTGGATAGAGGCCTTTGTATCCTTGACTTTCACTAGCGCAATCCTCGTGCTGTTCCTGTGACCAGGAGCTTCTTTCTCTTGATGATCTGCTGCTCTGATCGGTCTCTGACCATTTATACACAAGAGAGGCACTTGAACTCGCACAGAAGACCCCCCCCATTTAAAAAATCCGCAAAATCCGCGAATGCGCAAGTTCGCGGATTTTGCGGATCCGCGAATACGCAAATCCGCAAATACGCGGATCATGGATCCGCGAAATCCGCCCATGCTTAATGTAGTCCTCACCTGCCTCGTAATTCCAGAAGCCCTGCCTACAGGTTTAGAAATGTTTGTCAGGAGGGGGTCCTTACGACTGAAAATGTTGACAGGGGAGTCTCGGCACCCAAAAGTTTGAAGACCTCTGCTCTAGGATGATATCATAACCATCAGATAATTGTTTCTAGAAAACGGATTTAATTATATGTGGTATATCTCCTTCCGTTTGTATGTTTAAGATGTAAACCCTATCAGGAGAATTTAAATGTTGATCTGGAGTCTCGATCTGTATAGTAATCAGTTAGATTTGCCTCCAAAACCTCTGTAGCATCTGATGTCCTATTGTGACTTTTGCAGCACTCTTTAGGAGCACTCTTACCCACGTCCTGTTTAACAGGAGGACTTGCAGCTGAATCTGCATGTTTTTTAGATAGTCCTGCTACTTTCTTCTTTTTGATTGGGGTCTTGGAGTCCAATCATTTATCTTCCCTCTTTACACTGACGTGAGTCTTGTGACTTGCTTCAGTTTACCTATTGTACTCCTCTTTTCTTCAGTACTTGTATCAGCTTCCCCTTTCTGTTCTTTTACCTTCTGTTTCCTGAAAATAATGTGAAGAGTGGCTAAAAAGTGGTGTCAGACAGAGATACCAGCTTCATTTCTGCATCCATGAAGTCCTTGTGGGTGATTGAGTTAGTTGAGCCCAGGGCCCTCCAAGACTGTTTGCCAGGGCCCTAAGAGGTGATTGAGAGTAAGTGGAGGCCACCTACCTGGTCTACTTTAAGATCCCTAGAAACCCCTTAAAAGGTACTCCAAAATAATCGCCTCAAGCCCCACAATGAGAGGTCTAAAGTTAGCATGCTGTAGGTGACGGATGATGGAATAGAGTAGAAGAGTGAACCTCTCTGTCATCTCCTATCATTGAAGGAAAAAGATGGGTCAGTAGAAGGTGTCAACTTCTCTCCTATCATAACCCCAGAGCAGCAGAGCGACTGCTGCTAGTTATTGAGGCAGTTTGATTCTTTGTTCTCCCTCACCCCTGGGCTGACACACAATTGTGTAACCATAATATAGATAACGAGGACAGACTCTTAAAAGTGGAAGTGAATGTGCTCTGCCAGCCCATCTGTGGACCCAGCAGAACTGATACAGTGCAACGCATCACATCTCAAAACTCCACAACGGAACTTGTGCGCAGTGCTCCAAGAGGCACGTTCACAGAGTGGTGTGAAAAGGAGGCGTGGCCTCAGACCACCTCTCTGCAATCCAGCTGTCCGCCTCTCAGCAGCTTCCTGGAGGTACCTGGTGGGCTAGTTGGCCGCCAGGGACCCTCAGTATTCAAAGGGACTTAATCAGTCATCTTAGAATGTGCCAGGAGGCACGTTTGCAGAGTAGTGGAGAAAGGGAGCGGGGCCTGTGTCCACCTCTCAGCAATCCCACTGTGTGGGGCTTACTGGAGGTAAGAGGTAGGCTAGTTGGCCCCTAAGGAACCCCAGCAGTGAAGGGACTTCAAACCCTATTGAAGAACGTGCCAGGGAGTATGTTTACAGAGTGGTGGGCAAAGAGGGCGTGGCCCTTTATGAGAACTTAACAATCCTGCTGTGTGATACTTACTGGAGGTAATAGGAGGGGTAGTTGGCCCCCAAGCATGTCCATGGGGGCCAAGTACCCCTCTTGTTACCTCCAGTAATTCTCACACAGTAGGATTGCTAAGACGTCTTCGGAGGCCATGCCTCCTTTCTCCACCACTCTGCAAATGCTCCTCCTGGCAGACTACAGGATGGGGAATGAAGTTCACTTTACTCCTGAGGTACTCAGGGGGCCAAAAAGCCCTTCTGGTACCTCCTGTAAATCCTTCGCAGCAGAATTCCTGAACGCTGGTTGGAGGCCCAGAACCCTTTCTCCACTACTCTGCAAATGCGACTACTAGTTAAAGAAGTGTTTGCAATGTAATAGGATTCACATTTGCAAGAGTTTGAGCTGTTGGCGTTGTAAATGTAAACGTTTTTTACTAATGTTTTTTGGAGTGGAGTGGATTGGAGTAGAGTGGATGTTCGTTGTGGGTAGTTGAATTATGTGGTATGTTGTGAGGTGAAATTATGTGGATAGAAAGTATGTGGTATTTAGTGTTTTGGAATTGTGTAGAATGGAGAGTAATTATGTGGTATGGTAGTCTGTGTTGTGGAGTGGTAACCTCAGGTTTAGTCTTCCTTGTTTCCATAGAAGCTCAACTATGAACTCAGTGAAACAAATAAAGAAAGAATCACTAAGGAGCAATTGTGGACCTAGTCAAAGGTATGAGCAGGGCTACTGGAATTATGCGACTGTTTGGCTGCACCGACTTTCGCATAATTATACATGTTCTGCATTAACAGTATAATTCATCATCTGCTCCCTAATCTACAGATTTGAGCAAACAAAAACTTGTTTCTACCTCAAACAGCTCAAACGTTACCAAAAATGCAGCGACAAGTGTTACAGCTGGGTGGAAGGCCCTTTGCAAACCTAGAATGGTCACCTGTTATTTATTGCACCTCACTTGCCTCTTTCAGTACCTCTGTTGGTTCTTTCTGCACTGTTCTTGCCCCTTTCTGTACCTCACTTGCCTCTTTCTGCACCTCTCTTGCTTCTTTCTACACCACTGTTGATTCTTTCTGCAAATTCTCTTGCCTCTTTCTGCACTTTCTTCCTTCTTTTTGCACCCATCCTGCCTCTTTCTGTACCTCTCATGCCTCTTTGTACACCTCTCCCACCTCTTTCTATAGCCCTCTTGCCTTTTTTGCACCTCTGTTGGTTCTTTCTGCACTGCTCTTGCTTCTTTCTGCACCCCACTTGCCTCTTTCTGCACTTCTCTTGCTTCTTTTTAAACCTCTGTTGCTTCTTTCAACAATTCTCTTGCCTCTTTCTGCACTTCTCTTGTTTGTTTCTGCACCTCTCTTGCGTCTTTCAGTACCTCTGTTTGCTTTTTCTGCACTCCATTCCTTCTTTCTGCACCTCTCTGGACTCTTTCAGCACCTCTGTTGTTTCTTTTTGCACTCTCTTCCCTCTTTCTGCAGCACTCTTACCCCTTTCAGTATCCCTGCTGCTTCTTTCTGAACATCTCTTGCCTCTTTCTGTACCCTTCGTGCCTCTTTCAGGACCTCTGTTGCTTCCTCTGCACTTCTCTTCCTTCTTGCTGCACTCTTTGTGCCTCCTTGTGCATCTCTGTTGCTTCTTTCTGCACTACTCTTGGTTCTTTCTACACTGCTCCTCCCTCTTTCTGCATCCCTCTTGCCTCTGTGAGCACCTCTTTTGCTTCTTTCTGTACTTCTCTCTCCTCTTTCTGCACCCCTATTGCCTCTTTATGCACCTCTGTTGCTTCTCTCTGCACTTCTATTACATCTTTCCACACCTCTCTTGCTTCTTTATGCACCTCACTTGCCTCTTTCAGCACCTTTGTTGCTTTTTCTGCAGATCTCTTGCCTCTTGCTGTACCTATGTTACCTTTTTCTGCACTTCTCTTGCTCTTTCTGCATCCTTTGTGCCTCTTTCAGCACCTCTGTTGGTTCTTTCTGCACTGCTCTTGCTTTTTCCTGCACCTCATTTATCTCTTTCTGCACTTCTCCTGCTTCTTTCTACACCTCTGTTGCTTCTTTCTGCAGTTTTCTTGCCTCTTTCTGCACTTCTTTTCCTTCTATCTGCACCCATCCGGCCTCTTTCTGTACCTCTATTGTCTGTTTGTACACCCCTCTTACCTTTTTCTGCATCCCTCTTGCCTCTTTTTGCACCTCTGTTGGTTCTTTCTGCACTGCTCTTGTTTGTTTTTTGCACCTCACTTGTCTCTTTCTGCACTTCTCTTGCTTCATTCTACACCTCTGTTGCTTCTTCCAGCAATTCGCTTGCCTCTTTCTACACTTCATTTCATTCTTTTTGACTCTTCCTGCCTCTTTCTGTACCTCTCTTGCATCTTTGTGCACTTCTCTTGCCTCTTTCTGCACCCCTCTTGCCTCTTTTTGTACCTCTGTTGATTCTTTCTGCAGTGCTCTTGCTTCTTCCTGCACCTTACTTGCCTCTTTCTGCACTTCTCTTCTTTTTAAACCTCTGTTGCTTCTTCCAGCAATTCTCTTTGCTCTTTCTGCACTTCTCTTGCTTGTTTCTGCACCTCTCTTGCATCTTTTGGCACCTCTATTTCTTCTTTCTGCACTTCACTGCTTCTGTCTGCACCTCTCTTGCGTCTTTCTGCACCACTCTTGCCTATTTTTGTACCTCTGTAGCTTCTTTCTACACTTCTCTTGCCTCTTTCTGCACCCTTCGTGCCTCTTTCCAGTACCTCTATGCTTCCTTCTGTACTTCTCTTTCTTCTTTCTGCACCCCTCTTGCCTCTTTCAGCACCTCTGTTGCTTCTTTCTGCACTCCTCTTCCTTCTTTTTGCACCTCTCCTGCCTCTTTCTGTACCTCTCTTGCCTCTTGGTGTACCTATCCTACCTCTTTCTGTACCCCTCTTGCCTCTTTTTGCACCTCTGTTGATTCTTTCTGCACTGCTCTTGCTTCCTTCTGCACCTCACTTCACTGCTTCTTTCTGCACCTCTCTTGCCTCTTTCTGTACCACTCTTGCCTATTTTTGTACCTCTGTAGCTTCTTTCTACACTTCTCTTGCCTCTTTCTGCACCCTTCGTGCCTCTTTCCAGTACCTCTATGCTTCCTTCTGTACTTCTCTTTCTTCTTTCTGCACCCTCTTGGCTCTTTCAGCACCTCTGTTGCTTCTTTCTGCACTCCTCTTCCTTCTTTTTGCACCTCTCCTGCCTCTTTCTGTACCTCTCTTGCCTCTTGGTGTACCTATCCTACCTCTTTCTGTACCCCTCTTGCCTCTTTTTGCACCTCTGTTGATTCTTTCTGCACTGCTCTTGCTTCCTTCTGCACCTCACTTGCCTCTTTCTGCATTTCTATGGCTTCTTTCTAAACCTCTGTTGCTGATTTCAGCAATTCTCTTGCCTCTTTCTGCACTTCTTTTGTTTCTTTCTAAACCTCTGTTGCTGATTTCAACAATTCTCCTGCCTCTTTCCTCACTTCTCTTGCTTGGTTCTGCATCTCTCTTGCATCTTTCTGTACCTCTGTTCGCTGTTTCTGTATTCGATTCCTTCTTTCTGAAACTCTCTGGCCTCTTTCTGCACCTCCGTTGCTTCTCTCTGCACCCCTCCTGCCTCTTTCTGCAACCCTCTTCCATATTAGTGCAACTCTCTTGCCTCCTTCTACACCTCTCCTCCCCCCTTTCTGCACCACTCTTGCCTCTTTCTGTACCTCTGTTGCTTCTTTCTGCAATTCTCTTGCTTCTTTCTGCACCCTTCATGCTCTTTCAGCACCTTTGTTTCTTCTTTTTGCACTTCTCTTCCTTCTATCTGCACCCCTCGTGCCTCTTTCTGCACCTCTATTTCGTCTTTTTGCTCTTCTCTTGGTTCTTTCTGCACTTCTCTTCTTTCTTTCTGTACCCCTCATGCCACTTTCTGCTCCTCTGTCGCTTCTGTCTGCTCTTATCTTGGTTCTTTCGGCACTTGTTTTGCCTCTTTCTGCACCCTTTGTGCCTCTTTCAGCACCACTGTTGCTTCTTTCTGCACTTCTATTGCCTCTTTCTGTACCTCGCATGCCTGTTACAGCATCTCGGTTGCTTTCTTCTGCAGATATCTTGCCTCTTTCTGCTGCCCTCAATTTATCTTCTGTACCTCTGTTGCTTCTTTCTGCACTTCTCTTGGTTATTTCTGAACTTCTCTAGCCTCTTTCTGCACCCTTTGTGCCTGTTTCAGCACCTCTGTTGCTTCTTTTTGCACTTTTCTTCCTTCTTTCTACACTACTGATGCTTCCTTCTGCACTTCTCTTACTTCTTTCTGCACTTCTCTTGCTTCTTTCTGCAACTTGCGTGCCTCTTTAAGCACCTCTGTTGCTTTTTTCTGCAGATCTCTTGCCTTTTTCTGCATCCCTCTTTTCACTTTCTGTACCTCTCTTGCCTCTTTCTGCATCCCTGTTTCCTGTTTCTACACCTTTCCTGCCTGTTTATGTACCTCAGTTGTCTCTTTCGGTACCTCTGTTGCCTTTTTCTGCCCTTCTCTTACTCTTTCTGCACCCTTCACGCCTGTTTCAGCACCTCTGTTGGTTCTTTCTGCACTGCTCTAGCTTTTTGTGCACCTCACTTGCCTCTTTCTGCACCTCTTAGTTAGAGGTAGTTTTAACCCCTCTGCCCTATTATCTATTAGGGCCTTGCAGGGGAGGTCATGCCAATCACAGGGATACCCCCAACCCATAGTGTACCCTAGTGTATGTAGGTGTTTTCACTGTATTCTATGTGTCTTTCAGCATAGCACTGGCTCTGGGCCTGGTTGGTTCTTTCTGCCTATCTCTTGCTTCTTTCTGCACTTTTCTTCATCTTTCTGGGCTTCTGTTGCCTCTTTCTGCACTTCTCTTGCCTCTTTCTGTGCCTTTCTTCCTCTTTCTTCACATGTCCTACCTCTGTAGGCATATTTAGAAATTAGCCTTTAAAAATCTTTTGAAATTCACTGAAAACACCAATGGGTTCAGTGACGTTATAGTTAGAAATTAGCATTTAAAAAAATATAGAAATTCACCGAAAAACATAGGTTTCAGGGACGTTATAGTTAGTTTGACATTTCTTTCATACAAAACCAGAGAAATTTGGCTGTTATAGTTAATTGAGCTAACTATAACTTGCGCCCTTGCAATGCACTACTGATGGTGTCATATTTTACATCATTCATGACATGGTCAGTGACATCACTGATGACATCTAAAATTACATCACTGATGACGTCATCCACGTTCTAATCTGATGCACATCCTCACACCCTAATATAACCTTTGATACACCGACTCTAAAATACAGACTACCATTTTTGAAACAATGGACACACCAATACCGGTTACTACATACCTACTCACTGATTCGTAGGTCTACACACACGTCTACTCATTAACCCATACAGTCACTCATACATGCAGTTACTTATCAATACAGCACTATTATTTGCACTCATACGCCTATGCAGACACTCACACATCACCACTCATCCATAGAGTTACTCACACACCTAGTCAATCGTGCAAAAAATCATTCACACTCCCATTTACTCACCTATATAGTTATACACACACACCACCTCACTTATTAATATAGTTACTAACTCATACTTACTCTCTTATGCAATCACTGATACAAGCACTGATACAAGCACACACTCATCCATACTCATCCATACAGCGACTTTCACAATACTCACTCTCACATAGAGTGATTTATATACTCCATCAATCACATATACTGCCTTTCAGATATGTAGTTACTCACACATGTACCACTGAGACATCCATTCACTCACCAACACACCCATACACACACTCACCCACCCATATAGCCCTTTAACAGATAGACTCTTGAACCTATATATATATATATATATATATATATACATATATATATATATATATATATATATATATATATATATATATATATATATATATATATATGTACGAGAATTCGCCAACAGCCAAGGCAGCCGCCTCAGCCCAAACCTCCAACGCTGACAAAAGAACGGACCCAGGTTTCAGTGCTTTAACCTTCGTGTTTTATTTCAGCAAGCCTGCCGCCGCCATAACGCGTTTCGCCTTTACAGCTTGATCACATGGCCAGTTGCTTACAGCCAATGCCATACATTTAAAGTGCAAGTGCGCGCGCAATTCACTACAAAAAATTCAGCAACATAGAAAAAATACTGCATTTCCAAGTGCGAACCAATGTATGCCAATATTATATACATACTCTGATTAAAGTACAAGTGGCTTGATATATAAAATATAAATATATATTTACACTTTAAAAACCACTAAAGTTCTTTTAAATAACTGTATGAATACAAGTTAATTTATGACGTGAACATGAACCCACAAATTTTTTTACCATAGATTCATAAGGATTAGTTGTTCACAAAAATACTCACTCCCCAAATGTACAAGGCACTTGGCAAAAGAGATAAAGCCCCAGTGGGCACAGAATATTGTAAGATAGCACCACAGCATTACACATTGCATTTTAGACATTGGCAAAATAAAGTGTTAAGTGAATAAAATTTCCTAAAGTGCTCGTGCTAGTGCTCAACCAATATTTGAAAAAGAAATCAAAACTTATTCAAAAAAAACACACATGTTGTGTTGAACCCATGGTTATTCTCCATGGACTAATCCTCCTCCTATTTGAAAGAAGCTCTTAACACAGAAAGTGAGGAGGCGTCAGATGTTAAAATACAGCAACAACAGTGTTATTGTTTTAAAAGACCAAGTACTCATACGGCAAATTCTGCAAAACACAGTAAATGAGTGGGCTGCCCTGAAATAATTGAAGCGCGGAGAATTTGTAAAATGTAATCACTCTCATCCCATCATAGACAAGTGTAAAGATCTTCCGTCGCATTAAGACCCTGTGGTTGCTTACTATCTAGTTCCAGGATGTACCGGGTTTCAAGTAGGCGTAGTTTCGCCTCTCGATCACCCCCTCTCTTCATGGGCCAAACTGCATCTATAACAAAGTAGGACAGATGCATAGGGATGGAGCTATGGTGCTGTTCAAAGTGCCTAGCAACAGGGTAGGCCTGATCTTTGTTAGAGATAGCTCTGATGTGCTGAAGTACACGTTTGTGGACCGGCAGGCGGGTGCTGCCCACGTACCTGAGACCACACGTGCACTCCAGCACATAGACCGCGTAATCTGTCTTACAAGTAAGGCGTTTAGTAATACTCCTCGGGGTACTGGAGAATGGGACAACATAGTTGGATTTGTTAGTCCCATATTTGCATGCCTTACACTGTATGCATTTTTTGAAACCCCCTCCCAAAGCTTTCCATGTTGATGACATCTGGGGTTCTAAGGCATTCTGGACCAAGGCATTAGCCATAGATTTGGATTTAATGAAGGTCAAGAGTGGCTTTTTCGATATCTTGTTACCAATAACGGGATCCCCCAATATGAGGTTCCAGTTATCACAAAATATCTTTCTTAGAGCTGAATGCTGCCTGCTATATGTCACAATCATACGAGGACTGCTAACCCCTTCCCCTGCAGTGGTTTCTGCCTCTCTGTTCTTTGGGATAAGGGCGGATTCCCGGGATATCTGATGAGTTCTCTTCTGTGCTGACTCAACCAAGGATCTAGAATATCCCCTTGCAAGGAATCTATTTTTGCAAGCTTCCTGAGCTATAGTGCATTCCTCTTCGCTACTACAGATGCGTCTGATACGCAACATTTCCCCGTAGGGAATGCTGCATATCAAATGGCCAGGATGGTGGCTGGCTGCGTGCAAGATGGTATTGCCAGCAGTCGGCTTTCTGTATAGCCTAGTTTGCATACGATTTTCACTGACATATATTTCCATATCCAGAAAACAGACCTTTTGCGCGTCAATACAGGATGTAAAATGCAGATTCAAATTATTTACATTCAGCCTTTCAACAAATTTCCTTGCTGATTCCTCTGTCCCTTTCCATACAAAGAAAAGATCATCAATGTATCGTAAATAGGTGACCACCTGCTGTTCCATGGTTTCTAGCAGATCTCCCGCCAGGACCTGTTCCTCCCATAGCCCCATGTGCAAACATGCGTAGCTAGGGGAGAAACAGGCCCCCATGGCGACACCCCTAATTTGATGGTAAATCTGATTATTGAACAGAAAGAAATTCTGCTCCAAACACATTTGGACCATGGATAACAGCATCCTATTATGAACCCCGTAGTATATGGGGCGTTTATTGAGGAAATGTTCTCTTGCCTTCAGTCCATCTCGATGGGAAATAGAGGTGTATAATGAAGATACATCCAAAGTCATAAATATGAGGTCTGGGCCCCAAACCAATTGTTCAGTCTTACGAATAAAATCTGTTGAGTCCTGCACATATGAATTCAATCCTTTCACCCAATCCTGAAGAAAGAAGTCTATATATTTTGACACGTTTTCCAAGGAGCTGTCTATTGCGGAAATTATGGAGCGCCCCGGGGGTGCAGTACTATCTTTGTGGACTTTGGGGATTAGGTAAAACGAAGGGACCACTGGATGTTCTTTTCTCATGAAGCGGAACTCATCCTCCGTTATGATGCCTGCACTCCTCCACGCCTGGAGCTTGGCTGCCTGATCTCCCCATGTAGCCTTTAATGTTGGCCAGTTGCTCTTTCTATAGCATGCAAGATCATTAAGCTGTTTCTCCGCTTCCTGCAAGTATAAGTTCCGAGGCCACAAGACAACATTGCCCCCCTTGTCTGCTTGACGCACCAAGATGTTATTATCCGCAGTGAGTTTTTCCACCAGTTGTAAGTAGCTCCAATTGCGTTTACTCATGATATTGCGCTTGCTGTTAGTGGCCACATATAATTGTTTCAGTTCTTTGGTCACCAAATCATGATACACGTCTATATTGTCATGGAGCATGATGGGCTGAAACGTTGATTTAGGCTTGAACGATGTCAAACCTGCTGCTGCATTTGTTCGCTCCATGTTGCAATTGCCCCCTTCATTGCCAGCAGATTCATTTTGCAGAGACCATATTGCATTCACATCTTCTTGGTCATCCACAGTTAACAAAGTCGGGCTGTTAACTTCTACAGGATTTTGTTTTTTGGGTTGAAGACAATGAAATTTGCTTAATTTAAGCTTGCGGATAAATCTGTAGGTATCCATACGTGCATCTGCATAATTGAAATTGTTTGGCGGACAATATGACAGTCCCAAAGCAAGAACTGCTTCCTCCTGCTTCGTCAATTTAGTTGTTGTGAGATTAATCACTGAGCTGGTGCTTTCGATTGTGCCTGATTGCGTTGCTGGGAGCGGTTCCATCTGCCCCTCGGGGGTCCCTTTGCTTGTGCCTTTGCGGCTCCTGCACTTTTTGCGGCGTTGGCTCCGCCGGTAGTTGCGCCTGGTGTTCGTTTTGTTCTCGACCGCAGAGTGTCCTTGCGGTCCAGGCATAAGCAATCTACCTCTTCCGCCACGGTAAGCCTGGTAAACCCCAACGCCTGGTCCGTTCTGCCTTCATTTTCTGGTTCGCTCTCGATGTTAGAGCTCAATTCTGAGCTGGAAATGGAGTTGTCCCGGGCGGCAGGCACCCCACCCTGTGCCCCCTTGACTCTTGCTTTTACGCCATCGAACCGCCTGGCAAAAGTGAAGATTTGGCCATTAGCATAGTCCAATCGATCTCTCTCGAATTTATAGGCCTTCCTCTTTTTGATAATCTCCTCTTCCTTATTCAAACGGACCAGCATTTCCTCACGTAATTTCTTGGTTTAATCATTTGCTCCCAGTCCAGTTATTTCCTCCTCCAATTTGTCAATTTCAACTTGCAACTTATCCCGGTCGCTAGAGGCGTATTTCACCGGGATTCTTAGCAGTTTCGCTGATGACTCTAAATTGGCTTCAGCCCATTCCTTAAGCAATAACGGGTCAGGGTTCTCATAACTGGGGGCTAGTGTTATTCTCAGCCCCCTTGGCACTCTGTTGACTTGCAAGTACCTTGAAAGAGATCTGTGCTCCCACCATTTTGATTGTTCCGATCTCATCAACTTCTCCAACTTCTTGAATAAGTCCCGAATGGTGGGATTCCCTGTGTTAGCTTGCGCTGCCTGTGGGACTTGGCCGGACCCCCCAGCTGGGGAATCCAAAAACATAGCCTCTGCCGCCTCCTCACGCTCACGCAACTTGTTTGCGGACATTACGGCACTAAGGCTGAGAGCTTAAATCGCTCCACAAAGGTTAACTGTTCGGTGCTAATCCAGTGAGCAAGCACCGTAACACAGGCACACTCCTTACCGGATCGTCCTTTGAAAGACCGCTTTCGCCGATTCACCGTTAAAAGCACCGTCCGGTGCTTTCTTCCTTCCTCCCGGTGTCAGTTACAAAGCAGTCCGATATTTCCGGCGTCCGGGGGCACTGCAGCTTACTCCTCCCGGAGTTCGTAAAACCTCTTCCGGGTGACCAGTCAAGGGAATGCTTCCTGCCGCGTAGCCCAAACCAACAAGGAGGGGTTCCGTTCGTACCGTGGAAGCCTCTACGGTAACACAAATGTACGAGAATTCGCCAACAGCCAAGGCAGCCGCCTCAGCCCAAACCTCCAACGCTGACGAAAGAACGGACCCAGGTTTCAGTGCTTTAACCTTCGTGTTTTATTTCAGCAAGCCTGCCGCCGCCATAACGCGTTTCGCCTTTACAGCTTGATCACATGGCCAGTTGCTTACAGCCAATGCCATACATTTAAAGTGCAAGTGCGCGCGCAATTCATTACAAAAAATTCAGCAACATAGAAAAAATACTGCATTTCCAAGTGCGAACCAATGTATGCCAATATTATATACATACTCTGATTAAAGTACAAGTGGCTTGATATATAAAATATAAATATATATTTACACTTTAAAAACCACTAAAGTTCTTTTAAATAAGTGTATGAATACAAGTTAATTTATGACGTGAACATGAACCCACAAAATTTTTTACCATAGATTCATAAGGATTAGTTGTTCACAAAAATACTCACTCCCCAAATGTACAAGGCACTTGGCAAATATATATATATATTACCTAGTGGCAATAGTTAGGATTGTTTTCTATAGGAAATCCGCAACATTCTATTGGGAATAACTTTGGCGCCGGTAGAGGAATCTGCCTGTAATTTTCCTTAAATTTGCCTCGCTGCGCTCCGCTCCTTCCCTGAAAGTTTGGGGGGGATTCGTCAAGCGGGGCCGAGATAAAAGGGGGGTCCCAAAACGTGTTTTCCCCATGTTAATTTCCATAGGGCGGTTGGACTCCCTTTTAGCCCGAACGGCTGAATGGATTTCCACAAAACTTGGCAAAATTGTAGGGACTGGTAGCCCGATGTGCCTTTGCTATGTCTCAAGATATGTGCTCCAGTGGATTTTGAGTAATTTAGGTTCAAAAAAATATATATATCTGGGCGGAGCCTAACCACACATCTGATCTGATTGGCTGTCAGCACTTCATCCAAGAAGTGTTGGCAGCCATCTTGGGACCAATATACATGATAGCACCTCATTAAAAAGCATTGTAGTTAATAGAGGGTTTTAGGACTTTAGTTACATTATAAATCATTTGTTGATGGTACCATACTCATTTTAGGAATTGTGGTGTATTCTAAGGTGATTTTACCATATGAAAAAGCCTTCTGCTGTGATATCATGAATCATGTTTGAAAGAAAACTAATATCTCATGATTTTCCCACAGTGGTTTGGAAGGGGATCTATAAGCTAAACTGAAAGCATATTTTCTGTATATTCACATTATCTTTCTCAGTCATGTGAGAATGAAGTCTGACATTCTCAGTAAAACATGTACATCCAACAAGGACAGAGACTGTCAGTTGATTCCTTTGTGTTCTACTGCAGCCTCCTAGAGTGTTCTAAAGAACAACTAGAGCGCTAACAGTCCTACTTATTACAAAGGTATAGCACACCTGAAGCCATCGTGATGGGAATAAAGTGGTAACTCTTAAAACATTTAATGTAAAAAGGAACAAAATGAGGGGGCATATTATGCCATAGAAAGTATTATTAGTGCTGCAGAAAGAAAAATTAGGGCACATTTTGAGTGACTTCTCAAATCCTCTTCTATTTCATTAAAAAATTCTGACATGCAGTCTCCCAAGATGGCCACCAGAGACAAAAGAGCCCAAATGTAACCCAAATATCACCCAGATGTAGCCCAAGTATAGCCCAATGACAGAATGTCCCAGAGTGTTCTAAAGAACAACTAGAGCGCTAACAGTCCTACTTATTACAAAGGTATGGCACACCTGAAGCCATCTTGATTGGAATAAAGTAGTAACTCTTAAAACATTTAATTCAAAAAGGAACAAAATGAGGGGGTATATTTTGCCATAAAAAGTAAGATTAGTGCTGCAGGAAGAAAAATTAGGGCACATTTTGAGTGACTTCTCAAATCCTCTTCTATTTCATTAAAAAAATTCTGACATGCAGACTGAAACATGCACTTTGAATACCAGCAGCAGACTTCCCTGGTGAGCAGCAGCTTTACTACAGTGATCTAATGAGCAACTAGAGTGCTAACATTCAGAATTTATGGCAAATGTGTGACACATCTGAATGCCTTCTTGATGGAACCAAAGTAAACAAGCATTGAAAATGCAATAGATCTCGCCCTCGTTTAAGTTAAAGCCATTTTGTTTGTAATGAGGTGGCTTTTTAGCTTTGCTTTTATTAGTGTTTTTTAAACTTTCATGTAAATAACATGCATCTGTATGCATATATGTATATGTATGCATGCATTTATATTTGTATTTATATAGATATACAGATTATATATGTTTATATATGTATATATATATCTATATACATACACATACATATATAAATGCATATGCATATATATGCATATATATATGTGTATATGTGTGCGTGTAGAGAGAGGTAGAGGTGTAGAGGTAGAGAGGTAGAGGTAGAGAGGTAGCGGTAGAGAGGTAGAGACTAGTAGAAGAGAGAAGTAGAGAGAGGTAGAGAGTGAGTAGTAGAGAGTAGTAGAGAGCAGTAGAGAGAGTAGCAGAGAGTGAGTAGTAGAGAGTGGTAGAGTGAATAGTAGAGTGAGTAGTAGAGAGTAGTAGCGAGTGAGTAGTAGAGAGTAGTAGAGAGTAAGTAGTAGTGTGAGTAGTAGAGAGCAGTAGAGAGTGAGTAGTAGAGAGTAGTAGAGAGTGAGTAGTAGAGAGTAGTAGAGAGTGAGTAGCAGAGAGAGAGAATAGTAGAGAGTGAGTAGTAGAGACTAGTAGAGAGAGTAGTAGAGAGTGAGTAGTAGAGAGTGAGTAGTAGAGAGTGAGTAGTAGAGAGAGAGTAGTAGAGAGTGAGTAGTAGAGAGTAGTAGAGAATATTCCAAAGTTTGGCACAGCACCACTTGCACAATAAGTCCAATCAAATCATATCACTTAGAGTCCTTATTGAAGCGCTGAATCTTGGTGTATATTCAAATGCTTTTATTTTCCTTAAGTTTATGTACCACAGCCAGCCGAAACGTTTCGTTTTGTACAACAGAACTTCTTCAGGCCGTTCTTATTTCCTTCAAGTTATGTCGGTATCCTGTTGTTATATAACTAGATATTTCTTCCAAATGTTAGACGAGACGTAAGTACATTCTTATTCAAAGTAACTAGGTATCAATTTTACCCACACAATTCGGGCAGACTTGAGTAATTTATAGCATCCTCATAGTCAGTCTTTCAAAAATTCCAAAGTATAGGACATGATAATCCAAATCCAAATGTTTCTCAAGAAAAGTCATTTTCAATCGTTCGGAATATCAGTGTTTGGGCAGATATGACCCAGGGACCCCCAGTATGCAAGGGGAATTAGTCCCCCCTCTGCAAACGCGCCAGTGGCCTGCGTTGCAGAGAGGTGTAAAAAGGGGCATAGCCTCATTACACCTCTGTGCAATGCAGCCCCCTGGCGCATACTGGAGGTTCCAGTTGGGCTAGTTGGCCCCCAGGGACCCCTAGTATGCAAGGGGAATTAGTTCCCCCTCTTCAAACATGCACGGGGCTGCGTTGCAGAGAGGTGTAAAAAAGGGTGTGGCCTCATTACACCTCTCTGCAATGCAGCCCCCTGGCGCATACTGGAGGCTCCTGGTGGGCTAGTTGGCCCCCAGGGACCCCCAGTATGCAAGGGGAATTAGTTCCTCCTCTGCAAATGCGGCAGGGGGCTGCATTGCAGAGAGGTGTAACAAGGGGCATAGCCTCTTTACACCTCTGCAATGCAGCTCCCTGGCGCATACTGGAGGTTCCAGGTGGGCTAGTTGGCCCCCAGGGGCCCCCAGTATGCAAGGAGAATTAGTTCCCCCTCTTCAAACATGCACGGGGGCTGCATTGCAGAGAGGTGTAAAAAGGGGCGTGGCTTCATTACACCTCTCTGCAATGCAGTCCCCTGGCGCATACTGGAGATTCCTGGTGGGCTTTCAGGTCTTATATAGTTAGGAATTAGCATTAAAAAACCTTTGAAATTCACTGAAAAAAACATAGAATTCAGGCCTTATATAGTTAGGAATTAGCATTTAAAAAACCTATGAAATTCACTGTAAAAAACCATAGGTTTCACACCAGTTATAGTTAGGAATTAGCATTTAAAAAACCTATTAAATTCACTGAAAAAACCATAGGTTTGACACCAGTTATAGTTAGCTGGAAATTTTACTGACATAAAACCATTGAAATTCCCACGTTATAGTTAGTTGGACTCACTATAACTTGCGCGCCTGCAATGCACTGCTGATGACGTCACATATTACATCACTCATGACATGGTCAGTGACATCACTCATGACATCACTGATGACACCATCCTTGTGACAGAGTGACAGACCTCCTTTCAGTGTAATGTAACCCTTGAAACACATATTCAAAAATAGAAACTAAAATTTTCAAAAAATAGAGATACCCATACCAGTTACAACAACCAATTCAGTAATACCACTATCTATATACACATCCACTCATTCACCAACAGTTCTATATAGTCACTCATACATATATTCACTCATCATATGTAGTGAAACACCTATACATCCTGTTACACACTGACAGTCATCCAAAAGTTACTCACACACATAATCACACATGCAAATAAACTATTGAACATCCATTTATTTGCATATACAGCTATACACACACTACCACCTTACTTCTAAGGAAACTTACGCATACTTACTCTCTTAAACAATCACTTATAGAAACACATACTTATTTAAACAAGAACTCTTTCAATCTCTCACTCTCACATATACTCACTTATATACATTAATACTCACATATTAGATTAGATTAGATTAGATTAGATTAAGATTTATAGAGCGCATGGCTGCCCTGAAGCGTCCCAGCGCTGAAAATGACCTGAACATAGTGAACTCAAGAAGGGACGGATTTAGGGAGTGGTAGGGAAGAGAAAGGTTTTGAGAGCTTTTCTGAATTTAAGGTGAACGGGTCCCATCCGGAGATCTCTAGGAAGGGCGTTCCATTTGTTTGATGCATTCAGCGAGAACCGGCGGCCTCCAGTACGTGCCTTCCTCACTCTTGGTATGATGGCCAAATTTTCCCTATCTGAGCGGAGGGCCCTGGCCGACTTGTAGGGGCGAATCAGTCCTCTCAAGGCCGGAGGACCTTTGCCCTGCAGAGTTTTATGAGCAATACAGAGTGACTTAAAAGTGATCCGCTCTTGAATAGGGAGCCAGTGAAGGGCATTTAACAGTGGTTTGGCTGATGCCCGTCTCGGCGCCCCCATAAGCAACCTGGCTGCAGCGTTCTGAGCTCGCTGGAGAGTATTGATAGTAGCACGGGGAGCAGCCAGGAAGAGGGCATTGCCGTAATCCAGTTTGGACAGAATCAGGCCCTGGATTAGCAGCTTTCTGGATTGAAAAGGAAGGAGGGGGAGAACCTTCCGAGCTGCTCGTAACAGACCGAAGCAACCTCCTGCAACCTTCTGCGCATGGGTCTTGAAGGTTAGTTGGGGTTCAAACCAGATTCCCAGGCTTTTAATTTGCTCCTTGGGGGGAGGAAGGTCCCCCATACATGGGGGCCACAACTCAGGGGGCAGCGAGGTGATTTGATTGCCCAAAATCATGATCTCGGTCTTAGTTCCATTCAATTTAAGTTTTGAGCTAGACATCCAGGAAGAAATGGCCGTAAGGCAATCCGGGAGGTCATCCGGTCGGCCCCCTTGTTGTGACAGCGAGATGACGAGCTGAGTGTCGTCTGCGTAGCTGATGGATTTAATCCCAAATGGGGCTACTACCTTCTCTAACGGGACCATATAGACATTAAACAGTGTGGGGCTGATGGAGGAGCCCTGCGGCACCCCACACTGGAGGGGGGTGGAGTTGGACATAGACACATTTTCCCAAATCCTGAAGGATCGATTATCCAGGAAGGACTGCAGCCATCTAAGGGCTGACCCTGTAATGCCCAGCATGGCAAGGCGTTGAGCCAGGACTACTTGGTCTACGGTATCGAATGCAGCGCTTAGATCCAGGAGGATCAGGGCTACCGATCCCCCTGAATCCAAGATGCATCTTACCTCTTCGGTCACCGCTAAGAGGGCGGTGTCTGTGCCCTGACCAGGGCGAAAGCCCGTTTGGGAGTCACTTAGGAGGTGGTTAGACTCCAGGAACTCTGAGATCTGCCTATTCACAACTTTTTCGGCTACTTTGCTCAATCCAGGTAGAAGGGAGATTGGGCGAAAGTTAGCCAGATCGGAGGTGTCTAGTCCCGTTTTTTTTAAAAGCGTTTTGACTCTGGCCTGCTTCCAACTCGGGGGCACTGTGCCCGTAGATAGTGACGTATTAAGTAGCTCGGTGGCTACTGGGGCAATAGTATTCGTGATTTGTTTTAGAATGTGCATCGGGATTGGGTCAGAGGGAGAACCACTTTTTATGTTAGATAGGATGTTACAGAAGTCTTCCCTGGAAATACAGCTGAATGCCTCAAACTGAGGGCAGGAAGGGCCAGAGGAAGGAGCCTCGATGGGTACTGTAGCAGAGGATTGAGGGAGGCTGTCAAGGATTTTCCGTATTTTAGCATCGAAAAATTCTGCTAGCTGGTTGCATTTTAGTACAGGGTCGTTATGAACCAAAGTTGGGGCCGGGACTTTGAGGAGCTGGTTGACAATTTTAAATGTTTCTCTGGCGGAGTTGGCCGAAAGTCTAATTTTTTCCTAAAAAAAAACAGCTTTAGATTTCTGCTGTGCCGATTTGTAGAGTCTTAGGGCGGCTTTATATGCGGTTTTGTTAGTAGGTGCCCAGTCTTTCCGCCACAAGCGCTCCGCTCTTTTACAATCTTTTCTGAGTTCTCTTAGTTCGGGCGAGAACCAAGGGGATTTAAAAGTATTGCTCTTTTTAGTGCTAGGTTTAAGGGGCAGAACCGAGTCCAAGGACTTAGTGAGCCAGTCGTGAAAATTTATATCTGCTTCTAGGACATCGGATTCTGCAGGGGGTGTCGATTGTTCGAGAGCAATTGTCAGGTTCTCTACTGATAGCCTCGGCCACGGCCTTTGAAGTATGCGGGGACAGGATGCCTTGGTTTTTTCAGTATAGAATTCCCACGAAAATGGTACTACAAAATGGTCTGACCATAGTAGGCGCAGTGGGGGTTTGGCTACAAGCTGGGGGATGTTTGAAAAGATCGGGTCCAACAGGTGGCCTTTGTTGTGGTTGGCTTCCTTGTTTGCCAGCTCAAGATCAAAGGAGTTAAGGTTAGTGATCAAATCCACAGCTAAATTGTCCTTGGGGTCGTCGAAATGTAGATTCAGGTCTCCCAGGATCAGGAAATTAGGGGCCTGGGCAGCTGCTGCTAAGGTAATTTCTAGTAGGGAGTCAGAGAAGTGTTTTAGGCTCCCCGGAGGTCTATAGATAAGAAGACCTGACAGAGAGTGAGTGGGTGAAAGCTGAATATTAAAGCTTGCGCTTTCAGCGTATTAGATTCCACCCTCCTGCAATCTACAGGTCAGGGACTCCCTATGGATTATAGCGAGCCCCCCACCCTTGCCTTTCTCCCTATTCAGACACTGAATATTGAAGCCACTGGGAAGCGCAGAGATGATATCGAAATCTGTATGGGGGGATAGCCATGTCTCCGTAAGGAAGAGCAGGTCAATATTGCCATCTTCTATCAGCAGGTTGATCTCGACCGCATGCTTAGGCAGAGATCTACAGTTAAGGAGTGCCATCTGTAGTATTCGACCAGCCTTCTTACCATTTGTCTCCCCAAGGATGGGGACGGGGCAGGCTGGGCAGCGACAAAGTGGGGGATTGGACCAATCCCGCTGATGACATCCTGGGTCGGCAGAACGCCGTAGTGACAAGAGTTCCTCCCTTGAGAACCTCGTGGATCTAAGAGGGACCATGGGCATAGTGACTGGCCCTAGGCCCGTTCTGGCCCGGACGGGCCCAGACGGCTTGCCTCTGGCGCGCCATCGGCGCGCCCGCTGCGCGGACGGAAAACGGACTTCATTAAGTAACGCCCGGGCAGTGATTCGCCCGACCGCTAGAGCGCTGACCGTGCTTTTTCCCCAGCAATGGCGGCCAAACTCGTCGCCCTCTGGAAGCCTTTCTTCCACCGAATGTGGCCCTAAAATCGGCCCCCGGTGTGTCTAATGCGGGTAAGAATAAGCCCCCGGCTGTCCCAGACAGCGTCAGTGCAAAAATACAATTTAGCTAAAATTTAGTTACACATCACAATTTTTTAAAATGTCCGGTGTAGTAGTGAGATTAAAATGGTAAAAAGCGGAGGGGGTTGCCTAACTCCCGGCTTCCGCCTCAGGAGCGCTCTAAGGTTCGCTAGGTACAATCTCAACAAGATACCTGGCTTCAGCCTGCTGCTCTTATACGCCCGGGCAGTGATTCGCCCGACCGCTAGAGCGCTGACCGTGCTTTTTCCCCAGCAATGGCGGCCAAACTCGTCGCCCTCTGGAAGCCTTTCTTCCACCGAATGTGGCCCTAAAATAGGCCCCCGGTGTGTCTAATGCGGGTAAGAATAAGCCCCCAGCTGTCCCAGACAGCGTCAGTGCAAAAATACAATTTAGCTAAAATTTAGTTAGACAACACAATTTCTTTAAATGTCCGGTGTAGTAGTGAGATTAAAATGGTAAAAAGCAGAGGGGGTTGCCTAACTCCCGGCTTCCGCCTCAGGAGCGCTCTAAAGTTCGCTAGGTACAATATCAACAAGATACCTGGCTTCAGCCTGCTGCTCTTATACGCCCGGGCAGTGATTCGCCCGACCGCTAGAGCGCTGACCGTGCTTTTTCCCCAGCAATGGCGGCCAAACTCGTCGCCCTCTGGAAGCCTTTCTTCCACCGAATGTGGCCCTAAAATCGGCCCCCGGTGTGTCTAATGCGGGTAAGAATAAGCCCCCGGCTGTCCCAGACAGCGTCAGTGCAAAAATACAATTTAGCTAAAATTTAGTTACACAACACAATTTTTTAAAATGTCCGGTGTAGTAGTGAGATTAAAATGGTAAAAAGCAGAGGGGGTTGCCTAACTCCCGGCTTCCGCCTCAGGAGCGCTCTAAAGTTCGCTAGGTACAATATCAACATATACTAGATTAAAACATATGTAGTTACTGATAAAGACACTAGTGAGACAAGCATTCACTCACTAACACACACATATACACACTCATCCACCCATACAGTCCTGCACATATGCTGTCTTCAAAACACATACAAACAGTGAGTCAGTATTGATGCATCTATGTGCTAAGTAACATCCCCACCAAACCATACACACACTCATACTGATACTAATAAAAACATCTAATAACCCATATACACACACATGTAGCTACTCACCAACCCATGCAGCCACTTATACACAAAGTGAAACACTGATACAAACATTTAAATATTTAAACAATACTCGCTAATATATGTATTCACTAAGATACACTTAATTAGCCAGTTAACCAATCAATTTTTTTTTTTAAAACATCCATTAAGACACTTATTTAAACATGTATTCTTCCATCGACCTTTACATATACATATATAAAACATATTTATTTTTCAGAAAGACACACATTCACTGGATGGTGTCATCAGTGATGTCATGAGTGATGTCACTGACCATGTCATGAGTGATGTAATATGTGACGTCATCAGCAGTGCATTGCAGGCGCGCAAGTTATAGTCAGTCCAACTAACTATAACGTGGGAATTTCAATGGTTTTATGTCAGTAAAATTTCCAGCTAACTATAACTGGTGTCAAACCTATGGTTTTTTCAGTGAATTTAATAGGTTTTTTAAATGCTAATTCCTAACTATAACTGGTGTGAAACCTATGGTTTTTTCAGTGAATATATATATATACTTTTTTACATCGTTGATTACTTGACAAGATGACAAATATCTTAGATATGAACATGAAAACACCATACATAAATTGTTGTGGGTTGTAAATATGTAATATAGATGTATATATATGCTATTTAAACTGGTGTGTATATATATCATCAATTGATTATCACAAATCTAGGTGTATTTATTGATGTTTGCGGAGCTTTTAACTATTTATACTATTTATTATTATTAAGGTACGAAATATGCACATAGAATGTTGAGGTAATCTGAACCCATATGAGATTGAAGTGTGCTCAGATATATTCTTGTCGTACTTTATATAATGACTGGTATTGCACTTTATTTCGTATAGTTTTCTCTTCTTGCGCACTTTTTCAGAGCCTTGCACTTTACTTTTTATCCTTCACTTAGCACTTTATTATACTGCCATGGTTATGGAATTGGACACACTAATTGTACATTTGCTGATGAGCGAATTTCCTGTCATTTACAGCTGCTCAGTATGCACTTAATGAAATTAAGTGGGGTCATATTTAGTTATGACATGATGTAAAAATGCTAGTAAAAAATTTGACAGGCCTCTAAATGTACATCTTCATTCATGGATTTAACCAGTAATTTATTGTGGTCTATTAGTGTCTGCATAAGGATTTAACCAGTGATGTTTCTTTTTGGTATTCACCATTATATGTACTCACACTTACTGTGGCAGTATGTTTTCTATATCCATTAAGTCACATGACTCACTATGTCACTGTGAAGGGGTGGTCACTGTTTGAATTTCATTTAAAAAGCATTCAGTCTTATGTACATGTTGCAGCGTCAACAAGGGCATACCTTGCCAGAAACGCGTAGCTGCTTTCTGTTGTACCGAATAAACATCGATATGCTGATGTGACGTGGTCCGTCTCCTTTCTGTTTGCTGGTGTGCTGATTGTGCTGAGCAGGCGCGGGAAACACCGAGAAATCCAGAGGAGTCACGTGGTTTATATATATATATATATATATATATATATATATATATATATATATATATATATATATATATATATATATATATATATATATATATATATATATATATATATATATATATATATATATATATATATATATATATATATATATATATATATATATATATATATATATATATATATATATATAAATACAAAAAGCGGCGTGTTCCTGCCACTTTCTTGCGGGTCGCCGACCCATAAGTATTCAGTCACCTCCTGGTTATGTTCCTTTACACAGAAACCAGACGTGAGCAAGAAGTCGGCTGACTTCGAAACGCGTAGGGTAATTTTCCTTGTGCCTAAATAAACCTTTTTTGCACACTATTGGGGCTTCGACTCTGGTTTCTGTATAAAGGAATACCAGGAGGTGACTGAATATATACTGAATATATACATATATATATATATAAAACATATTTAAACTTTACAGAAACACACAGTCATTGGATGATGTCATCAGTGATGTCATTTGACATATCATCACTGATGTCACTGATCATGTCATAAATGATGTAATGTGTGACATCATCAGCAGTGCAGTGCGGGGGCGCGAGTTATAGTTAGCTCAACTAACTATAACGACCTAATTTCTCTGGTTTTGTACGAGTGAAATGTCCTACTAACTTTAACGTCCCTGAAACCTATGGTTTTTTTCAGAGAATTTCTATTGTTTTTTAAATGCTAATTTCTAACTCTAACGTCCCTGAAACCTATGTTTTTTTCAGTGAATATATATATATTTATAGATATATATATACATATTTTTTTAAACAATTAGACAAAGTACATAATTATATATTTTTAAATATTTAATATAAAATAAATGCCATTAATAGAGTATTTAATTAAATTCCCGCACTATAAGCACACATACCTAGCAGCCCAAATTTACAATATAATTAAGATTCAAAATTATAACACAATTAACATATTAAGTAACAAATAAAATAATTATTAATAAATAAACAATTAAGTGTTAATTAATTATTACATACATATCTTCCCACCCTACCGCCCCATAACACAACACACCAAATATATAACATAAAAATATATTTTTTAATTTTTTACATATTTATAAATAAATTACACATTTTAATTAGGAGGATTGATTAATTAAAATGTAATATTTACTTAATTAACTTCCCACCCTATACCCCTGCAAACACCACAACCCGCACATAAAATATAATTTACAAAATATAATAATTATACACTTTGCATGTTTATCAATCAAATAGTTAATAATATTCAACAATGAATCAATTATTACTTAATTAACTACCCACCCTATACCCTTACATGCCCCAAAACCTGCATATAAACAATAACTTTAAAAAAAACATAATTTAAATAATTAAATATCAATTAAATACATAATTACTAACAGGCTGCAGCCCATGTAGCAAGTGGTGTTTTTGGTAATTATCACATTTTCAGGAAGGACCACCTCCTTTACTGTGAGCCTATGGCTCTTGAGCATGTGACAGCAAGGGCCCTGGTGGGCCCCAATAGGGTCTTCCCACTGGAGCTGGCTTACAAGATCACTTTGGGAGGACACTTGGGCCAAGCCAAAGCCTTTGAAAGGCTTGTCCCACGTTTCCTTTGGTCCAAGATCTGAACATCCTCTGATGCATTCTGCAGGACCTGTGTAACCTGCCAGGATATTGGGAAGACAGGATAAAGGCTTAAAGCCCCCTTAACCCACTGCCATTCGTTGGCACTCCCTTTGAGAGGGTGTGCATTAATATTGTAGTGCCTACGGTTGTTTCAGGCAACAGGTTCATCCTGGTGGATCATGCCACTAGCTACCCACAAACAATCACTCATGACTACACCTGCAGTAACCATGGTCCTGATGCCGATTTTTACCCGAGTGGGTTTCCCAAAGAAAGTTTTGTCTGACAGGGGCACAAACTTCATGTCTGCTTATATGCAGTGAATGTGGAAGGCGTGTGGAGTAACTTACAAATTCTCCACTCCTTACCATCCACAAACCAATGGGCTTGTTGAGAGATTCCACTACACTCAAAAAGACATCATTAGAGGCCTACCTGAGTCCCTGAGGAATAAGTGGGACATTCTCTTACAATGTCTGTTGCTTGCCTACATGGAGGTTCCACAGAAGGGAGTGTGTTTTAGTCCCTTTGCTCTTCTGTAAGGGTAGTCTTTTAGAGGACCTCTGAGTTTGGTGAAGGAAGGGTAGGAGAAAGCTCCGAGGAAGACTACCCAGGATGTAGTGAACTACATACTGGCCTTCAGAATCCAGATGGATAAGTTGTGAAAGCAAGCTTCTGACAACTTAGAAACCAGTCAGGTTGTGATGAAAGAGTGGTAAAAAATTCTGGCCATGTGGAATTACAGCCTGGGCAGAAAGTGCGGGTGATGGAAACAGTGGAGCCCCAGACCCTCTAGGAAAGTTGCACTGGGCCCCAAGAGGTGATTGAGAAGAAGGGTAAGGCTACATGCCTGGTGGACCTCAGGACCCCTAGCCAACTCCACAGGGTGTTTCACATCAATCAACTCAAACTCTACTTTGAAAGGTCTGAGATCACAATGATGTTGGTGACAGATGGAGAATAGAAGTATCTAGTGAACCTTTCTCTGAACTCTTGGACTCCAAGGAGAAAGATTGGTCTGTAGTCGGAGTGATCCTTACCCCGGCTCTGACTCCTGAACAGCAGAGTGACTGCCTCCAAGTCTTGGGGCATTACTCTTCTCTTTATTTCCTAACTCCTGATATTACTCACCTGTGTACCCATGATGAGGACTCAGGGGACAACCTTCCTGTTAGAAATGAATATTACAAGTTGTCAGATAAGGTGAGGGCCAGCATCAAGAGTGAAGTCTTCAAGATGTTGGAGTTGGGGGTGATAGAAACCTGCAGGAGCCTCTGGTCCTGGCGATTCTGGCACCAAGATATGGCCCAGTGGGCACACTGATGTTGTGTGTATTAGAGAGGGCTCAATACTGTGACAAAGACTGATGCTTACCCCATCCCTTGGGCAGATGAGCTGATTGACACGTTAGGGGCTGCCCAGTACTTAAGCACATTTGATCTCACATCATGGTTCTGGCAGATCGCTCTAACAGAAGTTGGCAAGGAGGGGTCAGCCTTCAGCAATCCAGAGGGCCAAAACTAGTTTAGACTGATGCCCTATGGACTCACGAATGCCCCTGCCACCTTCCAGAGGTTGGTGAACCAGGTACTCTGTGGTATGGAGGCCTTTTCTCAGCAGCCTATTTGGATGACATAGCTGTCTTCAGTAGCAGTAGGAAGGACCACCTTTTTCACCTCCAGGGAGTGCTTCAGGCTCTGCAACAGGTAAGCCTGACTATCAAGGCCACAAAGTGCCAGATGGGGGTCTGTGGTATACTTGGGACACCTGGTGGGAAGGGGAAGGTGCAGCCCTTGCAGTCCAAGATTGATAATGTTATGGCCTAAGAGCCCCCAAAACCAAGAATGAGGTCAGAATATTCTTGAACCTCACTGGTTACTAAAGGAGGTTTGTCAAGGGATATGGCACCATTGTTGACAGACCTGGCTTCTAAGAAAAATAACAGAAATGTGATTTGGACAGAGGCATTCCAAACTGCATTTGACTCCCTGACTTCTCCAAAGAATTTATCATTCAGACAGATGCCTCAGAACATGACATAGGGACTGTGTTATCACAACTAAATGAGGAGAGCCTGGACGAACCGGTAACCTTCATCTTGAGGAAGGTACTCCCCAGGGAATAGAGATCGGATGCTATAGAAAGAAAAGCTTTTCCTGCGGGCTGGGCAGTGAAGACATTGAGGCCATACCTGTTTGGCACTTATTACCTATTTCAGACTGACCACAGGCCCCTCAGGTGACTCATGCAATTGAGGGATGAGAATCGAAAACTGTTGTGGTGGTCCATTTCTCTACAGGGTTTGGCCTTCAGGGTGGAACACAGACCAGGATAGACAACACAAATGCTGACGGTCTGTCCATGTTTTTCTGCCGTAGTGATGAGACCTCCGTAGAGGTTGGGTAGATCTCTCCACTTTCAGCTAGGGGGCATTGTGTTAGACCCATCATCCTTAGGGTGGTCTTCCCCCAATTTTCTGCTTGCTTACCTCCACTTGTTGTCAAGTCAAGTCAAGTCAATAAATTTGTATAGCGAGCTACATACCCAGAGGGTCTCAAGGCGCTTGAGGAAGGGTGGGGAATTACTTGTCAAATATCCACGTTTTAAGTTGCTTTCTGAATGCTAGGTGGTTCTGAGTAAGGCGAAGATGAGTGGGAAGTGAGTTCCAGGTTTTAGCTGCCAGGTAGGAGAAGGATCTACCTCCCATGGCGGTTTTGTTGATGCGAGGTACAGTGGCAAGGGCTTGGTTGGAGGATCGTAGCTGGCGGGAGGGGGTGTAGAAGGACAGTCGTGTGTTGAGGCATTCTGGGCCGATTTCGTAGAGTGCTTTGTGTGCGTGGGTTAGGAGCCGGAAAGTAATCCTCTTATTGACGGGGAGCCAGTGGAGGTTTTTCAGGTGGCCAGAGATGTGTTCTTTACGCGGTATGTCTAATATGAGCCTGGCTGAAGCATTCTGGATGCGTTGGAGTTTTTTCTGGTTTTTTGTGGTGGTACCGGCGTAGAGGGTGTTTCCGTAGTCCAGTCGGCTCGTGACCAGAGCGTGAGTGACTGTTTTTCTAGTTTCGGTGGGGATCCAGCAAAATGTTTTTTTGAGCATGCGAAGAATGTTGAAGCAAGATGAAGAAACGGCGTTGACTTGTCTGTTCATCGAGAGTGAGGAATCCAGGATGACGCCCAGATTGCGTGCGTGGTCCGTCGGGATAGGTGCTTTTCCAAGGGCCTCTAGCCACCAAGAGTCATCCCAGGCGGAGGGGGAGGTGCCTAGGATGAGGACTTCTGTTTTGTCTGAGTTCAGTTTCAGACGGCTGTGCTTCATCCATTCGGCTACTTCTTTCATTCCTTCATGCAGGTTGGTTTTGGCCGTGTTCGGGTCTTTGGTGAGTGATAGGATCAGTTGAGTGTCGTCGGCGTAGGAGATGATGTTGAGGTTGTGTTGGCGTGCGATGGCCGCGAGGGGGCTCATGTATACGTTGAAGAGGGTGGGGCTAAGTGAGGACCCTTGGGGTACGCCGCAGATGACTTCAGTGGCCTCTGACTTGAATGGTGGGAGGCGGACTCTCTGGGTTCTTCCGGTGAGGAACGAGGTGATCCATTCCAGTGCTTTTCCATGGATTCCGACGTTTCTGAGGCGTTGTAAAAGGGTGCTATGACAGACTGTGTCGAAGGCTGCGGAGAGGTCGAGGAGGATGAGGGCGACTGTGTCTCCATTGTCCAGTAGAGTTCGAATGTCGTCTGTTGCTGCGATGAGGCCGGTTTCAGTGCTGTGCTTGGCTCGGAAGCCGGGTTGTGAGGAGTCGAGGGATTTGTTGGTTTCGAGGAATGCGGCGAGCTGGTGGTTGACCGCTTTCTCGATGACTTTGGCCGGGAATGGAAGGAGTGAGATAGGGCGGTAGTTTTTGAGTTCGGTGGGGTCAGCTGTGGGTTTCTTCAGGAGGGCGCTGAGTTCGGCATGTTTCCAGCTTTCCGGGAAGGTTGCAGAGTTGAGGGAGCAGTTGATGACGTCTCGGAGGTGCGGTGCTATAATGGAGTTTGCTTTGTTAAAGATGTGGTGAGGGCATGGGTCTGTGGGGGATCCTGAGTGGATAGAGTTCATCAAACGGAAGGTGTCCTCAGTGGAGATTGGCTTCCAGTCATTGAGGATGTTCAGGGGAGGTGGGGGTCCTGCAGGGGGTTGGGTGGGTTGGTCTTCGGGTCGGTTGTCGAATCTGTTGTCGAAGCTGTTTCTTTTTGCAGGCCTTTGGGCGGGGAGCACTTTACCACTGCTAAACAGTGCTAAAGTGCATACGCTTCTTCCCTAAATATTTTAACATTGGTGTATACCTGACTGGCATATTTAGTTTACTTATAAGTCTCTTGTAAAGTGGTACACTAAATACCCAGGGCCTGTTATCTAAATGCTACTAGTATGCCTGCAGCACTGATTGTGCCACACACACAAGTATCCTTTCAAACCTGTCTCAGGCCTACCATTGCAAGACCTGTGTATGCAGTTTACTGCCACTTCGATTTGGCATTTAAAACCACTTGCCAAGCCTTAAACTGCCATTTCCTTAAACATAGGTCACCCTTAAGGTAAGCCTTAGGTAACCCTATGGAAAAGGTGCTGTTTAACTAAAAGGTAGGAGACGCACTTTTAAGTTTCACATGTCCTAGTAATGACAAACAGCTAAATTTGTTTTTACTACTATGAGGCCATCTCCTCTCATAAGCTGGCATTGGGAATTCCTTAAAGCACTATAAAGCTGTAATTCCTGTTTAGAAAGGAGTAGCTAAATCATGTTTCATATCTTTGGAATGGTAATGATAAATCCTATGTAGTTGTACAGTTGGATTTGACATTACTATTTAGAAATGGCACTTTTAGAAAGTGGACATTTCGCTGCTCTTTACTTTGCTCTGTGTGCCTGCAGCTTGTCTCCAATACATGTTTGGGCTGAGTGACAGCTACACTTTGTGCATTTCCTCTAGACAGATCATAAACACAGGAATGTGAGGGTCAGCTGCATTATGAGCACTCATCTGCATTCATTTGTATTCTGATGTGTCCTCCTGGGCAGGTGGGAATTGGAGGGGCTGCCACTTACACTTCAAAAGGTCCTGTCCACACACAAAGAACTGACAGCCTGGCAAACAGGACCGGGTTGAAAGGGATCCTTGTGCACAACAAGACACTTCTTTTGTAGTCACCCTCTATATCAAAGACGCTTTTGGGTATATGTATTGGGGTTCTGACCCTACCAAATCAGTACACTACTGGACCTAGGAAGAACTCTGCTGGAGTAAAGACTGCTATGCTGTAAGGATTGTCACTTTACCTTGACTGACTGTTCTGAGGACCTCTTCTCTGCTTTGCTGAGCTGCTCTGCTGCCTGCTGATCTCTGCCCTGCTGAGGACAAGGACTGGACCCATCTCACTTGAACTTGAGCGAAGGGCTTTCCTGCTTGCCTCCTGTTTTCTGAAGTCTTAGGGACACAAAAGACTTCCTGTAATCCTGCTGGTGCTGCCAGACTCTGCCATCTCTGAGTCTCACCTTTTCCTGAGGTGCCTGCTCCAGTCTTGAACCTCAGAAGAGGGTTCTGCAGCTGTTTTCTACAATAACTGATGCATCATCTTTACTGCTACAGTTGGAACCGAAGCATCTTCCTTTTACGCGAAAGCAGCCGCTGTTCGACAACAGTGGTTTCACAGCCTGCATGGCTCAATGGCAATGCTCTGTGTGGCTCGATGACGATTCAGTGCCGTCATCTCTATGGAATATGACAAAGATGCAGTATCCCAATGCATGAATCAGAACAACTGCATCCTGCCTTCGACGTCCGCACTTGCTCGATACAAGGTACTTTTTTTTAGCAGAACCTGTATTAGTCTTGTAGCCAGCCTGCCCTCCATAGCGGTCGGCTTTAACTTTGGATTTGTACTGGTCCCTTGTGACCTCAAGTTTAACCGCTAGTGACTTCTAGGCACTTATTTTGCTTTTATTCTTTAAGAAGTCATATTTTGACTTCTATTGATTGGATGTGTGTCGTTTTGATCTTGTTTTACTGAGATAAATATTGTTGATGTTTCTAAGGCTGTGTGGAGTCTTTTTGTGATGTATTCATTGGGTTACTGTGTGTGTGTTTTGCACAAATACTTTACACATTGCCTCTTAAGTTAAGCCAGCTTACTCTGTGCAAAGCTACCTGAGGGGGAGCACAGGTTAATTTAAAGTGTGTATCTAGCTCACTCTGACTAGGATTGTGGTCCCTACTTAGACAGGATGCAAACCTCTGCCAACTAGAGACCCAATATATAACAGGCATCCACAACTAAAATGGGCTGGAAAGGGTGACTGATGATGAATTCCCATTGTGCGCATCAGCAGATCTGGGAGACCTCCGGTGACTGGAAAGCAAAACACAGTGGGCTATGATTAGCATATTTAAATTAGGTGATATTTGGGAATCACATGGCCTCTTGTCAACTTGGATATTCGACAAGTAATTCCCCCACCCTTCTTCAAGCGCCTTGAGACCCTCTGGGTATGTAGTGCGCTATATAAATCATTTGACTTGACTTGACTTGACTTGACTTGACTTGACTTGTCATTTGAAGAACTGCAGAGTCTGTTCGCCCAGGCAGATTCCCAGCTATACAGGTATAGGCAGGTTCAGCACACTGTACAGAGTATCAGGAGGGGGTGTAATGCGTGGTGGAGGAAACCCCAATGGAATTCAGACTCCTTGGTGCGCCCCTGTACAAACATGTTGTTTCTCAAATCTACCACACGTAGCTCTACAGCTCTCTGCCGTCCCATACCAACCTATGGCACAGATGGGAGGTAGAACAGGGAATGCTATCATATGAGGACTAGAGAGAGGCATTTTGCTGCTCATACGAGGTTGTAATCAGATCCAGCTTGAGGCTAGTGCAATTTAACCCTTTCGATGCTCATGACGGAACGGTTCCGTCATGAGCATCGGTCGAGCTGTGCTCATGGCGGAACCGTTCCGTCATGACCACACCCGTTTTCATTAGGGCCCAGCACCGGCGGTAAATCGGGGCAGCACGGATGAGGTTAAAATAATACACTGGGCTCATTTTACAAGAACCCATCTCTTCTGAATGGGCAAAGTCGAGGATGATCAATGCTTAAGAAAAGGCAGCCAGAGTGTTCATACATTTGGGGATGCCCCAATATACAAGTGTTCTGGTCCCAGATGGGCGGATGCCTGTCAACTGCACTAGAGGACAAATTTACAATCGACCATCAATTGGCTACATTGGGGATTTGAGGTGACCAAACTCTACCCAAATACACTACTATCTTCTGCAACACAGCACTGGCGATGGCAAGGAGGGACATTGTAAGGATGTGGGGGAGAACGGAGACACCATCGCTGACAGAGTGGAGGATGGGCCAGTCTAGGCATAGTGGTGTATGCAGGCAGCACGTATGGTATATAAGACCATAGGCTGCACCAGGAGGTTCGAGAAAGTATAGGGTGATTAGCAAGAATACAGAGAGTTGGGCTAACACATGCATGCTGCCGTGTCTGCTTACAATTCCTTAATGTGATCCAAGGTGTAATTATCGAGGTGTCTTACAAGTGTCAAGTTGACCTATTTGTTTGTGTTCAACTGGAAAAATTCAATAAAAACATTCAATAAAAAGAAAGAACCAATCAACATCAACAATTTACAGTGTGGCTTTGACATGAAATGTGGATTTGCTTCTTTCCTTGGCATTAAAGCAAACATTCTTAATCTCTCCCCTGCTCTCCAACCAAGTGCACCCTTCTACCATCAGCCACTTATTTCCTAGCAATTGTACTAACTTTAATGAGACTTAATTTCTGCATCGATCAATATTATTGCCAACCTAACACCTTAGAGCAGTTTCTTTAATAACATTCCTATAATTGTCTAAAAGGAATGTGCAAAAATCTGGAATCTTTTTTGTTCCAATTCATCATTTTTTCTCTACACTAGTACATGTCTATGACTGTCTCAAGTTGAGACAAGTCTCACACCTGCTAAAAAAACTTGAAGACTCAACCAGTTCCCTTCATGTCTCAGGCCTGCTATTCCAGCCTTGCAGCTGTGTCAATGTATAGAATTATAGATGGGTAAGAGGGAAGTTCAAGTTGTCTATGATGTCACTCAGATCCCCGAGGTGAAAAACATCCCTATAATTCCCTTTTTACCCATCTATAATTTTATGTTATGTACGGCCCTCCAAAATCATCTTCCCATGCCTTCAACTATTGTGACAGGGCAGAGGATAATGGGAGAGCTATACATAACATGCCTCTCCTCCTTGACGCAAATATGTAAAAAAATCTCTTATCTGTTAATCAGACAAGCAGGGTTGCACTGACAGACTCTCAGAGAGACCCTGCCACCTGGCCTGGAACGCCGTTATGACACCCCAACAGCTGATGAATAGGTTTATTATTAACTGTTTTGACATCAGAGCAAGAAGTTATGACTTTGAGAAACTGAAATAAGCAATAGATGCTCTCTGTGAGAGCCATAAATAACAACAAAATAATGCAATTGTAAATTACAACAATTTCAGTGTTTCCTCCAAATTAGGATTCTGACCTGGTAATAATACAGACAGAGCTATGCTCTAAATCCCTGACAGTGCTCTATTTATTCTTCACAGTTGTGACTGTTAATTCTCCTTGACCTAGCACTGGCCCTCTACACAGTTTACCACAGCATCCTCTTGAAAAAAGTCCACATGGGCTTTGAAGGAATTGATCTCAAATGGTTCATCTGTCCAACTGTTTTAATAGATTAATTTTGGGGAATCCCTCTCTAAACGTGTCCCCCGTCACAGAGCTAAGCAATGCTACATTATTGCTCCTTCTTTCTTCAAACTTTATCCTGGCCTTGTAGATTTCTTCCAAACGTATGGCATTTCTAAACATAAAAAGTAGATAACACATATTTCTCTGAAGGTCACCTCCCCAGATGATGTGTCTCACCTTGCTCTGACACTAGATTTTATAAAAGCCTTGGGGACTCCCCATCCCAGTAAATATATCTTTCAGTACCTATCTCTAAACTTAGTTCAAATGTCCTCCTCATGTAGTATTTCAGTTCAGTCTGATTTGGGATGGAACAATATTCTTGATTATAAACCTTAGAATATTTAGAGCACTAGATCATTCAAATGGTTAAATTTAAATTCTTATATTAACAACATGGCCAAGAAATCCCCAAACCAACTTAGACAACTGACAAGTTTAAAACGTGGTATTGTTGAAGTTTCAGTCCTATCAACATTGGATGGTGGTAACTCTCTTGTCAGTGGTATTTCAAAATCATTCTGCCACCCAGAAACAGCTATGCAAGCAGAATCTCCCTTTATCTAAAAAATCTAAATGTTTCATCACTTCTATTCAGTTTTCATCACTCTCCATTTGCTACATATTAAAGAAAGTTACATCTTGAAAATGACTCCTATTTGATACCAAGTAGCTACACATAGTAACAAACACTACTTAAAGCAGAGGTTTTTTTACCCCTCTTGCCTGTTGGTTGCTGCCAGTGCTTTTGTGACCATGGGTAGCAAAGGCCACACCAGGCATACCAGATGGCAAACCTTACTGATGTTCTTGGGATGTATTTGGTATAAACAAGAAAAAAGGCACAACGTTTTATCTGTTGTTTATGTTGCAATAACTTGCCAGAAAATATTATCTAAAAGAATCCTAAAATTATGAATCGGCAAACTATGGGTGTCCTGAAGAATTAAGGCATGGTCTGGGTGGTCTAATTACACAGGAAACGGATGTATCCTTCTGCCAAAAGTGTTCAGACTAAGGCATTTCCGTGGAGTCGTTCAAAATTATAGTGAAACATGTCCAGGGTACTTTTTTTAGCCAAATAATGCAGATGTCAGTAGACATTGGGCTAACCTTTTTAAAATGTGATTGCTGTTACTTAAAAATAAAACTCACAATCTAACGGGATTTTCACATTCTAGTATCCTTAGCAAATGTTAGCATTGCACAGATAACAACTAGAATGCGGGTGCCTGTTGTTCTCGGCACTTGTGTTTCTAGAGCTTTTTTTAGCACAAAGTGAATCTACACTTCTAAAATGGGAATTTGGGCGCATGGTGTGCAATCTAGATTATGGATTAGGCACTTGAGGCAGTCAGAAAATTCTCAGGTCTGCTGTAGAGGAAAGAGGTGTACCTCTATATAGCTCTCATTACAAGTCAGGTGGAGCAGGATTATTGTGTGGTAGTCTGCTGTAACTGGTCACAAGTGGATAGGGTGACCAACCGTCCGTAAATTTCACGGACAATCCGTAATTTCGGCCGTCTGTCCGTTGTCCGTGAAGGATTCTTTAAGGGATGCCATTTGTCCGTAATTTTAACTGGTCGCACAACCGGCATAGCTGGCCCCCACCTCCCTTCTTGACTGCGATGCTGCTGAGGTCGGGTGTAACACACTCTGAGGCAGTACAAAAGCTCAGATACCCATCAGCATTGGCGAGGCACAGCGGGATGGCAACCCTCACACCTTCAGCCCTTGATGAGCTGTTAAGAGGTGCTTGAAGGTGACAGAGGGAGGGGCGGCAGCTTCAGGAGCAGGGGCATCTATTCAGATGCAAACAGCACTGAATGCGTCTTGTATATGCAATTGGTGTGAGACATTCCCTTTCTGCCCAGGGTTCCAAACATCCTAGAACCAGCCCTGATTACACCGAGGCAGCATGTGGTTCACTTCACAGAGCATAATTACTGTCACTAAATTGTAAACAAACTTTGATTCTTCAAACATGCAGTCTATAATGTAATAAAATAGAGAAATGGCACAATCGCACCCACACTGATTAACAAAGTATGGAGGACAATCAGTTAAATCAGTTCTCTTGGAGTATCTCATTTCAGTACTGTACATCAGTGTGGGGGGAGGGGGGCAAAACTAACATTTTGGAAACAGAGCCTGTCTTCTCATTGTCTTGTCCAGGAGGGGATGAGGAGCCCTCCCCCACCCTGGAAGAGACCAAGATGATACTAGAATACTGCACACCCACCCCTGGGTCCACCCTGGTGGATCCTGTTCCCCCTCCATTGATGGCTCTTGTCCCCCATGTGGTGGCTCCTGTCCCCCCCAGCCCCCGCCTGTGATGGCTCCTGTCCCCTCCTGTAAGGATCCTGTCTCTGCCCTGGGTGGCTTCTGTCCCAGTCCTGGAATGGCTCCAACAGCGAGGGTGAAGTTCTTGATGGGCCTCTTCTCAAAAAGGCTCAGCTCAAAATTATATGAAAAGGTGGGCGAGTGAGTAAGTGAAGGGATGGCTGGATGAATTAGTGAAAGGGTGAATTGATGAATGAAAGATTGAATAGCTGGATAATGGAAGGGAATGGATGGATTGATGAGTGAGTGGAAGGATGGAAGAGAGAAAACAGAAATAGCTGGATGTATGGGTGGAAGAGTAGCTGGATGGGTAAAAGGGTGGATGGATGAGTGAAAGGATGGATGAGTGAAAAGGTGGATGATGAGTGAGTGGGTGGATGGATGAGTGAAATGATGGATGGATTGATGAATTGATACGTGCAAGGGCGAATGGATGGACGGATGAGTGAAAGGGTGGATGTAAGGATGGATGAGTGAGTGAAAGGGAAGGCAGATGGAAAAAATGATGAATAGACCAGTGAAGGAGTGAAAGGATAAATGGATGAGAGAAAGGATGGATGAGTGATAGGGTCAATGGATGGATTCATGAGCGGATGAGTAGATGGATGGATGGATGGGAGGATGGATGGATGCAAGGAGGGTGGGTGGATGGATGGATGGATGGATGGAAGGAAGGATTGCTAAGTGAAAGAGTCGACGGAGGGAGAAAGGGAGGATGATGGATGACTTAAAGGGTGGATGGGTGGAAAGATCAGTGACTGGGTGGATGGATGAGTAAGTGAAAGGATGGCTGGATGGGTGAAAGGGTAAATCGCTGGATAGATGAGTGAATGAATGGATGGGTAGAAGAGTGGATGGATGAGTGTACAGATGGATTGGGTGAAAGAGCGGATGGATGGATAATGGTTGGATGAGTGAAAGGATGGATGAAGGGATGGATGAGTGAAATGAAAGATGGAAGGATACATGATGGATAGGTTTGCAAATGGCTGAATATCTCTAGATATGGCTGGGCTTACTTATTTACAATTGCGCGACCTCTGATGTGTCTGTAAAACTTATCCAATTGTCCTGTAGTTTTGTCCTGAATTTTGACCTCCTGTCTTAAATTTGTGTCCTGAATGTTGACCCTTTGTCCTGAATTTTTACACTCACCGTCCTGAATTTGCACCAATGCCAATTGGTTACCCTACAAGTGCACCGAAGTTGCGGCACACGGTTTGCCTCTACGGACTCACTTACTGTTACTCCTGCATAATGTCTTGTATTTTACTGAGTTTGCCGCAGTACTGAAAATTGTTGAATGTTTGCAGGGAGATGGAGTTCCGCTGGTCCACCAGCAACTTTATAGGACTGTCCAAGTACTGGTATCAATTGAAAAACAGAAGAGGGACCCTGAGTCTAAGACAAGGCTACAATTAGGGAACAACCCGCCAGGGCGAGAACAAAAGGGAAGAACATGAAGGGGTGTTCCCTTAGGAAATAAAATTCAATTCACATCAACAGTTTAACCCACTCACCACAACGAGAATAAATTTATTCAAAAAAGGTTTTTAATTTTTATTTTTTGCATATAAATATAAATATAAACATGATTTTTCGATAATTCCATTTAAGCAGTAAAAAACATTTAGAAGGAATTTACATAATCAAGAACGTGCAAAAACATTATAAAACCTAGGACACGCAGTGATACTACAAAGAAAGGGGGTACCAAATAGATCCACTCATACATTCAAACATCCCTTTTATACAGTCCAATACATACACAGACATTCACATCCATATCTCTACACACAAAGACAAGAAAAGCGCCGACGCGCGTTTCGGACAAGTGCCAAAAGGCTTCCTTCATCAGGGCGCACTTGGGATATTGAACTGGCAGACAGTAAACATAATGTCTGTACAACGGTCCTGGGAAGCGGTCCTAGAAACAGCAAAACTGTTGGTAGGTGTTCTAAATACCCTACAGTAACGGAGCCTCTTTTGGATATGAAGAGGGGTCGGTAGATTTGGAATCATGAACCCGTGGGGGAAGCTCCCAGGATTCCACAAGTCAGTATTTTGTATTTTCAGATGGGCCCACAAGGAATCCAAGTGTTAAAGGGGGCCAGGCTTAAAAGATAATCATCGGAGACATTCCAGGTATCTCAAAAGTAATAATAAACGCTGTCAGTAAACAGACGCTGAAAATTACACGTGTCAGCTGACCGACAAACCCGTTCACCGGAGTGGGAAGGAGTCCCGCGTTTATCTTTCTCCAGGACCCCATTTAACCGTTGACCGCCGAGCTGCTTCAGGCCCACGCATCACTGGGTCGGAAGTGGTTTAATATCCTGAGGTTCTCCGTGTATTCATTGCTTATGAAGCATTGCCCATTCCTCTTGCGACGAGGTCGTTATTTATCAACCCTGACTCCGGTGCTACCACGTGTAATTTTCAGCGTCTGTTTACTGACAGCGTTTATTATTACTTTTGAGATACCTGGAATGTCTCCGATGATTATCTTTTAAGCCTGGCCCCCTTTAACACTTGGATTCCTTGTGGGCCCATCTGAAAATACAAAATACTGACTTGTGGAATCCTGGGAGCTTCCCCCACGGGTTCATGATTCCAAATCTACCGACCCCTCTTCATATCCAAAAGAGGCTCCGTTACTGTAGGGTATTTAGAACACCTACCAACAGTTTTGCTGTTTCTAGGACCGCTTCCCAGGACCGTTGTACAGACATTATGTTTACTGTCTGCCAGTTCAATATCCCAAGTGCGCCCTGATGAAGGAAGCCTTTTGGCACTTGTCCGAAACGCGCGTCGGCGCTTTTCTTGTCTTTGTGTGTAGAGATATGGATGTGAATGTCTGTGTATGTATTGGACTGTATAAAAGGGATGTTTGAATTTATGAGTGGATCTATTTGGTACCCCCTTTCTTTGTAGTATCACTGCGTGTCCTAGGTTTTATAATGTTTTTGCACGTTCTTGATTATGTAAATTCCTTCTAAATGTTTTTTACTGCTTAAATGGAATTATCGAAAAATCATGTTTATATTTATATTTATATGCAAAAAATAAAAATTAAAAACCTTTTTTGAATAAATTTATTCTCGTTGTGGTGAGTGGGTTAAACTGTTGATGTGAATTGAATTTTATTTCCTAAGGGAACACCCCTTCATGTTCTTCCCTCAAGTACTGGTATCACCCTCTGGGGGCATTACTCTACATGTACACATCATTAATTTTGCATTCCCACTTGTTGCACATTGTAAATTCAATTTCTTCAATAGTTTAATCTGACGTTTATTCACTTTCATACATTGTTTTGTACAATTTGGGAAACTTGGGGAAACAATGTAAGATGCTGAAAGGGACTAAGCTCCATGTAGAAATAATAAACACATAAAGGGTTTTTGAAAATATACCAACAAAGAACGTTAGAAATAACCAGACCGGATCACATTATTGAAAAAAGTACATTTACAATGGGCAGCAAGTGGAACATGGAAGATGCCTGAATAGTACATATATAGTAGTGGTTTCAGAGGGGGGCACTTGGGATAGTAAACGTTGAGGTTTTTTTCGACGAGAGGGAGAGCTTCATGCTCCTCCCTTACAGGGCATCTTTTCTCCTCCTCCCTTAGTTCTCCGCACACATCCCTCCAACCCTGTCTAGTACTAGTAAACCACTGTCTCACATTTACTGCCTGCTCTGTTGTGCAGGCGATACGCGAGTTAATCCTCAAGAAACAGGGATTTCCATAAAATTATGCATCCAGTAAATTGGGTTCACAGTTATGCATGGTACAGGTGGGGTGTTATTGCACAGTACTAGTTATTACAGAACCTGCACCCCATCAGTACTGTGCAACGCATAATGAGGACCTATAGGTATGTTCCACTGTTACCCCTCTACCCTTTCGTGCCTCTAAGTGACTCCATTCTCAACCAATGAAGAAAAACTTCTGCAGCAATACCCAAGATATTTTTAAATCTGGACCCTCTTTATACAGTACCACTTTATCAAAAACTACCGGAATACGGTTGAGTCCACAGCGGTGGTATTCTCTCTACCGCGGTGTGCATAGGTCACCAATGATGAATCATGCCACAGTAAAAGTAAGTAATGTTTATCTTTCCAGATAGCTCTGATACCTGTTGACCTTTAGAAGAGGCCCAGCACTAGATTCTCTTTCCACCCCCTGACATTTATGGCAGTGTATGATACAATGATTTTCTGGGTGAGTATTTTACACCTTGACAGTAAGCTTGTTGATACTTCCCAGAGGAATTGACTCTTGGTGCATTTCTTTGCAGTTTGCATTCACAAACTCACTGTTGTAAGGCATTCCAGGTCATCCCTCTCAGAAGAGGCTTGTCTACATTGGCTGAATCAACAGAAATAATATGTAGCCAATATACAATGGATTGAGTAACCAACTTGACATGCCGTAAACAATCTTGTGTGTTTCACATTGGGCAGATCCTCAACCACCAAACCAATGCTTTGTATACTTCGGAAGAGAGGTGACAAGTGTTTGGAAATGCTAGAGGGAAGGGCTGCACTTTTCACTTCAGTCCAGAACCTACCAAAATTCACAGTTCTACCATGTGTCAAACAATATCAGAGCTCTTCACATATTCCCTCGGCAAAGAGCTGATTTCACAAGGTGAACACAGGGCGAGTGGGTAACCATTCAACGGAGCAGGGGTTTGCAGCTCATGTGTGAAGGTTTTGCACATGATCCATTACCACTTTTGAATCAGCCTCCAATGTCCTGGAAATTGGGAGGCTGCGGAAGAAGACTTTTTTAGGTCTCGCCTAGGCAGCGCTTGTGTTGTCTCTTCAAAGATGTTGTATTCAGGATATGGGTGTGAAGCTTCGCCCACTTTTTGCCCATCTTTTTAACTGGCTCCTGTCAGTCTTTTGTAAATAGTGGCTTTTCATTGGTCAATAGGCTTAGTAGTCCCTCCCGAGTACCGCCTTTCTCTTCTTGTAACCTCCAATGGGGACACCCAGTTACATGTGTTGTTACTCAATACATTTAAAATACAGCCTCAGAGCAATATTTTCTTAAATAGCTTTGTCGCGTTCTCCCGCAATGCTCCTTTTTTTTATTCATCCAGTGTGGCAGCCTTGGCTGGGATAATGATGGCTGCAAGAATTAAGAAGGGAGAGGAGGTCCAAGGGAAATTTATAGACCAGCGAGGACTGGTTCCCCAAACATTAATACAAAACACAGAGTCCTCGGGTCTAGCAAGCTGGAGACAGCATCAGGCGGCACACCAACAAAGATAACTTAGTCGCTAGTGGGAAAGTCCTTTAATTAGGACGAAATCCCATCACCCACCAAGGTGGCATGCTTCATCATCTGGGATTCTCAGAATGTGAGGTAAGTGATCAGCCGCGTCCGGTAGTCGGAGTACCGGCCAGGCGGTGACTTGGGGAGGGGCAGGGTGGGGTGTAGTAATGTATGGATTACGTACTTTAACAGGTAAGTAAACATATAAATAAATAAAACGAATTTAGTTGCATGCACTGCATCACAAAATGCAATGCAGTGTGCGCAACAATTTTTTTTAATGTATTTATATGTTTACTTCCCTGTTAAAGTCCGTAATCCATACATTACTACCCCCCACCCTGCCCCTCCCCACACGTCACCGCCCGGCTGGTAATCCTACTACCGGCCGCGGCTGTAAGTGAGGTTAAAACTAACTACTAGGAGTGAGAAAAACGTTATTGGTTCATTCCGTGTGTCAGGATAAAAAGCTGCAGCTGCAGAATAAAAATATTAACTACTGCATGTGACAGATGAACCAGATCCTAGTAGTTAGTTTTAACATCACTTACCTCACATTCAGAGTTTCTTTCTCTTGCACTGCGCTCCCTACCCAACCCGTTTTGAGCTCCTTATCTGTAGAATTTATTACATCTTCCGTAGAGTAGGAATCTTAAAACATCCCTGAGCTTCACCCTCATAATAAGGGGGTTGTATCCCTTGGCAGAGCAAGGATTCTCTGCCAAGAGAAGAATCCCAGATGATGAAGCATGCCACCTTGGTGGGTGATGGGATTTCGTCCTGATTAAAGGACTTCCCCCGCTAGCGACTAAGTTATCTTTGCTGCTGTCCTACCTGATAATAGTAGTCGGTCCTTTCATTTGGTTGCAATTACCGAAGCAGCCACATGCCATCTTTTCTCTTTATTTACTTTAGTTACAATGGTGGCACCCACGCTTTAGCCATAAACATTTTAAGCTAACGCGGAGGTGCCACAACTTCTTCAACTTTTTTTATTTGTTTACTTTTGTTACAATGATGGCACCTGCGCTTTAGCTTTAAACATCTTAAACTAAAGCGCAGGTGCCGGGATTACTTCAAAAGTAAAGAAATAGAAAAAAAATATTTTTCTATTTCTTTAGTTTTCAAGCAATCACGACACCCATGCTTAACATGTTTACAGCTAAAGCGCGAGTGCTGTGATTGATTTTTAGTGCAATAGCTCTCGAATTCCTTAAAGTTAGAGCTATTGGCATTGCATTACTATTAGCAACGCCAATAGCTCATACTTTCAGGTATGTGAGACCGATTGCATTGCAAATGCGTGTTGGATTTTGCGGTGTGATTCAGAGTGGGTACTGTGACAGTGACCAGCACAAAATGCCCCCTCTCTTGCCCCAGCCCCATATTGCTAATTAGGCAGTGACAGTCACCACGACCTTTAACAATCCATGACACTCCACCACTCATCCTCTCTCAAACTGAAACATTTTTAAAAGGGTTTGCAACCCAGAATCCTCGAGGAGTGTAAATGGGGCTAGCAATTTCCTATTCTTTTTTAGGCTTAGTCTTCATTCTGAAGATTAAACATGAGATGGCAACCTATAAAGGACAAGTACAGAGAGTCTTGGAAGAACCTCTCAAACTGCTTAAAACTGTATTCCTTCTCTTGTATGTTGGTGTCCATGTGCCTATGACAAGTACTGTGCCAAAAATCTAACATATCTATGGTTGACCCGGAAGTTCTTTTAAGAGACAAAGCACATACAACCACTGTCAGGATTCTCTGTGTTTTTATTACAGCTAGTAACACATTATACCGTATAAATACTCTATCCATGTTACCGAATATGCACTTTTGAAAGGGTGATAACTTAAAAATATCATATTAAGATAGGTTGTACAAAAATAAATAGGTTTATTATATGCATTTATGACAAACCATTAGCCTTCACAGAAGGACTGGGAATATCAAATACTTATGAAGTATGAATTCTAGTAATACATTTAAGTATATACACACGAAAGCCATAATATCTCACGTCAACAACATGGCGTGAACATTCGTCGAACATTCACCATGGCATTGGTATTGGCATATAACTGTGGATGGACCTGCTATTCCACAGCGTTGTCTATCCCCATCAGACATTTATATTTTTTTGTAACAAAAGGATTCACTATTTTCAGCTTGGTAACCTGTCTAGCAGAATTACATACATATATATCTATATATAGATTCTATATACACACAGACACAAATAGACTGATCAATAATACACAGACTGGCCCACTACAAGATACATTATCAGAGGATACAAAGATTGGGGGAAAAGCAGAAAAGTTCCTTTAAAAAAAAGTGTTTCAATCTAATGGGCTAGCAGCCTTTCAATGGGTGGAGTGCTTGATACGATTAATTGGGATCCGAGTTTTAACTGCATGCGCGCTAGCGGGTTTTCTCGCTGCGCGCTGAAAATTCGAAAATCGCGCGTTACGTGACAAAGCCAGCTCGTCATGCGCACAGCGCAGGTAACGCCCATGACGAGCTGGCTTTGTCACCAGCATCGAAGGGGTTAAAAGACCCTCATGGTTTTTTTTATCTGGATAGCATTAGACACTTCTGAGAAAAGTAAATGTCAGGAACTGGAAGAGTTTTTAAAACTGGCCCTTGTACGAAGAAAAAAACTCAAGCGGCCTCCAAAGCATAGCGCGGAATGCTTGACTGGGACTCACTTGCAGCCAATTTACTTCACCACACTGTTCTGCTGTAACAGTACTTTAGCAGCAGGAGCATAGCTGAAAGGGAACAATGTATCTATTTGAACACAAGCAACATTTTAATTTGCCGCCTTTGCCTCTTGGATAGCAGAGAACTGACGCAGAAACTAGCTGGAAAAGGAAAACAAATGCATAATACATTCTAGATGAACTACTTAAGACTTGAAGATGCACAAGACATCTTAGCAACAAGCCTTACCTCGATGAACATCATATTTAATAGCACCAGCTTCGGTGGAAATGTAAAGCTGCTCAGATAATCTTAGCTTTGATCAGATCGACTGCTAGATGGAATGGGAAAGCTACCATTTGCATAGAGATATCACAAAGAGCACCACAATATTACTTCCAGAGAACTCTTAGCAAACGCAGTGAATGATGTTTGTCCTTTCTCAACAACTTCACTGACATTTTATGGGGTGTCTGTGTAAGCCTTTACACAAATGTTGTGACATCTTACCATATGCTTGCGATTAAACCATTTCTTCTGTAGGGGACTTGATAATGTGGAATACATAAATCAGGCGAATCAATGAAAGATTCGGTGCTGGAGAAAGAATGATGATCAAGACTGAACATCTCTCTTACATTGAGAACATTGTGGTGGGACAATTAACAATACACAAATGTACGCAACTGCAAAACAATTATATATAGCTTTTAAATTCTTTTTCTGTTTGCCCTCTGAAAATATGGCTTCAATTATTCTGTAAAAAAAACTATTCTCTGAAATAATAGCAGCCATGAATAGTAAATTCGAAGCCCCTTTCTCTAGTCCTTTTTGCCGTTCCTTGGTGAGGTAGGTGAGCCCTGAAAATGTTCTTGTACACTCTGTTGGTCTGGCCCCGAGAGCAAGCACATTTGCAAAACTTCAGGTCAGATATATGCAGAAAAGCTGACCTGATTTCTGAAAACTCCCTCTGGCCACCACCTTTCAGTACGGTCTTCATCGGTCAACAACTTTAACAGACTAAGAAGAAAAGGAAATGGTAATGCCCTGGGACATTAGCTGTACTGTCCCAGCAAACCGAACACTCGCATGATTTGTGGTTGATGCACCATCAACTACCATTCGTACGAACTCTCCTCTATCAACTTGCACCAGGAAGTGCACACATTAAGAGCAACACATTCTACCTCCAGCCCACCTGCTGCAGTGCTAGTTGTGGACTCAAAACATTCACATGTCTGTTCAGTGCTGCTTAGCTACAGTTTGTGAGTGTGCAAAAGTCTATTAAATGCTTGGGCTTCTTAGAGGGGTCACAGTTTTCTTGGGGCAGGTTCCTGCCAGTGTAGGAGATGCACTTCAAGAGTCTCTTCTTAAACCCTTTCCCACAGGTCTTGGAGCAGCTGGACCAGTCTCCCAGGTGCCACTGAGGGCATGGTGTATCTGAACATGGCCGGATGTCAACTGGCTTCAGTTCTTTGGTGCAGTCCGTGGTCACCTGTCCATTAATGTCCTTGCACTGCACGTTTCTATGCTGCCAGCCCGAGCCGCACGTCTTGGAGCATTCGCCCCACTCCTCTATCACCCACTCTGAGAAAATGGTCTCTTTGATGGCGTTGAATGATTCTTTCTTTTTGTGGAACACTTTCTCTGGACCAGAGGATGAGAGTTTCTTCACAAAGTAGATGTACTTGATTTTCAGCCGGCGTGAGTCGCCCACAGTGAGCACTTGGACGGTGATGGGTTCTTTCAGCGGGCTGAAGCTGCGAATCCTTTCCAGGCTGGCCGAGGAGCCGCTGTACCTCAGAATGTTCCCTTTTTGGGTGATGTCTTGCTCTGTGGTGGATAAGGTGTAGTCCCCATTAAGGATATAGGTCCCGTCAGCGGCTTTTATAGCAAGGAAGCTGCCGTCGTGCCTTGAGCCTCTTGGGTTGCGCTGCTTTACTTCTACACTTGTAGCCCCAGCAGGAATAGTGACAACATCATGGTAGCCAGGCCTAGAAAGAGTAAGGAAGACACATTGTAACTCTTCATGCACAGCTGGTTTACTGAAAGCCTGAGCAGAAAAAAACTGAACACCAAAGATCAGATTCTTAGCATTATTTATTCCCGATTATACATCCTGTTTCGTCCAGCCAGCAATGACATGTTGGGCAGTGAAAATTGAATTGGTTGATATAAATGAGGGCACTGCAGGTACAATGCATAATGAACTTTTTTGAAGGATATTATGAATGGTCTATTTCGAATTTTTTGAGAGGTAAATTTCAAATGTGATTTTCTTTTTTTTTCCAATTATTATTTAGCCCACCGACCACTAGATTTAAAAAAATATTTGTTTGACTACATTGTGCACTTTTCAAAAAACCTTTCTTCCAGTTATATTTGTATGTGGCAGGTTTTTGACTTTCAAATTAAAGAAAGCAAAGAAGCAGACCTCACTGGGTGTCAGCAGGTTATTCTAACATCCCCAGTAAGTATGTCCTAACCTCTCTCATTTTTATAAGGCATTATTAAACGAAATGCACACTAACCATAGACCTGCCAGATAAACAGAATAAAATTCAAGTAAAGTGGATTTTTTAAAAACGAGTGCTACAATTAATTAACTTCATTTTCATTTTGGATGAAGTAATGGCCATATTCATTGCACTGGCCAATATTTTTGTTATATTTGGACAATTTAAGCACAGCTTTCAAATAAGAAAGCGGTCATTAGCATTGTGCTTTAGGTAAACAGCAAAGCGTGTGACTCACCACAACCATAACATAAATCTTAAAGTAAACTTTAATGAATCTTTCACCATACTGTTAGAAGATATAATATATATCTGTGCTTAAGAAAATGGTAGCCCGCACAGGAAAGTTAAATTGTCTATATGTCCACAAACGAGGCATGGTTAAGGACAGCCCCACTTCCTCACGTCAACAGTCCTTGACGCAAGATATCCTTGAAAACAATTTTTTTGTCAGGTTTGAAAATATTTCAGGTTAGACACCAATTTGTCCATGAACTTCTCTGTAACTTAAGCCACTGAATGACTTACATGAATAGTGAGACGCTAGCCTCTGAGAACAGGCTTCAGACCACCAATTAATTTCACAAATGGCATTAGTTAAGGAAGAGATGCCAAAATGTAACATGCCACCTAGCATGTCAAGATGGCTACCATTCACCATCGACATATACCAGGACAGAACCTGATATTTAAGTTTGTCAAGATCAGTGGCCATTAGTGCAGTATGTTACCTTCCACCTAGTTGGGTCACCAACATAGGTTTCTATTGACTTTTACCAGAATTGATGTGCCACCCATTCCATTTTTCACTTTGGACCAATGCCAGAATAGAACCTACCACTTAAGAAGTCATGACTGGCAGGAACTATATGTCAGAACAGAACCTATCCGCTAGGACCATGTGTCTCTCAGACACTATGAGCATGGAGCCAGAGGCATTCTACGTCCTTGTTTGGAAAGGTTGAACTCTAAAGTTACAGCGACCAAACACGAGCACATAGTGCATTATAACTTTAGTTTGAACTGGCTACTGATTAATTGACCTTTGGTTATTTAAACCAGTTAAAATGTAAATACGGTCTGAATCGCAATGTCAGCTTCCTTGGTCACCCAGTGAGATATTGTATAGATAAGCATGCAACTCGCTTAGGGGAGTATCTGTGATTTTTAACTTACTTGGCACTAAGGAAGGTGCCTGTAACTTTCTTGCAGGTGGCCCCGTTGCCTCCACAGACTCCACACTTGTCAAACTTCTTATTGGAGCCAATGACACGGTCACACCCGGCTTTCACGCACTGCCCCTGGACACAGATGGAAGTCGAATCAGGGCTGCAGGAGGTGCCGTCCACCACCTGGGAAGGGCAAAACATACAAAGAGACTGTGTTATTTTATAGTCTTAAGTACAACTTTAACATTTAAACGAGTGTGCTTTGCAATGAAAAAACAGGACTCCCTTGTACTAAAGTATAAGAAACGTCCTGTGTGGTAAGGCCGTCAAAGAGAACACAGGAGGGCACTTTTAGTGAACCACTGCTTCAATGTGGGTACCACAAAAACTAACAATTACAATTTGAAGTTTAAGAAACTCAACTTTGCTCGGCTATTTGTAGAATGAACAAAGAAATTCAATTGGTGGGTTGTGACTGCAGCAGCTAGGAGCGGTCAAGAGAGCAGCAAGTAACATACCTTGCAGAAACCTCAGCAGAGTGTGCTCAATGATCAACTAAGGTCATTGCTCTGTTCAATTAATTATAAATCCTGCTTTTCCTACTAACGGGACTGAAAGAGGCCTCAAAGAAAGACCTAAGAAAGTGCACAATACAAACTACAAGCAGGATCCTGTACAAAAACATGGAACTAATTTGTGTTTGGAAACCTTCTAGCTATGTGAAAAGCATAAAAGGAGCTGTGCTTGAACATGCATGTCAACTTAGAGTGTTAGAGAGCATTTAAAGCCCCATTAGGAAGGCGGGCGGATCCCCCCGCCGGGCCGGCGGTAGTCAACGCCGGCCCGGCGGGGGCGATCCGCCCGCCATCCGTGCAGAAATGACTCCCCGCCATATTACAATGGCTGGGGGGTCCGCGGCAGACAGAAAGACCGCCCGCTCGACATGTGGACTGGGCGGAAAAGGGTTCAATATGGTGGCGGTGTCTGTAAGACACCGCCAGCCATATTAGAATGTGGGATTTGAAATGCCCGCCACGGAAAGGCATGCGGAGTCTGCTTGGGGGGCCCGTTGCGGTCCCCCAGGGACTCCGGGGGGGCGGAGGGGGTGCACATGCCCCCTGCAGTTCCATGCACAGCATGGCAGGCACCACGCGGTGCCTGCCATGTTGTGCATAGAAGTGCACAACAAGCCTTCCTGTCATTGTGGCGGGCGGTGCTGAGTGCACCGCCCGCCACAATGTTAGGAATGCAAGATGCGCCCGCCACTGTCACCGGCGCATCTTAACGGCACCCACAGGACCCCCGCCCTTAGGACGGGCGGTCCCATTTCCAGATCCATCCTAATGATCCCCTTAGTGTTGGAAGAAGGCGAGTTTCTAAGCATTCCTTATTTTTTTTTTTACAGGAAGGACATGACAAATAAAACGAATACACCAGGAGGATATTTAGACACAGGGCCTTATTTAGAAGTCGGTGGAAGTGAACACTCTGTCTCAAACGTGACAGATATCCCATCAACCGTATTACGATTATATTATATCCTATGGGGATCGTAATACGGTGGACGGGATATCCTTCATGTTTGTGACGGAGTATCCCCTCCACATCAGGCCTAAAATATCGAAAACACAAATATCATGGGAGAAAATATTGTGTCAAAAATATCAAGGACAAAAATGTTGTGCATGTAGGTTTCCATAGGTAAGTAAAGTTTTGCTATTTAGAACTCTGCATATATGTACCGTAAATATATATTTATCTTCAAGGTACGTAGATGTGGAGTCAAGAATAGTACATCTATACTTGCCTATTTGCAATAATCTTCTCAGTATTTTGGTCCTCAATATTTTTGCCACAATATTCTATCCACGTGATATTTGTGTTTTTGATATTCTGTCAGTCATCCTACAAGGAGATAACTGAAACACAAAGATAGTGGAAGGATTTCTTTAAAAGGTCAGTGGCTGAGACTTTTGAGAACAATCCACTAATCACCTTTGTGTTTTAGTGTGACACCCTACTTGCGGGTATAGAAAGGTGTGAGCCACAAACTCAGTGTCCCAAAGGACTCAAGCTGCCCCTCACTCTAGTCCAATTCTGCTGATTCCGGCCGGGTTTGCTTGTGTTCCTGTCTGAAGGATACCTGGTCTGGTAGGTTGAGCTAGAAGTGTTCCTATTACAGGAACCAAGTCTGATTTCCACACAGCTTGTCACTGAAAGGTGTGTCAAAGTGGGCCTAAAAACAAAGGAATGGAATGCAGGCTTGAACGATTGCTGAGACTTTAGCAGGCGTTGCACCCCTCATCTTTCTGTTTCAGCAGAAGGCGATAAAGCAATACACCCTGAATCAGGAAATGGGAGTTACTAGGGGAATATGGATTAATACTCAAGCCTCCCTGTTCCGTAGCTTACAAATTTATCAAATAAATCACACCTCTTCCTTGAACAAACAATTGCAAATGTTAGCTTAGCTCAAGCTCTAGGCAAATAAGGTAAAAATACTTGATTTTCAAATGTACCTTTGGTTGCAGTACGAAGAAATAGCCAGTGCCTTTTGCTCGGCAGACAAGTTTACATCTGTCTTTCGGAGACACTCCAGCAAATTTAGGGATCCATTCTACAGCAGGAGCATTTCCAAATGGAGACTTGGACATGTCATTGTGTGCTTCACACTGCTCCTCTCTGAAAGTCTTGCCTGTAGAAACAGTAAATGAAATATTAGATTTTCACCATTCTTTACTGCAGTTTTTAAGCTCCATTTATTATTTTTTGATTGCCACTTACCGTTGTTCTCTGGGCAGTCGATGACGTTGCACGATCGGTACTGCACCCGCTTGCCTTCGCAATACTTCCCCCCATTCTTCGGGACTGGATTGTCGCACTCTCGGATTGAATACTGCACTCCTCCGCCACACGTCCTCGAGCACTCACCCCATCCGCCCCAGGAACCCCAGTTTCCATTCACAGGAGTCTGAAACAATATAATAAAACACATAAGTCACAAAATACATTTCTGAACGCAAATTATACCTCCATTATATATGAAAGAAAACGCTTTTGAAATTATGCTAGTGACTGACATGAATCTGACTTTTGAGATTTGGGTAAGTGGAGAGCTTAGTGAGCCGGGCTTTGTTTAACAACTGCCAGACCCATAGGTAAGTGGTAATATTTAAGGTAAAGATACATCACTGATAGACTTGCAAAACACTATCAGCCTGATTCATCAAAGGTAACTGCGCTCTCAAAGGGCCAGATTCTGAGAATCTGGCCCTTTGCGAGTGCGATTTTTGCATTTGGGATTCATCATCCCAAATGCAAAAATCGCTATTACCGAAATCGCATATTTGCGAGGAATTGGATTTAAGGAATCTCTAATAGAGATTCCTTAAATGCAATTCATCAACCAATTAGAAATTGCGAAATCGCAATATTTGGTCGCAATTTACCACCAAGTCTGACTTCGTGGTAAATTGCGAAAAAAGAGTAAAAAGCACTTAAGTGCATTTTTTTCTTTTGCATGTTACACACACACATGTCCTTTGGACATGTGTGTGCGCAACACCTGTTCAAATGTGCATTTAAGGGGTGCTACAGGGTGTCCTTTGGACACCCCTGGCACCCTTCAAATCGCTATCTTATTTGCGATTAGCCTTTTGGCCCATAGGAATGAATGGGGAGTTTTTCCTTATTTGCGATTAGCAATTTGCTAATCGCAAATAAGGAATGTGTAGGAATCGCATTTTTTTTTGCGATTCCTACATGAATACCGTTTTGCGAGTCTGGAATAGCGATTCCTTATGAATCGCTATTTCAGACTCGCAAAACGGCCCAATGATGAATCAGGCTGTATATCTACGCTAGGCCTAATATAAATAAGCTGCACCCCCCTCCACCTCCCATTTACTCATCCCAAACCTCCTCCTACTGCTATGATCTAAAAAAAAAATACACTTTCTAGACCCTTCCCTCTTCTATCACTCCACTATCCTTTTTCATTCCAAATAACAAACTCACAGGTCCACCGCTCAAAATAATGTCATATTTCCCTCTACTAGTTCACCACTAATCCTTTCTGGGTTCCAGAGTAGCGTGCTACTCGCCGTAAAGCGATTCAACATATCGTATGGGGTAGTAAGTGCTATATAAAACATGTGTATTGATGCATTTAGGACTGAGGAAGCTTACATCATATTGTTTCTTTTCCTTCTTGTCCATGCACCTTCCATTGATGCACCATTTGCCGTCTCCACAGCTGCTCCCGTCTGCCCATGGGAAGTGTTTGGTTTGGCAGACGATCAGGCCTCCGGAATTGCCCGTACACCACAGGGTGGTGCATGTGCTTGCAGTGTCCGGACAGTGCTTGGAGTCATCCCCAAATGTAAACTGGCATTGTTTGTTGACGTCATACAAGGTACCCGGGAGATCGGTGGGGAGCGCCACTGGCCTGTGAGGTTTGTCCAGCAAGCACTCTCCTAAAAGCAGAAAGAAAGGTGCAAAAAGTTAGGGCTGCCATTTTGAAAAGCAAACTGGTTCATTTAAATAAATTCAGACAGATCTCTATTATGACACATTACTAATGCCGTGACATTCAGAGATTTGAGGAACACTTTTAATTACTTGGATACCAAAAACGGTCAAAAGATGAGTGGTAAGAAGAGTAAATTTGTAATATCCCATGTAAAAAGGGGTGGACGAGATTCTGACGAAGGCGAAGGCGTGGAGACATTTTTCAACCACGCAGCTTTTTCCTTGGCAAGCAGGCCTCATTTCATGCATTTTTAAGTTTTTAAAAACAATACTTCACTGTAGTAGCCGATTGTAATAAAGATATGTTAGTTCCTACTTTAAACTTAGGACATTTCCTGCATCTCTACCTGGTACAGGGAAACACCTTTTCTCATTATGGAATATGGCCCTTACATTCAAGACCTTCAAATATTTAGAGCTATGGAAATATATATGAAATGGGGCCATTCTAGGTTTGGAAAGATGTTACATTGGGGAACACGTAGTGTGATTTCAACACAGGCACTGGAATTCATAAAGCAGGCACTTGAGTCTTTTCAAAATTGAACCACTGCCTATGACTAATGCGTAGCTTACACACGAAGCCCACTTATGCGCCCAGGTGTTAATTGTGTGGGAGCTTTCACAAGTGCACAGTTACTGGCACTTTATCCCATTATGTAAAAGACCTAACACGGATAAAAGGGACACCAGCTGGTATTAGACTTAGTTCAAGATTGCAGCAAAAAAAGTGGGTGGGACCATAAAAAGGAAGAAATGCAAAGACCACGTGTGCATAAAGAATATTTGAAAAACTGAAAATCACATTTTTGTTTTAAAAAAAGAGCACAGCTTCATATAATAGGATAAATGAAGACACCATTTCAATATGCTCACCATGGCCATTGTCCAGGAAGGATGTGATTGTGTACGCGCTGCAGAGAGACCAAGGTTGGTTACGGTCCAGGTTGGAAAGCATGGAGGCCATCATGTGGGAACCTTGATTGGCAATGTTCACGCCAGCACATTGTTGCGCCTCATCGTGGGGCATGTTCATCACATGTCCTAAAGAAAAGACAAGACAGCTCAGCATTTTTCTGCCAGTTACTTGTCACCGCGGTCTTGGCATGGAAGCAACATATATCCACAAGGGAAGTTATCCGGTTGTTCTAAATATTCCATAACATACCCGGCCCACAAGTGCTTCTTAGGGACTAGATAAATAGAAACAAGCTTCAAATAAGTGACCTCTTTTGGTGCAATGAGAGACAGATCATTAACTTAAGGTCTAGTCTGGTTTACTAAGGATTTGCCTGGCTTATGAACAGTTGTTCCCTGGCTTAAAATAGTCTCAAGCAAAGGAAAAGTCTTAGATTTGCAGCTGCCTTTTGCAGGGTTCGTGACATTTGTTAGGATATCTTTCTTGGCTTAAAACATTCTTAAGACTTGTTTTTTTGCCTTTCGAGGGTGTCAAGCCAGGAAAAAATATTAGCAAATGTGCCCCATGATTCCTCACTCAAAACTGCATTAAGACTGCATTAAGAGATAGAAAACTCTAGAAAATCAGGCGACCGCTTATTAGTATGTGCAGGGCTCAGCAGATTGCTATGGGGCACCCGTAAAAAGTACAGCACATGGGCTTCTCACAATCCAGATTAGTTAGACCCCCTGAAAAGGGGAGATTGCAGTTCTGGGAGCCATTTCTACTCGCAAATAAGACACATATGTCTCCAAATAGGAAAGGAACACGTTTCCTCACATTCTGCTTCCAGCGTGCCATCATATTGCATCATCGCCCTTAGCCCAGCAGATGTTGCTGGCTAGGAAGACTGCAGCTGAAACATCCCTGGAACATGTTATTATAAGACCATCTGTTCTGCAAACTGAAACGCCACTGCACTGGGAAATGAGGCCCAGGCCTCGTGCATAAGGTTATGCGGATGAGGGAGCGCTATTTATGTAGCAAAGGGGGCAAGAGTTGCATTGGAGGAAACTACTATCACCACTGTGAAAGTAGCCCCAACCTCGAGAACCACACTTTATGCCATTACAATGTTTTTCTTACCTAATTCATGAGCAGTGGTGAACGCAGCCTGTAGCCCGTCGTCTTCAATAATTGAGCAACTTCGCGTGGGGTCACAGACGGTTCCTACATCGCCCATCCCCAGAGTGTCGCAAGTCTTGGAGCCGCAAAGGTCCTGCCAACATGGAAAAGAAAGGCCTGCTCATTAATACAGAGGTCGAAGAATTAGTCTTGACAGAGCATGGGCATGCTCTAGCAGCTGGCCTGAACATCAGACTTGGCCATCAATGAAAGGTGCTTTGAGCAATGGCCATTAATTGCCATGTCAACATGCAGCACGTGGGAGAAGTTTGCCCATTAACCCCTTCCATGCTGATGACGGCCCCCAGCCGTCATGCACTACGGTGTTTGTGTGCTGATGACGGCTGTGGGCCGTCATGAACCCGTCTACTCGCGATTCTGCCGCACAGGCGCAGAATCGCGGCCGCATGGAAGGGGTTAAGAAGGATGATGCCAAAGGTAATTTACTCACACACACACACCGAGCCATGTCACATAACATTTAAATATACAGAAAAGGTTGTTTACCAATAATTCTGCTACTTGTGTGAAACTTAAGCTCAACCCAAATTTGCTTCAACTTAGGGCCTGATTACAAGTTTGGCGGTGTGGGAGCGGACCGCCCCACCAGCGCCCCCGCTCCCACAAAGCCAAATTTGATCCCCGCAAGATTGGGAGTTTTCTACTGGACTGGCGGGTGTTGCTTGAGCGGTCACATGGCGGTGCTGTTCTAAGGCTCATTTGTGAGCCTTAGCAAGGCATCATTGTGGGACCACCAAAGCGCGTTCTGGCACGGCATGAACTTTTAAGTCGATGCCATGCAGGAACTGGGAGTGCATGCATACAGGGGGGCTCAACATCTGCCCTCCTACATGCATCCTTTGGCCCTGTGCCCCCTAGTTTCCTCACTGCCACACTTTTCATAGCGGGTTTACTGCCATGAAAACAGTGGTGGTGAGGAAACTCATAATATGCTTGTTGGTGTCTAAGCTGCACCGCCAGCTTATTGAGGCCTCAGACCGACGCACCACCGCCGAGGGATCATGGGTCCCCGGACGTTGCGGCAGTCCAATGGTGGTCAGACCCCCAAATTTGTAATACGGCAGTCAGAACTCCGGTGGGGTGGGAGCTGCACCGCCACCACAGGTGTGGCGGTCCATCGGACCACCAAACCTGAAATCGGCTCCTTAGTCACATCTATCCCCTTTGTTGTCAAGGCCTGTCCATAAACAGAGGTAACGGACTCACCTGTCTGGTGTACAAGATGGCGGTGTCGTAGTGCTCGGCATGCCGGTCACTGGGCGGGTTATGCTGCTTCTGCCAGCTGCAGAAGTTCCTCAAGGTCAGAGCGGCATTGGAGGACACATCTGGACCCTTCTGCTCGTCGTACACCACTAAGATCTTCACCACCACTAGGTTGATGGCGTTCCGAATACTGGGGTGCTTGTAGAGCTTAGCCGCTACAGACATCAGGGTGAGCAGGTAGTGCTTCAGGCCACTGCCGTGGAATTCCGCCATGGACTGGTCCGCCACAAGCATGGTCTCCACATAGCGGGGAGTAGAGACAAAGCGCTTCTTCCTTTTGTTTCCAAGCCCTGCTAAAAAAACAGATAAGTAGACATTTATTTTACGTAGGTCTATGGCTAAATTGTTGATCTTGTAAATCCTGGAAAATAGCAACTGTTACAAGATGTTTCAAAACTTATTCATGCATTAGAGGTTAGAAACTTAAAAAAGGGCGCCATCCTCTGTCACACATGTGCAGAACCTTGAAGAGAAGGTGGGCACATTAAGAAAGTGCCTGGAACTCGTCAGTTTAAAATTGAGTGCACTGAGGCACTAGATTACATGTTTATATTAGGGAAAGGGAAGGGGCCATGATTTGGAACTCGAGTCTAGTGCTTACGCATGTGCAACAAAAAAAAGATGCATTGGGTTGGAAACATACAGTTTACGAGCTGCCACATTTTAAAGGGAAAGCCTGAAGAGGCCTTGTTTGGACCTGAAAGACTTGGCTGCAGCCGGTAACCTGAGCAGAGTTTATATTTTACAGTCTACTAAACCGCCTGGGCCGCAATAAACGCTGAGAGAGATCTTGGCCAGGCGGCCGCCGAGTCACCGTCCAACAGCTTTAAACGAATGGAGGTTACGGAATGAGCTCACGGTTGCAAATGCAGGTGCGGTGCCCGCTGCTGCAGCCATAGAGCAAGGGCACCCTCAGCCGCCTTAAATCCCATCCACCCACCCTGCCCCCAGGCCCCGTACCCGTGCCTTTCCGCCCTCGCGCACGCCCCTGCCTCGGAACAGTAGCCCTGCGGCTCCGTGCGCGCCAAGGTCAAGGAGGCGTGGCCGGGGCAGGTGATCGGACACGCCAGGCGCGAGGCAGGCCTGCCCGCGGTGCCCGCGTGCCTCTGAATGGAAACTGCAGTGCGCGTTTTTCCATCAGAGATAAAACTTCTATCTGCGTAGAATTGTGCATTCGGGGAGGGCTGCGCAGTAACTTTAGACAAGAAAGCACAACTTGGCATAGTAGTTTTCTTTTGGCCTACTTAACTATGTATGATGTGTACGTGCATCTTGTGTGTCAAATTCGACTATTTTCTTTGGGTTTCCTTTTGAGCCAAATACACTGAAATGGTACAACTTATTAAAAAAAATGCATGTGTATGAACAACACCTTTGAAAGTGAACCAATAAGGCAGTGGGGTCGTCATACCGAAGCGGGGAGTCACTAAAGAGATACCGGCGCTGCACCCACTGCATTGGCATCTCTGCCTGGCACGGTGCCCCTTAAAAGTGGGATCACTGTCGGGTCCTGTGCAAAGTGGAACCCTCTTACGTGCGCCTCCCCTTAGGCAGTGGCATAACCGAACATGCTGGGGGTCTCCTGAAGAATGTGAGGAGGGGTCATAGATGGCACAGATATGCACTGGCCTTGGACTGAATGGGGGCCCCCAAAAGGGCCGGGAAGCCCCTACAGGGATGCCCCTCAGGGGCCTGCGTTACGTCACTATCTCGCATCTAGGCACTGCGCGCACCCTCAAAACCAATAGCACGTCTAACCATTCAACCTTATGAATTTTAAGGCCTTCTGGGCGCTGAACTTCTCAAACTGCCCCACGTTGTTGGGCTCACTTCTCGCGGCGTGGCTGCCTTTTAGATGCAGTGCCCGCAGAGCCTTTCTAAGCATGGCGCCTCTAAAATACCAAACCTTCTACCAATGGGTCCCCTGAAAGCACAGCGCACCTGGATGGTGTTCCCTCTAATGGTCACCATCTAGGCAGTATAACCGTCAACAGTTGTGCTTTTGTTAGAATGTTTGTTACTCATACTACAAAGAATTTTAAAGGTAAATTCTTGTGTTAAAGAGGGCCCCTCCTCTGTATGGTAAGTTGTGTTGGAAGAATTGGCAGCATATTTAAGCGATCAAGGCTGTCGTTCAATTGGTGGCCCTGATCTGTGATGTGCAGGAGACATCCGCAGGTGTTGTGTTCTTTGCCCCGGTGAAGTGCAGTAGATGCCCGACCTACTTTACAATAGAAGCATTCATTGGTGGGCAGGTGGGACCAATTTAGGGTGTATGCTGTGGATAGCAGGTGTAATTTGCGGTACTTGTCTGCTGTGGTGGGCAGGTGTAATTTGAAATACTTGTCTGCTATGAAGGACAGGTGTATTTGTAGTGGCTGCCTGCCGTGGTAGACAGATGTTATCTGCAGTGACTGTCTACTATGGTTGGTTTGTGTGATCTGCAGCGGCTCTCTGCTGTGGTGGGCAGGTGTGATCTGCAGTGACTGTCTACTATGGTTGGTATTTATGATCTGTAGTGGTTGTGTGTTCTGGTGAGCAGTGTAATCTGCAGCAGATGTCTGTTGTGGTGCACAGATGTGTTCTCCAGTGATTGATGTGATGTGCAGGTGTGATATGCAGTGGTTGACTGTTCTCTTGAGCAGTGTCCTCTGCAGTTGGCGTCTGCTGTGGTAAGCAAGTGTGATGTGCAGTAGTTAGGTACTATGTGTTATCTGCAGTTTCTGAATGCTCTAACAGCCAGTGTGGCTTGCAGTGGTAGTCTGCTGTGGCAGGCAGGTGCGACCTGCTGTGGTAGACAGAAAAGTTCTGCTGTGGTCGCCTGCAGTGTGGGTATGTGAGGTCTCTCCCTACTAGTCAAACAGATGTGGAGCACGTTTGAATGTAGAAGGCTGCCCTGGCTGAAAGACGTCACTGTGTCGTAGGTCCATCAGTTGACCCCTTACCCGTGCCGAGTTTCAAGCCTATGCGCATACCTGTGTGCACGAGGGGCTCGCCTGCTGGCCGGGCCCCCTCTGCGGCTCCTAGGGGTTGCGGCTGGTCGGTCACCCCGCACTTGGGGCCCCTGCGCCCAGGCACCCTCCTGCGGATGAGGTGCAGCATGGTGGGGGCTGCTGGTCCGGGGCCCTCCTCCGCGGCCAGGGAATGGTTGCTGGGCTGGATGAAGAACTCTTCGCCCTGCAGGTAGAAGGCCCCCCGGAGGCCCCCGCAGAGGCTCAGCGCCGCGCTGGACGAGGGGTCCCCGTTCACGGTGCCAGAGTAGAAACAGCGGGCCAGGTCCCCCGCTTGGCCGGCTTCCTCCCCCGAAGGGCTGCCCACGTACTGCAGAGTAAAGCCGGGTGCCAAGAAGCTGCGGTCCGGTTCCAGCTCCAAGGTCAGCTGCTTCCCGAAGGCGTCGAGCCTGTAGACCGTTTTCATGGGCTCGGGGGGCGGCGTGCCACCCTGGGACGCGTCCCAGGACACCCGCACCGGGGCTATTAGCTCCTCCTCCATGGTGCCCAGGGCGACATGCAGGAATGCCAACACGGGCAGCAGGTGATGGCAGAAAGCACCCATTGCCATCAGCGGTACCACAGCCCTTTCACAAATAATAAACCAATGCAAATGTAGCGTGCAATCTTTGGGGTGCAATCAGCCTCCAGAAAATGCACCGCTAGACGGGTCTGTCCATGTCGCAGGCGCTAAAGACTGCGGAAACGTGGTCCCCTCTGCACCGAATCCCAGCGTGTCCTTCCTTGCAACGGCTGCTCCTGTAGCCAGTAGAAGGGCTCCCGCGCAGACAGCAGGGCCGTAGCACCAACAACTTTGCAAATTATCAAGCAGCAGTTTTCGTCCTTCTACTCCAGTGGGAAGGCAGTCCTGTCCCGGGTCGTGCTCTGTAATTCTGCTCGCCTCGTTCAGCGCCACCCCAGTGCTGCCAGGTTCCCCCTAGCGCTGCTATCGTCTCCTCTGAGCGCTCTGCTCTAGCAAGGGATCCCAGCCTGACTTTTATGGTATCTGCACCCCCGAAACCCCTCCCCCGGGCCGTGAGCTGGGTCTGTGCGTAGCTGTGATCCGGAGCCCGAGCCTCCTCCCCCTGGGGCCCCCTCTGGAGCCGAGCCAGGATCTTCAATCACTGCAGGAGGAGGAGCGGAGGGGGAGGGCTGAGGGCACACGGGCTCAAGGCGCCAGCGACGCGGCCGCATAGCGCACGGCTGTGCCACCCGGTGCCGGGCTTGCAGCGTTGCGCACGGACGCATTTTTAAATCGTTTTCACGTTAGACTCTGACTCGGGGTTAAGGGGGGGCTGCTCCTTGGAGTACAGGGCACGGTGCAAAGTAGCAGTGAAGCGACCAGGTACAGGCGGACGTGCGGAGCTGCAGAGCACGGGCAGGTTTCCACGGAGCGGGGCCGCCTTGTTCATGCAAACCACAGACCACCCCCGGCTTCTTTTTTTATCGAAGATCAGCCTGTTCCATGCTGGCGGCCATAAACTATTGATTTTAGTAGAATTTTACTTACATAAATATTTGCAGTGTTTTCAGAACTGTAAAGTTTTGTAAACTTATTTTTATGAGGTGCATACTGTGCCCTCAGTCTCACTGCTGTACCCGCAGATATATTTTTTTCGCATCGTTTTTTGTAACTTTCTAGGAGCAGCGTGCCGCTCAAATGAACTCTTTGGAAACAGTTCAGAGTGAGGGCGGAGGGCTCAGAGGACAGTGCGTGCCCTTCCTCTCCTGGAATACAGAATCGGGGCGACGTGCAGGCTGCGAGAGGAGGGACGGGTCAGAAGCCCTCCAGCTGTGACCGAGGGGGCTACCCTCTCCAGGGAGGACCACGATCATTTTCACACAGACACACACACACACACACATACATACATACATACATACATACATACATATATATATATATATATATATATATATATATATATATATATATATATATATATATGTATATATATATATATATATATAATTGTTTGCAATTTTATTATAGCGCGAACTCAACACGAAGGTATACATGAACACAAGTTACGTTACACAAGGTCAGTGATGTGTTTTAGACACGGGTATATTAAGAGACTAGCCCAGGATCACGGGATGTTTTGCTAACGCCGCGACTCGAATCTGGCTCCCAGTTCCAAAGTCGGCAGCTCCTGCCTCTGCGCCACATCCTCTAGGTCTATGGATGGAGGCCCCTTACCCACGGGTGACAGATGGGGGGTGCCCACCTTTAGGGTAGAGTTTACTGCCCTCGACTGGGGTTAACTGATTAAGTGGGCTCCTTTGAAGGACGAGCCAGACCGAGGGGTGCTGCTGCCCCGAGCCAGAGGTTGGCTGAGGCTGTTGGTCAGATGTCACCTCCAGGGTGGGGTGACCTAGGGACCTGCCCTTCTCCACGCGTGGGAGAGGGAAGCAGCCCCCGCCGCGTGCGCATGCAGCCGGGGCTCTCCAGCCCCAGGGGCTGGTGCGCCTTGGCGGGCGGACCGCGCTCTGAGCGAGATTCCAGTAAGCGAGGAGTGTTTGGGGGGAGGGGGCCAAACTCCACTGAGGGGGCGGGGTCGGTGGGAGGGCCATGGTCTCGGAGAGGACTGTGGCGGTGTGTGCAGTCTCAGTGCTGCGCACCGGGTGCATCGGGCTAAGCTGTCTTATTTATTAATGCGTTTTTATATAGCGCGGACTTAACCCGAAGGTGTCAGAGCGCTGCACAAAAGGAACAGCAATGGTACATGAGGAGAAACTTACAAGTGAACAAATTACAACAGCACAAATTAAGTTATAAAGTGACAAATGTGAGCAAACAATATACAAGAGGTAGCAAACGGTACATTAAAGGAGGAAAAAGTGACATGTGTTCAGGTTACAAAGGTATACAAAGTACAAGTAGCGGTATAATACTGCAATAAATGGAGGACACTCAAACACAAGAACAATCGTTATGTAGGCAATGGTGGCACTTGTGCAGGTATCTAAAGCAAACAAAATGTGAGAGGTAGCAAACAGTGTGTTACAAGAGAAAAGTGACTGTGCATGTAACACAGGTAGAAGGATAATACTGCAATACATGGCAGACACTCAAACACAAGAACAAACGTTACGTAGGCAATGGTGGAACGGTGCTGACGGCTGTCATTATTTAATTAAAAAAATCATTAAAAAAGCTGTGCTGCCTTCAGTCGTCACCGCCCGGGAACAGGAAAGGAGGCACCCGGTGTGGGAGGGCCCGGGCCAGTGTCAGGACGAGGGCCTTGGCTCAGCGCTGTGTCCCGCCTGCGCTTCCTGCATTATCCGCCCAGCAAGCGCCCCACGTTCCCCCGAAAGTCCCACAGAGCAGGGAACAGGCCCCGCGTCAGGGCTCTCTTTTCCAGACTTTTCTGTGACGCACTCGAGGGGGCTCTTGCGCTGCGACTCATTTGAAGAGCACGCGAGCGAGCACGCCCAGAGAACAGCCTAACACGCACACGCCCTCCCTTCTGGGGGGACCCTCCGTGACCGCGCGTGCACTTTCCCTCCTTTCTCCACGAGCACCGACTCCTCACTCCTTCCTTCGGCCCTGAGCTTAGACTCTGGTCCCTTCTCGCGGGCGCTTTCCAGTTGTACCCGGATGCCAAGACATCTGGCGGAAGCTTCAAACATACTTTCAGCATTTTCCCTCCACCTTTGCCCGCTAGTTCGATTATCTGGCCCTTGATATCGCAGTTTTAAAGTATCATAGCCAGTAACGCTACGTCACCATTACGTAAGGTAAAGTTACTCATTGTATCGACATGAGAAGGCTGAAAGGTTGTGTTGACCCTACTCCTCATGAAATCTGTCATTTCCTGGTTGCTTGCAGACATCTGAAGCAAACTCCAATCTCACTCTGCCATGCCACTGCCTGAACTTGAATATATCTCGCAGCACTGCTTTTCCCTCTCCATTTAATACCACTGCCAAGTGCTTGGCCATATACTATATAAAAACGCATTCTGCATTGTGTCCCATATAACTTTACTCGTGCAAAACCATTGCACCTACCTTCTTATTCCACTAACCGTGAATGTGTCAGCTGGGCTATTTGGAAGACAAGGTGCACACATTGGTATCACCAGGATTACTGTAGCCTCGGTACCAACAGTGTCTGTATGTTGATGTCTGTGTATAGGGTGCCAGGTCTACCACAGGCTCTATACAAGCAGCGCACATACATTGCTGTCTGCAGATAGATTTACAGGTCTGCCATGGGCTCTGTACGAGCAGTGCACTTACCCTGATGTCTGCAGATGGGTTTACAGGTCTACCTTTCCCTTCTACACACGCAGAGTCTGTACATTGATGCCTGGAGATGATTTACAGGTCTACCATAGCTTCTGTACAAGCAGCGCACATACCTTGATGTCTGGGATTGGGTTTCTAGGTGTATGCTTGGTTCTGTACAAGCAGGGTCGGTACATTGATGTCTAGAGATGGGGTTAGATGAATACCCTACCTTCTATGCAAGCAGAGTGCAAACTTTGATGTCTGGAGATGGGGTTTCAGGTCTACCGTATCTCTTGTATAAGCAGGGTCTATACATTGATGTCTGGAGATGGGTTTGCAGATCTTTGTAGAATCAGTTTCAATACGTTCATTTCTGGAGATTGGTTTCTAGGTGTACATTAGCTTCTGTACAAGCAGTATCAATAGGCAGATGTCCGGGAATGGATTTACAGGTGAACCCTACCTTCTGGACAAGCAGGGTCCATACTTGGTTCCTGGGGATGGGTTTGCAGGTCTACCGTAGCTTCTATACAAGCTGCGTCCAGACATGGATGTCTGGAGATGTGTTTGTCTTGCACTGAACTCATCTGTTTCATATATAAAGTGCTCTGCTGCTCTTGGACCTTAAATGATCTATATAAAAATGTCAAACAAATAATAAAAATGTGAAACATTGTAAAGTCATATTGCTGCAGCTGCATGCTCGAGCCTTACCACAGTTTCCTTCTCAAAAACAAAAGTAAATTGTCCAGGCAAGCCTTTGTGCCTCGGATTCTTACAATCACAGTGTGGGACCTTTTATTTGACCCCCATTGAGACCTGGTGTGGGTTTTCCATCAGCATGTATCCTCGTTTCTTTAGTAGGTGGCTTTGATGTTACTGCAAAACCGGATGAGCCTCCAAGCGGCAGCCCTATTTCCCCTATGCCACAGACAACCACAGAGATTTCTGTGCACCCAGCTCTCACTCCCTCGAGCCTCCATTTTGAGAAAGTTTGGGACTTTGGCAAACAATCCTTACACATTAGTACATCAAAGCTATGGAACAAGATTCTTGTGTAAATCAGGCACCTCCACAAACTTGCCCGACCACAAAGTGCCTGGACCCCAGCACTTTATGGTCACAAAAGGGGACCGTAAGGTCACAAGAAAGTGAAACACCTTGAGGCTTAGCAGGTGGCAAGTGAATTGACTATGCTCCACCATGTATGGGTTACAATCTTCAGAGTTTGTGCCTTGATTTCACTGTATTTCTTTATTTTTGTATCTCAATTCTTTATTGGTTTTCTAAAAAAAAGAACAGGATATGACCACATAGCAGGCCACATACGGTAAAATCCGACCAAACAAACCATATCAGTATTGCACAATTGCTTCTGGAAAATCATATTATTTTAATCACATTTTCAAATAAACGGACACAACTAACAAAGCAAAGGAAGTAAGCTGAAAAAACAGTAGCCGGTGCACAGCTAATTCCCTGAGCTCTTCGAGGAACTGTAGAGAGCAGGTATTACGTGTGATTTCATTTCTAAGAACTAGGGCACATGCAGTAAAACCCAGTAATGCTAATATTATGACTAAAAAGATAATACAGATATGCTGCATCTGACCCAATGAAAACTACCGTGGGCTACGTTTTCATTTTTGGAATTGACATGGTTTCCTCTCCGAGAATGGACCGCACAGAGTCACCGTAGGAATAAACAGGGCACTTGCTGTCTTCCAATAATTGTATTGTATTGTAATTGTATTTATATAGCGCTTACTTCCCCTGAGAAGGCGTCAACACGCTTTTTCAGTGGGAAGCACAGCACTCCGGAGCCCATAAAGGATTAGTGGTGAATTAGTATAGTGAAACATGAAAGTAATTTGAGTGGCGGGTATGTTAGTCAGTTAATGATATCTTAGACTAGATTTTAGAAGTATGTTGCAATATGAGGGACCCAGGCACCCACCTTGAGCGCCCTTCCTCCTTTGCCACTGGTGTGGCTGCTTACACACAATAACCGGCCACTCTACATTATGTGACTTGTTACGTACCGCCGAGAAGACTCCTGGCAGGCGCGCAACACCCATTGGACTCACCGGGCTTCAGCCCCCCACCGTCGTGTGAGGCAGCCCGGGATGAGACAGATCCCGGGCACACACAGAGCCGCACCCGAACATTTCAGATGTCTTTAAAAGACCATTTGAATGTTAATTAGGCCTTGCAGTTGTTTCACCCCTTCTAAGAGCCCCTGCAGCTCCACTCTGCCTACTAAGTAAAGGTTCAGCCCCACCGAAATTTTTTTGTTAGCCCCCCTAAATTCGGCTCTAGTTGCGCCTCTGCCTCCTGGTATTCGTTCGCACTCTCCAAAACCCAAATCAATCACATGACACAATTGCAGTGAGTCTGGGCTTATATAGGGCAACAGTTAACCTTTGCAATCTAGGGCTAAATCACATAATGCCCCCTCCAATTCCTGTCAGCAAGATGGGGGCTCCCGAAACGTACAGGGGCTCATCTGTAGGACTATGCATCGGCTTTGACATGTTGGGTACTCTGCCACACCCCTGCAACCACCCTACCATTTTTGGCTGACATGGACCACCCAGACGTAATGAGCGTGCCAGCCTCCCTCGGGCATCTTGGTGCTCTCCTCGGTAAAGACCACTCTGTGCTGGCGTGGCCCGACTGAACTCTGGTGAAGTTGTTTCATTTGGGTCCCTCAGATGCCACCACCTTCCTTGCCTAGTTGTGACCCCTCTTCATTTCAGTAGAGCCACAGCCTGTTCTCGGTCTCAGAGTGATGGGATGGTTTGTCACCTATAGGTACCAGTGGCAGTAACTGAGAGGTTACCATTCCATGTTGCATCCCCCCCCTTAGGACGGCAGGTCAGCAGTGTTCCATGCAAGCGATCACAGTGTTTCTGGAGATCTGTATGTACAGATGTTAGGGAAGAATGGCCCAAGCAATATTGTAGTGCCATATTTCCACGACATAAATAACCCTCCCACGAGCTGAATGTCCATACCTGGAATGCATTCTGTAAGGGTTTTTGCAGCTGGTACTTGAAGGTACTCGCAACTATTTGAGTTTGCTTCTGAAAATGGCAGCAACATATAACCCACAGAATTATCCCCCAGATGCTTGATCCACCTCTTAGTTAATGAATATATCCTGTGGCTGAATGCACATTGTCACACTACTGTATGTTTGTTGCCAATCAATGGAAACATGGAAGGAGATCGTCACACTGGGCATATATTTTCTGTTATTAACCCACTTAGGTAACATTCTAGTATATATTATTTAAGACACAATCTTTATGTCAGGTGATATTCTCACAATGATATTCTGGTACTTTACCGTGGAGGGACCATGAGTTTGGGACATGCACGCTGAAGTGTTACAATCTTTCATGCATATGTATATTTTTCCCCGACTCCTATGTCTTGCATCAGTATCTACATCCTAGTAAAGCCATGTGGTACGCAGCCCTGCATTGTGAACAGCATTGAGGTGGTTTGCCTGCCTTTTTAATATGCATAGGTATCAATGCTTTACAAGACTATAGAGCCAGATTTAGAGTTCAGCAGATGGGTTACTACGTCACAAACATGACGGAACTCCCATCCACCATACTACAAGTTGCATTGGGTATAATGCATGAGTAATACAACGGATGGGGTAGCCGTTATGTGTGTGATAGAGTAACCCATCCACTAAACTCTAAACCGGGCCCTAAATTCTAATATGATTAAAGATGTGATCCATCATTCACAAATCCAGGGCTGCAGTACTGCATTTGTAAAAGAATAAATGACGGGCCCTCGTTAGGAGGCCACCACCGTTTGTACCACACATTCCCACTGTAATTACTCCACTACTAACCATCAAACTGCTACAAGTATGACAATTCAGACTGTTTGAGGCCGGCAAAGCCGTAAGAATGGCTTGGGTGGCAGGTGTTAGCTGTTTTGAATGTATATTGAATTAAAAACAACTGTTTTTCTGCTCATCTTCAAATTACATAAACTGCACCACCATGTGGTAGCTGCCATAAATGCAGGTTCTGGCAATTAAGTGCTGGCACCGGGCACTGGAAACCCCAACTCAAATTAAGCAATGCTAGGCTAAGACTAATTCTAATTCTTTACACTGTCATGTATGATATGTATGACCCACACACAACCACAGTTCTCTATAACATTTCCAAAGGGGTGGACAAAAGATAATGGAAAGCAGAGCAGAGCTTTGGTAATAGGGTGTATGTTGCAGGAGAAACCTGATAAAGAGTTCCTAAGCCCCGAGTACGTCTAAAGGAACATAGGAACCAAAATTTGAGGTGAGCAGCAAAAGACCAAGTAATGAAGTAAGTGTAAGGCAAATTAGTGAAGACGTGAAGGTTTACCCAATAATCTGATGGCAGAGTGAAAGGTAAAGTGTTATTGGAGAAGGAAAGATGCAGGAAGACCAAGTAGGGGAGCAGAACAGTAAACTATTTGGGTAAGCGAGGAGACCTTACTAAATGCCATAGAGCCCTAATACAAATATTGCTCTACCACTGGTGCAAATTGAGCACATGGTGGCTACCAATTACTCAGTTCACAGATAATTGCAAGGAATAATTACGCTAATTCTGACGATTACACTTTGGTATGAGGAATTTTGTGCAAATTCTGGATGCCGTAACTAGCTGAGGGCTTTGTAAACTTCCATTCTGTGCAATTGTCCCCCATTTGCAAACATTATATCTTAAGTAAATCGAGGGCAAACGCCCTCTGGGTTCAATGTCTACCTCAGTTCTAATTTGGCTCGAATGCAAGAGAAAAATTGTGCCTGAAACGGGTTTAACAGCATGACCATAGTCAGGGCTTAACTAGAGGAAAAAGTGAGAAAGGCCCATATTTCCCCTATTTTTAACAGATGGAAATTGTACATATCCGATCAAAGGGAGATGTAGAGAATGACAGTATGAGGACAAATACTACAATGAGCATCTCGGTCAAAGATGAGAGAGGGAGGGAAATCAGAGGAACGGGTTACTGAAAGGATAGAGAAAAACACAGGGGCAGGTGCTGGGCATAGAAGAACTTCATTCTTGATAGGTTGTGATGAGGTAAGTGAGAGATCATCTATCATTGGATTGCAGGTGGGCAGGATGAAAAAACATGTGTCTTCAAGAAGGAACAGGGAAATGAGAGAAACATCAGAGACTCCCCAGCACAGAAGAGACAGGAAATATATTTAGAAGATGACTAGTGAATTCAGAGACCTGAGGGGAATCAACATCCCAGCTGTGCAGGATACCCAAATATAAAGATGAAAATAAAAGACCCAAAGCTCTGAGATGGATACCAAGCCAGGGGAATGAGAGCGCAAACCTAGATATGTAGTCAATATTTTTTTAAAGAAAAGGAGTAAGAGAAATTGGTTGACAGTTGACTTTTGTGTAAACCTTTGCAGCTTAAATGGATGCTTACCTATCATACCACCCAAAAACAACCAAAAACAACACCTTGTTGCACTGTGGTAGGGCTACACTGATATACTACATCACAGTAGGTTCCCTCCACACAGTGCGATCCATGTGTGTTACCAGTACAAAAAGAAGAGTGATGTCTGAGGTAGAGCAAAGTTCCACATCTCTGTGTTTGTACACGTAGACATATGACATATCTTATTCTGGTCTATCTCAAATTCCAGCCATTGCCTCCTTCTGATTTAGCACAATTGACATTGGGCAGGGTGGCACTATACTGACTCTAGGGTGTATCGTTTTGAGTGGGCCTTTTTTTTGTTCGAGTCTAATCCTGACTGGTAGTCAGGCGGAGTCTAATACCCTGAGTCAAATGCCTTCCTTCGAGGAACCAAACTCACAAAAGTTGATGGGAAGAATGCTTACAATAAATTAATTACTAGCAGTCACTCAGTGACTTAGTGAGCAAAGGACACGCCGTCCCAAGTCAACAAGATAATCAATTTCAAGGCCCTCACACATGCCTACAAAGCTCTCTACAATGTAGGACCAGAATATCTGAACGTCCGCCTCTTACTCCACGTACCCACCAGACAACTTCGCTCCACCCAACTTGCCCTGGCTACCGTCCCACAGATTCCCAAGACGAGAACCAGAGGAAGATCCTTCTCCTACCTCGCCTTCACGCCTTGAACACCCTTCCCCTCCACCTCAGGCAATCCCTGTCGCTGACCCAATTCAGAAAGGATCTCAATACCTGCCTCTTCTATTGAAGCTCCATGCTCAGGCGGATCAGGAGCCCACCCCAGCACTCTGAGGCCCGCACGGATGAGTAGCTGCGCTATACAAAACCCTGATTGATTGATTTATTGACTCACACTTGGGTATGCACCGAGGCTTACAGTGCTACCCGGAATGATCGCCAGTGGTTAGATTTATTGTAAGCATTCCTCCCATCACCCTTTATGTGTTTCATGTAATACCGTAAGTAACCAGGGTGCGCCCAGATGTGTGTCCCGTGCTCACTGTGCCACTGGAACCAAGCTACACTTGGCTGATGAGCTGCAATCAGCGCAAGAACGGTTTATCGATTGCTGTGTTTCAGTTAGGAGTGGACTTGGTTGGTGTTCGGACTGGACTGTTCCTAGGTTAACCGCATCGCTGCGGCGGCTTTTCCCGCTGTGCGCGGCATTTTCGAAGTTACCGCGTTACGTGACGAACTCAGCTCGTCATCCGCACACGGCAGGTAAGCCTGATGACGAGCTGAGCTCGTCATCAGCATCGAAGTGTTTAAGACTGATTTACACACAGCTGGTCCAAACTGAGGTGGCAGGGTTGGCAAGCACACAGTGGGTTGGAATGCTACCCCAAGTGATTCCCAATTGTTATATTTATTGCAAGCATTCCTCCCAACCCCTTTCATGAGTTTGGGGAAATAAAGACACTTCATAAATGCTTAGACGATTCACCATAAATTGGAGTCAGGTTCCTATCTGTTCAAGCACACAGCTGTTTCCAAGTGTCGTATGTAAGATATTCACACACACTGTACAAAGGGCAGATGTATTTGTCAATATGGAAAATTGCACTAATATCCGTTTATATAACCCTTACTAATACAAGGGTCTCTGCAACAATTGCAGTAACCCAGTGAGCCATCTACATAAAAGAGAAACAGAAATCTGTGATATGTTTGGGGCACCTGTCATTTTCAGCAAGTATATTTATTATAAGTGCCTGCTATGTTAAGATAAGACAACCCTCAGAATAGACCACAGGGATGTCTTTAACTACTCAAGTTATCTTATCATTTTTATGCACTGGAGCATGCTGGATACACAACGATCTCAGCAGAAAGTAATTACTAACAGTTTACAATGCGGTTTATTTGTGATCAGTTCTTTAAATCAGACCAGAGCAGATTCCTATCACGTGTGTCCTTGTTGCCAGTTTCATTGGTGGCAGGGGCTATGACTCCGCCTCTCGTGACCCCGCACTCTTTCTTCTGGAACACTTGCCCTCCTATGTATGGGAGCAGGGAGTACATTTTTTCCTTTTTCTGCACTGTCGTAACTATCCTGGAAGTTTGGGCACGCAGACTCCAGGGCCCTTATTTATGAGGCCTAGCGTCAGTTTTGCGCCGCCGGTGCGTCACTTTTTGTGACGCACCAGCGATGTACAAAATGCGCCTTGTTGCGCCATATTTAAAAAGTGACGCATCTAGGTAGATGCGTCACTTTTTAAACCCCTGCGCCACATTATACCTGCGTCAGGTATAATGTATGCAGAGGGGGCGTTCCCCCGCAAAAAGCCTAGTAATAGTGACGCAGTGAAATCTATGAGATTTCACTGCGTCACTTTTAGGATGCTGTTGTGTCAAAATCTTGCGCCTGCCTCACAGCAGGCGTAAGACTGACGCAAGCCCTTTCACATGGGGCTTTCCCCATGTGAAAGGACGCATTGCTGGAGTTGCGTCACTTTTGTGACACACTCCAGCAATGCGTCACTTTTGCGCTTACAGATGCGTCAGAAATACTGACGTATCTGTAAGTCCTTGCGACATGATGCGTCATACATTAAATATGACGCATCATTGGTGTCGCAAGGAGTGCGCAGTGAAAAGTGACGCATCGCTGTTTTCACGCAGCGATACGTCACTTTTCATAAATGAGGCCCCTAGGGCCTTATTTATGAAGGCCTTGCGCCGCCGGTGCGCCACTTTTAAAATGGGAAAAAGTGACGCACCGGCGGCGCAAGGCCTTCATAAATAAGGCCCCTGGTCTCACTTGAAATATCTTTCAGTTGGTACAGGTGGATTACTAAGGGATATATCCCGCTTTTCACGCTTATACCCTCAACTTTGTGCGTGCTTATTAATTTATGTACATTTTCACTGATGTTTGAACATGGACAGTCCACCTTAAATAATTTAGCGCCTGGGAATGTCGTTCTCTTCATCCGCCAGGTGGCAGTGTTGGATAGGAAGAAACTAAACGTTCGACTTGGTACCGTTTCTTCAGTAACCCTTTTGGAGTTTTAACGTGTTATAAAAGTAATGGAGCTATGCTTTTTTATGTTGGTTGAAGTTTGGGTCTTCCTTTGCCGAGGTCATTATGTTTTTTTCAGTTCCCCAAGGCTATTGTTAATGTAAATGTAATAAGATACATGGCACTATTCGCGGAGGTTAAGTAAACATTCCCCATGCTTCCTTACAGCTCTGAATTGGCCGCATCTGGCGAGTGAAAGGCTACTTCAAATTCCTTGACCATTTAATCCTTGCGCTTTAGCCGAGACTGCTAGTGTGCGAATCAATGGGCCTTTGCATCACACAAAGAAAAGCACACAGAGCAGAGGGCCGCCTACTTCTTTTGTATCAGCCTTTGAACTTTTACCAGTCGAGCTGTTGCAATTTGTATGTCCAATTAAGAAGAACGCCTCACAACAATGTCCTTCATTCTTTCTTTCTTTCTTTCCTTCCTTCCTTCCTTCCTTCCTTCCTTCCTTCCTTCCTTCCTTCCTTCCTTCCTTCCTTCCTTCCTTCCTTCCTTCCTTCCTTCCTTCCTTCCTTCCTTCCTCCCTCCCTTCCTTCCTTCCTTCCTTCAATGTCCTTCCTTCCTTCCTTCCTTCCTTCCTTCCTTCCTTCCTTCCTTCCTTCCTTCCTTCCTTCCTTCCTTCCTTCCTTCCTTCCTTCCTTCCTTCCTTCCTTCCTTCCTTCCTTCCTTCCTTCCTTCCTTCCTTCCTTCCTTCCTTCCTTCCTTCCTTCCTTCCCTCCCTCCCTTCTCATTCGCTTCCTCCACACACTCGTAATCTCCAAATTTTTATTTTCTCTCCTCGGTACATTATTTCCGCCCTGTTTCATTCATCACTTCCCCTCGTGTGAACTGTCATTGGCCTCGTTATGTTTTCGTGTGTTTGCTTATTTTTCTTTAGAAGATTAACGTCACGGGGCCCCTTTATCTCTGAGACCATTTCCTGTTATCTCTCTCTTCTGCGGCATTCACATTCTCTTGAGTAATCCTGCTCTGGTCTCTTTTTTTCCGGGGATCTCTTGGAAGAGTGACAACAACTCCTCTTGAAATATGTTTGCAGCAGTGTGTTAATTACTTTGTTGGCTTATTGATGAGAATTTTCTTCTGACGTCGAATCCCACTTTTTTGCCATTTAAAGCAGAAAGTATAATTTTTTAAAAACCGATTCACGCAAAATGCATTTGTCACGCGTACTCATGACAACTAGAATTATGAGGCAATGGTGGACAAAATCATGTGTTGCGTTTGACTAAATTGAGGCTTAAGAAAAGGGCAATTTATGTGGCAAAATGCGACACATTCTTGGGCAGTATTATTTTGCTCCGATGTCATTTTTACACATATTATTAATAGGGTCTGAGTTAACGTTTTACACCATTTCTACCAGTCTAAGAACTAAGGGGCAGATTTATGATGGCCTTGCGCCTCTTTGCTGCGCAATTGCGTCACTTTATTTGACGCAACGGCGGCGCAAACAATGCGCCCTATTTACAACGTGACGCATCTAGGAGATGCGTCACGTTGTAAAGCCCTGCGCCATAAGGAGGCGTTCCTGTGCAGGGGGGAGCGTTCCTGCGCAGGAACGCCTCCTGAAAGTGGCTGAGTGAAATCTATGAGATTTCACTCAGTCACTTTCAGGCCAATGCTGCGTCAAAACCCTGCGCCTGCTTGAACCAGGCGTAGGTCTTGACGCAGCATTGTGTAGAAGGGGCACCCCCGAGCCTTACTGGAGCTGCGTCGCGCTTGCGATGCAACTCCAGCAATGCGCCACATTTCCGGCACAGATGCGTGACGCATCTGTGCCGTTTTTGCACCATGGTGCGCCGCATTATAAATGCGGCGCACCATGGGTGGCGTAGCTGTGGGCACTGTGGCGCACATTAACTGGCGCATCCCTGGGGATGCGCCAGTTAACATAAATCTGCCCCTAAGCGCCTCATTTACTATATTTTGACGCACTGCAGCGCACCACGCTTCCTGCAGAGCTGCCCTGCATCAAAATATAAGGGCAGGAATGTGCCCTATCTTTACAAGATATAGGGCCTTATTTATGAAGGCCTTGCGCCGCCGGTGCGTCACTTTTAACATGGGAAAAAGTGACGCACCGGCGGCGCAAGGCCTTCATAAATAAGGCCCATAGTACGTTCCTGTCCTTTTCCCCTGCGCGGGTGCACAAAGAGCAGCTGTGCCCCAATGCAGACACTTGTGCGCCATGGTGCAAGGGTGGCTGCTTCCAGGGATGATTGTTGTTGTGCAGGAAGAGAAACCTCCCTGCACAAAAACAATACTTAATGGCGTTTTGCTCCTTTTGTGTGCCTCATTTACAATAGAATGGCACTGCGCAGTGCCGCAAGCAATTTTGCCATGCCACGCTGCATCATTCTAAAAGTGCAGGAATGAGCCGTCTCTACAAGAATACAATGCATTCCTGTGCTGACCCCACCGCTAAAAATCAGGCTAGCGCCAATGTAGGCAACATTGCGCCATGTTGCAAAGGTGCCTGCGTTTTCAGAGATGATTGATTTTATGCAGGAAGGGACTCCTTTCTGCACAAAATCAATCAATGGAAGCCATTTCCTCCCATGTGTGCTGAAGAATGCGGCACACATAGAAAGAGGAACAAAGGAAGAGAAATAAGGATATTTCTCCTTGTTGTGCCTCCCTTACGCCACCCTTGGGGTGGGGTTAGAATCTGACGCATTCCCAGGTTTAAGATTCCTCGTAAATGTGGGAATGCTTCAGATTCCATGGGTGTTGCATGGGGAGACCCACTGCAACACCCATGGAATGCCCCTTTTACCCAGTGTTCTGCATGAAAGGGGCACATATTTGTAAGGCCATAAAAAGCAGTGTAAAGTGGCTTTGCGTGGCGTTGTAAAAATGCTGCTCCAAATTGTGCCAATGGAGCATCAAGAAGTGCTGCCCCGGAAGTGCAAAAGTGCCGCTAGGGCCTCATAAATAAGGCCCTATGTGTGCTGCAAAATGTAGCACACATAAAAACAGCAAATAATGAGGAGTAATAAAAGTATTTCTCCTTGTTATGCCACTCCGACCCCGGCCCTGGGGAGGCATAGGATTCTCACACATTCCCAGGTTTACAGCACTTTGTACATCTGGGAATGTGTCAGATTCCATGGATGTTGTGTAGGAACACCCACGGCAACACCCATAGAATACCCTTTCATGCAGAGTAATTTGTGAAAGAGGCCCATATTTAGAAGGCCATGAATAGTCATGCCGGGTGACTTTATATTTTATTTTATTTTTTTATTTTTTTTAAAGGTTTTATATCGCGCTGGCTAGACCCGGAGATATCAGAGCGCTTTACATGAGCAACAGATCATAGTTACAGGTTAGATCATTACAAACGGTAAACAGTTATTAGAGCATGGCAACATAGTTACTTGTAAGGTCGAGATAAGTAATAAGCACAAATACGTAAGGGGAAAAGCAGGCAAGGGGAAAGATTCAGGGGAGGGGGAAGTAGCTGGGGAAGTAAACAGGTAATAAAGGCGGGAAAGAGGAGGGGAGGGTGAAGGACACAGCATGGAAAGAGGACGGGATGGGCGACGGGGATATAAACTGGTAGACGAGTCAAAGCAACGTCCAAAGTCCAGTAAGCTGTGATCCCAGGGGAAGTGGTATCACTTCCCTATCTCAGTTGCTCATTACCAACTGTCCCTCCCTAAAAAGGAATAGGGATTGAACATGACAGACTCAGCCACTACCCATCCACCTCCAAGAAACCAGAACAGACTCTGGCGTGTTTCAGACACTTCACCGCCAACTAAAAGGTGCTGCCATGTGCACTATACATGAGGTAACTTATAAAATCAAGAACAACACTAGCCTGAAGCCCTCATATCTTATCCAGGGATGCTACTTTTTGCTCAACCTGGAAGACTCGAGTGTGGAAAATTAAGCCACTGGCCTACCCACAAAGTGATGTACAAAGCCACGCGATATTGAGGACCTATTATAAAATATAAAACATTATGGGAGCAGGAGGAGTGCTATCTGGCATTGGCGCTGCTACCTTGTTTGAAAAATATAAAACAACCTTTCAGCTTTTCAGCTACTCTGGGGAATGGGACAGACCAGTTTCCCTGGGAAAGCTCAAACACACAATACATAACTAGACACAAGGAAAAATACATTTCTTGGATGAAAAAAGCAAATAGAATTCAGCACTGCTTCTGGTACAAGGAACTGACATAGCAACCACCCCGTAACCTTTGCAACCTCCAACTTTCCCCTTATTTCCTATCATCTTGGATAGAGATTGGCATTGTTCTCTATACTCGTCTACCTCTGGTTCCCCTGTGCATCACCAAGTAGGCCTGAAATAACCAATGAACATCAGGGGTTGTTTACTTTTTAACAAAATAAAATATGAACTGAAGTGGGAGGCCCTAAACTGCCATACACAAAACCTGCTTTCTCACTTAGAGTCACCATCTGCATTTTACCTCACCTGGAGCACATGGACATGCATTAAGGGGAAAACACATACAGGAACTTGATGCTTCTAGCAACATAAGAGTTGTCTGGGGCATCAGGGAGTATGATTCTGTTATTCTTGCACATTAGATCTAATTTCTTATATAAACTGAATACACTTTCTACATGGGTGTTCACTTGATATCAGAGTGACACGTTGTAGCTTATGAAGGACAAAATATGACCAACTAAGAGTTGCACTTTAATGAAGATTCTCTGAATTGAGACCAGAGGTTTTAAGAAGTTAGCTTCGCACCGGCGGCGCAATGGGCTTGTAAATGAGGCCCTAAGAGATCACATGTGCAAAGGCTTTTTGTGGTCGCAAATAGGCTGATTCACAGAATTGGCCTTTTTGTGAATGCAAAAATGTGTTTTTCACATGTACAAACCCCTGTTTGAAAATCTGCAACTTGTTACCAAATTGCAAATTGGGTTTGTGGTTCGGTATTAGAAAGGAACATGTTTAGGGAATCTCTTCCTATTTTGCACCAAAATGCGGTCACAAAACATTCACATTTTACCATGTATTTCAAATAGGTGGTAACCATTCACTTTGTGAATGTTTGTAAAAACATATTTTTCGGAGCAGGCAGTGATTCCATAGACCACTGGCTACTCTGAAAAAATGAATAGGAATTTTGTTTTGTTTTTGTTTTTAAATGCATGCCAGTTTCTTTTAAGGAAAACAGGCTGCATTAATAAAATCTTTATTGAAAAGCAATCACAGACATGGTGGTCTGCTGACCCCAGAAGGACACCATCTGTGTGATTTTAGCAATTCCCAATGGGTCGTAAACCGAGACTTACCTCTTTAATATTCATGGGGTAGGTCTATTTATAATCAACTGGGAATCGCAAAATGTGTAAAAGACACATTTGTACATTTGAGATTACCAAATAGTGACTAGCATACATTTGCTATTTGGTAATCACAAATGATTACCTTTGCCCCTAGTGTCCAGTTGCTTTTTTTTGTCTACTCCAAGATGGCCACGTGGATGTGTATGCATCTACAGCAGCCATATTAGAATATATTTTCTTATATTTTAAGAAACCCCATTTAAATAAAGCTGCCCTAAATGCTGCAGCAATATTTATAGGGAGTGTATTAAAATATAGCAAAATACATTTAGAAATGTCAGCAAACCATACATACGCATTGCGTCTGCAGAGGCCATCTTCGAATGGTTAACGAAAACCTCTTAAGATGGCCGCCCTCTGGCAGAAAGGGTGGCACAGCGCAAAGTGTGAGGGATTTTGGGGGACAAGGGGCCACTGGGTGAAGCAGGAAAGAAGGAATTAATAAAGAGAAGAAGCTGGAGGTAGGAGCAGGGAAAGATGGAGCAGGAGAAGAGAAAGTCTTTCATATGCATTGCAACACCAAGTCTGCCATAATTAGTAGAAGAACACTTACCATCCAATTACAATACTGTGCGATTGAAATGCCCCTTGGCAGGACAAGCACACGAATAAGGAGAAAAGTAATTGAATAAAGAGCATGGAAGTGAGATAGACAAAAGAAAACATTGAGTCATGATGTTGGGACTGATCTGAAGCCTCTATGTGTGTTGTATTATGCACAATAGGCCTTCGAGAACAGACAGCAAAAGCAGTCTGTATGCAAGACCTAACAACTAGAAGGTGAGCCATTAGCCGTTGCTAAGGTTCTGCCACTGCACTGCACAAAGAGTGCCTCTTTGTTCAGTAATTTTTGATATATTTAAACTAGAAGCATTTTTTGTTGAAACCTGCAAATTATGCAGAAACTGTTGAATTATGCAGCAAGAAGTGCAAATCCAAAATTTTCCCAAAATCCAGTTGCTGCAAATTACAGAATTTCAGTGGTTGTGTACATAACACTCCTCTCTATTGCTTTGAAGCATTTACATTCTGGAAAAAGTGAGTGCCGTTGAGTGATTGAGTCTACTGAATTTTTAAGTTTTGTCATGGGAGTAAGGATCTTTCACATACTCACCTGTTTTCACTAGTTCATTGGCCAGTCTAGTAACTGTCACTAATCTGGATTAATATCTTCCGGTACTGTCTCATCAGGGTTAATGGCTTCCTGAAATAGAAACACTGAAAACAGAGGTTCACCAGTTTTCAGTCTTGACTTGCAGTCATTTGCCAGCACCATTTGCTGCGAATTATTGCTGCAGATGGAAAACGCCTTCTTCACATTCCTGGATCTACATACTGGATCTGTTACTGTATCCTTCCACCTCAACATGTTCATGAATGGGTACCTAAAGAGTGTGAGCCTAGAGTAGTTTATTCACATTTCAGTCGTCCACCAATAAACCAAACCACAAGAAACACTATACCATGTAAACGTATCCAAATATCTTCCCTCATCTCTGTTTCCACAGAAGCCATCGGCCACCATCCTACTTCTTGTCCTTTGTCTAGACTATGCGAGTGATTTCATCCTTGGGGCAAGTTTTTTTCCTACTCAGAAGACTGTAAATGATTCAAAATGTGGCAGCAAGATGACTCCTACACCTTTGCATATGTAAGTACATCACAGGAGTGCTTTTGGCGATTCGCTGGCTCCCTGTGGCTACACGGTTAGCTTACAAGACACTATGCATTACAAACAGTGCCGTCAATGGCATAGATCCATCCTTCATTCAGTTAAGGCTTTGAAGATATTATGAAGAAACCTCTACTCTAGACTGGCACCTTACCTTACCATCTGTAAGAAGAAACACATCAGAGGAACCTCATTCTATGTACAATCAGCAAAACCATGAATCTGTCTCCAGGCAAAAAGCAAGAAATATCCAAAATCAGTTTCAATATTGGAAGAAATTAAATACTTGGATCTTCACAATGAGGTGATGCTGAATCACATCAGTCAAGAAACAGGTCTAATCTCCCACAGATGGCTCATGATCATACCCACCTAGGACTAGGTACATAAACCACCTACAAAAATGGTAAGCATGATCACATGGGCAGCTATTTATCACTGGACTCAATTTCCCTATAGTCAAAAGCATAGCTATACAGTTGCAATGATACAAGTGGAGCAATGGCCTACTAATAATTCTGAAAAGGCAATCACTTCCCACATGGATCACTCTCTCTGGCCTTTTATCCCAACACAACAACACTATAAAATACACATTTTCTTTGCGTAACTCTTTTTATTTTAGGTGACCTGCACGCTATTCATGTTTCTCAGTGCTACGCAACCCGCAGTACTGTCAAAAAACACATCCTTACTGAACTCCAGTGCTCTTACACCATTGTTCGGAGACATGCAGAACTATATCAACGTGCAAAGGTACACATATCTATAATATTCATATTTCGCATACCTAAACAGCAATTACACATATAGAAAGTCTCTCTCTCTCTCTCTCTCTCTCTCTCTCTCTCTCTCTCTCTCTCTCTCTCTCTCTCTCTCTCTCTCTATCTTTCTCTCTCTCTCTCTCTCCCTCTCTCTGTCCTCTTCCTCTTTCTCTTCATCTGCAGCATCTCTGTCTCAAACTGCAGCACTGACTTTTTATGCAAGTCCTTCTTAACCCACATGGCTCTCACAATGTCCCTTTAAGCGAATCTGCAACATTAACTTTTAGATCCCACAAAAGTCACTGATATTACACTCCACAGAATGCACATATATGTTATGATAGATGTTATGTTCTATTTGTTTTGTAAAGAGCACACGTCCTGAGCCTCTAGTTGCTGGCTGCAACATGGCTAAAAGCTAGAGTTCGTTGAGGCACAGAAAAACACAACTTGGCACAGCAAGGAAAACTAGAAGAATGGTATTAATTAAAAAGTTAAGTTTCTAATAACTTTCTAAAATTAGTCAAATGGGCTAATCTCACAAGGGAAGATGCATAGTTTCCCACAATCCGGCCATGGTAATAGAAAAAGAACACTCGACTTAGGCTGTTAATTTATCTTTATTCAACCACAAGAGATTTTCTTCACGAGTGTAACACTCAGTTTGGTTTGCATCACTCGAGTTTGATTAATAACATTGGGAGATTTCTGAAATATAGTAGGATATCCTAGCTTTGAAACAGCTATAAATGGGCACCCAGTGCAGGAGTCTGAACACCAGAGAGATATATTCCCATCATGTGTGCTAGGCGGCAGCATCCTACATTTGCTGGAGAAGTTGTAACATCTTTAATGGAGCCAACAGGTAAAACAAGTTTACACGGTTATGCCTAAATGGTTCCTCTCCTCAGTAAAGGTTTCTTCTTGAAGTCCAAAAGTGATCTAATTTCATGGGATCAGGGTCCCAATATTTATACCCGCAAATCCTTTGTTCTCTGAGGGGAGAGGGGCCTTTGCCCAGTCCAAACCAGTTCTGAAGCACTCTGTTTACCAGACTTCTCCTTTCCTTTCACAGTGCAGGGCATGCACATCAGACTCCCCACAGGAGGTGGAGCCAGCTTTGTGGAAGGCAAGTACAGTCCTGGATCACTCTGTTTGAAGGACTCCTTCTCTTCTTTCAGTGTGCAGGGCAGAGACAGCAGCCGCTCCCCAGGGGGTGGAGCCAGCATTGTGGAAGGCAGGCACAGCCCTATTCAGAATTCAGGTGCACTCCTCCCTCCCATCAAGATGCAGATCTCTCTATTCACCACTGGGTGACTCAGCCTGTCTCCTGGAATTCCCCAGCCCTGTCACGCTCAAAACCAGACATAGGAATACACAAACTAGCAGAGGCAGGTTTGAATGGTTAGACAAGCAAATACCTACTTTCTAAAAGTGGTATTTGCAAACACAGAATATTAAAATAAACTTTACTAAAATATGTATTTTATTATTCTGAGTTCAGGCATACTAAACTCAAATTTCTACCATGTTCTCTGAGCCTGTTAGAATTATAAAGTGTAACAATTCTAACAGCCCATTCTGGCCTATGGAGAACAGGTAGCCTTGCAATAGTGAAAAACGAAAATGGCTGTAATTCACTATTAGGACATGCCACACACATCAGGCTTGTCCTACCTTATACTTACAATGCACCCTGCCCTTGGGCCTACCATAGGGGTGACTGATATGAAGAAAAGGGGAGGTTTAGGGACTGGCTAGTGGGTGCACTTGCCCAGTCAGCATGACAGTACCAGACTGCATGCAGGCTCTGCAATGGCAGACCTTAGGCAAATTTTACAAGGCTGCTTCTGTGGGTGGCACACCAGTGCTGCAGGCCCACTAGCAGTATTTGAATTACACGCCCTGGCACACTCAGTGCACTAGACTAGGGTCTGACAAGTAAACAAACATAGCCAAACATGGAATCACTAATGCATACATCAATTTACAATAGGGAACACTTGCACTGTGGCACTGAATAGCAGTGGCACAGTGCCCAAAGCATATAATACCAGCAAAAACATATGAGGCAACAGCAAAAATGGAAGGGAGACCCACGCCAATGTTGCCAGGTCTAACACCCTCATTATTTTAACTCACTGAAGGCACACTTTTCCATCAATTTTCTGAAGTAGAGAAAAAATGTGGTTGAGCAATAGTTGACCAGGTCCTCTGGACTAAAGGAGTGTTTTTTTAAAGCATTTGCTTTACTTACCACAGGCGGCTGTCAGGGTGCAGACATGTCACCCCGGCTCAAGGAGCAGCTGAACAGCAAGAGCATATCAATTATTAAGAGTGGACTGAGCTGACCCATAACTATGGCTGGACAAGTGTTCTTTGGAGGGCTTGATGGCCGGCTAAGAGATGACCATAAATTGGGATTCGGAAATTGGCTCAACATTTTCCAGCAGTGGTATATATTTTCAAGGATCATTTTTCAAACACGACTCTGGAAAAAGCCAAATTTCTTCATACAGTTGCATTGAGGGCAAGAAAGCAGTTTTTCCAAATTCTAGGATAAGGAAACTTTGCAATAATGTGAAAGAGTTAATTAAATTGCTACAGTGCTCTACTGCCTTTCGGCTAGGTTTGTGCTATAGAAATACCATATACACACCATATAGATGCATCTGACATTCAACATTGACTTGCTAGGTGCACGTTTGTACAAGTATCGATACATACGCAGCACTCCCATGATGTACCTTTATCATATTCTGTAGTATTCATATTTGATGATTATAAAGAGGCCTATTTGTGCATCCTGATGCAACTAAAACATAAGCACTTTCTGAGACTTCCTGTGTAAGGCACTTATCAACTGACACCAATCCCCTTTGGTTTGCATCCCACACCAAAGATCACATCTATGCAGGTAAGCCCTATCAGTCTTCATGTACTTCAATGACTTTCACCTTTGTGGTTATAAGGTGTGCACTACATTAGAAAGACATATGGGCTTATTTACAAGTCCCTTGTCTCACCGTTACGTCTCTTTACCCATATTAAAAGTGACACACCGGCAGCGCAAGGGGCTTGTAAATAAGCCCCATAGTTTTCTGTTCATCTAGAAGATGACACTTCTAGAGCCATTTCAGAACCTTCAACCAATTGGGCCAGGCTATGCATGAATTTTCCCCCAGAAATTAGAATCTTAAAATTTAGGGGACTCCTTCACTCAAAGGAGGCTTCAGCAAGGGAGAGCATAGATGGGATGGAGATGAAATTCGTATGTGCATCACATAGGCCCTCATTAAAAGTTGGTTGGATGGGGTACCTACTACACATGGCAAATTAAGCACAGCATGCATAACCATTTGTTAGCACACTGAAATACATCAGCGGCTCCTCCACTAGTGCGGAGGAGCGTCACCCCACTGCTTTCTTGCAGTGCGAGAAGCAGAAACATAAAACGGTAAAACTACCAATTTATATTTCTGCCTCTCGCACTGCGGGAAAGCAGAAGTGTTTGGTTGGGGGTAGGCGGTTCTGCTCTAGGGCAGGGGAAGAGCGGCTTGCCCATTGCTGAGGGCACTGACTGGTTGGCCCTCTGGGGCCGACCAACCAGTCATGTGCACTCTGCCTTTTCTCCATGTAGGTTGCATGCAGCCTACATGGAAAAAATGGCCTCCCCATAGACGCCTGACTGGTCAGTGTCCTGACCAATCACAACGCTGCCATTGGACTGTTCTGATTGGCTTAATGGAGGGGAAAGAGTCTGCCTGCTGAGGCAGGACAGCAGGAGAGCAGGTCAGGAGCAGAGATGGCGCCGGACCTGGGAAGGTAAGTCTATTTCATTTTTTTATTAACTCCTTTTGTGAACCCCCGCGCAACCCAACCCCACTGGCCTCTGCACCCACGAGTCATGTCGGATTTGACTGCTGAATTACACATATTTTACCTTTTTCCCCATGATAATTTTCAACAGGTTTGACCTGTTTGAATATATGAAGGAAAAACTGTGAGGGTGTGATTATCTTACAATTAATAAGTCCAATACATGTGCACATTCCTGGGGCAGAGCTTTCAGTATTTAACCCCAAACTCATAATGAGGGCCATAAACTGCCCTCAAAGTAGCCAATACTTCTAGAGGACACTGGGAATGCACAAATATCCACCTCACATGCTTGGAAATATCCATAAGTGTCTCCTATAGAGACACTGACATAATAAATATGACTATACTATGCTGGTCTTTAGAGGTATTTCCTAACGGAAAGATGTTTCCTGAGTACCCTTTAGAATGAGCACATGTTAAACCTTACACTGAAGACAAGTTTTTGAACAAAAGTGGAATACTTAGAGTAAAGGAGGGAAATATTTTTTTGATAGTAGTGCGTATATGTGGGCTAAATTTTCAGCTGAGTGCAACATTGTATATGTCTAAAAAAATGTCTTTTATTATGGGAGGCTGAAAGGGCAAACATTAAAAATAAAGTGCAATTCCTGAGTTTCCATGCTAGACACAATTATTCATTGTTACGGAATAAAATTTGGATATGGTTTTGTATGTTTATACTTTCATTTCTGTAATTCTGGGTATGTTGATTTGGATTCTATCTGTGCAAATGCCAGGAAATGCTTAAGCACAGACTAATGTAAATGTGTTGTATTTGTAAAGCGCAAGGCTGCCCCAGCGACGGGGCGTCCCGGCGCTGCACTCATACCACTGCGGAACTCTTCCTGGCTTTTCTCTGTGAAATGTCCACTCCTGGGCACCCCCAAGGTGAAGCCAGGCATCCAAGCGCTGCTGGGGCCGTTGTGGAGATTAAGCAAGCTATGGCCCAGAGTCACAGAGTGGGACGCATGATTAGACTAGGCACCGAGGCGAGAATTATCAGGTCCGGGGAGATTGAGTCCAAGAGCCGCCAAAGAGGGAATTGAACCCTGGTCCCGGGCCAGACCTCTGCATCAGGGTCTGCCGCTCTAACCATTGAGACACACCTCTCCACTAAGGCGACATTCACTTTCATATAAGAAATTAGGCGTTTACATTAGACTTCATGGTGATTTGTCACAGATGTGTAAACTACAGCATTTAAGGCCAGATACCTTTGATCACTTAGGGGCATATTTACGAGATTTGTGGCGCACGTCAGCCCAGCAAGTTACCTAGCTGCGCTGCCTTCCATCACAGGGAAAGGGCATGAGTGCCGTTTTAAAAGCCTAGCGCTAATGCAGGCAATTTTACACCATAGTGACAGGGTGCCTGCGTGGCAGGCAGTATTGTTTTTGTGCAGGAAGTGCCACCTTCAGCACTAAAACAATACTGAGAGGCGTTTTCCTGTTTCTATTTGTGCTGCAGAATGGAAGCACAAATAGAAAGCGGAGGAAACGAGGAGAACTAAAGATATTTCTCCTCGTTACCCCTCACTTAGGGAGGTGTATCTTTTTGGCACATTCCCAGGGTTACGAGGCTTGGTAGATTTGGGAATGCATAAAAAACAATGAGATTTGCATGGGAACACCCACCACAATGCCCGCAAACACCTTCCTTATGCAGAGTAGTGCAACACAACAATTTGCACTGCGTTGATTTACTCCATAATTTTGAAGCCATTCAAAGACACTCAAAGTGGCTTTGTGTGCTTTCATAAATGACTTAGAAGTTTGCACAGTGCATGTACTATGTTGCGTGGTGCAAGCATGATGCTAAGCTCTCATTAATAAGCCTCTTAATTCCAACTTGCATTAATCACAAGAAGATAACATGTTTCAATATTTCATCATGCACCAATTTCTCAACCAAGAGAGCAGCATGTGCCTAGTACTTTCACATACCATGTCACACACATGTAAATGTGCAGGATAATGGTTTCCTTTCAGTTACCCATCTAATAGTGTGTAAAAAGATGATTTTTTGGTAACAAAAAAACTGACCTATAGATCCTGGTTACTGATAAATGAGCGCCTCACTTCTGGTATACACCAGGTGGCGATACAGGACAATTTTTTATTCAACTTCAATGCAAATCAACCGTAAAGGACCTGGCTCATTGCTGGGTCACATGCCTTAGTCAGTTTTTTGTGATTCATTTTGCAAATCAAAGAGGAAAATTTGCTTATTTAATGTTTTTGTTTCAGTATTGCCAGTTTAAATAATATATTTTCGGTTTCAATTTGCAAAGTGAAAATAATGAATTGGCTCATTTGAAGCAAGGCCACGTCATTGGAAGTGAGCAGTAAGAGTGGCAAGGTCAGGCACACTGTGGAAATGTAGAACGCGCGCTGCGGTCAGTGACACATCAAAAATATCACACTACACAGCCCCCAAACCACAACGAAGGTCAGAAGAATATAGAAGCAGTGTCATCAATAGTGACAAAGTCCGAGTCCCGGCATAGACTCAACATCCGGTGATTCAAGGCAAATCACCTAACTACCCGCTCGTCTAAAAGGCGCTACGGGCAAGCTCGCTATATAAAACAAATAACACATGAATAAATTAATGAATGAACATCTACAGGCTCAGAATTGTCTCTCGAGGCCCCTCTCGTATATTTGAGCAATCATCATAAGAGTGCACAACGTGAAAGTAAAAAACAACTGAAAGACAACGCAGGGACAGATGTAGAGAGTTTGAGGGAAAAGAAGAATTTAAAGTAGAGTGAATATGAAAGGGAGAATGAGAGGACACATTAGTGAGTTACAAAATGAATGCGAGTGATCATGACACGAGCAAGGAAAACTGCCCCAAAATACTCCACACTAGTTTCTAAAAATAAAGAACATTTTGTAAATGAAACAAGACCAAAAGGACAAAAGTCCAAACAAGTAGAAGTCGAGATATTAATTTTTAGAGATTAAATGCAAACATTTTGCTTAGAAGCAGTAAGGGTTTATAGAGTTAATTAGTCGCGCTGGACCAGGACAAAGTCAAGAGTTCAGGTCAACAGCGATGGAGCGCACGCCGGATACAGAACCCACGCAGGACCCACAGAGCAAAGTACCTTAGGCCTCATTTATGAAAGCCTTGCGCCACCGGTGCGTCACTTTTTCCCATGTTAAAAGTGACGCACCTGCGGCGCAAGGCCTTCATAAATAAGGCCCCTTGATTCTGGTGGCAAGCAACGATATGCATCAGTGATCCCCATGCAGTTGGGATGATGTGGTAGATTTCGCCACGCAACGGCATTGATGCGTTGGTTCCATGAGCGAAGCGCCGGTTCCGAGTTGCATCAGTTCCGTATGTGATATCCCGGGTTTCCCCACGTTGTAGAGGTGCTGTGTCAATTTTCTTCACGAAGTGATGGCGATGCAGCTGTTCTGATGCAGTGGTTCTGGACGCGGTGCACCGGTTCCAAGTGCAATGCATCACTTTGGTTCTGGTAGCAACGGGAATGCCTTGGTTCCCGTGCTTAATTTGAGCTGGTGGTTTCCGCTGCTTGGCACCGGTACATAATTGTCAGCACCGGTGCTTATGACAGTCTGCCACGTGGTGCCGCTCTCTGCCAAATTTAGATATGAGCACAACTAAAGCTGCTTCTTAATTCAATATACATTAACAATGACGAATAATTGCCAACCAAGCCACTCTTACAGCTTTGGGGGCCGCGAATAGTATGAATTGTCACACTTGTAACAGTGTGATGGTATTTAGTCGTTTGGTACTATCACTGGCAGCGCTGGGAGGGACAATGGATGGTACAAGATACAGTGTCCTCTGGACGAGAACCCAGGCACCTTTAAAAAAATTTTTTTATACAAATTAGGCAGCTATCATTTACAATCGGAGTAATAATGCTGATACGTGGTTTCTGGCAGATGTAGCACTTTAAGCCTACTTCTAAGGGCTCAGGACTGGATTGACACCACTTGGCAGAGCAGGACTTGCCACCAATTTGGGTGTTCTATATCTTCCCAATTGAAAATTTCACTTATAAAATGTAATAAGGCAATCCCGATGTTATCATATGGGAGTGATAGGCCTTGCAGTAGTGGAAAATTAATTTAAGAGTATATCACGGCCAGGACATCTAAAATTCAAAAGTACATGCCCTACTTTTTATATACACTGCACGCTGCCCATGGGCTGTTCAGGGCCTACCTTAGTGTGACTTATATGTAATAAAAAGGAAGGTTTAAGCCTGGCAAATATGTTAACTTGCCTGGTTGGCATGGCTGTTTAAAACTGCACTCTTGGGTTCTTTAGTGAGAGGCCTAAGACATGTATGAAGGGCTACTCAAGTGCGTGGCACAATCAGTGCTGCAAGCCCAGTAGCAGTATTTAAGTTACAGGCCCTGGGCCCATGTAGTGCCTTTTACGGATCACTGAAACAATATTGATGTCAACAATATCGAATTACAAAAATATCGAGAAACAAATATAGAATACCAAAATATCGACCTCCTATCTCCAAACAGGTAAGTACAAAAATATTGAATAAAAAATATCGATGTAAAAAATATAGTTAGTCAAAATATGGATTTTTTAAAAAATGCTTTACATTAATTAAAAATGAATGAAATAATAAATATAATTAACTTGAACATACTTAAAATACTTAAATAACCTTAAAAATAATAAATAATTAATGTAGGTTAAAAAAACATACACATTTATTTGTTAATACATATATATATATAAACGTAATATTACAAAAAAATTACAATATTTTTACCGTAGTATAGCGGAAAGGGTAAAATTTACTATTACCACTCCAGTGAGTGCAACAGTAGGGAAAGCGTTGGATAGCGTAGGTGTAAAAATTACTATTCCCACTCCAGAGAGTGCAACAGTAGGGAAAGCGTTGGATAGCGTAGGGGTAAAAATTACTATTCCAACTCCAGAGAGTGCAATAGTAGGGAAAGCGTTGGATAGCGTAGGGGTAAAAATTACTATTACCACTCCAGAGAGTGCAACAGTAGGGAAAGCGTTGGATAGCGTAGGGGTAAAAATGACTATTCCAACTCCAGAGAGTGCAACAGTAGGGAAAGCGTTGGATAGCGTAGGGGTAAAAATTACTATTCCAACTCCAGAGAGTACAACACTATCGAAAACGTTGGATAGCGGCAGGGTAAAATTTACTATTCCCACTCCAGAGAGTGCAACAGTAGGGAAAGCGTTGGATAGCGTACAGGTAAAAATTACAATTCCCACTCCAGAGAGTGCAACAGTAGGGAAAGCGTTGGATAGCATAGGGGTAAAAATTACTATTCCCATTCCAGAGAGTGCAGCAGTAGGGAAAGCGTTAGATAGCGTTGGGTCAAAATTACTATTCCAACTCCAGAGAGTGCAACAGTAGGGAAAACGTTGGATAGCGGCAGGGTAAAATTTACTATTCCCACTCCAGAGAGTGCAACAGTAGGGAAAACGTTGGATAGCGTAGAGGTAAAAATTACTATGCCCACTCCAGAGAGTGCAACAGTAGGGAAAGCGTTGGATAGCGGCAGTGTAAAATTTACTATTCCCACTCCAGAGAGAGCAACATTAGGGAAAGCGTTGGATAGCATAGAGGTAAAAATTCTATTCCCATTCCAGAGAATGCAACAGTAGGGAAAGCGTTGGATAGCGTAGGGGTAAAAATTATTATTCCCACTCCAGAGAATGCAACAGTATGGAAAGAGTTGGATAGTGTAGGGGTAAAAATTACTATTCCAACTCCAGAGAGTGCAACAGTAGGGGAAACGTTGGATAGCGGCAGGGTCCAATTTACTATTCCCACTCCAGAGAGTGCAACAGTAGGGAAAGCGTTGGATAGAGTAGGGGTAAAAATTACTATTCCCACTCCAGAGAGTGCAACAGTAGGGAAAAACGTTGGATAGCGTAGGGATAAAATTACTATTCCTACTCCAGAGAGTGCAACAGTAGGGAAAGCATTGGATAGCGTAGAGGTAAACATTACTATTCCCACTCCAGAGAGTGCAACAGTAGGGAAAGCGTTCGATAGCGTAGGGGTAAAAATTACTATTCAAACTCCAGAGAGTGCAACAGTAGGGAAAGTAAATACTACATATATAAATAAAAATAAATTAAATATTAATACCAATTACTCATTAATTAAAAGTAATTAACAATGTTATATAATATAGTAATTAATCAATTAAAAATACAAATAAAAAGTAATTATTAAAAAGTATTACCTATTAATACAAATTATTTAACAAATTAACAATCAAAAAATAATTAAACATTTGATTGAATATTTTATTATCAATTAATTAAAAAGAAATACCAATAAATAAAAAAAATAAATAATTAATTATAATTAAATTACTTCCCACCCTATTCTCCAACAAACCCACAACCCGCAACATAAAATAAATTAATAAAATTAACATAATTATCAATTAATCAATTAATTAAAATAAATTACCAATTATATTTTATTTAATTACCAATTAAATATGTTAATATCAATTAATTAAAAAGAAATACCAATAAATAAAATAAAAAAATTAAATATTTATAATTAAATTACTTCCCACCCTATTCCCCAACAAACCCACAACCCGCAACATAAAATAAATAAAACAAATTAGCATAATTATCAATTAATCAATTAATTAAAATAAATTACCAATTATATTTTACTTAATTACCAATTAAATATTTTATTATCAATTAATTCAAAATAAATACCAATAAATAAATTAAAACATTTAAATAATTATAATTAAATTACTTCCCACCCTATTCCCCTATAAACCTACAACCCGCTACAGAGTTATATTACGCAGAAATAAAATACCATAAAATTAATTAATTAAAATAAATTAGAAAATAAACACACACTTTTCACACATATACTAACATAAAAAATACTTTAACATTTTTTATATTATTAAAAATTTAATATTAACTTACCTCAAATTCAATTTTTTTGTTGTCTATATTCAGTCCATTCTATATTTTTGTTGTATATATTCTGTCCATTCTATATTTTTGTTTTCTACATTCTGTCCATTCTATATTTTTGTAGTCTATATTCTGTGCATTCGATATTGTGTCCATTCTATATTTTTAATTCAATATTAATGCTATTCTAATCGATATTTTTGTATTCTATATTCTGTCCATTCGATATTGTGTCCATTCTATATTTTTAGCTCGATATTAATGTAAATCAATATTAAAAACTTGATATTTTGACTGTATACCGCATTTTACCAAGGACTTATAGGTAAATAAAATATGTTAATGGTATATTAGCAAATGTTATCATGTTTTACGTATAGAGCACATGCACCTTATCACTGATTATCAGTGTTAAAGTGCCCAGATTCCTAAAACCAGCAAAAATGAAGGCAGCAAAAACAGTAATAACAGGAGGTCTGAAGGCAAAAATTCAGGGGAAACAATGCCAAGGATGCCAGAGCTAACAGCAAGGAAGAGGGAAAGATGATTTGTGTGGTGGGAGAAGATGCATGGGTTCTATTCGTGGAGGAACTATATAATAAAGGGAGCTACAAATAGCCCCTGACCCATCATAATTAAGATTAATGATGAAATAAGGGAGCAATTTTCTTTAGAAATGATTAAATATCTATATCAACACTAAAATGTACAAGAGCAGCTGGCCCTGAAAATCTACCAGAGGTAATAGTGAAATTAAATATTGATTAGTGGGGAAGTTTGTTTTATCCTCTGTTTCCGGTTCAGGGAAGGCATGGCTTGGCAGTTCGGGCTGGACTGGTTCCATGAGGCACAGGGTCAGACTGATTTGTATATGGCCATGTCTGAACTGGGGTGGCAGATTGGGCTAAAGAACGGTGATGGATTAAACCCACATCTGTTGACTGGTTGTGAGTGTTTGATTGGTTCAGATGCTCCGTCCATCACCACTTCCTTTTGTACCACTTTGTTCGCCATAAGTTGGCAGGGTATGCTCACACGTGAGTCCCTTGCTCACTTTGCCACTGGATTCAAGCAAGACTGGCTGAAGACGGTTGTAATGCCAGAAACCGGTCCTTGGAAGCTTGTTTCCGGTCCAGGGAAGGCATGGCTTGGCAGTTCGGGCTGGACTGTTCCCATGAGGCACAGGTCAGACTGATTTGCATATGGCCATGTCTGAACTGGGGTGGCAGAGTGGGCTAAAGAACAGTGATGGATTAAACCCAGATCTGTTGACTGGGTGTGAGTGTTTGATTGGTTCAGATGCTCCGTCCATCATCACCCCCTTTTGTACCGCTTTAAAGCATTTAATAACACAGAAACAGTAAATAAGTGAAAGACACAATGCAATAAAAATCCAACACCAATTTATAAAAATAGGGAATATTTGTATCTTTAAAAGGACACTAAAATGACATAAATCCAAAATAGGGAACCAGTGATATGACTTTTTGTAGTTTAAATAAAAAAAAATTGCTTTCTAGTGCCTTAAAGTGCAAAGCGCCAACCGTGGCTATCTGGTCATGCTAGACAAGGGCAAAGTCAAAGTTTCAGGCTGACAGCAATGGAGCATGGGTCGGATCCAATGAGTGGTTGGGCCTGGTCAAGTTTTTACTTTCTGACTTAGGCACTTTTTTTTAGCTTTTCCCCTTGAATTCGAGTGATCAGGTCCTCCGATCCAGATTTTGATTCGACAATGCTGGCCTGCTGCAGCAAACTCTTCGATGAGTCCAAGAGGTCTCCTCTTCCTTGTTGATGGCTTGGGGTTCCGGAGCTTTCAGCTGGGTAAACTTGCCCAGTCTGGCAGAGTAGCTGTTCGACAACGCCAGCTAGAGGCTCTTCATTGTTGCCGGTCTTCACATGGAGCTTTATCACAAAAGTTGGCATAAAGATCCCAACATTTCAGATCTTCCTCTAAAAGGTTCCTTGAGGGTCAGAAAAGATCCACAGCACCAGCCAAGGGTTCAGGAGCTCTGGTTTGCCTCTTGGGGTTTGGGACTCCAACTCTCGCAATGCACCTGATCAATCCAAGTAAAATTCAGGGAAAGCTGGTAGCTGGAGTTGTCCTTGAAGTGGATGTTGCAGGTGGCTTCTTCCAGAACTTTTCTACCTGTTGCTACTCAGGGAGTCCACTCTCTATCATTAAAGACAGGCAAAGTCCTTTTGTGGTGGAGCCTTTAGAGTGCAGCAGGTGCAGTCCTTCTGAGTGCAATGCTCTCTTCTTTAGCCCAAGGGTCCAGCAGGACAGTCCTTCGTCTCCAGATGTTTCAGGCAGGGATCTGAGGTGTTCTTAGAGCTCTCTCATATTTATTTCTCATTCTGGGCTGGCAGGGGGGACACCTCAAGCAATAGGGTTCAAGTTGCCACCCTCTGTCATGACAACTTCCTGGGAAGTGTGGCATAGTTTTGTCTCAGAATGCACATTTCAGTAAAAATAAGAACATTGAGAAAATCTCTCCATGGAGTTCAGGTCTGGCTAAACCAAACCACAGGTGTGGCTAATGTTTCCCTACACACCCCTTCCAGCCCTCTACTAATCCAATTAGAGGGGCTAACATCTGGCTGAGTATAAAGGTAGTAGGGGCTAGCATGGACCCTGTGACATCTGGGCTTCTCCCCTTGAAGACCAGTTTATCTCCACAGCCCCCTCCAGGTCCTGGCTTATCCAGTAACCAAATCTCCTCCCACCAAATGGCTGTATAGTAATCATGGAGCAGCTTGGCCTAGACTGTCAAAGGTTGGCCAGTGAGAAGAGGCTGCTACAGTGCTGTTTTTAAGTAACTTCAGGAAAGTACGCTTTAAAACCCCTTTTCTGCAATAAATCAGACCTTGGCAAGTTGTTGGATTTATTGTAACTATTATTTTGATACTTTGAATTATGTTGCTTGCTCACTCCTATCAAAAGTTAGACTTAAAGAAAATGTAATAAAACCGCCCCATGTTAGCCTATGGAGCTAGCATCACTACAATGGTGAAAATGACTTTGGCTGGTTTCCCCTCACCGGGGCATATAACAAATCATACATAATGCCCCTGCATTTTATAACAAGGCACCCTGCCTTGGAGCACCTAGGGCAGTTCTCAGAAGTGACATATATCATAGAAAGGTAGTTTTAGGCTTTGGGAGTAATTTTAATTCCAAGGTCAAATTTAGACACAGATTTATTTTAAAACCAGTCTGCAAGACAGGACTGGCTTTAAAATGACACCAGACAGCACAGCAGTGCACACTTAAGTGTATTGAGTCCTCTGGGGTCTCTAAACCTACATGTCCTACCATATGACAACAAACAAGTGGCGGATTTGCTAAACACGATCAGCACATCATAGAATTTCTCCCTTGTTATACTTCTGATTTATGTCAATTATTCCTCTCTGTTTGAGTGCAAATCTGATGTAGTGCTCATCCACCTTTAGCACCAATCTACGATCACCTACCCAGTCTAGGTGTGGCAGATGTCATATACACATTACAAAAATATCAGTGCACATCCTTTTTAGTCACTATTATCCAATGGGCATTCAGCCTCGTTAATCCAATATCTCTTGTTGCAGAGTGTGATACAGGACCTGTATCAATTGGAAGATAAATATCTTAGCACACAGAGGTATAAGAAACAAAATATAACCCTTGAAGAACGCAAGGCAGTTATTGATCTGAAGAATAAAGACTCCCTTGTCATCCGAGAGGCTGACAAGGGAGGAACTATAGTACTGATGAATCACAGTGACTATATAGGTGAGATTGACAGACAACTTGGGGATACCAGTACGTATACCAAGTTGAGAAGCAATCCTATTTAAGAGACAAAGGAGAGAATATTTGATCATTTCAAGATTTGGAAAGAACAGTGTCTAATCTCAGACACAGAGATGAAATACCTATTTAACGACTCACCCACGTGTCCCTGTATATATTGCCTACCCAAAGTCCATAAGAGAAGCAATTTTTCCCCAGGAAGGCCCATCATAGCTAGCATTGGATCGCCAACTGAAAGAATATCAGAGTACATTGATCCTTTCTTACAGCCGCTTGTTATCAATCTACCTACATATATCCGGGACACGGGGGATGTCCTAAACAAGATTGGAGATGTAGATTGGGTGGAGGGACACCTTTTAGTGACGTTAGATGTATGCTCGTTATGTACATATATATAGGTTTACAAGCGGTACGCCACTTCCTGGATAGTAGACCTATTGAGACTTATGCACATTCGAATATGCTGATGGCAATGATACAAGTCGTACTTGAGAACAACATATTTTTGCACGATGGGGAGTGGTTTCGCCAAATCAAGGGTGTGGCCATGGGGGCAAAATTTTCGCCCTCATTGGCCAACCTGTACATGGAGTATTTCGAACTGATGCATATATGGCAAAAATGCCCGGTGAACTTGACAGAAAATATCTTATATCTGGGTAGATATATAGATGATCTAGTAATGTTTTGGATAGGAGGCAGGGATGAACTGGAGGGCGAAACGCGTGTCGGCTGTGACAAGAAAAAGAACTAATAAAGGAATATTGTGTACTATCGGATACTGTGCGTTTCCATTGTGGATTGAGAGAACATTGGTTGTACAGCAACAAGAGATATTGGATTAACGAGGCTGAATGCCCATTGGATAATAGTGACTAAAAAGGATGTGCACTGATGTTTTTGTAATGTCCTACCATATGCTAAGGACTTCCAGGTAGGTTGTCAGAGCCAATTGTAATGACACCAATTATCATATACCTTTTAAAGAGAGCACTGGCCCTAGGCCTCTTTAGCTGGTCCCAGAGAGCATTTATAGTCAGTAACAACCACTATCAGTCAAACAATGAGTTTGTTCAGGACAAAAAAGATGACTTTCCTACATAGACTAAAAATAGGATATAATGTGCAAGACACAGCACAAATTAGCAAGAGTGACCTCCGAATGTTGACAGGAATAATATTTGTAAGTGTGGCATAAAAATTAAATGTGATGTATTCATAATTTACTAGATTGTCTTTGTTTGATAGAACTATGGAAAACATTATTGAGACCCATCTAAAGTAATATAATGTTAATGAGAGGGGACAAGCAGCTACTTTCTTACTTGGTATGAGGTATTTTGATCTAAGGTGCTCGGGGAGATTTATATTATCAATGAAAAAAGTGCTAGTAAAGACCTGAGTCATATCAATTATGTAGAATATGTAATATATTGGATTGTATGAATATGTTTTATCTTGAACAATGGTTTTATAATTTTTATGGAATGTTTACTGTGATGTTTTTATGGTGTAATTGTTTAAAGACCAAAGCCTAAATAAGCAGTTTGTAAGTAAGAGAGAGTATCACTCACCTATCCTTCCATAGGAAGATTGTAGGAAAAGCTGTCACCATCCAATGACAAGACTAATATTCTTTCTGATAACACCCTTTTTTCGATTTCTTGAGCCATGATATAAAAGGTTAAAAGTGGCACATGTATAATACATTACCTGGACTCCATATAGTTCTGGATGGGTATAACAGAGGGAATGCAACTTGGAGAAAACAAGAGAAAAAGAGGCAGTTAACAAAAGTGCATTGAAAAAAACCTCATATTATAGATATGTGATGCAGAGGCAAGGGTATAGTTCAGATGCAAAGACAGTAAAGAAAAAGGAGTGGATTTTGCAACGCATACAACATTGCCCTATTTCAAATATTTGAATTTCTTTTGGGAAGCCCAGCTCTCACTACACTCTGCACCCCAAGGGGAAGGGGCTGAGCAAGCCACAAGGGTCAAGAACAATGTAATGCTAATATTTTCTCCACTGGAAGCAAGAGACATGAAAATGGAGGCAGGAAACCACTAAGAGCACGTATCATAGATAAAGAATACAGCAATTCTAGTACTGAGGTACACAATCTCTCCGGGAACTGATAAGTGTAAAACCCTGAACTCTGCTAAATATTCACTGAAGCACTGACATATTGCCTGTTATGCTTGAAACAGAGGAGTAATGTCAGGGGTCAGTTCAGGATAGGCCTCTGATGCGTCTGAAGGTCACAGAAGATATCCTAGCCAAACCCTCCATGTGTGCTGGTAGGCAACTTGTCCACCAAACATAGAATTCCTGGAGTTGTTGTGCAAGCGGTCATGGCAAACACAAGGAGATGATGAACAGAGTGCTAAACCTTTTAGACACTCACCCCAAGTCCCAGTTCTGGGTTGAATCCATCATCTTTCTTTAGCTCACTTCGCTACCCCAGTTCTGAATCAGCAATATGCAAATCAGTCTCGACCCTGTTCCTCATGGGAACAGTCCAGCCTGAACTGCCAAGCCATGTCTTCCCTGGACTGGAAACAACATCCTGTGACCGGTTTTGGGGTAACACCCCTCATCAGCCAGGCTAGCTTGAATCCAGTGGCAAAGTGAGCAAGGGACCCACATCTGGGCATACCCTGCCAATGTAGGTAAATAAAGCAAACACAAAGAGATGAGGGACAGAGTTCTGAAATGTTTCAGACGCTCACCCCCCAGTCACAGATCTGGGTTGAATCCATCATTGTACCATCTTCTCCCAGCAGGGAGGTTAACGCTGAGAAAGCTGAACTCCTCTTCTAACTGTCCGTGGTCTTATCGGTATCAATGTGGTCTCATGTGCAGCAAGTACTTGCCCCACCCTGGGTGCCTGGACAAGACAGACAAAGTGATGCATGCACCAGTCTGACAAGTGAGAGAAAGCCACCTATTATGGAGCGCAACCTATTCTTTATGATTAAAATACAATAGATTGGGTACTCCAATAAATATCATTTCCAACAGAAAGGATATGAAATACTCTATACCTGTGCAGTTCATGATTGTCTACTTATGGATTGATTACATTTCCATCTGTTGGTAGGATGTATGTGTTGAGGGGTGTGAAACCTTTAGTTTAAGAAGTTGTGCTCCTAGTGGGTTAGGAGGTAGGCTCAAATCTGGGCCAAATCAACATTAAACACTTCCTATATTGTTTCCTACATTGCTATTATTGCTACCATTTGGACTTCACACCTTAATATTACTATGAGATGGGTATCATCCTATTGTTGCAAGACACTTTGCACATCAAAAACAATACCCTCAGCCACCAATCCCTGATCAACATTTGGTCATCATGTATGGGGATTGGACAATTCAGTATTACTCTGGTCTTACTTTTCACCTAGTAATTTTGCCACAATTCTCATAGGCACCAGTATGTGTTGATGAGCTTTTCTGGTGTCCAGTGCATACCAAAGGATTGTGGACTACTGCAAGATTCTGTTCTTTCCAACTCACTTTTGACATTCTACATGAAAATCATATAAGAGCTAGACCCCAAGTGGATCTTGCCTATAATGTCATTTAATCTACTCGAAATCTTAGATGGCCGACAAATATCAGAAAATCTTTTTAAATCCTCCAATTTGCGTCACATTTGGAACAAAAGTTCATGTGTACACATCAGTGTATGTCATGTGCCCGTCCGTGTTGGATTTAGACTGTGCCATCATAAAAATAAAATCAAAATGGCCGCCAAAATCATGTAGAAAACTTCAATATTCAAATCTGTTATACATTTGATGTTAATATTCATACTTATTGACATGTATCTGCTTTTAATATTATGTATTTTATATTAACATGTACCTTTCTTATTTTCAGCTTTAACACGTCTTCTGTTATGCCTGAAAATAAGTAGCACATTTAAACAATACCTTATTGCAACACCCACAACCAGTGGTCAAGCTGTCCAGCACGATGATGTTGTTGCAACAAATTGGCCCATCTATGTTCTTTGTCACACAAGCGGTTCAGAAAGACTTATTAGCCTAGTAAACGCTACACGCAACCATAATGGATCTGGATACATTGTTTTAGTCGCTAACCTGAAGAAATTTAAAGAATGTGCACCTATGAATATCGATCTAGAATGGCTTAATGATGGTTCTGGTATTGAGCAGACATTAAAGACTAGCAATGCAGTGTGGCATAAATCATGCTTTAACCCCTTAGCTGCGGGGGTAATTCCCCTTCCGTGCAGGGGGGGAGGGGCCACGCTGGGCGCCGCGCAGCTAATGATGAGCCCAGCTCGTCATGAGGCACAGTGTAGCTGTGTTCATGACGAGCTGAGCTCATCATGACTCCGCCAACTCCTGTGGAACGTCCGCATAGGCGTGGAATTCGCGGCGCGGGGGAGTGACGCGGCCGTTATGACGAGCCCAGCTCGTCATAAGCACAGTTCCACTGTGCCTCATGACGAGCTGGGCTCTCATTTGCAGGCGAGGGGTTAACACGTGTGACAATCTAAAGCTGCAAAGGACTCAGAAAAGAAACAGTAATGTGGCTCAATGTGGTAGTTCAGTTAAAACACATTCGACAATTCCAGTTCCAAATAAGATTCCTGGAAGAAAAGCATTTTTGTTTTGCAACAAATAAGATACATCTGTAATGCATAAAGCAAAAACAGACGATGTGGATTCTAATGTCAGTGTGCTGAGTTAGTTAAGGATACAGCACTTTTTTCAAATTTGGCTATGGGTGATATGCACGCACAAGTTGGTGAATACCACCATAAATGTTTAGTTGGATTCGATAACAGAGCACGTATTGTACGTATTGTATGAAAGAATAAAATGAATCACCCAGTGAGACCTCAGTAGACAGAATAGTTCTAGCTGAGCGTGTAAATTATCTGAAAGATTCATGAGCGGGAGACGTTAAAACGATTTTTAAACTATGTGACTTAGTAAATCTTTACACAAGTAGAGTAAAACAGGTTAATTCCACTGCTGGTAAGGTTACCTCGTCAAGGCTAAAAGAGAGAATTCTCAGAAATATAAATGCTTTGAAGGCATACAATGAAGGAAGTGATGCTTTCAAAGCTGACTTGATCCGCTCTAGTATTTGCCTGTGACAAGTCAGATTCTTACATCGTAAATATTTCTAATGCAGCAGATGTTGTTAGAAGGGATATGATGCAGAAATCCGAAAACTTCAATAAAGCGTTTGAGGATGATTGTAGAAACAGATCAGTTTCAGAATCACTTCTTGCCCTTGTTAAAATGATGCTTGATGGATCCAACATAAGAAATCAGTATTCATGTGAAAGAGCCACTACCAATATAGTGTTGTCAATTTCTGAATTACTGATGTTTAACAGTGTAAAGAATTCAAAAACAGAGTCTTCTTAAGTCCTCGAACATAACAGCAACAACAAAACTCCTCTGTCCATATGCATTGCTCTTTCTATCCAGTCAAATGAGAAATCAAGAACTTATAGACAAGTTTAATAAACAAGGTATTTGCAATTCATCTGCTAGAGCTTTGCAAATTTCTGCAGACTTAGGGAATAGCATTTGCGCACTGTATGAGAGTGAACAAGTTGTGTGCCCACTAAATTTGAAATTGCAAGTACTAACCCGTGGAAGTATTGATAAAATAGATCACATTCCAAGTTCCATGACAGTTAAAGACTCCTTCAATGGAACCACAATAACTCTGACTCAACATCCAGAACTGGAACTAGAAGTAATTGATTGAGGTATTGTGGTGATTAATCCTAACATGGCAAAGTCAAAACAGATTTCAAATCTTCCAGTACTGTATACAAATATAGAACCAACATCAATGACCAATACAGATTATCAATATATGTGGTAGTTGATCGCCAAAGTGATCTAATCGATGCTACTGCCACCTAAGAATATAAATCAATCAATCAATCAATCAATCAATCAATCAATCAAACATTTACAGAGCGTGCTACTTACGTGTGAGGGTCTCAAGGCGCTGAGGGGAGGGGGGAGCAGCTACTGGTTGAACTGCTAGGTCTTGAGACATCTCCTGAAGGTGAGCAGATCCTGGGTCTGCCGCAGGTGGATGAGGAGGGTGTTCCATGTCTTGGCGGCGGGTTGGGGGAATGATCTTCCGCCGGTGTTCATTTGGCAGATGCGTGGGATGGTGGCGAGTGCGAGGTCGGCAGAGCAAAGCTGACTATTCAGGGTGTAGAAGGACAGTCGTTCGTGGAGGTATGCTGGTCCGGCGTTGTGGAGTGCTTTGTGAGCCTGGGTGAGGAACTTGAAGGTGATCCTCTTGTTGACCGGGAACCAATGCAGATCTCTCAGGTAGGTGGTGGTGTGGCTGTGGCGAGGGAGTCCGAGGATGAGGCACGCAGAGGCATTTTGTATGCGTTGGAGTCTCTTCTGGAGTGTGGCCATGGTTCCTGAGTAGAGGGCATTGACGTAGTCCAGCCTGCTGCTGATGAGTGACCGTTCTTCTGGTTTCGGTGGAGATCCATCTGTAGATCTTGTGTAGCATACGGAGGGTGTTGAAGCAGGAGGATGAAACCGACTTTCTGGGCCATAGAGAGCGTTGAGTCCAGGATGACTCCCAGGTTGCATGCGTGGTTGGTGGGTTTTCGGGGCAGCTCCCAAAGTGGCTGGCCAGCAGGAGTCGTCCTATGCGGAGGAGATGGAGCCAAGGATGAGGACCTCCGTCTTGTCCGAGTTCAGTTTCAGCTGGCTAGTCTTCATCCACTCTGTGACGGCTTTCATTCCCTCATGTAGGTTAGATTTTGTGTTTGCCGGGTCCTTGGTGAGGGAGAGGATTAGCTGGGTGTCATCGGCGTATGAGACAATGTTGAGGAGGTGCGCTTGGACTATGTTGGTGAGCGGTGCCATGTAGATGTTAAAAAGGGTCGGGCTGAGGGATGATCCTTGGGGTACGCCGCAGGTGATTGTGGTTGATTCGGACCTGAAGGGGGAGGCAGACTCACTGCGTTCAGCCGGTGAGGAAAGAGGTGATCCAGTCCAGGGCTTTGTCTTGGATCCCTGCGTCTTGGAGATGTGTGTGTAGGGTGTGGTGGCAGACGGTGTCGAAGGTGGCCGAGAGATCCAGGAGGATGAGGACCGCAGTTTTGCCGTTGTCCAGTATCGTCTTGATGTCCTCAGTGGCAGCGATGAGGGCGGTTTCGGGTGCTGTGATTGCTGCAGAAGCCGGATTGGGAGGAGTCCAGGATTTTGTTCTCCTCCAGGAAGTGGGTCAGTTGTCTGTTGGTGGTCTTCTCAATGATTTTTGCCGAGAACAGGAGCAGGGAGATGGGTAGGAAGTTCTTGAGGTCTTTTGGGTCCGCCTTGGGTTCCTTGAGAAGGGCGTTGATCTCGGCGTGTTTCCAGCGATCTGGGAAGGTGGCGGTCTCGAAGTTGATGATCTTTCAGAGTTGGGGTGCGATGATGGAGCTTGCCTTGTTGAAGATGTGGTGGGGGCAGGGGTAAGAGGGTGAGCCGGAGTGGATGGTGTTCATGATTTTGATGGTGTCTTCGTTGTTGACGTTGTGCCAGGAGAGTAGAAGGTTGATGTGCTTGGTGGGTGTAGAGACAGGGGTGATGGCGTCTGGGTGTCGAAGCTGTTGTGGATATCTGCGATCTTGCGGTGGAAGAAGGCAGCCAGGGAGTCTCAGAGTTCTTGTGATAGCAGGAGCTGGGGGTGGTGAGTTCTTTCATGATTCTGAAGAGCTCTTTGCTGTTGTGTGCGTTGTTGTGGTTGATGCGTTCTTTGAAGGAGGTTCTTTTGGTGGATCGGATGAGTTGGTGGTGTTTGCGTCTAGCGTTCATGAGAGCTGCATGGTTGTCTGGTGTCTGGTCATTGCACCAATGTTTCTTGAGTCTTCTGCAGGTGTGCTTGGAGTTTTGGAGGTCAGCGTTGAACCAGATGACTCTCATGTCGGTGCACCATTTGGAGGGTTTCCTGATAGGGGTGAGGGTGTTGGCACAGTCATCGATCCATTGTCTGAAGTTGTTGGCTACTGTGTCGGTATCGGCGGGCTCGGGTGGAGGGTCTCGGGCGAGTGTGGTGGTGAGCTGGTCTTCGGTGACTTTTTTGAAGCTGCGGTTCGGGATACGTTGCGGTTGGTTGTGTGCGGTGTGTTTCTCGAAGTAGAAGTGGATGCAGTAGTGGTCGGTCCAGTGGAGTTCAGTGGTGTGGCTGAAGGTGACGTGGTCGCTGGCGAAGAAGATGGGGTCGAGCGTGTGACCGGCGGAGTGGGTGGGTGTAGTGACGAGTTGTTTGAGTCCGAGGTTGGTGAGGTTGTCGATCAACGTAGTTGAGCTGCTGTCATTGGCGTCCTCTGAGGAGGATGTAGTCTGTGGAGGCGAGGGCGAGCATGCTGATGAGGTCAGCGATGGATTAGATGAATTGTAGTCGGGGTCCCGGTGGTCTGTAGATGAGCGTTCTTTTAAGGGTGGTGTTGTGATTGGTGTGGATCTGGAAGTGTATGTTTTCGGCCATGCTGAGGGAGCCTTCGGTGTTGGTTGAGATCCTACTGGTGTTCCTGTGGGCGATAGCTATACCTCCTCTTGGTTTGTTATTATTTTGGTCCCTGCGGGTGATCCACTGAGGACACCATCCGCCTGATGAATTCCATCCACTCTGGATCCCCCACAGACCCATGCCCCCACCACATCTTCAACAAAGCAGACTCCGTCATAGCACCGCACCTCCGAGACGTCATCAACTGCTCCTTCAACTCCGCTACCTTCCCAGAAGATTGGAAACACGCTGAACTCACCGCCCTTCTGAAAAAACCAACAGCAGACCCCACCGAACTCAAAAACTACCGCCCCATCTCGCTTCTTCCATTCCCGGCCAAAGTCATCGAGAAAGCTGTCAACAACCAGCTCGCCGCCTTCCTCGACGCCAACAAATCACTCGACCCCTCACAATCTGGCTTCCGAGCCAAACACAGCACTGAGACCGCCCTCATCGCAGCAGCAGACGACATTCGAACTCTACTGGATAATGGAGACACAGTCGCCCTCATCCTCCTCGACCTCTCTGCAGCCTTCGACACAGTCTGCCACAGCACCCTTTTACAACGCCTCAGAAACATCGGAATCCAAGGAAAGGCACTGGAATGGATCACCTCGTTCCTCACCGGAAGAACCCAGAGAGTCCGCCTCCCACCATTCAAGTCCGAGGCCTCTGAAATCATCTGCGGCGTACCACAAGGATCCTCACTCAGTCCCACCCTCTTCAACGTATACATGAGCCCCCTCGCGGCCATCGCCCGCCAACACAACCTCAACATCATCTCTTACGCGGATGACACTCAACTGATCCTATCTCTCACCAAGGACCCCAGCACCGCTAAAACTAACCTACACGAAGGAATGAAAGAAGTCGCCGAATGGATGAAACAAAGCCGCCTGAAACTGAATTCAGACAAAACAGAAGTCCTCATCTTAGGTAAATCCCCCTCTGCATGGGACGACTCCTGGTGGCCGGAAGCCCTCGGAAATGCACCCATCCCGACAGACCACGCACGGAACCTTGGCGTCATCCTGGATTCTTCACTCTCTATGAACAGACAAGTCAGCGCCGTATCCTCTTCCTGCTTCAACATTCTTCGCATGCTCAGAAAAACATTTCGCTGGATCCCCTCCGAAACAAGGAAAACAGTCACCCACGCTCTAGTCACGAGCCGACTGGACTACGGAAACACCCTCTACGCAGGTACCACTGCTAAACTCCAGAAGAAACTACAACGAATCCAAAACGCCTCAGCCAGGCTCATATTAGACATCCCACGCAACGAACACATCTCTGGTCACCTTAAAGACCTCCACTGGCTACCCGTCAATAAGAGGATCACTTTCCGACTGCTTACCCACGCACACAAATCACTCTACGACATCGGACCAGATTGCCTCAACTCTCGACTGTCCTTCTACACCCCCTCCCGCCAACTTCGCTCTTCCAGCCAAGCCTTCGCCACTGTACCTCGCATCAACAAGTCCACCATGGGAGGCAGATCCTTCTCATACCTGGCTGCCAAAACATGGAACTCACTCCCCGCTTACCTTCGCCTCACCCAGAATCACCTAGCGTTCAGAAAGCAGCTTAAAACGTGGATATTTGACAAATAATCCACCTCCCCTTCCTAAGCGCCTTGAAACCCTCTGGGTATGTAGTGCGCTATATAAATGTTATGACTTGACTTGACTTGACTCATGCTTCATCATAGGCAATGCTCCTCGTTGGGTAGGCGGTGCAATACCCAATGGGCACACCTCAAAGAGGGGCTCTTTATCGGAAATCTTTTATCCAACTGCCTATGGGTGAAGTGTGGGTGAGGGGCCAGAAGAGAGTAGACGGTGTGGGTGAGGATAAAATGAGGCACAAGGTACCGGAAAACAATTTTATTCTGGTGGTCCTCTGCCGCAAATAAAATAAAGATTAGTCCGTCCTCGCTGGAACTTAAGTTTCCAAATACAAGACAGTACTAAGAGGTGAAAGGTGTGGTCAACATGTTTCTCGCTTAAAGTTCATTGGCATGCGATTCTTCAGGACCTAGTATACATCAAAACTACTATCTATAGAAACATGACCTACAAAAGTGTCAGTTTACAAAAAGCACACAAATTGTACTACCTGTTAACACCTGCTCTTGCCTAATAGTTAGAGTTAATAGGTGTCAACAGTGCCCAGCAGGTCTGACATCAGGGGAGAAGCCATTGTAAATAAGGTTCGTACTGCCTGTGTCAGCATAGTTCAAGCCTACCCATCACTGCCGGGCATCACAATCCAGGATAAACACCCATTCTATCAATGGACCAACTTCTCCTCACCCTTGCAAAACAAATTCAATGGGATGTACTACATTTATGTGGTGAAGAGAAATATGTTGTGATGATGGGGGAACTTCTTATCAAAATGACATTCTTTAAAGTGCTTGGAAACTGGCTTTCGAACATAGGATGGACCAGTATGCTAGTGTGAGTTGACATCACTACCATAGGAAAAAGCTGATGCTCTGTGGAAGGTTTCCCACTTAACCCATACATGTCATGCTCATCAAATTACTACTGCTGTGCTGTATGTATTACAGAGGAAGGCTTATCAAAGTTATCTTGAATCTAGACAGTCCCAAGAAGAAATAAGGGAGTTTTCTAACTGGACTAGGTGGAAATCAAACATGCAACCACACTTCCAATTGTGGGCAATTGTTATGGCTCTGCAGATATGTGCAATTGAATTTGTCCATTCAATTATAGAGTACTTGATCAGATGATTCCATGGATGTTTACTTTAAATCATTGTCATTATTCTCAATGGTTGTCTGTCCCCATTTTTAACATGGTGACACTAGTAGAACACCACCCACACATTCACTCAGATTTTCATAAAGAAAAGTTTGTTGTCAATGAAAGCAACCATGCATTCTCATCAATTGCTCTACATAAAGATCATGAGCAGGAAAATAGTATACTCAATGGAGATGGAGGTGTTGGAGAGCTGATGGAAAATCCAGGAGCTTTCCGAAGAAGGATGATAGCTGGGCCAGAGATTTCCAGAGTTGTAAATTAATTAGAACAAACATTCGGGCATGCCAAAAGAACAACCTTTGCCATCATGAACATATACCTATTGTACAAAAGTCTTTGGTAAAGTATGTCAACTCTCTGCCGTACACAGTTGAGGAAGTTGGTAATCCTTTTATGTAGGAGAGCGGTGATCTAATCATTCTGGCCAGCATCAAAGTTATATGCGAGACAGCAAGGAGCCCCTGATACAGATCAACTTCCTGGGTCAGGGCAAATAACATATGTGAGAAAAATACCCAGGCAAATTTTTAATACCAACTAGCACATGAAGGGTGGCTTAGGCCACGTAAAGAAATGATAATCCACTACTGTTTTTACACATTGGAATACAAATTTAATCCTTCTTACAAAAACATGATATTTGATAAAATCGATACACAATTATACACAAAAGATAAAAAAGTTTTTTGTAGCATTATAGCATATGCATAACTTCATTCATACAAGTAATTCGTAAATATAAAAACTGTTGGATGGTTTCCTGTCTACGCGTTTCGACACTCATGTGTGTCTTCCTCAGGACTGTACCATTGTGCTATTTAAGGAATAAACAAAGTAGATATCAAGGAACAAACAGGTTAGATGCCAAGATGCTGTGAAGATTGGTAAAAATATCAATGGAGATAAATCCGACTTTTAAGAAAGCTCAGATTGACTTTATGTTCAGACTCTCATTATATGTAGGTTTGATGATCACCTAGAATCGCTAACATCCATGAGCCACTTCATTGGCGGCACGGGAGTGTGATAATCAGGCCAAAGTATTTAGATCGCACGTTCAAAAATGTCCTTAGTTTTCGTTATTTTTAGGTGCCATTGCCATCTAGATACGTGTCCGATAAAAGTTACAGAAAAACGTGGTCACACATCTATCACGCCTTTCGATGTGGACGACCTGCTGCGATAATTGCCATCGATAATTGCCAGCGTCTTTACGGCGTGTGTTGTCTGTATTCACGTAGTTTAAGACGGACCGGCTTAGGCGGAGTCCCGGCGATATCTAATGTTTGAGCAAAGGCCTTTTTGTAAGAAGGATTAAATTTGTATTCCAATGTGTAAAAACAGTAGTGGATTATCATTTCTTTACGTGGCCTAAGCCACCCTTCATGTGCTAGTTGGTATTAAAAATTTGCCTGGGTATTTTTCTCACATACAGCATCAAAGTTATGCCTGCTACATAAAAGTAAACAGCCCATGACATAGGTAGATCACAATATAAGTCCTATTTCCATGAAGTGTTGCAAATGTTTTTGAATCCTTTAACAGATACAGTACATGGAAAAAAAAAATATTCAGCACCAGCCTGCGTAAAATGTCTGAGACCAAAGACAAACTATACTCATTTAAAAGGACGAGCAATCTGTTTGCTAGATTATATATTATGTCAGGCAAGAAATGGAAAATTTAGAAGATTTCCACAAGCACAGGAATCAGTCTTTTCTGCCATCTATATCTGTGAATGGAAAACTCACACATAGACAGAAGTTGCAGCTACTAGACTGCATTGCCAAAAGTACCACCATACACAACGCTGCTCCAGAGGTGGATGTAAATATATTATATGGTACATCTATAGTAAATATGCTACCTTCCAAGTATTGAAAAATCTTTGAGGATTACGCTTCAACAGATTTTACACCCTACATGGAAACTTAAGCAGAAATGTGAAATGATTGGATGTTGTGTAGGATATATATATATGACTGGAAGGATCAAGCAAAGTGTTAGAGAAAAAAGAGGTGAAGGTTTACGCAAGCAGATGAATCTAACACCCCTGTAACAAAGACAAAAACAAGACAGAGTTGTTTGGTTTACTGAGTAGGTGTGTGAAACTTATTAACATTGAAGGGAAAGAAGTAATTATCACCTGTCAGGATAAAGTTGCCAGTTCCACACCAATTCCAAATTTCGAAATGATATCGCCTTGCAATCACGAGGAAGTGTACACCGGATTTAAGCTTTATTCTTTCCATGCAGCACTGAAGGTCATGGCAAAATAATGATCCATACAGTAGATACCAATGTAGTTGTTCTTGTGATTGCTAATTTGAAAAACACTGGATGTCAAGAATTGTGGTTAGAATTTGGTACAGGAAAATAGTTCCGCTACATACCAGCTCATGGTATTGCTGCAAGGTTAGGTATTGATATATGTGAATCTCTGCCCTTTTTCCATTCTGTTACAGGTTGCAACACTACATCTGCTTTTCATGGGAGAAGAAAGAAAGCAGCTTATGACACCTTTAATGCACTATCTTTGCTACTCCGGCATTTACATTTCTGTCAGATCGACTAAGTTCTTTTGATCCTGTTCACTTTGGAAATGCCAAGAGGTTCATTATGTATAGCTGCACTTAACCATTGCATGAAATAAAAGGTGCTCATCAATTCATGTTTGCAAGTTCAACAGAACTATTGAAAACATCCCACCTACACAAAACGCTCTTCTTCAAGATGGGGGCCATGTCTGGAGTCAGACTTTAGTGCCCATGCAAGAATTGCCTTATTTAAATGATTGGGCTGGATTCAGGTTAATGTAGTAAGGGTATCACAATGGACAACCATTCTGGAGGCATCTAAGGCATGAAAATAAAGTATGTTTTGTGGGTACAAAAAGTTGTTCTGAAATCAATCCAAATACTCAAAGACAAGCCTCCTTTGCACCAAGATTTGCTTTTCCAGTGGAAACCGTTAGCAAGATGAAGACTCAAATCATCATTGTTTCATATTATAGAAATGTTATGAGGGTTTAATATAGCCTTGTATGGTTTAATTACATTGGAAACATTGTTCACATGTTCATAGTATGTGTTGTAAGGGTACAAATAATACGTTTACTTTTCTCAGAGAGTGTTACTTATTCCTAGCGTCCTTTCTGGCAGCCACTTTGTTTTTATATTTATGACGTCATAGTTTAGATTCAACGTGGTCCTCCACATGACATGCGCTGATGTGTACACATGAACTTTTTTGCCAAATGCTATGCAAATCGGAAGATTTAAAATGATGTTTTCATATTTGTTAGCCATCTTGGATTTTTATTAGACTATATGATGTCACAGGCAAGATCCACTTGGGGTCTTGTTCTTATATGGTTATTATTACAAATAATGTCTATACCAACTTTCAGCTATCTATCACAAAGTGAACGATTTTTCAGTCTAACAGCTATACTACAAGCTATATCGGATGACTACTGAATGGGTCTTCTTTATTGCCTATAGCCTGAAGGTAGCAAAGAACCTGGAATGGTCACTGGTTGATACTGGACACATTTGCACCAAAGTAGCTTGCAAAACAAAATCACTTGATAGTGTACTCTCCTACAGAACTCATAAAGTAAAAAAAAACATAGTCTCCTCGTTAAATAAAACAGTCTAGTCGCAACATTGCCACCCAGATGGACGTCCACGAACTCCTACCCCAGGATACTCTCTATTTCAAGACCTGCTGCATTACCTGCAATGCAATAATAGCAAGGGTAACAGAACATATGAGTTCACAACATTGATTGCAATGAAATACAGAAGTGAAACAAATTAATAAACCTAAAGGCTCATATTCATACGGTGTGCACTCATACTCTAAAACAACACACCCCTCCACCTGCCAGGCTCTTCTCTTCAATCCTGCATTACAGAAATGAGGCCGACATACATTCCATCAACAAGCATCTCATCTGCGACTTGCAATCCACCTCCCTGCTCCTATGGCCCTGGAATCGACAAGATTACACATCCACCTTTTTCTCTTTTTAGATGATAAAATTGTTCCCTGCTTTAAATGTGTGCAGGGACAAATTTGCAGCTAGGTTTGTACTATGTAAGTGTACCAGCACGGAGAACATACAACACGAAGCATTGGCAAACCCAATAGGACTGGCTTGACTAGCCAATAGGACTGGCTTTGAGTCCTTACTAAAACATGGAGAAAAGGCAGCTACAGTGAAAAACAAATGAAACACTGATTGTTTTAGAACATAATACATGTGTTCGATAAAGAATTTAATGTGTGGTTATTTGTCATACTTATGAGATGCAAAATATTCCCTAGGCATTGCAATGCTATCACTCTAATAGGACCTCAGTCACAGAGCTGGATCTAACCCATCGTTATTTTGCTTGCCACATCACCACAGTTTGGGCCCAGCCATATGCATAGTAATCTTAACTCTACCACTCATCAGCGAGGCTAGTTTGAATCCAGTAGTGCAGCAAGCAAGGGACACACATATGGGAATACCTTTAGCCACTTAAGGCACATATAGAAACATCCCAAAATAAAATGATGGACGAAGTGCTGAAACTTTTCAAACAATCACCCCTAGCCACATATATGGGTTTAATCCATTGTATTTTGCTTGCCACATCACCCCAGTAGGGATCGAGCAATATGCAAATCAGTCCTGAGCCTGCTCCCTATGGGAACAGAATAGCCCGAACTGCCTGGCCAGGTCCTCCCTGGAATGGAAACTAGCATCCTGTTAATCAGTTTCAGGGTATCACCCCTCATCAGCGAGGCTAGCTTGAACCCAGTGGTGCAGCGAGCACAGGACCCACGTCTGAGCATACCATTGGCCACTTAAGGCACACATAGCAACAACTCAAAATGATGGATGGAGTGTTCAAACTTTTCAAATACTCACCCCCAGTCACAGATTTGTGTTTAATCCATTGTGTTTTTTGTTCACCACTTCCCCTGAGTTTGGACCCAGCCACATGTAAATCAGTCTTGACCCTGCTCCCAAAGGAGTGCGACTAGCTTGAATACAGTAGTGCAGCGGGCAAGGGACCCACGTCTGGGCGTACCCTTAGCCACTGCTATGGATGGGTCCAAACTGGGGTGACGTGGCGAGCACGATAACAATGGATTAAACCCAGATCTGTGATTGGGGGTGACTGACAAGTTTCAACACTCCGTCCATCATTGTATTCTGGGATGTTGCTATGCACGCTCTAAGTGGCTAAGGGTATGTCCAGACATGGGTCCCATCCTTGCTGCACCACTGGATTCAATCTAGCCTTGCTGATGAGGGGTGATACCCCAAAACTGGTAACAGGATGTTCGTTCCATTCCAGGGATGACCTGGCTAGGCAGTTCAGTCTTGACTGTTCCCATTGAGAGCAGGATCAAGACTGATTTGCATATTGCTGGGTCCAAACTGGGGTCACATGGTGAGCAAAATAACAATGGATTAAACCCAGATCTACCACTGGTGGTGAGTGTTTGAAAAGCTTCAACACTCCCTCCATCATTTTATTTTGTGATTTTTTATGAATCCTTGCCATCTAGTATGGACCAATATTATCCACTGAGCCTGGCCTTATACACTCTGGTGTCCTTGATGGTTGTTATTTGCTTTGTTCTTGTTTAACATATAGATTTTCCTCAGCTCCTGATCACCATAATCAGGATGGCTCACCTTAATAGAGCTTATTTACAATTATACACTCATGGTTTCTTCCTCTTTGAAGGATGCCAGACACTCATGCGGCCATCTCCAAGGCACTAAAGTGAGGATGGTAAAACAATCCTGTAGCTGGATGCCAATAAAGCTGGGTTCCTCTGGTTCTATCCTTCACAGCTATCTCTCTGCCTAGTAGCTGCACACTACTTTATTCAACTAAAACAAAGTACATCAAACACCAAAAGTAACTTGCCAACCAACTACCCAAGAGCATTTCTCCACTATTAAGCACTAGCTCAACCATCAGTCAGATGGCTAGATACTTTCATTCAAAAACTTTGCAAAGAAAATTATTAGCACTTTTTGTCAACGTTTAGAAATCCCTGTGGAAGTCAAAAATAAACAACCTGGAATCTCCTCTAGAGCTTTCTTCGGAAGAGACCATTAGGCTTTCCTCAGCAAAGATCTGAGCTCAAAGATGGGGTTAAATTAGCCTCTGTTTGGTTAAACTTAAACTTACATTGGTGCTCACTTTTTCAGCAGCAAGGTTATGCAGTTTTTTAAGTGAGCAGGTAACAAATTTAAATTTAGGGTGTGATTCCCTACTTGGTGTAAGTTAGAGTTTTGGTCTAAAATTGAAGCAAAAGTCCAACTTTACTATTAGTAAAGTTAGACTTTGGGTCTAAACTTAGATATCAGGTCTAAACTTAGACTTTTGGTTTAATTTTACCTTTGTGAATCAGGCCCATAATGTGCATTTTTTAGCAATGCATATTCAGTAAAGTTAATGTTGCAGATAAAACATAATATCTACCTCACTTGATGGGACCACACAGGAATGGGAGAAACATGGATAAACAATAACTGTAGTTGGTAAATAAACCAAAAAATAGTGTTGGACTCTCAATGTGTCTCTAAGTTGAAGAATGACACCAACCCTGCTTAAAGCAACCTTGGGGCTTATTTCTGAGCCTCTTGTGCTGCTGGTACGTCACTTTTCCCATATTAAAAGTGACACACCAGAAGCGCAAGGGTCATGTAAATAAGCCCCCTTGTCCTTAGGTATTACATAGGCAGTGCCTTAAAATGAAGAATTCCTCTAGCACTAGAGGGAAGTGATCCTGAAAGAACATCTTCCTTCCTCAAACTTGTAGTTTTAGATCAAATGTCTTATTCACCTGAGAAATGGAGGGTGATGTTTTGAAGCAGCACATGATTAACTGCTCACTGTTGGGATCAGGGAGCATGAAGATGGAAGAGATGACCCAATATGCAATTCCGAGAACCTTGTGTTAGGTACAAATCTATTGTGCCCACCAAGAACTGGTCAGTGCACAGAAATTACAGGTAAAAACCTGGAATAGTGTAGAAATTGTGGAGTGATACCTGGTTTCTCTCTTGCTGCCCTGCAACATCTTGGGACCTATCCCTGATGGATAAGCAGGTGCGTCATGTGACTCGATACGGCATCTGGTGCTTGAGGGGGCCTGTAGAATACATGTGCACCACCCTGAAATGAGAATAGACAGCACCAGAGGGGTTGACACTGTAACATGCATGAACAGGAAGGCTGACTGTGAGGCTGCCAGAACCAGTCGTGTTTAAAGCAAGAGCTTTGAAAGTGCATAACCTCTGATGTTGTAGTAGGTAAGTTCCAGGTCAGGTTGTAGTGAAAGGCGTGGAACTTGACTTAGCATTGATACAGATGTAGGGGCAATTTTTATGGTACCTCAGGAAGACAAAGATGTTATCAGGATCAAGAAAGCATCTAGGGCATTGCTTCCAAGTCCTTTTTTAGAACAACAAACATTTGTGACCCGCCTACCTTGAATTAACATGAGGCAGGGTGATTTTTTAATTCAACTAAAGCATTGTGTGGTAGCACATTGACATTTAGAGAAAGTACATTTCACATTGGAATGGTAACAACATTTGAACAGACACAGTTTTATTGATTATTTGCTTTGTTTCTATCAAACTATCTGTTTCCAATACTCTTCAGAATTACAAAAGTATGTGCTTCATTTTTGTGTTCCCAAATGCTGAAGGTCTACAGTTGAATTACAGGTTGAATTACATGTTGCTGTGTTTTGCAAAAAACAATAGCCTACAGCCTTTCTGACATCCTACAGCCTTTTCGATATCCTACAGCATTTTGGACATCCTACTACCTGTACTCCAGGATGATTTTCGTTAATTCACTTGAAAAATCCTCTCATTTTGCAGTCTGAAAAAGAAAAGTAAACACCAATCTCCATGTTAAGCAGCAATTTGACAGAAGACGCAACCTGACAATGGACCTCTGGCACTGGAAAATGTGACAAGATAAATATAGAATTTAAAGGCATCTTTCTCTCTTGCCTGGACTTTCCTGACCCACCAAAATTAATCTCCCGCAGTTTGGGAAGCGCTGATCTATAGGAAAGTAATGGGTTTATATTTTTTCAAATTGAGGGGGCAGTATAAAGATGATTCCTCCAAAGATGATTGTCCAGACCTTTTTTACATTCTAAACTGGTAATACTGAACTCATTAGAAAATAATATTATCACTACAGTATTAACTGATGAAAAACAACATAAACTGAATCAGATAATGTTGAGTTTGGAGACAGGTGTGAATGCAATAGGAGGTAATACAGAATGGATTTGTATTTAGCAAACCGGCCTATGTATTGCAGCATCATTCCACCTACCTCCTAAATTGGTAAATAGGCTTTGTATGTTTTAAAGAGGGTTTTATCATTCACAAACCCTCTGATTTACCAAACCAAAGGGTTTGCGAATGTTAAGACCTTTAGCACACATGACCCTAAGAAGGAAAGTCAGGCGGTTGAGATGTACAATTGAGATCCGAGTGAGAGGAATTTTACTGAGCGTAGTCAGTAGAAAAAGGCTGAAGCCGGACTATTCCTCTGTCATTGTGAGACCCTGTGTCAGTGAGCTTAAGTTTATTATGGAGTTTTGGGGGCGTGGCTCCGTCGTGCTGCGGGGTGGCCACCTTCTGAAGGGGCTCCACTACCAGGCTTTACTACCGCTGCAAATCACATCCTTTCACCAGAATCTAAAACGGCAGACTGACGGAAGATGCTGATGAACTGCGACACAGTGCCTTGGTGAAATTTGGCGGACAAAGACTGAGAGTACACCGAGATACTCAGCCCGTTTCACTGCGGCCCGGTCGGGAAAACATCATGGCCGCCTACAATGGTAAAGTGTGTATAACATAGTGCTCATTTACTTTGCATGCTTTAGTTATTGTTTGATTAGCTCCATTGCAATGGAATGCTGGTAAATGTCTAGGAAGTTAGTTACCCCTAGCTGAAGCTAGCCGATGGATGGGACTTATCCTTTCTTAATTTTACCCTGGCCATGATGGTTAGAAACTTACCCTGCGCATCTAGACATTTATCAACAAGGATTTGTCTCAACATCAGGAAATGTCATTTGGTTTAGAAGACAAGGAAGAAGAAACACCTCTGAACCTCTTCACATCATCTTACTGATTAATAAGGAGACTGACTGACAGGTTTATCGTCACATGAGTGTTTCTAAATTATCATGAGCATCTCCACATGCCTCACTCTTGCATTCACTCCTTTTTTTTGTAAAATTTTTATTTAGTATTTGCAAGGAAGAAAAGAAGAAAGGAAAGCAGAAGGAAAAAAAATACAGGCGACATCCACAATGGACCCCACTCAGGGGGTGCTGAAGAACCTTCCCTCAAGGGCGGCCAGGATAGGTAGCAAAGCAGAAAATTGAAATGCATGGTCCAAAGTTCTAAAGTCATTGTTCATCTGGAGCAAATGGAAATTAAGGCTCAAAGCCCATTCTGGTCCGCCAACCTGCAATAGTCCTGCTGTAAGAAGCGGCAACCCCAGTTGGGGAACAGTGCTACGTCAGGACTCAATCAGCTAATCATCGCCATAGGCCAAGCGGTGTCGCAACAAACAAAAAAAAAAATTACCCAACAACTCCAACTGTGGTTCCCCTCCCACTCCCCACTACCCCCCCCCCCCTTTTTGGTGGTGGCGACCCTCCCCTCATGCATACCAGTCCACAGTCAAACTATTCAATTAAATCTGAAATAGATGTAGAGAGCGAAGCGTGGATGGACATACCGCCGAAGGCAAGCCCCGAGATAGAAAGCGGACCAGAGGGCCCCATCTGAACATGAAGTTTTTAAAATCGCCCAGAAATATATCCGACAGCCTCTCCAAGCTCAGTAATCGCCACAATCTCGCGTGCCACAGTGATATGGCCGAGGCCGTCAGTTTCTTCCAGGCTGCCGCCAGGATTAACTTAGCCGCTCCAAGGCAGAGCCCCAGGATACGTTTGTCCGCCTTAGTTTGATGCTCCAGCATCGGGTCGCGGAGCCCCAACAGGACATAATCTATAGACTCCGGGATCGGATACCCCAGAATGTCCTTGATGTGGGATAAAATCTCAGTCCAGAACGGGCGGATTACCGTGCAGTCCCACCATATGTGGCCGAAGTCCCCTAACAAACCGCAACCCCTCCAGCACCTATCCGAGGATGCGGAGTTACCAATCAAACATAGTTTTCAGGTGGGCTTCTCTGAGGTCTACTGAGTGGTTATGTGCCGCTATGTCCCGCCAAAGGCTTTTCCATTCACTATCAGCGATGTCTCTGCCTATGAGAGCCTCCCAATGTTCCATATAGCGGGGACGTGGGGACACCGCAGTGTCCAGCAACAGCCCATACAAGAAAGAGATCGTCCCCTTCATAGTAGAGGTGCGAAGAATAAAGGCCTCAAACGATGTCAACGGCCACGTAGCGGCATCTACCACGCCCGTCGAGGTTGCCCAGTGGAGGAGCTGATTGTGGCGGAAACGTTCAGTGGCGGGGAGCCCATAGTCTCGCATACAGTTGTGAAATGTGAGAGGCGCCGTGCCGTGGAACAGGTGCGTGAGGGCCCTACATCCTCCCTCTCTCCATATGTTAAAGGGTCCCTCTTGCAAAGCTGGTGGGAAGGCCGGATTAAAGTGGATGGGCGTAAAGGGGGACGGCAACGTGGTCCATTGGCCATCACTGCTGACCGTGTCCCACACCTTCAGAGCCGTGCTGGTAGATGTGCTGATGTAAGCATTCCTGGGCCGGTCCACCTTAGGCTTCCAAGCTAAATCCCAGATGGACCTCCCTGCCACACTTCTGTCCATATGCAGCCAGTGTTTCTTTGAGAGCTGCTGGGACCATTCCACCTGAACCCGCAATTGCGCGGCCTTATAGTACAAGTGCATATCCGGAAGTAAATGTAAATGTAAATGTATTTGAGCTTATATAGCGCACAGCTACCCACAAAGGGTTTCCCGGCGCTTGCTTAGGGAACCCGTCCTGGTATTCCCCTGTGAGACTACCCCGGCAGGGTATCCACAAGGTGAAAGCCAGGCATCCCACCGCGAGGGGCCGTTGTGGAGATTAAGCAAGCTATTGCCCAGAGTCGCAGAGTGTGAACCCGTGAGTCGAGAAGGCACCGGAGCGAGAATTATCGAGTCCGTGGAATTTTTGAGCCCAAGACCCGCCGAGGCGGGGAATTGAACCCTGGTCCAGGGCCGATCTCAGCTTCCGGGTCTGCCGCCTCTAACCCCTGAGCCACACTTCTCCACAGTCCCACCCCTCCCTCCTTCCGCGGCCGCCTCAGGGTCGCGAAGGAGAAGCGCGCCCTGCCTCCCTGCCACACAAACTTCAGCATTAGGGTCTTAAGGCGCCAAAAGAAATCCAACTCCACCGGAATGGGCAGAGCCTGGAAGAGGTATAAGAATTTAGGAAGTAGGACAATCTTGAGAGCATGGATCCTCCCCAGCCATGAGATGTATTTTGGTTTCCACCTCTTTAGGTCAGCGCGGATCGCCGATAGTAATGGGGGATAGTTGGCCGAGAACAACGAACCCAAAGTTGGCGTCAACCGAACACCCAAGTATAACAGGGATGCAGATGCCCACGATAGAGGTGAGCGCGCTGATCCGGTCCACCTCCGCCGTAGGAAGAGTGACGTTCAGTATGTACGATTTATCAAAGTTGACCTTAAACCCTGCCACCGCCTCAAAGTCAGAGAGCACCGACTGAACATGGGGCAATGACTGGGCCGGGTCCCCCACCAACAACAGCACATCGTCAGCAAAAAGAGATATTTTGTGCTGCTCACCCGTGAAAGGAAGACCCCTAATCTGTTCCCTCTCCCGAATCGCGAGGGCCAAAGGCTCGATACTTAAGGCAAAGAGGAGAGGGGAGAGAGGGCAGCCCTGCCTCGTCCCACGCGAGTGAGGGAAGCAAGGAGACCGATGTCCATTGATCATTACCCTAGGAGTGGGACTACTATAGTTGGCACGGATCATTTTAATGAATGGCTGTGAAAAACCGAAGGCGCCCAGGGTGCGGAACAAGAAGCCCCAATCCACGCGGTCGAAGGCTTTTTCCGCGTCGAGCCCCACCAGAATCGCCGGAATACGAAACCTGTTGGCCTTCTCTATAAGATGTATTACCCGCCTCAGGTTGTCATGTGTCTGTCGCCCCTTAATGAACCCGGACTGGTCCGGATGAATGAGGGCCGGCATCAAGTCCTGAAGTCTACTCGCGATGATAGAGGAGTAAAACTTAGCGTCTACGTTGAGGAGGGCTATCGGGCGATATGATGAGCATCTGGTAAGATCTTTCCCAGGTCTAGGGAGCACGGTAATCAAGGCCTCGGCCATTGTCCCAGAGGTCATCCCGGTGGCCGCCATCTCATTAAAGAGGGAGACTAGGCAATCACACAGTTCCGTTGCGAACGTTTTATAAAACAGGGCAGTGTAGCCGTCCGGGCCCGGCACTTTGTGAAGCTTTAAGGCCTTAATCGCGTCCATCACCTCCGTAGCAGAGATAGGAGCAGACAACAACTCATTCCATTCTCTGGACACCTGCGGTATAGGAAGGCCCGCTAGGAACCCATCTTGAGCGTCCGGATCTAGAGTGTCACCCCGATAAAGCTTGGCATAGAATTGGCCAAAGATATCCGCCTTATCCGCGTCACGGTGCTGCACGTACCCCGCAAAGTCCTGTATCCCTCCGATGTAGTCCCTCTCTCTCTTATCCCGAAGCTGTCGGGCCAAGTGTCGTCCTACCTTATTCCCCTGCGAGTAGGAGACCCGCCTCAATCGCAAAAGGGTGAATTCAGCTCAATTGTTATAATTGGCTTTCAGTTTCCCCCTCACCGCTGTCAGAGGTCGAAGGGTTCCAATCTCGCCAGTTCCGCCTCTAGTTCCTCACGCTCCTTCCTCCTCAATTTATTAAGGCCCGCATTGAGGCCCAGGCACGTACCCCTCATCGCAGCCTTACAGGCATCCCACGTGTTAAACACCGAAGTGTCCGCCGTCGGGTTCAAAGTCAAGAACTCCCGAATGACCTTCCGTAGCTCCTTGCAGGAGACCGCGTCTCGGACCAGTGCTGCCGGAAAATACCACTTCCGCCAGCCATGCCCCCCCACCGGCCAATGCAGCCCGAGGACCAGCAGGCTATGATCAGACACCGAAAGTGGAAAAATGCTGGAGTCCCGGACATCCCCCCTGAGGCCTTGGTTCACAAAGATATGGTCTAAGCGGGAGTAGGAGTGGTGGACGTGGGAGAAGAAGGTGTAATCCCGGGTCTGGGGGTGCAGGAAGCGCCAGCTGTCAATCAGTCCCAATTCACCCACCTGGCGCTGCGTTTCGGCGGAGAAGACCCCCGCCCCCGCCCTCTGTGCTGTGGAGCTATCCAGGTCCTTGTCCCACACCATGTTGAAGTCCCCCATTAAGAACAGGTGCCCTTCCAAAAAGTCCCCCATCCTATCCAACAATCCCTGAAGAAAGCTATTCTGTCCGGCATTGGGAACATACACCACCACAAAAGTGCACAATCGGCCATACAGCACCCCTTTCACCATCAACCATCGACCATCCTTATCACTACACACCCCTATAGGCTGGAAATGAAGGGACGCTCTAAAGAGAAGAGCTACACCCCTGTGTTTGGTGGAGGCAGAGGACCTGTAGATGAGAGGAAAGTGTTTGTGCCAGAGCCGAAGCTCGTCTCTTCTAGCCAGGTGGGTCTCCTGGAGGCCCACCACATCCAGATTATGGTCAGACAAATATTTCCACACCTTCTGGCGCTTCTGCGGAGAGTTGAGCCCTTTTACATTCCAAGTTCCGATACTAAGAGGCATGAGGTGTCAGTAGGCTCCAATGCTGTACACTTGGTAAGATGACTAGACGCTGTCCCCTCCCCACCCGGGCGAACAGGCGACCTCCCAAAAACCATCCACCTCCTCAAGCCCTCCTCTTGGTCTCCCCTCTCCCCTCCCCCACCTCCAGACCCAAGCTAAAGACCATCCGTTCAACAGTAGGATGAGGGTCCCAGTCATAACAAGGATCATTGACAGCCACTGCCCCCAAGAGTCGCCTCTTACAGCCCATAATTCGCTCCACCTGAGAGGACAACACACTCCACAATCATCCACAGGTCGCCATCACCCCCTGCCCACCCCCCCACCAAACCCCAACTACCCCCCCGTGCAGTCCACCCCCGCAATCCCCCAACCCCCACCCCCCCAACAAACCATCAAACCAAAAAGAATACTTAACAGCCCCAGATCGGTGCAGATCGCAGAACAGTCACTGGGAAGGGGACGGGAGACCCCTGATGGGACTCCCAAGGCCTCGGTCCGGGGTGTCTTCTCACAAAGTACAACCATACCCACGGAACCTGAGTGCACGGGCCCCTCCGGCGCCTTCTGGCTATCGGCCCGCAAATCATGCCGCCCCGGAGCTCTGCTGCGAAGACATCAATGTCGCTGAAGCAACGGAGGCCACCGCGTCGCCCCTCTCCTGCAAGCTAGTTGCGCGGTCAGGCCGTCCACGTTCTGAGTCCGACACCACTCTGTGCCAAGAGGAGGATCGTCGCCGCCTCCTCGACGTGGGCTGCCCGCCCCTGAAGCCGGAGATCCGTCCTCGATGCACAGAAGTTCTTTCGCCACCTGGAGAGAGCGGATCTGCGCCAGTTTATTTTGCCACCGAAAGACTATGCGGAAGGGATGACCCCACGAGTAGGGAATGTTGTGGTCTCTCAAAAAGGCCGTCACTGGTCTAAACTCCTGCCGCTTCTGAAGGGTCGTTGCCTCCAAGTCCTGATAGAGCTGAGGGCGGTGTTCATGGAACTGCAGAGTTGGAATGTCCCGTGCCTTCCTGAGGATCCGCTCCTTCAGCTGAAAATCATGCATGCAGACTAGAATATCAGGGGGCGGCCCTCCGCCCTGCCGCGGTAGACCAACTCTGTGGACTCTGTCCATCCGGATCTCACGCACATCATCCTCACCCAGAACCTGCAGGAAAAGCGCTTGCACATATCCACGCAGGTCACCCGCTTCGCCATCCCACGGCACCGCCCGTATGCGGATGTTGTTCCTACGGGAACGGTTCTCCAGATCTTCCACGTGGGATTGTAGGTCCAAGTTCTGCTCCGTGAGCCTAAGCACGTCCTGCTGCAATTGGTGGACATCATTCGCCATGCTGAGATCATGATCCTCCAGGGTGGCCACTCGCTCCCCGATTCCATCTACGTCCCTCCGCACCTCTTGGGGATCAGACGTCAGTTGCGCTCGAAGGTCAGAGATATCCTCCTTAATAGACTTAAAGAGATCTGTCATGAAAGCCTTGGTGACAGGAGCTTCATCATCAGACTTCCTAGGGGAGGAGCTCGGGCCAGGGGATGCCCTTAGGTTGGCCATTCTTGCCGGGCTTCCCTTTGCGCGTCACGTTGGACATCGTGGCTCCCCTCGCCCGTCTGGCAGACACTGCGGAGGGTCACTTCTTCACAACTGTACGGGACTTCGCCAGCGTAGCCGCTTCACTCCCTCGGCTTGGACGATGTCCCCAGATTGTCACACCAGTTCTCCACCGAAGGCCAGGTAGACTGGACTCAACGGATGCGACCCCCCGTCTCCAGTCTCTATCCTAGTGCCAGGGGTGCAATCGTACCAGCGGCAGCAAGTGCTAGGGCAACTAATAGGCCCAGAGTCCAGGGGTTCTGTACTCCCCCCGGGGTCTCCAGCTCAGATGTTCTCCACTACCCAGCAAGGCCCCTACTTCGAGGGCCTCTCCACCACACACCACAGTCCGGCCCAGCTCACCCCCTCCAGACAGCAGCGTTCCAACTCCAGCCTTCCGGCTCCAGAGGGGGGGGGACCCAGCATGCCCCAGGACCTCTTCTGCTTCACCAGCCGCCCTCATGCAGAGCAGGGGCCCCTCCTCAATGCAACCGCGGTACCTGCAGAACTGCCACGTGCTCAGCGTCGTCCCGCGCCGGCCCCCCACCGCAGTGCTACACAGTCACCGGTGGCCCAGGCGCTCGTACAGCCGCAGCACCTCCTCCACACTCCGCGTGGCAGCCAGGCCTGACCGTACTGCCGCAGCACTCTCTCCACACTCTGCGTGGCAGCCAGGCCCGGCCCTGAAGCTTCAACGCTGGAGGTCGCGGCTCTCCCCGCGGCCGTTGCACTGCAATCCACCCTCCAGGGATCGCCTGGACCTCTCTTAGGTTTAGAAAGATGAGAGCACAATGTGCTTGATAAAATACCCCTCACACACTAAAAAGTCCTTTAGAACCAACATAAATGCGTGGTAAACACATCAATCTGACTGGTGACACAAAATATTCAAGTGGTCGTATAGCACAATAGTAAGAGAGCGCCTTGTTAATCAAAGGCGGTTATTTTGCCTGTATGTAATAGAATAGAAAAAAACAGTGCACCTATTCCCCCGGTAAATGAACTCATCTTCATCTGTAAGAGACAACCCAGATATCTGGCTACTACCATCCGATAATACTCTCTTTTCTTGCCCCATAATATGACATTTGTCATTTTTTGGTTTTTATAAATTCTTATGACCCTACCAATGACTTCCTTATATCACTGTTTGATTTTTTGTAAATATTATTATCCCCCGAAATGCAGCTGAAAAAACATCAAATATCCGATGCTTTTGCTTTGCAAATGAAAGTATAGAAAGACTTCCGAGTTTTCCCTCCAACCGTGCCGAAAAGCGGCAGCCATCTTAAGTGTTTAGCGCTCCAGCTTCTTCTGAGCAGCCGCACCCACACGAATGACAATGCGGAAATGAAGTGCTTTTAACAATGCCAAACACACGAGACCGGCAATCCTCGGAGCAGCACGGGGGTAGGAATAAGGATTCTTTCTTCTGCCGGTGATGTGAGTAATAGACTCCGACCTCGAGTCTTTAATGAATGGGTCATAGGGGCTAGTAACATCTCGGATATGTCCCGTAAATGACACATGGGTGCGGTTTTATTTTGCAGTCAACCGCGCTGAACACCCCTCGCCTGCAAGCTCATGGGGCATTGAAAACTATCAAAAAGAGTACGTATACTGCCAGTGTAAAGGTTTTAGTAAAAAAAAAACCCACCTTTTTCTCTTTATTTCTAAAAAAGACGCAAATGAGGGTCTCCTGATTATCTTCCAATTGTTTGTTTGTCCTGAGTGTATGGAGTCGCGATTGTTTGTATGTACGATGAGACATGAGTGGACCCCAATATAACGAGGGTTCTACAATACACATCTGGCGATAGTTAGCCAGTTACGAGAGGTGCACTGTTTTTGCCTATTCTATTACATACAGGCAAAATAACCGCCTTTGATTAACAAGGAGCTCTCTTACTATTGTGCTATACGACCACTTGAATATTTTGGGGCCCATTAGGATGGCGGGCGGATTGCCTCTGCCAGGGTAGCGGTGGCCACCGCCACCCTGGCGGAGGCAATCCGCCCGCCATCCTTCCCTGCATTCCCCCCCGCCATATTACGATGGCAGAGGGGACCGCAGCGGTGAGAAAGACCGCCCGCCTGTTTTCCGCCCCGGTCGCATAGCGGCCGGGGCGGAAAAGGGAGAACATGGTGGCGGTGTCTATCAGACACCGCCAGCCATATTAGAAAAGGTATTTGACAATGCCTTTCCGTGGCGGCAATGCCGCCACAGAAAGGCATGCAGTGTTCACTCTGGGGGCCCCCTGTGGGCCCCCAGAGTGAAGGCCAAAGGGGGGTGGCACACGGGGGGGTACCTGTGGTACCCCCCTGCCTTTGCATACTCGAAGAGGCAGGCACCGCGCGGTGCCTGCCGCTTCGAATATGCAAATGCGTGCTTCTGTTTTTAACATTGTGGCGGGCGGAGCAGTGAGCACCGCCCGCCACAATGTTAAATTGAGGAATGCGCCCGCCACTGTGGCGGGCGCATCCTAATGGCAATGTCGGGACCCCCGCCCTTCAGGCGGGCGGTCCCGAGTTCCGCTAGGGTGGCGGGCGGGCAAAGCCCGCCCGCCATCCTAATGTGCCCCTTTGTGTCACCAGTCAGATTGATGTGTTTACCACGCATTTATGTTGGTTTCTCTCTTTTTCTCCTTCTCTTTTACAGAGACCGCAATAGGTCAATATTTTTGGTACTCATTGCATTTACCTTGCTTCACCTGGGCCAGCTCATGCCCTGAAGCCCAAACAGTCAGCTTATTTTTGCTATATTGTTTGTAGGACAGTAGGCATACTTCTGTAGAACTGAGTTATTAGTAGTAGGGATCACTATACGGTCCTGATGAGTAAGCAGTAGGGGACTGCTTACGAAACATGTTGACTAGGTAGCAAGCTATTGCTCTACCTCACAATCCCCTTCTTAATGTTCCCAGCTAGAGAAGTGAATAAATAATTTTTTCTACTAAGCCAGGGAATTTTTAAACCTTTTTGTAATTTTTCACACTCACTTGTTAGGTCCCTACACTTTCACTGACACCCCTACACCTACACATAGCCTCTGTCACAACTTAAGTGCTCCCGCGTAGTTCGTTTGGTCGTAGCACGCCCCGTCCCGTTATAGGGACGGGAAGACCCCTATGATGAAGCATGACACTAAATGACTTTTTAGTGAGTGAGGGGTATTTTATCAAGCACATTGTGCTCTCATCTTTCTAAACCCAAGAGAGAGCCTAGTATCACCTCAGAAAATTAAACATAAAAATTACCACTTTTTCACTTTGATAGAATCTTTTTGTTTATACAGTTCTGCTAGGAGGGTGACTCTATCAGTACCTCTACGCTTCCTTTTTTGTTTTGGAATCGCCTGGACCTCCCCTGCAGGTCGTTTTGGTGCCAGGAAGTGGCCAGGGTTCTAGTGTGGCAGCGCGGGCCCCCGGTGCTGCTCCTCCCACCTTCCGTACTAGGCCACGAGCCTCGGCGTCGGGTAACTTGCAGGCCGAGCTGCACCTCCTCCGGTCTGCGGGCAGTAAGCCCCGCCTCCTCTCTGATGTCAGAGGTCGCGGCATCCACCGGGGCCTCCGCGTCTTCCGTCGGGCCTCCACTGCACCCTCTGGCCGCCCCAGATCACCTCTCCTGTCTCTGCCAGCCTCCTCGCGGTCCTGGGGCACACAGCACAGCCGGCCCGCTCTGTGTCTCGCCTCTCCAAACGGGTCCCGGTCTCCGGCGCGCCGTTCTCGGGCTCCGCCTCTGCCGAACTCCGACCGACAGCTGGACACTGCCCCCAGGGGACACCGGAGCGCCCAGAAGCCCGCAGGGATGCCCGGGGCAAGTGCTAGGCAAAGCTTTACAGGGCCCGGCGCCGGAGGGGACTTAAAGCACGTCCTACTCCGCCGCCATCTTGGCCACGCCCCCCTCATTCACTCCTTTAATGCACTTAAAGGGTTGGGAGGCTTCGATGTTGGCTCTAGTGAACTCGTAAGGATACAATATGGTTGTTGGATTTTACATCCATTGACTTTCCCCTCACGTTTGCCTGACTGTCAGCTCTTTCTACATGATTGGGAGGAGGACCTCCGCTGATTGAAATGTTAACAGCCTGTTCTACTTACAAAGTTTAAGACGGTGCTGGTGTGCCTGTTTCGCTTAAAAGGTGAAAAGCAGAAGAATTCAAGGAGTCACAATGCTTGCTTTGGGTTTCTTTTTTTTTAATCTCTTTATTATTCAGTTTTAACATTGTTTTCCAGAGATCAGCATAAAATTACAACCAGATTCAAGATACACCAATATGAGGTTTTTGGAAGTAGCATACAAAATGTTACATAAAATGATTGCAAAGCATCCAACAAACAAACATTTTTAGCGGAAGAAGACACTATATCTAACAAAAACATTAATCTGGGTTCACAAAGAGAACATTTGAGCTACACCACCGTAAATAAATCCACCCTCCAACTTAACTTATAAACCTGAATTATAAAATTTTTTATGGATCCTTCCATTGCTAGGGGGCCCATATACCCCGTCCTAACAATTTAAATTTTTTACCCTTCCTCTAGTAAATATCTCTTTCCATTGTGTATATTGAGAGTAAGCGCACAAGCCATTGATGAAAGGTGGGGGGTAAAGGTTCAAGCCAGGCAGAAGCGATACTCATCCGTAATACAGCCATTACCATAAAAAGGAATTGATAATCCATATCGTTCCGTTCCCTACTGCATACTCACAGCAAAACCAAGGCGGGGGTTAATGTCATTTTTAGCCCCAGTGACAGTTCTAAAAATCTTGCAATGGATTCTAACAGACACTGAAGGCGTGGGCAGGATGCAAACATATGCACAAGGTCTGCTGCCAACGCACCACACCGTGGACAGGTAATCCCCGATAGCCCGCCACACTGCTCCATTCTCGCGGGAGTATAATATAAAGCAAAGACAGTTTTGAAGTGTTGCGCTTGGAGCCCAGCGGAGTACAAAACCGTCTGAGCTAATTCTAGAGATTCTGCAAGCCCCTCTGGTGCGGCCCCCACATGTTCCACCCATTTATTCTTGTGCTTACCTAAATCATCCTGCTTTAATGTTGTCAGTTCTGCATACAGTAGCCGAATAGTGCCCTTGCTTTGGGTTTCTAATGTGCGGAGATTAAGACTGTGCTTATATTTTACATTTAATTTATGTATGTTTACTCCCTCTTGGAGCTAGGAACGGACATCACACTGAGTGACTTGCGAAACATTCTCATTCCTATTTATTTGAAAGTCGCAACTTCATTCCTCAAGGTGTCACGATACATGTTTATTTTTATGTCTGTTGAAGTCCACCCAGGTTGTCACCATAACGCTTCTTCAAACTTCAAATAAAAACAACTGTGTATTCATTCTCACTGGGAACTTTTGCAGACTTCACCTTCGGAGCCTTGGAGATTGTGTGTGTTCTTGCATCTTAGTCTCAAACGTCAAGCACCTCTTTCATTGTGATTACGCGGCCTCAGGTCACTGCGTTCATAGCACTACGCAACGTGACGGGCATTTTGTTGGTGCACACTAGCGCTCCCTTAAGCATAGAATGCTAACATCATTAGATTCACTTGGTCTCACATAATTGCACTCTTTAAACTACACTACGTGATAACCATATGGGAAACTCGTAACGTTGCATTTTGATTTTGCCTCCCACGTATTAATTTCCGTTTTCGTCAGCAATTACGTACAGTGTCAAAGGAACTGTAGCTTAAGCCTGATGATCGTCATTTGTGGGTTTCTGAGTGCAAATCTTAAAGGAGAAGTAAATCATTCTGGTCCTCACCACAATCTCTTTATCAATAACTTTATGTGATCTTGGATTTACAAGATTATTGTGGACTTGTTTGCTGTATTAATTGTTTATTTGTTTTATTTTTGGTTTTGTTTCTCCTTATTGGGTATAGAGTGAGATACAATCCTAACCTTTCATTACAATATTTTTTTTCTTAATTAACATCTTCTTTCTTTATAGGAAATTGTTACACTCTAACTTAATTACTCCTCAGGAAGGTCAACATAATATTTGGTGTCTACCATCTGTCAGCACTTCAAATTTTAACACTTTGTAACCACTTCTGATATTTCAACATAACATTCGGTGTGTATCATCTTTTAGTAGTTTTGAATTTAACATTTTTTAACCACTTTTGTTATTCAAAATGCAAAATGTTGCCACACCACCTTTCTTTCTGTCAACACCAGGTGATCCACCAATAAGGCGGCAAAAGTGGGAAATGGTATTTGAAAGGTATGCTAAGGTGTGTGGTACCAGTTTAAGTGCTGAAAGAAGAAATGCTCTTCTATTACATTGCTTAGGGTCCGAAGGACAGGAAGTTTTTGATAATCTTCCTAATGTAGATGACCAAACCTTGAATGAATATGAAATTTAAATTTTAAAATTAGACAGACACTATTTACCAAAAGTATGTACCATCCTTGAAAGATACCATTTTGGTTGCAGGTCTCAAAATGAAGGTGAAACTGTTGAAAATTACATTACAGCTTTGAGAAAATTAGGCTCATCTTGTAAATTATCTTTGCTGGAAGAAATAATTAGGGACCAGTTCATGCTGGGTTCCAATGTGCAAAATGTTAGGGATGTCATCTGGCAGAAGGATGATCCTTCTCTGGAAGAAGTCATCAACATTGCAAAGGAGATTGAACACACACAAAAGTGTGTGGAGATTATCACCAAACATGAAAACAAAGGAGAAACAGTACATGAGGTAAAGGTTTCTTCTAACGGGAAGGGTTCTAAAAAAGGTTTTAAACCAGAAAGTAGTGGTTCACATTCGTGTAACTAATCTAGTTTTCACCCCAAATGTTTTTGTTGCGGGAATCTTGGTCATTTGGCTAATGACAAGAAGTGTCCTGATTTGAAAGCTACATGCAACAATTTTAAAAAGGTTGGTCACTTCACCTCGGCCTGCCATGCAAAAAAAATAGGGTGAAAGGGAGCTCTGTTTCTCAACGGGTAATCTCAGAAAGTTATTCTGAATCAGAATTTGACTGTGGCCAAATAGTTTCACAAGGGTTGGACAATAGTAAAAAAAGGTCCTTTTGATTAAATTTTTGTGGAAGGTATGCCTACCCGTGTTCTGTTTGATTCTGGAGCAAAAATTACAATTATTTCTAGACATTTTTACACTCATCATCTACAGAGCAAGGTTAAAATATTAAAAGCTGATATCAAACCCTTCGCTCATGGCAGAGAACCTATCAAACTCATAGGATATTTTCAAGGTTTGATTGAATATAAAGGAAGTTTAGTTTCTGGGAAAGTCGGGCCCGATTCACAGAATGAACTTAAGACTAAATCCTAAACTTACTACTATTTGGTATTCACAGAATGCACTTACTACTTTCGGGATTCACAGAGTCAACTTACTACTTTCGGGATTCACAGAATGAACTTACTACTTTCAGTATTCACAGAATAGATTTAAGACTACTAACTTTACGTCTGCACTCAGGCTGGAAATTCCGGGCCGGATGCGGAGTTTCCGGCCCGGAGGCGGAGCTTCCGGCTTGGGGCGGAGGTGGAGCTTCTGGCCTGGAGGCGGAGCTTGCGGCTTAGAAGCTCCACCCCCAATCCGGAAGCTCTGCCTTCGGGCTGCAAGCTCCACCCCAAAGCTGGAAGATCCGCCTCCAAGCCGCAAGCTTCGCCTGAAGCTCCGGCCCGAGTGCGGACGTAAAGTTAGTAGTCTGTGAATCGTGTCCACAGTTTCTCATAGTGGGGATAGTATTTTAAGCTGGTTTCACCAGAAAGATCTACGTGTCATTTTGGATCCTAACAGCAATCCCCCATTTTGCTAAAAGGGAATTTTCATGTAAATGAAAACATTAATAATGATGGTGATGCTTTGTTCACTGAATATCTTAAAAGTTCTTTTCCCAGTGTTTTCAACAATAGATAGGGTTGTCTTTGTGACTATACACACAAAAGTAAACTAGTACCTGCAGCTGAACCGGTTGCTTGTAAGGTTCGCAGTGTTCCCTTTTTCTGTGCGTGAGGAGATGAAGTGCCAATTAGATAGGTTAAAAAAGGAAGGCATTATTGAAGAGGTTGACGGCACAGTCTGATGGCATAGACTTGCCCTCCCTCAATAAACAAGTCATAGTTGACAGATACCCTCTCCCGAAAATCAATGATATGCTTATGTTATTAAAGGATGCTAAGGTTTTTTCTACGGTAGACCTCAAATCTGCTTACCATCAGATCAAGTTAGAGGAAGGATCTAAAGATTTCACTACTTTCATTACTCCTTTCGGGACTTTTAGTTTTCTTAGATTGCCATTTGGCTTAGTATCAGCAGCTTGGTCTTTCAAGAGCTCTAGAGAAAGTTTTACAGGGATTACCTGGAGTAAAGATTTATCAGGATGATGTCTTTATTTATGCACATGATGATGTGGAGCATGATGCAAGACTTAAACAGGTACTAGATAGATTCAGTCAGCATAATCTCACGGTCAGATTTGAAAAATGTAAATTCAAGAAATCCTCTATTGACTATTTAGGGCACACAATATCAGGTAACGGTGTAGAACCCAAACATGAGTTGATTCAGACCATACAGAACTAGGGGCCAGATGTAGGTAATTGTGAAATACTGATTCCTTAACACCGAATTTTACCGATTCGGTATTAAGGACTCGGTATATCTGATGTACGTAAAGATTCGGTAAAAATTACTGAATCGGTATAAATCGCTAAAAAATAGCGATTCTGAATGGGTCGGTAAAAAAAAATTACCAAAACCCCAATACCGATTCGTAAATACCGAATCCCAATATCAAATCTGTAAATACCGATTCGGTAATTAAAAAATTCGGTAATTGAGGAATCAGCCAATCCTGTACATGCCCATTACCTCCCAAACAGGACGTGGCCACACCCAAGCAGCTGCACTGAACCTGGAGCTAACATTGAGGCAGGGAGCAGAGCACAGAAGTCAGGAGCAACACAGCCTCATTTTTGCAACCAAAACCAAGCAACATGGCAAAACAGGAGAGGGAGAAGGAGGGAGCAGAAAGGAATAGAAAGCAACAATTTAGCAGGAGTGAGCTGGAGGTCCTCATCGAAGATGTCACCAAGGACCATGACAAGCAGACCCTGCACATGCCAGAATCACAAGAAAAGGCAGATCTGGCTTGCAATTCAGAACAAGATCAATGCCATTGGAGTCACCCAGTGCTCCATTGAGGATCTTAAAAAAAGATATTACGATCTGAGGAAGACTGCTAAGGTGAGAATGGCAGAGAGGCAGAAGCAGCCTGGAAAAACTGGTGGAGGGAGGAGCACAGCACCTGCACCAACTGCCCTGGAGCTCCTGGTTGAGTCCACCCTCCAGCCAGAGAGTGTGAGTGGGGTTGACGACTCAGACAGCTCAGCCAGAGCTGCCAACAAACAAGGTAAGATGCATGCTGTGCACCCTCCTCCCTACCCCCAATCTCCATAGAGGCCTAGGTACTCCCACTCCAGAACATTTTATACTCATAACCTGCAATGCATTACGGGAGATTTAGTCAGAAGTAACACATGTCAGAACAGTCAGTCCAGCAAACCCAAAGGCATGTGACAGCAATTAGCAATTAGCAAGCAGAGGACAGTCAGTGTGATTGGCAGGCATTATTTTTATTACAATGCAAATGCTGCCAGATAAGTGAGCATATCTACATTCTGTCTTCACAGGCGAGACATCTCGCAGTGCAACAGAGGGGAGCAGAGGAAAGGCATCCAGGCCAGAGAGGAGACAAGAGGAGGAGGAGCAGTCACCTGCAGGGCACACAACCCCACCACCACCACCACCACCATCAACACCACCAACATCACCATCACAACAGCTACCTTCAACGCCACCATCACCACCACCAACATCACCACCGCCACAATCAACGCCACCACCTCCATCAGGCAAGAGGCATGAAGTGGCCTACCTCCAGCAGATGGAGGTGTCCAAGGAGGACAGCACAGGGGGCCAACAGTCTACAGTGGCTGAGGACGGCAACAGGGCAAGATCACAGTTCCCAACAGAGTGCGCCCACACATCTTCCAGACGCCGCAGGGCAAGGGTAGCCAGTCCTCACTTCCAGGGCGAAGATGACAGAGTGTTTGCTGGGCTTGAAGGCAACATGCTGAAGGTCCAGCGCCTGCAAGGGAGAACGATCAGGTCAGTGCAGTGGGAGATGGCACACATGAATGCTCACATGCATCTCATTGAGAAGGGCATCAGTGCCATGAACACCATAGCTGAGGGCATGAGTGATGTAGCGGAGGCTGTGAGGCAGCTCTGCAGCAAGTAGAGAGGAGGACAGTCTGTCTAGGCGCAAGGAGAGGCATAAACTGGATAATTACACCAAGGCGGTGAACCGCCTGTCCACTGCAACCTCTCTCATGTGCAGACGCTCATTAGCCATGCAGGAGGAGATGGCACACTGCAGTCGGGATGTGCCTAGGGAGCTGGTCACAGTGACCACTGCACTTGAAGTGCTCCAGACAGACAAGGTGGCAACTACAGCTGATGCGGGGGAAAGTGAGGAGGCTACTAGCAGTAGTAGCATCACTCCTCCCCCCACAAAGACCAGGAGGAGGTGCAGCGAACGTCACAGCACTGGCCCTGGACAGACAGGCAGTGCGGACAGTGGGGAAAGGAACGTGTCAGTGCAGCGCGTGGGTGCAAGAAGTAGAGCCAGCCAGCCATGATATGATTGTACTGAAATGGGTGATGTAACCCATGTTTGTATGGACACTGCTATTGGTGGTGTGCTCTGATCATTAAACACCATCACTCAAATATAGTAACTGGCTATTTCTCCTTACTCACTCAGAAATAGTTGCGTGTTATCTCAGCCCGTCTGTGTCTCCCATCCGGTGCTGCTTCCACACCTGCTGTGCTGTGCTCTGGGTGTGGACAGTCCTTACCCTCGCCCTCAGAGTCAGTTAGTTTCACTGCTGTTCCTTTCTTTGTGGCAAGGTTATGCAGCATTGCACACGTTGCTATTATTTTGCAGCAGATGATGTGGCGTTACTGATGTGCACCTCCACTTTTGTGGAGGCAACGGAACCTGCTTTTTAGTAGTCCAAAGGTGCGCTCCACAATGTTGCCCATGCTTTTATGTGCCACATTGTATCTCCTCTCACTTGGGGTGGATGGGATGAGGTATGGTGTTAGGATAAATGACCGCACAGCATATGCGCTGTCACCTAAATGGGAAAGAAAGTGCCATTAATTTGAGTCACCAATACATTCATCCAAGGTATACATGAGGGTGTGTCACATTGCTTTACCTAGCAGTTATCCTTCTCCAAAATCACCAGCAGTCGGCCGTTTATAGATCCCACTGTTCCTGAATATGTAGGAGTCATGGGTACTCCCTGGAAATTTGGCCACAATGTCAGTAATGATGTAGTCTGCATCACCTGCACGTTGATGGAAGGAGTGGATTTGCGGTTGCGGTATATGTATTCTGTAGCTGCAGGTGGGCAGATTGGTATGTGGGCCCCATCAATGCAACCTATTACATGTGAGAACTGTGCCTTTTGGTAGGAATCCAGCTTTGTCTTCTACAGTTCCGCCTGTGTGCTGGGGAAGCGTATGTAGTGTTGCATTCTCTGCATCATGGCATCTAAAAAGGAGTTGAAGAAACGGGACAGGCAACTCTGTGACACACCACTGTAGTGTAGTTCCTAGTTTCCCACTAGGCCCTGCGCATTGGAATAACATAAACAGTAGTATCGACGTGGAACTGCTTATATTCCAGGCCTCCACTGACTATGCTAAACTTAATTGGGTTGTGTTACCAACTAGCTCAGAGGTCACTGGAAACTTTCTTCTCTGCATAGGAAGTGATCAGCTTCCTTGGCACAGACAAGAAGGGATTCAGCTTTCCAACAACCGTGCAACATGACAACTTTGCTCCTCAGATCAAGAGTCGATCTCTAGGGTCGTGTGAAACAATAGACATAGATTTCACTCAGTCAGTCTAGTGCAGTTTACTTTCACAGTATGTAGAGAATAGAGAGACGGGCGTTTATCAATAAAGGGTTAACATTTATTGAACAGTCTTTCTTCTCATACAAGAGAAATGTATTGCCACAATTGCAATAACTGTTATTATGAAAAGTACGTACAGTAAGATAAGAATAGCGAAATAGAACTGTAAAAGCATTGATATGGTTTCTTAGCCATACAATGGTTTAAAAGTAATAAAACATATATACAGTCATATATACATTAGGCTAACATACTCAACTGGTGCTTCTAACTAAGCCTACCCCAGTGTGCCTGACCTAGGCCTAACACGTGAGAAGGGGGAGTAAGTAAGTAGCTTAAGTTAAGTTGGTTTTGCCAAGGTTTGTTTCAAGAATTCTCGTCTAAGGGTTTAGTCAACACCATACCTCTGAATAGAATGATGGAGGATTGGTATCTCCTTCAGGGGTCTCTCTCGATATCCCAGTCACCTGCGAGGGTAAACTGGAAGCGCCGGGACTGGATTTCTCTGCACGAGAAAGGCAGCGGCTTCTCTCAGCGCGTCTGGAGGAAGGAGGGGTGACAGCGTCCGCGGGCAGCTGGGCTGGATGTCTTCGCAGAGGACGGCTGCACGGCTCCTCAAGCGTACTGCACCATAGGTCGCGCTGTAGCGGCGATAATGGTAATCAGTAGCTTCACCACCACAGGATAGCAGGCTGCAGCGACAGAGTGCTAGTTTTTACCAACACTGGGTCTTGCAGGCAGCTGGCATCAGCAACATGTTCGCTCATTGCTTAAGGCAACGTTGGTAATATTTATACCTGACAGGTGCCGGGTTTGACGCAAGTTTGCTGGACATAAGACGTCAATTAAAGATGTCACTAGGAAGTGATAGTTATCAGTTGCTCATTAGAGTTCCATTACTAATCAAAACATAGCAAGCGGGGATTTCCAGGTTTGCTAAGTTTTTATCTTGTTGAAGAACTCGGAGTGTTATCTAGGAATATCAGATAGTGACTGCTGCTCTGTCATTGCACTAATTGGTCGCAAAGGAAGTAGCAGAGAGTCATGCTGGAATGTGGCTCTGTGGCTCTGCTCGTGTGAGGCCAGAGATGACTTTTCAGAAAATCGCACTTGAACGGTTATGCCAATATAGGGAATAAATGGATTTATAGCCGAATAGGGGCATAAGGTCACAGTATCGATCAGGAACCTAGATAAGCACATGACACCCACTCCACGAATTCATGTCCATCAAAATTACTAAAACTAAGCAATTAGATGCATGTGTAACATGGTGTAACATAGCCCACCCCAAAAATACATAAATGCATTCGAAATAGGCGTACTTGTAATACATGGAATTTAGGTACTGTACGTTTTTTAAAAGCATAGTAATCATTCAAAAATTATTGCATATGAAGTCAATGAACGATTATGCAAAAGAATTACACATGAAGTATCTCTGACAGAAGAAATGCGAGATAAATCATCACATAAAAATGCATTGTAATAAAATGTGTGCTAGAGGCTGGTGTTATGTTGTTATGTCTCTAGATGTGTTTTTAGAAATAGAAGTGTGAAGCTTCTGTTCTCTAAGAATAGTTTTTACGTTAAGCAAAGAATTGTTCGTGCCAAAAAGAGAGGGTCAATATTTTAAAAAAAAATTGTCCAATTCAAAGAAAAAATCAGTTTACCAAAGCTCCTGGCAGTTTTATGTTGATCAAAACTGAAGGCCGAATTCAGAGTTCATGGGAACGCTGTGTGTCGGAAAGCTTCTCAAAAGTTATTGTTTCTCTGTGGGTGAGAACATCGTATCAGACAGGCTCGCAAAGAATTGGTCTACAAAATCAGGTGATAGTTCAACCAAATTAGATAGCGCTGTAACTTGGCAGGTGTGAGAATGATTGCTGTCATCGAATGCAGGATCAGCAATGCTCACAGAACGTTGTACCTGGATGATGTTGCTTTTGTCACTCGCTCCACTGTTACCACTTGGCTGTAGTACAGGAGTCTCCACGAATGCCGTCATCAGGATTGGTAGCCGCTGGGGACAACACAATGCGTGAGCCGTTATTGGACTGAGCAAAGTATCGACGTCCATTGGTACTGCTGATGGAAGTGAAAGACAGATGTCCAACACGCATTCCTCGCCGCAAAGCATACACCGTAGCACAGGTAAAATGCAATTTTGCCATATCGGTCTGAATGAAAGGAACCAGGTCATGTTTAGATCTCTCAGCCTGGCCAATCCGAGGACGTTAGTTATCCTGTCCCTGTAGCGCATTGCTAGGATTGTCTCTTCCATTCCCATGGGAGCTATGTCTGAGCCGAGGTTTGCCATAACGTAGCAGGAGGGTCAAAAATAGAATCCCTGCGATGAGTCCAAAAAATAGTGGAATACCACCAAAGATGGAGTGCACAAAATTAGGAAAGATTCCCAAAATTGCCTGGAAGGGTGTTAGCAGTCCCGTAAAGACTGTCTTAAATATGCCTGGGATGCTTGTAGCACTAGACATGTTAAGGAGTTGGTCGAGCATTTGTACGAAATGCACGGGGCAATTTGTTGATAAAAGGTCATGGACTTCAGTAGCCGTCCTTGCGACTAGAAGATCATACGTCTCTTTAGATGACGTTATAGGCACTGTTGTCTGTAAAAGCACAGATTTCATTTTGCTTAATGTATCAATTCGTATAGAATAGAGATTCAGACGAGGCCAGAGGGGAGTCACTGTGTCTGGAGGCCCGCTCGGGAACAATGCTTGCATACAACATTTGACCATGGACGTTACTTCTACTAGATAACTTAGTCCGGGCGCGAGGCCACAGCACCTGTGATCCGTTCTTAGAATGTAACTCCCGTTTGCGAGTTGCATAAAGAAGGGCTCTATCTGAGTTGCAGGTGTGACTAGCTGGTGGCATGAAAGGTTGTTTGAATTGCCATCACATGCTCCGTGTAAATTAATACCCTGACACAAAAGTATACCGCTTAGTGAGTGTTTACAGTTGTCACCACTAAGAAATACATTTTTGTCGCTGTCACTATAGCAAGAATGAGTGTATGGTAATTTCCATTCGGATTTAACATATCCCTTACCCAATTGTTCATACTGGCCAGCAGGTATGTATTCAAGGCATTTATGAAATCGGAAAGTTGTTATCGGAATTGTGATAATTCCGTGTATTATCCATTCAATGACAGGGCTCTCTGACATTGTCAATGATAATCTCTCGAGTTTCTCGATGCTCAAAATTGTATAGTCTGCTCCTTTCTGTGCCAAACTGATCTGTTTATCAGTAAGGTTAAAAATGGAAAATAATGACGTTGTGTTTATCAGACGCCAAGGCACATAGCCTGAACGAAGATTTTGCAGCGTCCAGCCTAGTTCTATAATAGAGCGTAATTGAGACTGGCCATGTTGTAACATTAGCAAATCTCTGTCTATCACATCAAAGGCAGAGGATACAATAATGTCCAAAGAATATATTCTGGAAGACAGAGTCATTAACCCATTGTCTACCACAGAAAGTGATTTTTCCAAATTAATACGATCAATTTCTCGTATCTTTTCAGCTGTTTCAATTTGCTTTACTTTCCAAGCCTCGTTGTAAGCAGCATAGATACTGGTCGCTATGAAACGCTTTTGACGCTGTTTGCGTGGTCCAAGAATGAAATCGCGCAAATCAGCACCATCTCTTAATAAAGACAAGTGTTGCTTAATTTCAGCCAGTGTGGATGAAGTTAGCCATTCTAGGCAGAGTTTACCTACACTGTATGTGGTTATAATTCCTGGATGTTGTCTCTGGGAATATCTAGGGTCTAATCTGGTCATTTTTAAACCCTGTGTTTTGTTCAGGAATCTATCTTGACAGCTATTTGTGTCTGTAGGCCAGATTAACCACTTTTTCCAATCAGGATGTGTTCTGTTGAAATGTAAAATGTGTGACACGTCTAACTCATTATCTGCAGTTGTATTCTCAGCTATTGGCTTTGGTATAGACGGTGTTTTCATTTCTTTGTTCTTAGCTAGGCCAAGACCAGATGTTTGGTGTACAGTGTCATTTAAAAATAACATTTGTTCTGGTATCATGCAGGTTCTAAACAGTGCTTCTATGCCTTGCACCTGCCAATCTTTTGTACCCCAAATTGATTTTGTTTCAATATTATTTTTCCAATAATCAAAACCAAATGTCATCATTTTGTCATAAAATGCTTCTGAATATATCAATTTAGAATTTGTCAGCATTGTTTTCATGCCTGTTTTATCTAACAGTTTATAATAAAACGTTTCTGCATCACTGGTGTTAAACCCTGAAAAATATTTGAATTTCTCAAAAAATGCTTTAGAACTGCTTTTAGGTGGTGTAGAACAATGTTCCCATTGATTATACATAAAAACATTTCTAGGCTGTGCAGATTTATGCAAGTAATGATCCCCATAGTGGGTATAACAGAATAACTGCTCATAACTAGATGAACCTTGTAAATAATCATGATCTGTGAATCTAGCTGACATTACTAAATCAGACATCATGTCATTAATACTGTTAAAGTCCCAATCATCAGAGAATGTACTAGGTGTAACAAAGTCACTTAAGGAAACCTTTAGTTGATGAGGATACTTCAGGATTTCGACCGGACCATAGATCTCATAGTCTGTTTTCTCCCATACTACCCCACCAGGTATTGGAATTGCTGTGACATTTACTGTTGACAGTTCTCTTTTCTTCACGTGGGATGATCTGTGTGGTTTCAGGACTAGGTTGATGTTCTGACTTGCTGTGTCCATTGTAATATATTTTCCTTCAATGAATTTTCCCAAACACAGTACCATGATGAGCCAAAGCAAGAGGAAAAATATACCTAGACCGAACCAGAACTCTAGCCAAGGGGAAATAAGGTAGATTTCCTTCAGTTGATGAAAGAGTTCCGTTGCTTTTTCTTTAAAAGACTTTTTTGTTTCTGGCATCACTTCGGGATCGTATAAATCTTCAGAGAAGTTGTCGAAGTTGATGAAATAACCAGAGGCAGTTCTGTCAATTGATGGGATTGTTCTTTCAATCTGTCTTTCGGTAGCACTTTCTGATGCCACATCATTGTAGACTGGTGTTGTTTCATGACGAACTGTTTCAATCTGTGTTTCAAGAGGCACGAGTTCCATGGCATTATTGCATAGTCCTTCATTGTGCACTGCAGGCTGATCGAATGTGATGAGTCTTTCAGTTTGAACCTCTTGGATTGTTGCAAGTTTGGGTATTCTGTTGTTTCTTGGGAGTCCACTGGGCCTACTGTTGATTATAGGCCACATGCTTGTGGTTTTACCAGATCGATAGACACGACTCTGTTCTCCTTTTTACCAGCAAGGGGCGGTAGCACAACTGATCTTGTTCCGGTGACTTCTAAGACAGGTACTGCTTTTCTGTAAGAAGGCCCAAATTCCTTCTTCACCGCGATCTTTTCTCTGACTAGATCCCCAATCTTTGGAATCCAGACAGGCCTTGCTGGGGCTGTTGCGGGTGGTGCCTCGTCAGTGGTATTTGGCTGTTGCTTTAACTTTATGTTGCTTAATGATTTTCTTGTTTCATTCAGTTCCTGTAAAACAGCCAAACGGTCTTTTACTTCAAACTGCGTTGTTTCTTTTTGTACCACTGACATCTGACTATCGAGGTCCTGAACGTTCATTCTTATTCCGAACAATAGTTCGTATGGGCTGAAACCTTTTAGAGAATTTCTTGGCATGTTGTTAAGACTAGTCTGGACACTTATTAAATGTTTGACCCACCCAGCGCCTGAACCTAATACCTTCGCTGTTATAGATTGCTTTATATCCCGGCTTTTTCTTTCTACCACACTTGTGCGACAGACAAGAATACCGCAACCCAATTCCCACGCTGGCCATGGCCCCCCCACAAGCTCGAGAGCTAATAGCAGGACCCTGGTCAGAACGGAACGTGGTAATTGCGTATGTGCCGATATGGACTCGCTAATCTTTTATAACCGTTCTAGCGTCAGCCGAGCGCTGGAGACCTCATTTTTTAAGTGCTTTTCGTCTTAATGGTGTACACTGGGACGCGCTTCTCTTCTTTGATTGCGCAGATAGACCGCCTTATGCTGTCTAGAAGGGATCCTGAAACTACCCTGGCCTGTTCATTTCTGCGATCTCTGTTGCAGTCTTCACAATTTTGAGCAAAACATTGAATATCTATACTCATTCCTGGCCACCAGTACTCTGATTGCAATTCTTTCAGAGAGGCTTTGATTGTTTGGTGTCTCAGACCCAACCCCATGTGTGCTTCCAGTAGGAGGAAGCCCCTCCTGCTCCTGTTTGGAATTACTCTATCCCCCACTCCAGGGATTCGAGCAAAAGGAACGGAGTTTGCATCGATTATGTATGCATAATTGAGTGGATAGTTTACGGGTAGTGCTGCACAGTCGCCTTTTACGGTCGTTTTTACTGCTAGCAAGGTTTCCCCGTCTATATACTTATCTGTACGCTTTTTTGTGGCTACGGAAGCCGGGTTAGTTGCTTCCGCGGTGGCTGTATTAGCCAATGAATTCCCTGCAACGTGAACGCCATCACGTTGAAGACTCTGTGCGTGAATCACGTGAGTCTTTTGTAGTTCTTTACTTAAAAGAGCTACCTCGTTCCAGAGCAATTTATGCTTTATTGTGGCACCTGTGTCATCTTTGTAGTCGTTTTCGATCCAACTCTGCAGTTTGTTGTTGTAAGAATTGACGCAAAAATGAGAATCGCACACTATAAGTGTGGGGAATTCGCGTTCTGCATTTTCTAGCGCCATCTTTAAAGATCTGATTTCAGTTCTCTGAACCGAACAGTTTCTTACAGATTCAGTTTTTGTTACTTTCGGTCTGAATTTACCGCACAGCCAACGACCTTTAATGATCGCACATGCTGCATTGTAGGATTTACTCTCTACATTAAAATGCTGTACAAAGCTATCTGTATAGATTATACAGGCGTATTGTGGGAGAGGCAAAATTTCGATTGGCAGAGGATATTCTTCTTCATATTCTAAATCATTCAGTTCTTCGAATTGCGGGGCGAAATAGTATTTCACGTCTTTCGCTCCTAGAGAATCTATGCACTGTATCCATTTCGGATCCAGTGACACTGTAGGCAGGTTTACTGGGCTGAATAGCGCTTCGAAGGCGGATTCCGCTGTAAGGATATTAATCCGTTTGCCGTGTGCTAGTTCTCTTTCATTTGCTAATGCGATTTGCACTGCGTTCACAGTTCTTTCTGTGTGACTGAATGTTTTTTCTGCTTGTGTGTACAAGTGAGATTTAATTGAAATAGGTACCTTTTCTCCCTCATTAGATGTTAGGTACGTGAATCCGCATCTTCCTGGGATGACTCGGATTACAAGATCGATCGTGTTGTCACGTGTATCTAATTTTGTTTTTGCTAACATGTCTGTTTGCAGTGATCTCAAAATTTCTGTGTGTTTTTGAGTCCAATTGATTTGTTTTAAATCAGGTTTTATTAGTTCGTAGAGAGGTTTAACCCTCTCTGCGTAATTTAGGATGTAAGTTCTTCCGAAATTCAGAAAACCTAGAATGGATTGTAAATTCTTCAGCGTTTTTGGAGCTTGGAGTACAGCGCACTTCTCTAAGAAGTTGTCCGCTAGGCTTTTCCCTTCACTTGATAATTCGTACCCTAAAAACAGTACTGTCAGATGGGCAATTCGAGACTTTTTAAAGTTGAATTTGTAACCCTCTGCTGCGAACCCAAGTATAATGGTGTTCACTCTTTTCAAGTGAGTATCCAAGTCGTCGTCTGTGAGATAAATATCATCTACGTAAGATAATGCTTCATCATCATAGATTTGTAGTAACTCTGTTACCCTAGCTGAGAATAGTCCTGGGCTGTTCTTGAACCCCTGTGGGAGACGACAGAATTTTTTCTGAGACCCAAATGCGGAGAAAGCGGTCAGATATCTGCTTTCTGGTGCAATGTTTTGACAAAAGAAACCATTAGAAATGTCTAATGTCGTTTTATATTTTTTCCTAACTATATTATTCATTAGGGCTGCACTATGCGAGTTTTGAACTGCAAAAGTTTTGCAACATGTATTAAGATGTCTGTAGTCCAAAACTAGACGATATGAATTGTCTGGCTTGGAGACAGGAAACAAAGGATTGTTCATTTGAGAGGTGCATGTTTCAATCACCCCCTGGTACTCAAGTTGATCTAAGATCTCCCTGACCTGTTTTTTAGCTTCTTGCTTTATGGGATACTGCCGTTGGGCAGTTGGTTCATTTTTTAGTTGGATTTTGTGAGGCGGTGAATCCTCATCCCATCCTACATGATTTTTATACAATGCAGGTGCCTGGGCCACTGCCCATTTCCTTGCATATGTGTATTTCTTATGAATCGGTATGTGATTCGAGAAGGCAGGCATAATCACTTCTTCGCCACGAGGGCACTCCCTGACAAACTCCGGGGGCCAATCTTTTTCAGCTAACAGAATATCATAGCCTTTTGAGAGCTTATCCCAAAATAGACCCTTAATTTTCCTAGTCTTATCACCCTCTATACGCAATGTTATTTCGTATATTTTATGGGGCTCGCTAAGTCTGGCGTCGGCAGTTTCAACCTGAATGTATTCATTCGTGTCCACTGTCTCCAGATGACTCATCAAGATCTTGCGCGCTATACTGATTTCTGCTGCACTGTCCAACATTGTCAATGCCCACTCCCCGTTTTTCAACTGTGTCCTCAGTATTCTCGGCATGGTTGATTACTCTAATACTGGCTACCTTCTTTTTCTGAAATTGAGATTTCTTATTTTGAGCAGGTTCCTTGTCTTTGGACTTGGTGTGCTCTCCTGGGTCTGACCGTCCTCTTCTTTCCGAATTCTGTGGAAAAGATCGAGAGGGACGTGTATCAATACTTTGATATCTATCAGGTTTTTTTATATTATCCCTATTTCTAAGGTTATATCTTTTCTCAGAGGGCTCCCGTTGGGGAGACTGGCGTTCTCGAGTCGGAGTTCTTTCCCTCCGTCGAGGAGACCTTCCTCTGGACTGGAAAACTTTTTCCTTGGGAGTGGATTGTTTATTTCCATCCCAGCTCTTTTTAGGAGTGTTTAAATTATTTTTAATAAATAATTTTTCTGGATTTTCGAGCAGTTGGGGCTTAACTGGTTTCCCACCCAAGCTGTCTCTACCTAATTCTTCATAGCATTTTTCTATGATTTTTGCAAGCTCAACAGGATCTTTTATATCTGTTTCCCTCAACTTCTGGCGAATCGCCACAGATGCTGCTTCTCCCTTTACATTGGCTAATAATATAGCCGTGACCTGCTTGAAGTCTTTCAGTAATTTCATACCTAGATTTAAAGCTGGTTCTGGACCGAATTCATTTTGAATCTGTTTTAGCACGTCTGGTATTACCGCCATAGACGGAACACCGTGTGTTTTTGTGTAAATGGAAGCAAAGACTGTACCCCAAGTGTCGCAGTCCTCCACGTGTGGTGCGATTCCCATAGGAAGGCAGATGGTCAAGATTCTGTGTTTCTCAATAGGGGTAGTATCAGGAAATACTGCCTCTATTTGAGTGATTTTCTGGGCTAACCAGAAAGGAATTTGTTCCCGTTTTACGGGTGTTTTACCAAGACATGACTGTATGTTCTGTGGTGTAATTTTATTTGTGTTCCCCTGATGAGGGGTCAGCTGGTGTGAATTAACAGCTGGCTGGACTGTTGCAGTCCGTATTACATATTGGACTAATTGCCTATGTATTTTTATTAATGTGTTTAGCTGTGCTAACAGCTCTTCTCTAGACATTCTTGCAATGTCAGGATGTGGTGTGTAGCTGGCTAGAACCGGCCACGTGGCTCCTGGTCTACCTAGTGGACCGAGCCTAGTTATGTGATCATTGTGTTTTAGGGCGCCATTAAACCAGAGCAGGTGCTCTTGAAATTTAAGTGGGATTTCAACCTCCTCGAAAGGAGCGTACTCTCCCGGAGGTTCCTCTATTTTGTAATAGTGAAACTCTTGTGTTATCGCGTTTACCGCTGGAAAGTTTATCCATGAATAGAATACCTCTGTCTGCCGATACTCGTGAGCCTCTATCACGAAAATTACTGTACCACCTTGAGGTGGCAGTCCGTTTTCTATAAGTTTTAAAGTTATAGATCTTCTTAACTGGACCGGGATGATAATAGCACCCGGGTCTGTGTATTCGGGACCTTGCTGAGTCGCATCTACTGCGGCCCCAGTGGTGCCGTTGTTTTCTACTGACATTGTATAAATGCAGTTTTTTGCAGAGTAGGTCTCCAAGGAGACAAAGATTAGATGCACAATATTTTGGAACACTGTATCCTTCAACGTTGAATAAACCAGAGCTTTACATAGGAATCTCTTCCTACTAAGGTCGGGCGGATTTTAACCTTTCACCCACTCCAGACGTCTATTGGAGTATTTAAGGGAGAAAGGGGTGTGAAATATGCACGACTGAGTTACTCTACAAGTCTTACGTTAGTTTATCGCCTTGCCCCACTTTGGGCGCCATGTAGTGTAGTTCCTAGTTTCCCACTAGGCCCTGCGCATTGGAATAACATAAACAGTAGTATCGACGTGGAACTGCTTATATTCCAGGCCTCCACTGACTATGCTAAACTTAATTGGGTTGTGTTACCAACTAGCTCAGAGGTCACTGGAAACTTTCTTCTCTGCATAGGAAGTGATCAGCTTCCTTGGCACAGACAAGAAGGGATTCAGCTTTCCAACAACCGTGCAACATGACAACTTTGCTCCTCAGATCAAGAGTCGATCTCTAGGGTCGTGTGAAACAATAGACATAGATTTCACTCAGTCAGTCTAGTGCAGTTTACTTTCACAGTATGTAGAGAATAGAGAGACGGGCGTTTATCAATAAAGGGTTAACATTTATTGAACAGTCTTTCTTCTCATACAAGAGAAATGTATTGCCACAATTGCAATAACTGTTATTATGAAAAGTACGTACAGTAAGATAAGAATAGCGAAATAGAACTGTAAAAGCATTGATATGGTTTCTTAGCCATACAATGGTTTAAAAGTAATAAAACATATATACAGTCATATATACATTAGGCTAACATACTCAACTGGTGCTTCTAACTAAGCCTACCCCAGTGTGCCTGACCTAGGCCTAACACGTGAGAAGGGGGAGTAAGTAAGTAGCTTAAGTTAAGTTGGTTTTGCCAAGGTTTGTTTCAAGAATTCTCGTCTAAGGGTTTAGTCAACACCATACCTCTGAATAGAATGATGGAGGATTGGTATCTCCTTCAGGGGTCTCTCTCGATATCCCAGTCACCTGCGAGGGTAAACTGGAAGCGCCGGGACTGGATTTCTCTGCACGAGAAAGGCAGCGGCTTCTCTCAGCGCGTCTGGAGGAAGGAGGGGTGACAGCGTCCGCGGGCAGCTGGGCTGGATGTCTTCGCAGAGGACGGCTGCACGGCTCCTCAAGCGTACTGCACCATAGGTCGCGCTGTAGCGGCGATAATGGTAATCAGTAGCTTCACCACCACAGGATAGCAGGCTGCAGCGACAGAGTGCTAGTTTTTACCAACACTGGGTCTTGCAGGCAGCTGGCATCAGCAACATGTTCGCTCATTGCTTAAGGCAACGTTGGTAATATTTATACCTGACAGGTGCCGGGTTTGACGCAAGTTTGCTGGACATAAGACGTCAATTAAAGATGTCACTAGGAAGTGATAGTTATCAGTTGCTCATTAGAGTTCCATTACTAATCAAAACATAGCAAGCGGGGATTTCCAGGTTTGCTAAGTTTTTATCTTGTTGAAGAACTCGGAGTGTTATCTAGGAATATCAGATAGTGACTGCTGCTCTGTCATTGCACTAATTGGTCGCAAAGGAAGTAGCAGAGAGTCATGCTGGAATGTGGCTCTGTGGCTCTGCTCGTGTGAGGCCAGAGATGACTTTTCAGAAAATCGCACTTGAACGGTTATGCCAATATAGGGAATAAATGGATTTATAGCCGAATAGGGGCATAAGGTCACAGTATCGATCAGGAACCTAGATAAGCACATGACACCACCTGCCACAGGTATCACACCCTGGTAACTTCCTGATGCGAGTAGGTGCAGTCTACAGAGCACCTGCACATGTGTTGGTATGGCGTGCGCCCTTGGTGTCTGATGCTCCAGGTATGGGTGCAGGTCCCGTATCAGGTCTAGGATGGTTTGTGGGTGTAACCTGTACCTATCATGTATTTCTGCCTCAGGCAAATGGAACAGTGTGACACGCATTCTGTACACATGCTCTTCCTGTCGCCAAACCCTCAGTCCTGGTGCTCACAAATGTAGCCGCCTTGCTATGATGTAGAGGGCCGCCATTGTGTTCACACTGTTGCATTTTGGGGCTGTTTTTATGCACTGCACCTGATTACCACCTGCTCTGAGTCAGTGGTAATTACCGATTCTTAAATACCGATTTTGGACAAATTCGGTATTACCGATTGTTGGTACATCGCATTAGCAAATTTTTACCGATTTCTTATTTACGGATTCGGTATTTTGGTGTTTCGGTGTCGGCCGATCAGTAAATAAGGAATCGGTAACTGATTTCCCTTAAATTTACCGAATCGTTATTACCGATGGCATTTGGTAATACCTACATCGCATATGGCTAAATACCGGTCGGTAACGCTGAAATTTCCCAAATTTCGGCTTTACCGACCGGTATTTAGCCACCTACATCTAGTCCTTAGTCTCTCCCACCAATAAGTAAGAAGTAATGAAGTTTCTTGGGGTGACTGAGTATTATAGTAAATTTGTGAAAGGTTTTGCAGAAAAACTGCTAACATAAGGGGTTTGTTGTGCAAAGGTGTTGATTTCAAATGGTCTGATTTGTGTGAAAATGAATTTGTGGATTTAACAAATTTTCTCAAGAAAACGCCAAAACTCGTATGAACTCTGTCCTATTCACTGACACCAGCCTGAAGGGTCTTGGTGCTGTTTTACAACAGGAGAATGGCAAAACTGTCAATGTAATCTTGTTTCTCTCTCGTAGCTTAAGGGGTGCTGAACTCAGATATTCAGTAATAGAGAGAGAAGCTCCGGCTGTTCATTGGGCCATTAAAAAGCCTAAAAATGTACTTTGAGGTACAAAATTCACAGTGAGAAGCGATGATAAACCTTTGTGTTATGTGTTCAACAAAAAAGGCCTTGATGCTATTTCTAGCAGAATCTCAAAATGGATTGTGGGTCTTCAAGCCTATGTTTTAAAGTTGAATATCTACCTGGTGTGCATAATTGCATTGCTGACACCCTCTCCAGACTAGTTCATCATGAGGAAATTAATGTGAACGTTGAGGATGAAGAAATGAATGAATGGGTTTGCAATATCAAGCATGACGGTATAAAAGAGGACAAATGGCGAGAATTGAGCGATTCAGATGTTGAGTTTATGGAATTACGTTCTCTGATTAACAAGGGGTGGTCGAACAAATCGCTTGGCAATGTTGACAATTATTGGAATTTTAGGGATGAACTTTCTGTAAGTAGTGGCTTAAACTTCAGAGGTTCGAGATTAATTCCTTCGAAGGTGTTTTGTGAAGAGTTTATCAAATTAGCCCATGATGGTCACCAGGGAATGTCTAAAACTAGAGAAAGACTTAGACTCAGTTACTGGTGGCCAGGTATGGATCTTCCGATTGAGAGGATGGTCAGAGATTGTATGCCTTGTATTCTAAGTGAGAAATGTCTCAAACCAAGAGTGCAACCAATGGTCATAAGAGCCCCAAAGGTCCATGGCAGGAACTAGCTCTTGATATTTTGGGTCCAGTATCTGGTAATGGTGGTGAGACTTATGTTTTTGTTCTGATTGATATGTTCTCAAGGTGGCCTGAAATCAAGTTTACTGAAAACATTGATGCAAAACTTGTAATTGCTTTTCTCAAAGAAATTTTCACACGTGAAGGTTTGCCTGGGTCTCTCCTGACTGATAATAGAGTGCAATTTGTGTCAGGTGAAATGGAAGATTTTCCACAATGCTGTTCTATTGGTTACAAATTATGTGCTCTTTATCAACCGGAATTGAATGGTATGGTAGAACGCTTTATACGTGTATTTAAAGAGACCATCTCTACGTATAAACAAGATGGACTTGATTGGAAAGATGGACTGAACAAAAAGGTTGTAGTATGCAGATTCACTCCACATGCAACCACTGGCTGCACACCGTTTAATTTTCTAACAAATAGACATTCTAGTACTCTTGTAGCACCTTTCTGGGTGAATGTTGCTGAGTCTGGAAAAAAAAGTTCTTCTCAGCTCGTGTCTAAATCCAATGAAGAAGAAAAAGTGATTGCTAGGAAAAAAAAATGATGTCAGGAAAGCAGTAAAAACTACTGTTGTTACTGCTGGTGATCTTGTCATGGTAAGAGCACCTTTGGGAAGGAAAGTTTCAGGTTTTTTTCTTAGGCCTCACAAAGTTCTCAAGCTTCTAACAAATGCTATAAAAACAGAAGATTCTCGTATCTGGAATCTGGTTGTGTTAGGAAACAAAGGACTTGAAGTACGACAAAGATATACCTCAGTTGACTACATCTACTGACACTCCTATCTCTTCTGAAAAGGAACGTAGAATGAGAACGAGGATTATACTTTCTGGGATTAAGGATTTTAACATGAACTATTGAACGCCCTCTTTTAATGATTTTTATTTTCATTTTTTCTTGCTGTTGTTCTGTGTGTGGAGGGAAGATGTGTAACATAGTGCTCATTTACTTTGCATGCTTTAGTTATTGTTTGATTAGCTCCATGGCAATGAAATGCTGGTAATTGGCTAGTAAGTCAGTTGCACCTGGCTGAAACTAGCTGATGGATGGGACTTATCCGTTGTCTGGAATAAACCTTTCTTTGATTCATCCAATTTGAGCATCTTCCTTAATTTTACAGTGCACACTTGAGCTGATGTGCCTCTGGAGCCCTGAGTGTATCATTATTAGTTGGACCTTGAATCCGGAGGCTGGGATCCCAGACGGGGTTTGAGGTCCGGCACCTGAATTCATTCCGCGATAACCCCTACAGGAGCTGTGGCACTCCGACATTAGAAGCAGAGACGCTGGCGCTTTGCTGAACCACGCTCGAGGACTGGTGCTGTGAGGCTGTGTTGGCCGCCGAGAGTGCCGACGCCAGTTGTTTCAGCGCGAACGCAGTGGGAACTGGAGGAATAAGTCAGCGGAACAAGGTAAACCGGCGAGACTGGATGTGGCGGTATGTGGAGAACGGGGGCGCTGGGGCAGTGCGGAGTCGGGCGTGCTTCTCTTGCACTAGCTCGAGGCCCACTAGGCTCTTAGCTCCGTGGGAGCTGGGCTGAGGTGGGTGGTGTGTTCGGACCCGTGCCGCGGCATCCCCGAGCCACGTTGCCTACTTTTAGTGGGATTGTGTGTAGATTTGGCACCCGGGTGAGCAGGGACATCGGGTGGGCCTCTATCTTCCCCTGCGGGCCTCCTGTGCTTAACCGCTAGACGCAGGGGCCTGGTTTGGAAGTGGGGGGGCCCTCCTGCTCCTGGCTTGCACAGAGCATAATGCCAGTCAACATATGCACAAAAGCGGAGTGGCAGGCTCTCCATTCAGGGGACTGAGTCAGATACCTTCCCGAAAATCATTCTCTGTGCAATCTACCCACAATTATAGTGGTAGCCGTCATTTATTGGTACTGGACAATGTGCCGACTGTGCAGCCGCCCTGAACTAGGCCCAAGATATCCAGCACTCCACTTGTACTGACAACGCCAAATCAAATGGGGAAGGCTGACCCCAAACATGCAAAGCCACCATTTGAGAGCAGGCACCAAACCAGGACAAATGACACAGGTCCTGAGCTGGACTCTGTGAAAGGGTCCAAAGAACCTATAGAACAACAGGAAGAAGACATGCGCTCTATCTTGCTGGATGAAGTTCCAGTATCAAGACTGTAGATAATAAGATAGACGCTCTCACATCAAGTCTGGAAGTAGTTAAAAAGCCTGTAGACGTCTAGGAGGGCAATATTGATACCCTTGAGAACAGGTTGTCGGATACCCACGATTCCCATGCTTAATCCTAAATGCAAATCCTCAAACTGGCAAAAGCTAAAAAGGAGGATTTGAAGGTGCACTCTCGGCGCAACAACCTCCGTATTATTGGTTTGCCGGATTCCACAGCAATCCCGAAGATGGAACCCTACATTGAGCATCTGCTACGAGACCTGTTCGGACCTACCCTCGCACCACTCATTGGGGCCACGGCCGCCTACCGGTGCCCCGCCGAGATCAATAATTGCACATCTTTTGAATTACAGGGATAGGGACGCAGTACTCAGAGCAGCTAGAGATAAGAGCCCTATTATTCATCAAGGGAACTCTCTCTCCTTTTTCCCTGACTACACACCTACTGTACAGACAGCACACAGAGAGTTCACACCAGTGGAAGGTATCTTACCGAACGCTTCTGTCCCCTATGCGATGCTATACCCAGCTAAGCTCAAAGATGTACAGCAGGGAAATACTGCTAAATCAATAGTTTGTGATGGTCTCATGTGCGATCTTCTTACACACACACACTCCATTTATTATGTATATTGAGTAATGACTGAGACCAAATTTCTTACATGGAATGTGCAAGGGCTTAAACTTTAAGAACGCACAGTTGGTTCCTACTTATTTAAGCAGACACCACATAGATGTGTGTTTCCTTAAAAAAAAACCATCTGAAATACGACTCTGACACTAAATTAAAGAATAGATATTGGGGAGACTTCCACTCGGCTCCCTACTCCAGCTACGCCAGGGGAGTTGATTAGAAGAGGTCTTGGCTGGGCCACAGCCCAAATACATAAGGACCCTGATGGGCGTTATCTCATCTTAATGGGTATCCTCATGACAACTAAGATCACCATGGTGGCAATTTATAGTCCGAATGTGGATGACCCACAACTCTTCCTCAATGTTTGGGCTAAAATAATGACCTTAGGTGAAGATATGATAATTTGGGGTGGGGACTTTAACATGACTCTAAACAAAGACTGGGACAGAATAGGAGCTGCTCGTAAGCCACAACCCAAAGCTGCCCTGCAACTCAACATTATCCTTGAACACAGCCTACTGGATATCTGGCGTATTAGAAACCCAACCACGAGGGAGGGAACATGTATTACTGCACAAAATAATGTCTGGTCTAGGATAGACTATAGTTTAGTCACTTATGATATTGCCTCATGGACCGCAAATACCCTACATCTAGCACGCATGTTATCTGACCACTACCCAGTGGTGTTACACTGGAAGATATCACAAACATTACCCGAGCATTCAGCTGGCGTCTACCATCACAAGCACTCCAAGACTCTGCATTTAAGGAAGTGATATAACACAATACTTCTCCACTAATGAAGTGTCGGTGGACTATGCTTCAATGCCATGGGAGGCATTCAAGGTGGTGATCCAAGGGGCCTGCCTTTCCAAACAATCAGGAGTGTTGAGTGTTTTATTAGGTCCACTATAGTAAACCTGGAGAAAGACATCAAATGTGCTGAACACCGTTTTTTTCAAACTGGTGAACCCAGACACTTAGCAACCATATTTTAGAAAATAACCGCATTTGAAGATGAGGTGGAGAGGGAGGCCCGTTTACACACAAGAGCACATAGTTTCGGGAACGGTGACTGGCCTGGTAGGACACCCGCTAATCTACTCAGACAACGCACATCTCCCGCCTTCATAGCTGAACTATTAGATGAAGATGAATCCCCCAATAGAGGGCAGTAGGCTACACATAGACACCTTACAAAATATTATCCTTCACTATACGCAGCAACTCAAAAAACACCCTACCCCGACCTCAGAGACTATTTAGAATCCTTAGAGCTTCTCTGGTTAAGTGACGCCCACAGGGAATACCTAGACAAACCTTTCACAATAGCTGATTGTACTCAGGTCATTGGCAGCTTACCTGGCAAAAAAGCACCCAGTTGGATGGTCTGACCACCACATTTTATAAAACTTATGCAGAGGAAATGGCGCCCTGACTTTTGGATGCCTATCAAGAGTCAATGGAGGTAGGCATCCTTCCATCGACCATGAGAGAAGCAGTAATTATTTCCCTTTTGAAGCCAGACAAGGCACCCAATGTTTGTGACTCATATAGACCCTGTTGTTAATTAACAAGGATGCTAAGATCCTTGCCAAACTCATAGCAAACAAGGTACAGCCACTATTACCACTAACAGCTAGACCAGACCACTCAGGATTCATTCTGGGCAGGTCAACAAGTCTTAACTTGCATACTTTCTTTGCCACGGTACACTAGCTAGATTCCCAGCTCCCTGCAATTGCAGTGTTTCTTGACGCAATCAAGGCATTTGATTCCTTGGATTGGTATTTCTTGTTTACGATACTCCCAAGATTAGGAATCAGTCCCAACTTTATTAAATTGATAAGCCTGCTTTATACTAAGCCCACAGCCCGACTTAGAGCGTATAATCTAATATCGGAACCATTCTTTATGACTCGCGGCACCAGGCAAGGATGCCCACTCTCGCCACTACTGTTTGCGGTGGCAATGGAACCTTTAGCAGCCAGACTTCGCCAGCACCATACTGCTTGTGGTCTGGGATTCACAGACAGAGGACTAATAATATCAATGTATACAGACGATATAACACTATATATCCATAAACCAGATTGTTAGATCTGGGGATCTCTAGTTGAGAGAGGTAGGTACCAATGTCCAAATTGGGACCCTTGCTTCTAGTCAGGGTAAGGGGGATACACTCTTTCGATAACCCCTGCTCACCCCCTTGGTAGCTTGGCACGAGCAGGCAGGCTTATCAAAAGCAATGTGTAAAGTATTTGTACCAACACTCACCGTGACTCAGTGAAAACACCACAAATGGACTCCACACCAGTTTAGAAAAATAAAGTATCTTTATCTAAACTACACAAGACAAAACGACAAAAATCCAACATACACAGTTCAAGAATACGTTTTAAAAGAGTTCTAGGGTTTGTGTCAAAAATAAATAATCGACAGTTGCTTCAACGTTTTGCCCAAAGTACCTGTAGGTGCGACAAAAGTTCCAAGTGGAAGCTGCAGTGTTGAAAAACAAGCGATGCATCACTTCTGAGACCCTGGGGAGGCGATGTGACAGCCCCGCTGCTTGCAGCGGGCGTGTTTCGACGAATCCGGTCTTTATGGGGAGGGATACGATACCTTGTATGGATTCCAGTGCGCAGGTTCGGTAGGAAGCATCTCGCACAGGCACGATGCAACGATCTTCGGGACGGCGACGATCTCCGGTGCGGCAATGATTGCCGGCACAGCGTTGATCTTCTCCGCACGTGGCCCTTCGATGCATTGGCTCTGCGAGATGTTTGCAGCGATGTGGTGCGGTCCACAAGCAGGCAGTACATTGATCTCACCCAGCGACGACAGGCTTGGTGACGATACTTGCAGCGACAGGAATCTCCTGCACCTGGCCAATGCGCTCCACAAGCGAACGATGCATCGGTTCTTGCAGTGGCAACAGGCACTGCGACGATCTTCGCAGTGACAGGAATTCTCTTGCGCTGTCGACGATGTGCTCTGCAAGCGAGCAATGCGTGAAAATTGCAGATCTTCTTCTTTTCTTCTTGTCCAACTCCCCAAACAGCAGGCAACAACATCCAGATGCCCCACAATTGGATCAAGCACTCTAGGAAGGAAAGAGCTCACTCAGCAGAGTTCAGGGGGGAGCTGGGAGTGAAGTCCTTTTGTTCCTGGGACTTCTTAACAGGAGGCCAGCTCTCCTCAGGCCCTTGGAGATCTCTTCAAGCAAGGGGACACAGCAACAGCAAAGTCCTTCCCCTCTCCTTGCCAGAAAAACAACTGCATGTCAGCTCACAAACACACAGCAGGACAGTCCTTCCTCTTCAGTCTTCCAGCTTTCTCCTTGGCAGAGGTTCCTTCTTGATTCCAGGATGATCCAATTTTCTGAGGGCAGGGCATCCCTTTTTAGGTCTCGACCTAGCGTGCACTGCGCAGCAGTGTTGGCGCAGGCCGAGATTTTATGTTATCTCAATACTGTGTACTTGAACCCGCCGCTTCTTCCATTGGCTAGCTCCATAAATGGAAGCTAGCCATTGGAAGAGATGGGTGTCAATTACTCTTTCCCCCGGCTGGATGCGATTCGTGGGCGTTTCTGTGTCTTTTTTAAAGTCCCGCCCCTTTTTTCATCATGGCATTCTGTGGGCTTTTTTTTATGTTGCAAACTCCTGAAAGCTTCTTAATCCCGCTGTGGGCAGGCCCTGCATGGCCGCCCCCCCCCCTCGCCTCCCGATTGGTGACACCGCCCGGGCGAGTGGCACAGCCCGCACCGGCCCGAGCCCTGCTCTGATAACATGTACAAATCGGCATTTAGTTTGTTTTTGAGCTCGCGGTGCTCTCAGGATCACGCAATGTGTAGAAGTGGGGGAGCCGAGATTTTCCACCGGCTGGATGCGATTCGTGGCCGTTTCTGTGTCTTTTTTTAATTTCCACCCCTTTTTCGTCTGAAAGCTTCTTAATCCCGCTGTGGGCAGGCCCTGCACGGCCGCTCCCCCCCACTCGCCTCCCGATTGGTGACACCGCCCGGGCGAGTGGCACAGCCCGCACCAGCCCGAGCCCTGCTCTGTAACTGGAGATAGACGGATGGAGCGCTGCTGCCGCCTCTCCCCGACTCCTGGACACCGTAGCTTGGCTCCTCTTATCTTTGTCTCCTGGCTGGGAGTAGCTTTTACGTTTATGCACAGAGGTTGGCCACGCTGGATTCTCGGGCACTTGCACTACAAGGTTTGCATAACCCGCTCTACTCCAACAGACAGCGCCTACTCTCTTGCCAGCTTCGGGATGCAGAAATCGGGAACTTTCCAAAATAAGCGAAATAGAATACAGTTATGTTGATAGTGGATAGTATTACTTTTTTTACAGAATAAAGAAGTTCTCCGGCACAATAGCGCCCATTGTTGACATAACATGTAGAAATCAGCATTTCGTTTGTTTTTGAGCTCGCAAGTGTGAGTGATTTGCGAGAGATTAAGCTATTGGCACTGTAAATGACAATGTCATTTATTTATCTGTTTTCAAAGCCAACACATAAATAAAAATGTTGTCATTTACAATGCCAATAGCTCTAACTTTTGCAAAGGCGAGACCGTTGCATTTGAAAAGCTTGTTTATACCAGTCTTTCCTTTGTTCTCTGTAGTCAGAGAGGCCTTGGCTTAGTCAGAACCAGTTCTGGTCAGTCCTGGAGCACTTTGTTTTCCTGACTTCTTCTTTCCTTTCAGAGAGAGGGGCAGGGTCATCAGCCGCCCAGCAGGAGGTGGAGCCAGCATTGTGGAAGGCAGGCACAGTCCTATTCAGGTGCAGGTGCTATACTCTACCACCACTCAAAATGCAGATGCAGCTATTCAGCCTAGGGCTGACTCATCCAGCCCCTGGGGGCTCCCCAGCCCCTGTCACTCACAAACCAGACAGTCAATTCACAAACTGGCCAAGGCACACAGAAAGGTCAGACAAGAGACAGCCACTTTCTAAAAGTGCAGGCCTCAAACACAGGATTTAAAAACCATCCTTCCTAGAAGATAGGTTATTAAATTCTGAGTTCAGGGATACCAGACTTTAATTTTCTATATTGCTCCTATGGGAAGATATGCAGGTAAACCTTATACACAGCATTCCCCATTATAGCCCATGGGCAAGATAGCTTTACAGTAGTGAAAAACAAAAATGGCTGTAATATACTACCAGAGCATGTGACACACACTAGTATATGCTCTACTTTTCACATACACCACACCCTGCCTAGGAGGATACCTAGGGCCTTCCATAGGGGTGTCCAATGTGTACAGAAAGGGAAGGGTTAGGCCTGGCCAGTGTGGACACTGTTCAGGTCAGCATGGCAGTTAGCAACTGCACACAGGCACTGCGGTGGCAGGGCTGAGACACCATTTTAGGGTTACTCCTGTGGGATGCACAATCAGTGCTGAAGGCCCACTAGTAGCATTTGAGTCACCAGCCCTGGCACACCCAATGTACTTTACTAGGGACTTCCTGGTAACACAAATATGCCAATCATGAATAACCAATCACAATAACAATTTACCTAGGGAGCACTTGCACTTTGACACTGATCAGCAGTGGCATAGTGCCCAAAGCATCTAAATCAGCAAAAACAAAATCCATCACAGCGTCAAAAATACAGGAGGTAGAGGCAAAATGTCAGGGGAAACCTCGCTAAAGATGCCAGGTCTAACACAGATGAAAACCTTACCCCTTTGTTGAGAGAGAGTCTTCGATTTGGCGGAATGTCTGGCATACAGATCAACTGGTTGAAATCATCTATTTTGCCTCTCAATTCAATTCAAAGAATCTTTATTCGAATTTTTCAATTCATAAAAGTACATATCATAGAACATATTCCATAAAATACTAGTATCCATTAAAATACAGTAAAAACAGGTTAGATTACAATCTAAACGTTTTCCATCATTTTGCGTGCACCAACAGCTATTTTTAAAAAGGTACCAGTACGACAAATTACCTTTTCATTATCTAAATTTAACAGTGCCTGATAGGATTGTTCCAGAGGAATAAGTTTCCAAGATGGCCGCCGGGTAGGGAGCTCCTGTGAGGAGCTCCCGGTGCTGGGAATCCCATTCGGGCATTATCCCTGTCAGCACTCACCAACACGACGGAATGGAAGGAGAAAGAAGAACGGAACGTAAGAGTAACTGGATCAAGTAACTGGATGGGATTAATGACCCCTGAAATGCCCCGAGCGGACCTTCGATTCTGACACCCTCAACGCAAGGCGGCATAAGAGATGAGCATCAATAGGGGCGGCTGAAACTACAGGAGCCTAGTCCAGACAGCTTAATGACTTCGCTGAGTTGGAAGTGGTCCCCCGCTACAAGGCGGAGGAGGGCACTGGAGCTCGGTTGAAGCTTCAGGAGCCTAGTCCCGACAGCTTGACGACGTCGGAGAGTTGGACGTGGTCCCCCGCTACAAGGCGGAGGAGGGCATTGAGTTCGGTTGCTGACCCATCCCTAGAAGCTCAAAGGCACTCACGGTTGATTTGGTGAGCACCCTCGGCAGCACAGGATCGGTGACGCTGAGGAAGGGGGTCGGCGTGAACAAGCGCCCCCCCCCCTCTAAGGAAGGCTTCAAGACGGAGCGGTCGATGTCTGGAGCGGCTCCGGTGTGCCCCTTGGTGTGTTTTTAGCAAGGATTCGACGGAAGACCCCCCCCCACCCCCCCGCCGTCCAGTGGATCGGTGAGTACCGAATGGGGGCATCTGGAGCGGCTCTGGTGCGACAGTGTTTGGATGTTTGTGGCGGCGTTTTGGGCGGGAGGCTTCCCCCCCCTCCTCCCCCCCTCACACGGCCGGTATGCTCTGTTTACCGATGTGTTGGGGGCACCCTCTGCGCAACTTGGGAGAAGCCTGATGGGAGCAGCAGCGTCAGTGGTGATTTCTGAGGTGGCTGTACGCTGAGCTGTCCACCAAGGTTCCATTGCAGGTCTTTCCGCTCCCTGCCTGGAGTGCAGCGCACAGGACTATTTAGACAGCCTTTGGGGCGACGCGAAGGGCAACTACCTGTGTTCACATCATGTCAAACATTCATGCAGGCTTTGTTTTGCGCTTTGCCCGGACTTCTATGTGACTGGTATTTGCGCGGGCTTTTCACTCTTCATTGCTAACCTGGCTGGGGCCATAAAGCTGGAACCATAAATCGCCCCCCTGCCCACCATGAAGCTACATACCAACGCGGTCAGGGAGCAGCAACACAGAGATAAGCCACCATCTAGCAGCATAGAAGCTGAACTCTGCTCCCCCCCTCAATCAACATGGAAGATGGGCTAATTCGACATCCCCAGAGTAGAAAGAGAAACCAAACTCTGGAATCCTTGCATTTTGGCTGCCATCTTAGACTGGTCTCTCCCTCTCTCTCTACCTCTGTCGGCCATTCTGGACTAGTCTTTTTCACCACTTGAACTCACCCTTGGGAAACACTCATTAGGCTAATTTTAACTGGCGAATGTTTGCCACTTTGCAGTAACATACCTCCAATCACTCTTAATGCACCGATAGTTAGCCCATATAGCATCCTAAGAAATACTACTATTAATTAGAAAGACTACTATTAATTAGCGTGTGAATGCCTTTTTTTGTAGTACTATACTTCTATTTGTTTATAATGCACCGATCGTCAGCTCATATAGCACCATAATGGCCTATGTTAGATTATTATCAACTAGTGAATGTATGCCTTCTATTGCAGTATTATACCTCTATTTGTTTTTAATGCACAGATCATTAGATCATATTGCACCCTATGCATGACCTATCTGATTGTACTGATTGCTTCTTTTGATTTATTTGTTTGACGATGTTTTATCTCTGAACTATGATCCCTCATGTACTCCTTCCATGTAAAGCGCTCTGATATCCGCAAGGATCTTGTCCGCGCTATATAAAACTTTCAAAATAAATAAATAAATAAATAGGTCTATGTTTTAAAAAAAACGGAATTAATAACCATTTTGGATATTTCACATAAAATTTACAACAAAAAAGAAAGTGCAGGTCGTTTTGTGTACTTTGCCCATCACAGGGGCAGCTAATTTTAACTGTACTTTTCTGGTAACCCAAAGGGAAGTTTAACAGATACCTCACAGTGCCAGCCCTTAAGCAGAACAATAAACTTCTTTCCCAACTAGTCAATGATAATGTTAAATACAATGCAAAAGAACGTCTAGGTGCCTCAACATTCAGGTACCTAGCGACTGTGTACCAACCCTGTTTCTAAATCCTAATTGGCATGAAGACAAGATCCCACAGTCTTCTATCCATGTAGTAAGCCTATTATAGATAACACGGCCTAAAAATTTTAGAGAGTTATCTAACAATGAGATAGGCCTGTAATTCATGGGATCAGACCTGTCTCCTTTCTTATGTATGGGGACTATTATACTAGTATCCCAAGTTTCTGGCATTTTGGCTTTAGGAGGACTATTAAAAACATTCACCAGTATTAGAGCCATAAACCCGGTTGCCATTTGATAAGGTCTATGGGTAGCCCATCTGGGCCAGGGGCTTTATTTCCGAGACTCTGGGCAATTGCTTCTTCCACTTCTCCCAAGTTAAAATTTAAGTTATTAAATGCCTCAAAATCATTTATATCCTCGCTATTCAATAAAGAGGCATACATTTTTGAGAAGTGGCATTCTCAAGTGTCGCTAGCAATGGTGCAGCTAATCGGGGTGAGTTGTTGACCCATATTTCGAAGTTCTTTAACTGCGGGCCAGAATAATTTACTTAGCTTCCCTTCCGCAGTTTCAGACAGGGACTCCCAACGTTCGCCCAAAAGTGTAGCTCTCCGTTTCTCTACAGCTAGTTTATATATTTTCCTCGCTGCACTCACATTCGCCCTAATTCTAGGAGTCTCTGAAAGAGCCTTACGTAAATTCCTATTAGCCACAGAGCAGTTATTATCAAACCACCTAGGTTCTTTTGGGCCTAGACCTGCTGGTACAGATAACAAGGTTCTAACTGTGGAATATATTCTGCTAAAACAGGAGATAATAACCTGACCATCAGTTGTAGAATCTAAACAACGGTCTATTGACATCTGTTCTTCCATTAACAACGACTTTGTAATTCCAGCTTTATCTATCCCTTTCCATTTCAACCTTAGTTTATCGGTGGTTACGCTTATGTCTCTTGCTCCTTGTGTCACACAGAAAACAGGTCGGGATCTAACCTCATAGTTACCGTTACTGGATTATGATCCCCAAAATCTGAGGCTACAACATCCGTTGCTATTATACGATCTGCCATACCAGGGGAGACAAAAATAAAATCAATAATAGAGGTACTAGCTCGACCTCTGTGTGTAGGTACTCGCTGTAGTGAGATTTTCTGGCCAGAATCAATAATATTAGTCAGAATATGCTCATCTAACAAACGTTTCAGTTCTTGGCCCCTTTGATTTGCCAGATCCCCCTTCCTTTGTTTTTCTTGCCAATTATTATTTGGGAGCTGGGCATTGAAATCACCACCTAAAATAATTTCAAGTCCTTCACTTTTGCCCCAGCTATCCTCTAATTTAGAAATAAATTTGGTGAGCGCTAGAAAATTCCTGTTTGGGATTGAAATAAAATCATTGTTATAAAAATTTATCAAAACAAAAGGAGCCTGCCGTGTATATTCAATAGCTTGTATAATGGCGTTCGTGTTAATAATCCTATGTTTCCCCCCAGCCATAATCCTAAAGCCAACAAACAGTCCTCCAACTGCACGGCCAAAATGCGATTTGCGAGCCACTATATTATAGCAGTGGAACCCATTAACATTCAAATCATAGGGTGCCCAAGTTTCTTGAAACATTATTATATCATAACCTAAGATTAGTTCGACCCAGTCTTTGTCCGCCAATCTAGGTTTAAGACCCGCTATGTTCCAACTAAGTATTTTTAAATCACAGGTATTATTCAACTTGACTTCTAGTGGCAATGTTAATATTGGTTTGCACAATTGCATGGATGGGGCTAAAGCTAGGCTTTTATTCTTCAGTAATGCAGCATCTTCCTCCAATTGATCTAAGTGTTTCTCCGTTTCGCCCAAATTATGCGATGGAGAAAACTCTGCTCTGTCCCTTAAATCTGAGGACAGATATAATTGTTCCCCGTTCCCTCTTCCTTCACTGTGCCCAGGTAAGAAAGTCATACAAAAGGGGGTGGTGATGGACGGAGCATCTGAATCAATCAAACACTCACACCCAGTCAAAAGATCTGGGTTTAATCCATCACCGTTCTTTAGCCCACTCTGCCACCCCAGTTCAGACATGGCTATATGCAAATCAGTCTGACCCTGTGCCTCATGGGAACACTCCAGCCCGAAATGCCAGTTCGAGCTGGACTGTTCCCATGAGGCACAGGGTCAGACTGATTTGCATATAGCCATGTCTGAACTGGGGTGGCAGAGTGGGCTAAAGAACGGTGATGGATTTAACCCAGATATTTTGACTGGGTGTGAGTGTTTGATTGATTTAGATGCGCCGTCCATCACCACCCCCTTTTGTACCGCTTTTGGCCACCATAAGTGTGGCAGGGTATGCTCAGACGTGAGTCCCTTGCTCACTTTGCCACTGGATTCAAGCAAGCCGGGCTGAAGACGGCTGGAATGCCAGAAACCGGTCCTCGGAAGCTTGTTTCCGGTCCAGGGAAGACATGGCTTGGCAGTTCGAGCTGGACTGTTCCCATGAGGCACAGGGTCAGACTGATTTCCATATAGCCATGTCTGAACTAGGGTGGCAGAGTGGGCTAAAGAACGGTGATGGATTTAACCCAGATCTTTTGACTGGGTGTGAGTGTTTGATTGATTCAGATGCTCCGTCCATCACCACCCCCTTTTGTACTGCTTTTGGCCACCATAAGGGTGGCAGAGTATGCTCAGTCGTGAGTCCCTTGCTCACTTTGCCACTGGATTAAAGCAAGCCGGGCTGAAGACGGCTGGAATGCCAGAAACCTGTCCTCGGAAGCTTGTTTCCGGTCCAGGGAAGACATGGCTTGGCAGTTCGAGCTGGACTGTTCCCATGAGGCACAGGGTCAGACTGATTTGCATATAGCCATGTCTGAACTGGGGTGGCAGAGTGGGCTAAAGAACGGTGATGGATTTAACCCAGATCTTTTGACTGGGCGTGAGTGTTTGATTGATTCAGATGCTCCGTCAATCGCCACCCCCTTTTGTACTGCCTTTGGCCGCCATAAGTGTGGCAGGGTATGCTCAGACGTGAGTCCCTTGCTCACTTTGCCACTGGATTCAAGCAAGCCGGGCTGAAGACGGCTGGAATGCCAGAAACCGGTCCTCCCGCAGCCGCAGGATGACGTGCTGCAGCGGCGGGAGGGAGACACAGCAAAGCAACAGAGTCACCAAAGGATTAGGGGTCCAGCAGCACAGGTATGCAATGCCCCCAAACGATTTTCGCCGCACTGATGCCCCACTGAAAGTCGACTTGAAATTTCCGCTTAGATGGGCTGAGGGGGCTGTGAAATATCTTGGGGTATGGCTGAGTAAGGACCTACAGGACATATGGCGAATTAACTTTGGCAAACTAATTAACTGGTTGGAGCGCAAATCAAAGGTCTGGGCTGCTCTGCCTTTATCCCTAGCTGGTAGAATTGCTATCACCAAACTGATAGTGCTTCTGAATCTATTTGTCAACATACTGATACCTCTGACCAAGGCCTTTTTTAGCTCCTTACGCTCTTTGGTGATCGCATTGGTTTGGACAGGCAAAAAACCTTGCGTGTGCTGGGGACTACTAACTCGCCAGCTTCCTCTGCGGGGACTAAGTGCGCCAGATTTTGAATTATATGCGCTTTGTGCTCAGACCCAGTTCCTACATGCTTCTGGGTACATCCCACCCCGTTCCAGCCTCACATGGCCATGGAAGCAGATGTGGCTGACCCTATCCCTCTGCATGTGGCTGTGTATAAGCCATACCACAGGCTGGCCAATTAAATAAATACTGTCGAAACCTTGTGTTGGGCCTGGGAAGGTTTAAGGAAACGTGTCAGGACCCCTCTTCTCTGTGCACCTTCCATCCCAGTAGCACACTATCCATATATTTCAGCTTTCTCACTGATGGGCAGTAGCGGCTCCTGATGGGAGTGCTTCGGGTGGCGAGGCGGGGCGGGAGATGGGCAGGGTGGGGGTAGTAAACCACAGAATACGGCCGAACGGAGGTAAGTACAAAAATAAATAAATACATCGAATTACATTGCGCACGCTGCATCGCTGTTTGGCGTTGCAGGGTACGCAATATAATTATTTTAAAAAAATGTATTTATGTACTTACCTCAGTTCGGCCATATTCCGTGGTTTACTACCCCCGCTCTGCCCCTCCCCCGCCCTGTCCCACCGCCATGCCCTCCCACCAGGAGTCGCTACTGCTGATGTGGGCTCCATAACAAGAGCGCCGAACATGGGCATTGCCACACTGGGGGACTTGCACCCGCAGGACACAATTCTGGAGCAGCCACAACAGCAAGGAGACACTCAAATACCACTGCTGAATCTATTCCTTTATTTCCAATTCCGAGCCACTTGCAAGACACTGCACTCCCCCCCAATGGTATGCTGCTGCTAGAGCATCTTTTAACCACACCCTCACCCCTTTGATTGATTGCTAGACTATATAACCTTACGCAAACCCATACCCCATGGGCTGCATCTGGGGCACTAACCCATTGGAGGGCTGACCTTGAAGAAACACCTACAGATGAGCAGTGGTCATCCTGCTGCTCACAGCTGAGACACTTATCTCCGAACTATAAGTTGAGACTTATCCATTTTAAATTTTTACATAGGATATATTGCACCCCCCTGCAGCTACACAAACTGGGGTTACGCCCAGATTCGCGCTGTTGGAAATGTAAACGTGAATCTGCAGCCTTTCTCCATATTGCGGGTAACTGTCCGCCTATTGCTGAATTTTGGAAAGAGGTGTATGATACTATACAAGCTGCCACTGGTTTGCATTGGAATGCACCCCACTGATGGCATTATTAGGTCATATGGGGGAAATCCCTCTGGCAAAACATTGGTTGGTGGCAAGGATGCTGCTGCTTGCCAAGCGAAGGCTGGCTCAGTAATTGGATAGATAGTGTCCATCCTCCTCTCCCCCTCCTAATATTGGACACTCAAACTGTCAGATCTGTGCAGTAATTAGTGGAAATTGTTATGTCTCAATTATTATTACTATTTGAACTGTATTGATGTTTTACTTGGATTGCTCCCTCTCTTCCCTTTGGAGCAGCGTAGATGCACTAGAGAAATGCAAGTGTTTTTTATTTCCACTTTTCTCGTATTTAATTTAATGATTCACAATGTATACAATGCTGTAATTTTGTGTAACGATGCGTAGTGTCACCGCATAACTGTGTATATTTTGTGTGTGTGTCTGGTCAAAATTTCAATTAAAAAAAATGTAAAAAGTTTATTATGGAGTTTTATGGAAGAATTGCACAAAGTATAGGGAAGCAGTTGGAGGAAATAGCTTGCTCTATAGTGCTCCTCATTAATCTAGGACGTCAAAAGGATTAAAGGATTTCTTATTGGACATTTGTGAAGATTCCCTTTATCTCAATTAGCAGCAATGGAGTTTCATCAAGAATCAGACCTAAAATGCACTTGCATTAACACTGCCAAAAGTCAAACCCCCCTACAAACGCTCCACGCAGTAAAAGGAGCAAACGCGGTTGTCTGTCTTGATCAAGCACCGTTTGACCTGGCTGATACTGGTTTCTTGATATCCCATGGAATACATCCAAAGATTACAATTAGTGCTTAGTCTTCCTTTGAGGCTCCAGTCGCTTCCTTTAGATCACTTTGGCTTCTTTCACAACACCTCTCCTAATCCACTTTCAATGACTTTCAGCTAGATTCATGAAGCATTTTTGAGGGCGCAAACGGTGCGAATCGCAGAATTCGGCAGTTTGCGCCCGCAAAAATGGGATTTGAAATTCATCAATGGGTCATGAACTCGCAATTTGAGAAATTGCAAAAAAATGTGATTTCTCAAATTGCGATCGCATTTAAGGAATCTCAATTTGAGATTCCTTAAATGCTATTCATGAACCATTATAAAATAGCGAATTTGCTATTTTTTGCCGCTAATTATCGTGAAGTCAGACTTCGTGGTAAATAGCGAAAACTGAGAAAAATGCACTTTTGTGCATTTTTCTCAGTTGTATGTTACACACACACATGTCCTTTGGACATGTGTGTGTGCAACACCTGTGTAAATTTGCATTTCAGGGGTGCTACAGGGTGTCCTTTGGACACCCCTGGCACCCTTGAAATCGCTATCTTATTTGCGATTAGCAAATTGCTAATCGCAAATAAGGAATGTGTAGGAATCGCAATTTATTTTGCGATTCCTACATGAATCCCGTTTTGCAATTCCTTAATAGTGATTCCTTAATAATCGCTATTATGGACTCGCAAAACGGCTCTTTCATGAATCTAGCTGTTTGATCCCAACTTAACTATCAATAGCATATTGTGCCTTACGTCACCCTGATGCCTTTCCCATAAAACTGTTATCTATATGGAGATAAGACTACTTGGAGGAAATGACGTGATAACTACATTTTTATAGTTCTACTCTGAATTTCTCTTACTCCCATGATCAGTCAGCTTGACTTTTGGACTTTCGGGGCTTACTGCAGACATAATTGTTTAACATTTTACTTTGTTTCCCCTCATATTAAGGGTAATATCAACAACTCACCATACTGCCCTGTTCACATGTTCCGCTGCATCCCCTTTTTTTGATTCATATGTCTGCAATGTAAAAAAAACACCTCTTCACTCACTCACTCACTCACTCATTCACTCACTCACTCAACTCAATTGTTCACTCAGTATCTCCCTACCTCTCTCATTAACTCACTCGCTGTCACTCACTCATGTCCTCAAACTCACTTCTTCCCAATCCCTCCCTCCCTCACTATGGGCCATATGTATCATAGTTTTGTTTTGCGATTCCTAAATAGCGATTTTTAAGGAATCGCTATTTAGGAATCGCAAAATGGTATGTATGAAGAAAATCACTTTTTTTAGCGATTCCTTAATCTTCCTTATTTGCGAATTCGCATTTTGCGAAATCGCAAATAAGGAATAATTTCCAATGCATTCCTATGGGCCAGGAGGCCCATAGGAATGATTGCGAAATAATTCTCAAATTGCGAATTCGAAATTTGCGAATCGCAATTTGAGAATTTTTTCAAGGGTGCAGGGGTGTTCCAAAGACACCCTGCTGCCCCCCTGAAATGGACATGAGTGTGCATATGGCGCACTTACATGCCCTATGGGCATGTGTGTGCATCACATGCCACCTTCAAAAATACCAAATTGTGCATTTTTTAAAGAATTCGCAAGTTACCATCAACTACAAGTTGGTGGTAATTTGCGAATTCCTGAACATAATTCGCAGCCCAAAAATGCTACATACTAATAGGTACATGCATCAAAGGATTTTGCGATGGCAAACGGTGCGAATCGCAAAAATCGTCCGTTTGCGATCGCAAAATCCTCTTTTGGAATGCATGAAGGTTTAAGGCACTCGCAATTTAAGAATTCGCAAATATTTGCGAATTCTCAAATTGCGATTGCATTTAAGGAATCGCATTTTGCAATTCCTTAAATGCAATGCAAGAAACCTTTTAAAATTGCGAATTCGCAATTAGGGGTTGCAAATTACCACGAGGGTAAACCTCGTGGTAATTTGCGAAAAATTATTAAAATGCTCAAATTAGCATTTTAAACACTGTCATGTTACAGACACACATGTCCTTAGGACATGTGTGTGTGAAACATGCACTTTAAAATACATTTCAGGGGTGCAGGAGGGGGTCCTTTGGACCCCCCCTGCACCCATGGAATGCATTAACATTTTGCGAATCGCTAATTGCAATTCGCAAAATGTCAATGGCTTCCAATTGATTCCTATGGGCCTTTTGGCCCATAGGAATCAATGGGAATTGCAAAATTGCAAATTAGAATTCGCATAATATTTGCAATTCGGTAAAAATTGCGATTTTTACCGAATCGCAAAAATTATGTGAATAAATAGATGCATCCCGTTTTGCGATTCCTTATTTGCGATTCCTTAAAAATCGCTAATAAGGAATCGCAAAACGTTTTGTTGATGCATGTCACTGATAGCATTTAAGGAATTGCAATTGCGATTCCTTAAATGCTATGGCAAAATAAGGAATCGCAAATCTTTGCTATTCCTTATTTTGCGAATATTTCATACATACCAAAACATGCAAAAAGGCTTTTTGCGATTCGCAAAGGCCGAAATTCTGCGAATTTCGGCCTCTGCGATTCGCAAAAGGCTTGATACATATGGCCCTCAGTCGCTTGCTTGCTCACTCACTTACGGATGTAATCATTCCTTGCGTTTGGAATTATTTTAATTTCATTTGAATAGTTGTGCATAAGCAAGCAGAATTATTTTATCGTCCGATTTCCTAATGTAATCAAAATAAATTACCTCTCATTTATTGTTCTTTGGTATTTATAAAAGAGAGGTGAAATGTGTTTCGCACCACACCGCGGACAGGTAATCCCCGATAGCCCGCCACACTGCTCCAGTATAATATAAAGCAAAGACAGTTTTGAAGTATTGCGCTTGGAGCCCAGCGGAGCACAAAACCGTCTGAGCTAATTCTAGAGATTCTGGAAGCCCCTCTGGTGTGGCCCCCACATGTTCCACCCATTTATTCTTGTGCTTACCTAAATCAACCTGCTTTAATGTTGTTCTGCATACAGTAGCCAAATAGTGCCCTTGCTTTGGGTTTCTAATGTGCGGAGATTAAGACTGTGCTTATATTTTACATTTAATTTATGTACGTTAACTCTCTCTTGGAGCTAGGAATGGACATCACACTGAGTGACTTGCGAAACATTCTCATTCCTATTTATTTGAAAGTCGCAACTTCATTCCTCAAGGTGTCACGACACATGTTTATTTTTATGTCTGTTGAAGTCCACTCAAGTTGTCACCATAACGCTTCTTCAAACTTCAAATAAAAACAACTGTGTATTCATTCTCACTGGGAACTTTTGCAGACTTCACCTTCGGAGCCTTGGAGATTGTGTGTGCTCTCGCATCTTAGTCTCAAGCGTCAAGCACCTCCTTCATTGTGATTACGCGGCCTCAGGTCACTGCGTGCGTAGCACTACGCAACGTGACGGACATTTTGTTGGTGCACACCAGAGCTCCCTTAAGCATAGAATGCTAACATCATTAGATTCACTTGGTCTCACATCATTGCACTCTTTAAACTACACTACGTGATGACCATATGGGAAACTCGTAACGTTGCATTTTGATTTTGCCTCCCACGTATTAATTTCCGTTTTCGTCAGCAATTTCGTACAGCGTCAAAGGAACTGTAGCTTCAGCCTGATGATCGTCATTTGTGGGTTTCTGAGTGCAAATCTTAAAGGAGAAGTAAATCATTCTGGTCCTCACCACAATCTCTTTATCAACAACTTTATGTGATCTTGGACTTACAAGATTATCGTGGACTTGTTTGCTGTTTTAATTGTTTATTTGTTTTATTTTTGGTATTGTTTCTCCTTATTAGGTATAGAGTGAGATACAATCCTAACCTTTCATTACAATTTTTTTTATTCTTAATTAACATCTTCTTTCTTTACAGGAAATTGTTACACTCTAACTTAATTACTCCTCAGGAAGGTCAACATAATATTTGGTGTCTACCATCTGTCAGCACTTCAAATTTTAACACTTTGTAACCACTTCTGATATTTCAACATAACATTCGGTGTGTATCATCTTTTAGTAGTTTATATTAAAAATGTTTTAACCACTTTGTTATTCAAAATGCAAAATGTTACCACACCACCTTTCTTTCTGTCAACACCAGGTGATCCCCCAATAAGGCGGCAAAAGTGGGAAATGGTATTTGAAAGGTATGCTAAGGTGTATGGTACCAATTTAAGTGCTGAAAGAAGAAATGCTCTTCTATTACATTGCTTAGGGTCCGAAGGACCGGAGGTTTTTGATAATCTTCCTAATGTAGATGACCAAACCTTGAATGAATTAGACAGACACTATTTACCGAAAGTAAGTACCATCCTTGGAAGATACCATTTTGGTTGCAGGACTCAAAATGAAGGTGAAACTGTTGAAAATTACATTACAGCTTTGAGAAAATTAGGCTTGTCTTGTAAATTATCTTTGCTGGAAGAAAGAATTAGGGACAGGTTCATGCTGGGTTCCAATGTGCAAAATGTTAGGGATGTCATCTGGCAAAAGGATGATCCTTCTCTGGAAGAAGTCATCAACATTGCAAAGCAGATTGAACACACACAAAAGTGTGTGGAGATTATCACCAAACATGAAAACAAAAGAGAAACAGTACATGAGGTAAAGGTTTCTTCTAACGGGAAGGGTTCTAAAAAAGGTTTAAAGCCAGAAAGTAGTGGTTGACATTTGTGTAACTAATCTAGTTTTCACCCCAAATGTTTTTGTTGCGGGAATCTTGGTCATTTGGCTAATGACAAGATGTGTCCTGCTTTGAAAACTACATGCAACAATTGTTAAAAGGTTGGTCACTTCACCTCGGCCTGCCATGCAAAATAACATAGGGTGAAAGGGAGCTCTGTTTCTCAACGGGTAATCTCAGAAAGTGATTCTGAATCAGAATTTGACTGTGGCCAAATAGTTTCACAAGTGTTGGACAATAGTAAAAAAAGGTCCTTTTGAATACATTTTTGTGGAAGGTATGCCTACCCGTGTTCTGTTTGATTCTGGAGCAAAAATTACAATTATTTCTAGACATTTTTTACACTCATCATCTACAGAGCAAGGTTAAAATATTAAAAGCTGATATCAAACCCTTCGCTCATGGCAGAGAACCTATCAAACTCATAGGATATTTTCAAGGTTTGATTGAATATAAAGGAAGTTTAGCTTCTGAGAAAGTCGGGCCCGATTCACAGATTGAATTTAAGACTAAATCCTAAACTTACTACTATTTGGTATTCACAGAATGCACTTACTACTTTCGGGATTCACAGAGTGAACTTACTAGTTTCGGGATTCACAGAATGAACTTACTACTTTCGGTATTCACAGAATAGATTTAAGACTACTAACTTTACGTCTGCACTCAGGCTGGAAATTCCGGCCCGGATGCGGAGTTTCCGGCCCAGAGGCGGAGCTTCCGGCTTGGGGGCAGAGGTGGAGCTTCTGGCCTGGAGGCGGAGCTTGCGGCTTGGAAGCTCCACCCCCAAGCCAGAAGCTCTGCCTTCGGGCTGCAAGCTCTGCCCCCAAGCTGGAAGCTCCGCCTCCAAGCCGCAAGCTTCGCCTCCGGGCCGGAAGCTCCGGCCCGAGCGCGGACGTATTTAAAACGCAAGATCAAGTTGCCCTCTATCGCTGCTGCCGTTATTAAATGACTTGCGCGTTGTAAAAAGATTAGCGCGTTTGTTTAGGCAGGGCTCTGTGTTCTAAGCCGTGGTGGCGGCCCATATTAAAATGCGAGATCAAGCTGCCCTCTATCGCTGCTGCCGTTATTAAATGACTTGCTCGCTTGTTAGAGACAGAGTGCTTTGTCTCTCTCACTTGGAAAGTCTGGCCCTTACCTGTCCGTCGGTACTCCTAGCAGCCTACCGGGCTGATCCTTTTAAGCTGGCAGCAACTGAAAAAACTGTTGGAGCTTGTTCGCGATTTTATAGCATGGGCCACCACCATTTGTTTGAACAAAGAGCCTGGTTTATGAAATACACGCAATCGATTCCCACATTGATATTAGATGACAGCCCATGAGGGAGAAATGGATTTGACGGATAACATGCATACCAGAAACCCCCCTATATACTAATAACGAGATATGTTTAATAACACTATCATGATCTCTGACAGTTCTGCTTGCAACAAGCGTGTCATTCACCCTATAATGCTAGCCATGTGTAACAGCTGTCTGAGTTTGCCGGGTCTGACAAAAGAGCAATATTGGTGATAAGCACGCCAATCGTTTCTCCATTAACAACAGTGGAAAGCGCCGGAGTGAGAGTAGTAAATCCGACATTGACCCCTGTAGTTCCAACAGCGGAGATATACTATATAACATCAGCATCATCTCTGACAACTAGTTTACTTACCAACAGAGATGTCACCACTTACAAATCATGTCTAAGAGAAAACAGGCCTATGTAGTTACGACAAAATAGCAGAACGAACACTAGGCTTGTTTTTCAACTGTTTTGATCCTATGAGTCTCTAGCTGTTGAGTAGTCACATAGTTTATCACAGCTATATAATTTTCTGTACTTCAGAGCGGTGCTCCATTGTCCTGAGCTGCTTGCCAGGTGAAGAGAAGCACGTTACCCTTGAAACTAAGGTGAGCCTATGATACTCTGTTAAATAGGTTGTAAATGTAGGTCACTTGACCTTATATGATAAGAACAATAATCCAGTAAAGTTAGCGGTAACCCATACTAATGATGGCTTGTTATCCTACTCTGTTCTTGTGTTTGTCTATGTGTGTGTGTTATGGCGATTTGACATCTGGACCTCTTCCATCTAACAAGGAGGAATACCAGAAGTGAACAAGTGACATTTATCATTGTTGTTCCCTATTGTTTTTTAGTTCATCACGTAAGAGCAGTAGCAATTAAGTTTATGGGTCCTGAAGAAGAGGTAGGTACCATTTTGGACCTTTAAATGTCCGCAGAAACATGTCGACCAGATAACCCAGTCAGAAGTTAATTGTTTGAACCATCTGACTTTTTTGCACTCTATTGTTTTTATTGTTGGAAGTGCACAACTCCAGAATAAAGTTATATTGCGTACACTATCTAATTTTACCACAAGCACATTTCTTTATTACTTTTCACAAATCACATATGCACTGCTTTCAGTTACGAACAAACAACATCCACCAATCATCTTGTATAGTAACACCACCAAAACCAACCATCTCCTAGTAACATCTCTGGACATGGTAAAATACGGACTACCTACTGTGAAGTAGACCATATGATGAATTGGGCGGTACAGGAAGAGTAACTGATGGACCTTTTTTCACAAAGGGTAAATGTCCAGTATTCAGCTCCAACTTGGAAGCATACATATAGTCATCTCTACACTCACATAGCCTTCCCATCGTCTAAGACCCACAGTTATTCTTTGTGTTTCCTGTGTATAAACCATACCACAGGCTGGCCAATTAAATAAATACTGTTGAAACCTTGTGTTGGGCCTGGGAACGTTTAAGAAAACGTGTCAGGACTCCTCTTCTCTGTGCACCTTCCATCACAGTAGCACACTATCCATATATTTCCCCTTTCTCACTGATGGGCAGTAGCGGCTCCTGATGGGAGTGCTTTGGGTTGTGAGGCGGGGCGAGCGCTGAACATGGGCATTGCCACACTGGTGGACTTGCACCATCAGGACTTAATTCTAGAGCAGCCACAACAGCAAGGAGACACTCAAATACCACTGCTGAGTCTATTCCTTTATTCCCAATTCCGAGCCACTTGCAAGACACTGCACTCTACTTCCCCCCCAATGGTATACTGCCGCTAGAGCATCTTTTAACCACACCCTCGCCCCGTTGATTGATTGCTAGACTATATACCCTTATGCAAACCCATACCCCATGGGCTGCATCTGGGGAACTAACCCATTGGAGGGCAGACATTGAAGAAACACCTACAGATGAGCAGTGGTCATTCTGCTGCTCACAGCTGAGACACTTATCTCTGAATTATAAGTTGAGACTTATCCATTTAAAATTTTTACATAGGATATATTGCACCCCCCTGCAGCTACACAAACTAGGGTTACGCCCAGATTTGCGCTGTTGGAAATGTAAACGTGAATCTGCAGCCTTTCTCCATATTGCGGGTAACTGTCCGCCTATTGCTGAATTTTGGAAAGAGGTGTATGATACTATACAAGCTGCCACTGGTTTGCATTGGAATGCACCCCACTGATGGCATTATTAGGTCATATGGGGGAAATCCCTCTGGCAAAACATTGGTTGGTGGCAATGATGCTGCTGCTTGCCAAGCGAAGGCTGGCTCAGTAATTGGATAGATAGTGTCCCCCTCCTAATATTGGACACTCAAACTGTCAGATCTGTGCAGTAATTAGTGGAAATTGTTATGTCTCAATTATTATTACTATTTGAACTGTATTGATGTTTTACTTGGATTGCTCCCTCTCTTCCCTTTGGAGCAGCGTAGATGCACTAGAGAAATGCAAGTGTTTTTTATTTCCACTTTTCTCGTATTTAATTTAATGATTCACAATGTATACAATGCTGTAATTTTGTGTAACGATGCGCAGTGTCACCGCATAACTGTGTATATTTTGTGTGTATGTCTGGTCAAAATTTCAATTAAAAAAAAGTTAAAAAGTTTATTATGGAGTTTTGTGGAAGAATTGCACAAAGTATAGGGAAGCAGTTGGAGGAAATAGCTTGGTCTATAGTGCTCCTCATTAATCTAGGACCTCAAAAGGATTAAAGGATTTCTTATTGGACATTTGTGAAGATTCCCTTTATCTCAATTAGCCGCAATGGAGTTTCATCAAGAATCAGACCTAAAATGCACTTGCATTAACACCGCCGAAAGTCAAACCCCCCCTACAAACGCTCCAGGCAGTAAAAGGAGCAAACGCGGTCGTCTGTCTTGATCAAGCACCATTTGACCTGGCTGATACTGGTTTCTTGATATCCCATGGAATACATCCAAAGATTACAATAAGTGCTTAGTCTTCCTTTGAGGCTCCAGTCGCTTCCTTTAGATCACTTTGGCTTCTTTCACAACACCTCTCCTAATCCACTTTCAATGACTTTCAGCTAGATTCATGAAGCATTTTTGCGGGCGCAAACGGTGCGAATCGCAGAATTTGACCGTTTGCGCCCGCAAAAATGGGATTTGAAATTCATCAATGGGTCATGAACTCGCAATTTGAGAAATCGCAAAAAAATGTGATTTCTCAAATTGCGATCGTATTTAAGGAATCTCAATTTGAGATTCCTTAAATGCTATTCATGAACCATTATAAAATAGCGAATTCGCTATTTTTTGCCGCTAATTATCGCGAAGTCAGACTTAGTGGTAAATAGCGAAAACTGAGAAAAATGCACTTTTGTGCATTTTTTCTCAGTTGTATGTTACACACACACACATGTCCTTTGGACATGTGTGTGCGCAACACCTGTGTAAATTTGCATTTCAGAGGTGCTACAGGGTGTCCTTTGGACACCCCTGGCACCCTTGAAATCGCTATCTTATTTGCGATTAGCAATTTGCTTATTGCAAATAAGGAATGTATAGGAATCGCAATCTATTTTGCGATTCCTACATGAATCCCGTTTTGCAAGTCCTTAATAGCGATTCCTTAATAATCGCTATTAAGGACTCCCAAAAAGGCTCTTTCATGAATCTAGCTGTTTGATCCCAACTTAACTATCAATAGCATATTGTGCCTTACGTCACCCTGATGCCTTTCCCATAAAACTGTTAATTATATGGAGATAAGACTACTTGGAGGTAATGACGTGATAACTACATTTCTATAGTTCTACTCTGAATTTCTCTTACTCCCATGATCAGTCAGCTTGACTTTTGGACTTTCGGGGCTTACTGCAGACATAATTGTTTAACATTTTACTTTGTTTCCCCTCATATTAAGGGTAATATCAACAACTCACCATACTGCCCTCTTCACATGTTCCGCTGCATCCCCTTTTTTTGATTCATATGTCTGCAATGTAAAAAAAACACCTCTTCACTCACTCACTCACTCACTCACTCACTCACTCACTCACTCACTCACTCAACTCAATTGTTCACTCAGTATCTCCCTACCTCTCTCATTAACTCACTCGCTGTCACTCACTCATGTCCTCAAACTCACTTCTTCCCCTTTCGCCCCTCCCTCACTATGGGCCATATGTATCATAGTTACGTTTTGCGATTCCTAAATAGCGATTTTTAAGGAATCGCTATTTAGGAATCGCAAAATGGTATGTATGAAGAAAATCACTTTTTTTAGCGATTCCTTAATCTTCCTCATTTGCGAATTCGCATTTTGCGAAATCGCAAATAAGGAATAATTTCCAATGCATTCCTATGGGCCAGGAGGCCTATAGGAATGATTGCGAAATAATTCTCAAATTGCGAATTCGTAATTTGCTAATCGCAATTTGAGAATTTTTTCAAGGGTGCAGGGGTGTTCCAAAGACACCCTGCTGCACCCCTGAAATGTACATGAGTGTGCATATGGCGCACTTACATGCCCTATGGGTATGTGTGTGCATCACATGCCACCTTCAAAATTTGCAAATTTTTTTTTTTTGAAGACTTCGAAAGTTACCATCAACTACAAGTTGGTGGTAATTTGCGAATTCCTGAACATAATTCGCAGCCCAAAAATGCTACATACTAATAGGTACATGCATCAAAGGATTTTGCGATTTTGCGATTTGCAAAAATCGGCCGTTTGCGATCGCAAAATCCTCTTTTGGAATGCATGAAGGTTTAAGGCCCTCGCAATTTAAGAATTCGCAATTATTTGCGAATTCTCAAATTGCGATTGCATTTAAGGAACCGCATTTTGCGATTCCTTAAATGCAATGCAAGAAACCTTTTAAAATTGCGAATTCGCAATTAGGGGTTGCAAATTACCACGAGGGTGAACCTCGTGGTAATTGGCGAAAAATTATTAAAATGCTCAAATTAGCATTTTAAACACTGTCATGTTACAGACACACATGTCCTTAGGACATGTGTGTGTGAAACATGCACTTTAAAATATATTTCAGGGGTGCAGGAGGGGGTCCTTTGGACCCCCCCCTGCACCCATGGAATGCATTAACATTTTGCGAATCGCTATTTGCAATTCGCAAAATGTCTATGCCTTCCCATTGATTCCTATGGGCCTTTAGGCCCATAGGAATCAATGGGAATTGCGAAATCGCAAATTAGAATTCGCATAATATTTGCGATTCGGTAAAAATTGCGGTTTTTACCGAATCGCAAAAATTATGTGAATAATTGATGCATCCCGTTTTGCGATTCCTTATTTGCGATTCCTTAAAAATCGCTAATAAGGAATCGCAAAACGTTTTGTTGATGTATGTCACCGATAGCATTTAAGGAATCGCAAAATTGCGAGTCCTTAAATGCTATGGCAAAATAAGGAATCGCAAATCTTTGCTATTCCTTATTTTGCGAATATTTCATACCTACCAAAACATGCAAAAAGGCCTTTTGCGATTCGCAAAGGCCGAAATTCGGCGAGTTTCGGCCTCTGCGATTCGCAAAAGGCTTGATACATATGGCCCTCAGTCGCTTGCTTGCTCACTCACTCACGGATGTAATCATTCCTTGCGTTTGGAATTATTTTAATTTCATTTGAATAGTTGTGCATAAACAAGCGGAATTATTTTATCGTCCGATTTCCTAATGTAATCAAAATAAATTACATCTCATTTATTGTACTTTGGTATTTAAAAAAGAGAGGTGAAATGTGTTTCCGAATAGAAACATCGCAAACAGAGCAGGAAACAACTCTTTAGTTTGTAATCATATAATGTACCGAAAGATGGCAGTAGATGTCAGCCAGTCTCACAACTGTATGTCTTTTAAGAATGAAAAATTAAACTAAAAATACCGCTTGAAAAAATGGATAAGATTTATTTGACCATATGGTTTTCTATAAAGACAGACTCACGCTACTGCATATTCCTTCCTAAGTTATTATTATTTGCTTTTTGACAGCATATACATTTTTTCCCTAATGTCTGTTTTTAAAATGATACCTTTTCATAATGCTCATATACTTCCATCGCAGAATCAACTATATCAACTATATAAAGAGTTGTTACCGATTTCAAAAGATGGCAGACATTCTTAATGCCTTGAATTGTTGTGTAGCAGGGATATAAGCTGTCATTCCAAATGCAGGTATATATCATCACACTTTGAAGAGAAAAAATTCAAAGAGGTGACGTAATATGTTTTTACTTTCATAGTATTTGCGTTGAATCAGTAAGACCCAGTCACAGAAGGGCAACGCGAGATGTAAAACTCAATGCTTGACTAACAGAGCCTCGACAGGTGCTATTTTATATATTTTCATATTCTAGAGTGTTTAAAAAAAAAATCAAAAACAGGGTATTCGCGTGGAATTGAGAACCGTAGGTGCATATTTTAATTTACTGTAACTAGATGACAGGGGCCTAATTTATGAGGCTGTGGGTCACTTTTATGCCGCCGGTGCGTCACTTTTTTTGGCACACCAGTGGCGTAAAAAATGCGCCTTGTTGCGCCATATTTACAAAGTGACGCATCTGGGTAGATACGTCACTTTGTAAACCCCTGCGCCACATTACACCTGCGCCAGGTATAATGTATGCAAGGGGGGCGTTTTGACGCAAGAAAGGGTCATGGAAGTGACGCAGTGAAATCTATAAGATTTCCCTGAGCCATTTCTTAACCGCTAATGCGTCAAAATCTTACGCCTGCTTCATGGCAGGCATAAGACTGACGCAGGCACTAACAACATGGGACTTGCCCATTTGAAAGTACACATTGCTGGAGTTACGTCACTTTTGTGACACACTCCAGCAATGTGTCACTTTTGTGCCTACAGATACGTCAGAAATACTGACGTATCTGAAACTCCTTGCGACATGATGCATCATATTATAAATATGACGCATCAATCATGACGCAAGGAGTGCGCACTTTCACGCAGCGATGCGTCATTTCTCATAAATGAGGACCCAGGAGAGGATGCACATCTAACTGTGGGGCATTTACTAAGGGGGGGCGATAGGCAACTGTCACCGATTTAGCGGCCGTTTAGTTATCAGGGTCACGCCCTACAAATGCCATAAATACATTATTGAAACAACTGAGGTGCCACTTAGCAGGACCTTGAGGGGGGGTCGTGGCAAGGGGAACTCTGCGAGACGTTTCTATTTAGCACCCTACATGGTCTCAGTAACAGGATAGGTGTTTGCAGAATCATCAGATGTAAACAGTCTGACTGTTTCCATCTCCAACAGAGGGAGTTAAGGCTGAGGCCACAAAGGCGTGGCCATGCAGTGGAATAACCTGGAATAACATAACTTCAAGCCAGCTTCCCTTGGTCCTCTGCCAGGATATTCTAGCAGGGTGGGCCAGTCATCTTCTGAACAAGTAATATCCAGGCGATCTTGTACCTTCAGAAATAAATTTCTTTGATGAGATTCTTGAAAAGTACCCCAGCAGACAGCTGAGCTGTACACTTTTCTTTGGATAGGTCTTCCTGTATTCCCCAGTTTTTAATATCCCTGCAGCCCTTAGAACCTACAATTGCCAAGTTACAGTGCCAAGTTACCGTGGTGGTTTCATTGACACGTCCTATTGTTCGAGCCATGAACTCTACCGAAATGTTGCTCTTTGAGATCAGATTTGTGGTTTCTGGAATGTTTTTTAATAGACAGAGGATATTACCTCGGTCAAGTAGGTCAAAATGACCTCTCAACTGATAAACTAGGTAAAACAAGATTGTTTGGCTATTTGTGGCATCAAGGGATGATACTCTGTAGTCAATGTTGTTATTCGTAACTGCTGGAAGCTGCTGAAACTCTGTTACAGAGGGGTTAGCATATTTTAAGATGATTGCCTATTGGGCCTGGTTACAATGGTTATTAGTTCTGGTTTTGTTTTGTCTGGAAGCCCTTTTTTTCCTTATGTTAGGCTATTTGTGCCCCAGTTAGGCTTGGTAATTTGTGTTGGTGTCTCCTGTTCTGTTGCAGAACTTGGCTTATAGCTTGCTGCTTCAAGTGGTGTGCTCCTGGTCTCTGGGCGAGTGTTTCCTTTTATGCAGATGGTAAGGCTAAGGGAGCGGCCTTCAGTTTTTAATTCCTCTTGGTTTCCTAGACTGAGAGATCTTTTGGCTTCTTCTTCTGCGGTAACGCCCACCAGAGGCATTATGGGGTCTAAGTTGCCAACTTGGGTTACCACTTGGTGATGTGCTCTGCTGGCTTCTTTATCCTCACCTTCTGCAGTGGCTCTATCCTGGGGTTTAACTGTACCTTTGTTAGCTACTTGGGTTACCATTTGGAATCAGAATTAATTGCTTGTTTTTCTGGCGTGTCTTTGCTGCGCAAATTTGGGTTGCTTATTGGATTTTTATAAAAGGAATATATACTTTTCCTCATGGTATTTTTTTCTTTCTGCTTCCGTGCTTTGCGACAATTCTTTCCGCGTGGACCCTCTGATATTTGATGAGGGGCTTTTTGCATTTCCTGCTTCTCGTCGTAGATCTTGTTTCTAGTTCCAAAAGTTTGCTGAAGCATCCAAGACTTTCATGGCTGTACTGCTTGTGGGAGATGCCAAAGCCTTGTAGATTTTGCCTTGATAACTTCTAGGCCCTCTGTCTTTGACCTATTGTGCTGGTGGTAAAACAGACTCTGTAGAAGCCTTTGGGAATTGTGTAGTCAGGGTTAATTCTGGTGTAGAGTTGTGTGCCAGACTTACAGGCTTTGGGCCATCTTGAGAGTGCTAAGAATATCTACCAGGACTACGGGGAGTGTCTCCAGTTTATTCAGAATGGGGGAGCAGGCACAGAGCTCTGTCCGTTGCGTGATTTCAACTGCTTTTTGATCTTTACCTATTAGACAATTGAGATTGGCTATCTTTGTGTGGATGTACCATGTTACAACGCATACCGTTACAACTACCTACTATTACAACGCGACCATTACAACGCATACCATTACAACGCATAGCGCTTTGAGGTGCTGGATAGTGGTAAGTATAATTTACTATTCTAACTCCAGTCCCCGTGGACCCTAGGGAAGGTGTTGGATAGTAAATTATACTTATTCCCTATCCTAGAGCGCCCCCCAGCGCAATGCGTTGTAATGGTATGCGTTGTAAAAGTCGCGTTGTAATGGTAGTGCGGAGTAACAAATGCGTTGTAACAGGTGTATACCTCTTTGTGTAAATCCCCCCTCAAAAAACTGCCATGGTGTTCAGTAGCTTGATCTAGGTGTCCAGTTTCATGGACTGATAATTGAGAGCTTCATCTGTTTATTGCAGTGTACTTGCCCTGATATCTGTTGATACCATTTTCTTTCTGTAGTGCTAACATGGACAGGCTCATGAATCTCTGTTTGAGTAAGGTTTGAGGAGCCTAGCTGGTCCCCATCATATGTGGCTATCATTTTTTCTCCTTCAAATGAAGTAAGTGAAGACAGATTTTGTGAAGGTTTATTCTCCAGAATATGTCTAACTTAATTGGATTGTCTAAGTAGGCGCTGATGCCGCTTGTTGGTGCGTTATGTTCCTGTGGTGTCGTTGACCGCAGCACTTTTATCTTTCTGAAGACCTGTGTCTCTGCAAGTGATTGTCACCCGTGCTGACAGAGAGGAATTTGCAGGGGTGTAAAATGAGTGTTGAATTGCTTCTCTTTCCACGGCTTCCATTGCCTTTATTGTGAGGGAGAGATCTCTACTGTCCTCACAGTTGGGTGAATTTGGTAGGTCATCTGTTGTTTCAGAGCCTGAAGGTACTTGTGCAGAAAAAATAAGTACTAGATGAGTTATTTTACCCGGTGTGTCCGGTTTCCCAGGGCTGTGTTTTCCTGTTTGTGGAGTCCTGGTTAGGGGTGATTGTACCCATCATGTTTTTAAAAATGACACTGGCAAGTATCTCGAGAGCTTCCTGCTCTGCGGCTTCTTTATTTGAGCAGGTACATTTTAGACTCAAAGTGGTTGGCCGGTCTAGTAAGTTTTGCAGGAGGCCGCATGAAGTGATCTGTTTAATAACGATTAGTTTCATGGGGATGGTAAATCCGGAATGTTTGCATTAGATGTAAAGAGTGCAGCTGCTTGATCCTTGAGAAAAAGAATTTACTATTGATTTTGGGTTGATGCTTTTTGGTTGTTATGTCTTTGTGGAGAAGAGGCATCCCATAGCATCAGGTTGATTCAGTAATTTTAATAATGGGATGGTAAGATTAGCTGTGCCTCGTTCTGGGAGCAACATTTTACTAGTGGATTTGCTAGTGGTGGCAGGCTCGTCTTTTTCTTAGATGCTAACAGCAGTTTTCCTTTCGGTGCATGTCACTGGAAAAGGACCCCTTGCTCTACCAGATCGCATTGGAGCTCTTTTTCCGTGCCCTTTAATAGATAAGTAGATTGTGGGAGGCGAGCAAAGGTAGTTGAGTTAAACTGCAGAGATGTTTGTAGCCAATACCAGTGGAACAGCGGTGATGGGGGACTTGTAAAATCCAAAGTCTGAGATCCGAAATTCAAACAAATTGGAGGGCTGGTACCATTCTTGTCAAGAGGGATTCCTTTTGGATTGCCCGGTTGCAGGTTATAGCCTGCAGGCTGCACGTAACAGACTCTAGTTATGCTACCGTGGGACCCTGATGAGGTCAGATTAGATTAGGTTAGGTTACCAGGGGTTGCCTGAAGTTGGCAGGGGCTGCCAGGAGTTGCCAGAAGTTGGTCTGTGTGCACACTGCTGTGGTGCTACAGATGAAGAGGTGAAGGAAGTTGGGCTGGATTGGAAGTCTGGGGGGAGCATATTTATCAGTGTGTGTCAGCATGTGCCAGGCGGCAGTTGATTGCAGGAGAGCACAAGCTGCACAAGACTAATTCCAGCCACCTCTGCACCCACTAGCTGTGAACTGCAGCCTCCAAGGGCCTTGCCTCCCCTCACCTGCTTCCCAAACACTTCCATGCGTTCTCAAAAAATCAGGGGCTCGTGGCAGGAAGGTTCCTAGAAATCTCCAAAAATTGCTTGTGGGTGGTGCCTAGCGGATAGGAGGGCAGCGAATGGAGGAATAGCAGACTAGCGTGCAGGAGAGCGCAACATGAACATACTCCTGGGAGGCTCTCTCCTCCCACAAGCTGCAGTTGGCGACCAGTTTCACTCTCTCCCCTTGTTGGTGCAGTCGGCCACCAAGGCAGGTTGCAGGGCCCACTGCTGGTTGCAGGGCCTGCTGCCGGTATCTCACTGTTGGTGTCCTGTCTCGGGTCGGTGTTCTCCTACTGAGTCGCATAGAGCAACTGGGGCCTCCCAGCACAAATCAACTGCTCTGTGCCATTCGCAGCCCTGCCCTCTCAGACCTCACGTTTGTGTTACGTTGAGCGTATAGCCAACAAGTCTCACCCCTGGCTTATTGTGCTGAGGACTTGAGTTATAGTCACAGTCTAAAGCATATAATCCCAAAAGCTACAAGGGAGATGAATACTATAGCTGGAAGTTGGTGTGGGAAGTTAATGAGGTTTGGAATTGGTCTTTTGTATTCTGGTATCTGGTTCTGTATTTAGAGTTCTAGTCAGTAAAAACCCTGCTTTGTTGCCTGTTTTTTCATTTTTTGGACTGCTGGTGTAGGCCTTGATAGGTTACGTCTCCCTATGGAGAAGTGTGGCTCACTGGTTAGAGGAGGCAGACCTGGAAGCAGAGGTCAGCCCGGGACCAGGGTTCAATTCCCGGCTCGGCGGGGTCTTGAGTCCTAAAATGTCCATGGACTCGACAATTCTCGCTCTGGTGCCTACTCGATTCACGGGTTCACACTCTGCGACTGTGGGCAATAGCTTTCTTAATCTCCACAACGGCCCCTCGTGGCGGGATGCCTGGATTTCACCTTGCGGATACCCTGCCGGGGTTATCTCACAGGGGAATACCAGGACGGGTTCCCTAAGCAAGCGCTTAGAAACCGCTCAGTGATTTGCGCTATACAAATTCCTGTACATTATGTTGTGGAGTTTTTCTTGCCTGTTGCATGTGAGCAGAGTATGTACTGCCTTGTGTGTTAGGCAGTTATTCTTGAAATTGACATGTGCTAATAGCAGTAGAGAAAGAAACACTGAAGCAGAATGGAGAGAAACAGTGGAGTTATCTGAGAGGATTCAACATTGGAGGGAATCTTCCAGCCACATGCCAGGATAGGAAGCTCAAAGTAAGTGCCTGATTTAGGATTTGGCGAAGGGGTTACTCTGATACAAATATGACGAATATCCCATCCACAATATGGGTCTAAGGCACTTGTAATAGGGTGGATAGGATATCCATCATATTTTTAACAGAGTAAAAAACATACTCGCAAAACTTCAAATCAGACTCTGAGAAAGCCCAGAGAACGTCATCTTGGTATTCCATTGTAAAGTGAGAAATGCCACACTTTTCTTTCCTTAAATTGAATAAAATGCAACATTAATAATGCAATAACACTACACTACCCATGAGCAGAATAACTGTGATATTTCCCCACATATAATGACAGAAATGACAAAGCACAAGGGTGTAATTTTAATAATGAAAAACATGCAAGAATATATCTACACCTATACATATGTACCTTAGATTCAACAAAGATAATGTTGAAGGATACAAAGACTCGACCCATTTGTTATTCCACAACCCACTCCAGTGTTTGCACACACAAGGGGTGGGGGGAACGTGACAATCCTTTGCTTATCAAACATCCTATTTAGATCAACTGGAAGGCATCGCTTGGAGCCTCCTTACTAACCACCTCAAGCTTTCCTCCCACACCTGCATTTCCTTAGATCCGAGATTCCTACCTCTTATCAGTTCAAAAGAACACTTACCTGTGACACTGGCAAAAGTGGTGCAATATGTCATCACCAATATTTCCACAGCCACCCTCCAATCACCTTTGGCACACAAAGCTAGTTGTAGTCCATCCTTCAAAGTTCTGTTTCACCTTTCAACAATCCCATTCCTCCTCTGAGAGTAAGTGGAGGTCCAACATGTTTTATGCCTGTTAACCGCAATTATTCCTTAATTTCATATTTCTCTATTACCAATCACTAGAATGTTGAGCAATCCTTCTCTCCCTCACAACTCTTCTAAGAATTCCATAACTTTTTTCATAGAAACTTGATTAGGAAACTATGGGCCTCCTTTATGAGGCTGTGCGTCACTTTTACGCCACCGGTGCGTCACTTTTTGTGACGCACCAGAGGCGTAAAAAATGCGCCTTGTTGCGCCATATTTACAAAGTGCTGCACCTTCAACTTGGTTGTATGCTGTGTTGCACTTCGCCTTCACTCGTGCTCTTAGAGAATTTATCTGTGCCCAATTGAGGTGTGCCCCGAAATAACTCTACTCTTGCGGCATAATTAGATTTATCCGTATACCCTGAGAAATGACTTCGTGATTTTTGAAGATTACATCTTCCGGTTTGAATTAAATCCATTTCATCGTCGAACTATAGGTTGTGGCACACAAATGACTACCTCTTCAAAACACTCAGGAGCCACACAAACTTATAAAATAGGAGCAGCACATGTACCTAATTTGACACGATACTGTGACCAATTTACAACCACCCTAGATCTGCAGCATTGGGAATTGAGATTACAACCCTTTCTATACAGATCCCAATTGACATCAGTCCTGAAGATGGTTTCTGCAATTGTTTTTTAGGAAACCGAAACGTCGACCTTTCATCTTATGCCTGTCTTGTTTTATTCAGTTTGATTTGGGATAGGTGTCCTTAGGTTCTGTTGAGTCACTTATTAATTTATTTGTGTGTGTACCCACAGTCCTAAGTATTTTTGTAATTTCACTTATCTGTATATGAAACGACTTATTCAAACGACTCTTTGATAAAACTATATTTTTCTAATACACCTTTGTGTCTGTTGTTCATATGTTGTCTATATGTTTTGACCTAATAGAGGCCCTATATCCAACCAAAAATTACTGTGCTCAATTGATTGTTGATAAGGAATATTGATTTATCCTTTTTAAATTACTTTGAATTATCAAATACTTTCAAAATAAATTCCCTTGAATGCATCTTTACCTTTCTATTTAATTACCCAAGCCCTCAAGGGTATTTTGGGTCGCTCACTTTTTGTTGAGCATCTAGGTAGATGCGTCACTTTGTAAACCCCTGCGCTACATTATACCTGCGCCAGGTATAATGTATGCAGGGAGGTGTTCTGATGCAAGAAAAGGTCATAGAAGTGACGCAGTGAAATCTATACGATTTCACTGCGCCACTTCTAGGGTGCAAATGCGTCAATTTCTTATGCCTGCCTCACAGTAGGCGTAAGACTAACGCAGGCCCTTTCACATGGGGCTTGCTCCATGTGAAAGGACACATTGCTGGAGCTGCGTCACTTTTGTGACACACTCCAGCAATGCGTCACTTTTGCGCCATACAGAAACGTCAGAAATACTGACGTATCTGTAACTCTTTGCGCAATGATGCGTCATACTGTAAATATGATGCATCATTGGTGTCTCAAGGAGGACGCAATGAAAAGTGACGCATGGCTGTTTGAATGCAGCCATGCGCCACTTTTCATAAATGAGGCCCTATATTTCTGGACAATGTGAGATCTAGCCTACCTACCTAAGTTTTTCTTTCAGAATTTTTCGATCACCAGACCACCAAATGTATAATGCGGAGCCCTCCTTTTAGACCCCTTCAGGAGCTCCCTACCAAGCCTGGGAAGATACAATATAATGTTTGTGGAGTCATGTACCAACCAAACATGACCTTCTAAGTCGTGGATGTTCTGGTGTGCTTTCAGTATGTGGTAAATCGAGGAAACAAGGCCTTTGATTTTTTTCATAGTTTTAGAAAATGTTTTCAAAGGATATTAGTTATTTAGTGCCTGCTGCTTTATTGTAGGGGAGGGGTGATACACGACCCAGTGTCATATCTGAAAATATTGATGTCTGTTGGACTCCAGTATGTTAACAATTGTCTTACATTGAGTAAGAAATAAATCTTCTGGCCCTAAAATAGGTCTCCCAACACTGTACACTCTTTCTCCGTTCACTTCCTGAAATGCATGGATTCCAGGGCTGTAGTAAAATACTAATTTTCAAGTATTGGGGTGAAGCGGGGTGGGAAAGATGTTAATTCTGTGGAGTGTTTTAAGGAGTCCAATACCAATGTGATTGGTTTTGTGATATTGGAAACATAGGCCACATTTGGCCTTGCATGTTTGGGGAGCCAATTTATATCACATGGGGGTCTGCTAAATAAATGCATTTCGATGATTGACTAATAATGTGCCATTTCATGAAGGGCCCACTCGAAAACCACCTTAAGCTGACCTACCATATAGTATTTCTTGATGTCTAGTAGGCCCAGTCCTCCGTTGTCTTTCACCCTGTGTAATAACTTCCTGATTATCCTCAGTTTTGTTTTGCCAAGTGAATTGATCGCAATTGATTGCAATTGGTGCATGTTTTGCTTAGGTATTTAGACTTGTAGGGCCTAAAAACTATAATGAGCTTGGTAATTCATTCAGTGTAGGTCCTTGTCTAGTCATTTTACTCTTCAACTCTTTTTTAATTCCAAGAGTTTTTATTGGACGTTTCAGGGTTATATATCATACAAATCATAAATTGCAATGTACATACAATCGATGCTTGTAAATACACATCATTCAGCATAGGAATGCATTATGACCCATGGTGGTGGTCATTCGGGACGATCTTGAAGACAATAAGGGAAACCACCAAGCCTTTCTACGCTGGGTTCCTGAGGGGCTACAATACAAATGAATTGGAGATGGAAAGGAAAGGAACGGAGTAGATAAGAGGAAGAAGGAGAGAAAGGAAAGAGAGAATAAAGGTTAGAGGTGAGATGTAAGAGGTAAGAAGCTAGATGTAAGACTCTTCAACTCTTTTTATTGGTGAGTTCACCTTATAAAACTCTCGGAGTGTTGGTGTGGTCTGGACCCGATGGTATCTGGTGGCTCTGTTCACCCATTTAAAAGGGCAAATCTGCTCTATCTGTTCTCTGATTTCACGTTCTATTTTGATCCCCATGATTTTGAAATTGGTGACACTCATGTTAAGTCCTGACACCCTACAGTACTGTTATGAGTGGTGGATAACTGCAGCTGACTTCACTGGGTCAGGCAGGATCATCAGGATATCATCCTCAAAAAGATACATCATATGTAAGGAGCCTCCAAACTCAATACCCTTTACCTTTGACATTTGCCTGATCAGCTTGGCTAATGGTTCATTTGAGAGCACAAAAAGAAACAAGGAAAAAGGACACACCTGCCTCGTTTCACACATTTCGAAATGTCTCACACAAAGAATGCCTCACATTCTTTATGCTGATTTTTCTTTGGACCCAGTACATCCTGGCAGGTTGATGCCACAGTTTCTTTGTTCTTCTCACACTGGCATTTTACTGGATCTCTGTCATCCTCTAGTTCTTGCAGGACTTTGAACTTGTCACTGAGGGTGACAGAGTATTCACTGTGTTGCGTGTTTATCTAGGTTCCTGATCGATACTGTGACCTTATGCCCCTATTCGGCTATAAATCCATTTATTCCCTATATTGGCATAACCGTTCAAGTGCGATTTTCAGAAAAGTCATCTCTGGCCTCACACGAACAGAGTCACATTCCAGCATAGCTCTCTGCCACTTCCTTTGCAACCAATTAGTGCAATGACAGAGCAGAAGTCACTATCTGATATTCCTAGATTAACACTCCGAGTTCTTCAACAAGATAAAAACTCAGCAAACCTGGAAATCCCCGCTTGCTGTGTTTTGATTAGTAATGGAACTCTAATGAGCAACTGATAACTATCACTTCCTAGTGACATCTTTAATTGACGTCTTATGTCCAGCAAACTTGCGTCAAACCCGGCACCTGTCAGGTATAAATATTACCAACGCTGCCTTAAGCAATGAGCTACTGTTGCTGATGCTAGCTGCCTGCAAGACCCCGTGTTGGTGAATCTAGCACTCTGTCGCTGCAGCCTGCTGTCCCTGTGGTGGTGAAGCTACTGATACCATTATCGCTGCTAAAGCGCGAACGATGGTGCAGTACGCTTAGGAGCTGAACAGCCGTCCCTCTGCGAAGACATCCAGCAGATTCCAGCTGCCCGCGGACGCTGTCCCCCCTCCTTCCTCGACGCGCTGAAGAGACCCGCTGCCTTTCTCCTGCAGAGAAATCCAGCTCCGGCGTTTCCGGTCTACCCTTGCGGGTGACTGGGATATAGAGAGTGACCCCTGAAGGAGATACCAATCCTCCATCATTCTATTCAGAGGTATGGTGTTGACTAAACCCTTAGACGAGAATTCTTGAAACAAACCTTGGCAAAACCAACTTAAATTAAAGCTACTTACTTACTCCCCTTCCACGTGTTAGGCTTAGGTCAGGCACACTGGGGTAGGCATAGTTAGAAGCACCAGTTGAGTATTTTAGCCTAATGTATATATGACTGTATATATGTTTTATTACTTTTAAACCATTGTATGGCTAAGAAACCATATCAATGCTTTTACAGTTCTATTTCGCAATCCTTATCTTACTGTACGTACTTTTTATAATAACAAGTCTTGCTATTGTGGCAATACATTTATCTTGTACGAGAAGAAAGACTGTTCAATAAATGTTAACCTTTATTGACAAACGCCCGTCTCTCTATTCTCTACATCTCGTGAAAGTAAACTGCACTAGACTGACTGAGTGAAATACATGTCTATTGTTTCACACGACCCTAGAGATTGACTCTTGATCTGAGGAGCAAAGTTGTCATGTTGCACGGTTGTTGGAAAGCTGAATCCCTTCTTGTCTGTGCCAAGGAAGCTGATCACTTCCTATGCAGAGAAGAAAGTTTCCAGTGACCTCTGAGCTAGTTGGTAACACACCCAATTAAGTTTAGCATAGTCAGTGGAGGCCTGGAATATCCGCAGTTCCACGTCGATACTACTGTTTATGTTATTCCAATGCGCAGGGCCTAGTGGGAAACTAGGAACTACACTACATGGCGCCCAACGTTTGGTAAGGCGATAAACTAACGCAAGACAGTTAGAGTAACTCAGTTGTGCATATTTCACACAGACCCCTTTCTCCCGTAAATACTCCAATAGACGTCTGGAGTGGGTGAAAGGTTAAAATCCGCCCGACCTTAGTAGGAAGAGATTCCTATGTAAAGCTCTGGTTTATTCAACGTTGAAGGATACAGTGTTCCAAAATATTGTGCAGCTAATCTTTGTCTCCTTGGAGACCTACTCTGCAAACCTTGCATTTTTACAATGCCAGGAGAAAACGGAACCACTGGGGGCGCAGCAGATGCGACTCAGCAGGGTCCCGAATACACAGACCCGGATGCTATAATCATCCCGGTCCACTTAAGAAGATCTATAACTTTAAAACTTATAGAAAACGGACTGACACTTCAAGGTGGTACAGTAATTTTCGTAATAGAGGCTCACGAGTATCGGCAGACAGAGGTATTCTATTCATGGATAAACTTTCCAGCGGTAAACGCTAGAACAAAAGAGTTTCAGTATTATAAAATAGAGAAACCTCCGGAAGAGTACGCTCCTTTCGAGGAGATTGAAATTCCACTTAAATTTCAAGAGCACCTGCTCTGGTTTAATGGCGCCCTAAAACATACTGATCACATAACTAGGCTCGGTCCACTAGGTAGACCAGGAGCCACATGGCCGGTTCTAGCCAGCTACACACCACATCCGGACATTGTAAAAATGCCTAAGGAAGAGCTGTTAGTACAGCTAAAAACATTAATAAGAATACATAGGCAATTAGTCCAATATGTAATGCGGACTGCAACAGTCCAACCAGCTGTTAATACACCACAGCTGACCCCTCAACAGGGGAACACAAATAAAATTACACCACAGAACATACAGTCATGTCTTGGTAAAACACCCGTAAAAAGGGAACAAATTCCTTTCTGGTTAGCACAGAAAATCACTCAAATAGAGGCAGTATTTCCTGATACTACCCCTATAGAGAAACACAGAATCTTGACCATCTGCCTTCCTATGGGAATCGCACCACACGTGGAGGACTGCGACACTTGGGGTACAGTCTTTGCTTCCATTTACACAAAAACACACGGTGTTCCGTCTATGGCGGTAATACCAGAAGTGCTAAAACAGATTCAAAATGAATTCGGTCCAGAGCCCGCTTTAAATCTAGGTATGAAATTACTGAAAGACTTCAAGCAGGTCACGGCTATATTATTAGCCAATATAAGAGGAGAAGCAGCATCTGTGGCGATCCGCCAGAAGTTGAAGGAAACAGATATAAAAGATCCTGTTGAGCTTGCCAAAATCATAGAAAAATGCTATGAAGAATTAGGTAGAGACAGCTTGGGTGGAAAACCAGTTAAGCCCCAACTGCTCGAAAATCCTGAAAAATTATTTATTAAAAATAATTTAAACACTCCTAAAAAGAGCTGGGATGGAAATAAACAATCCACTCCCAAGGAAAAAGTTTTCCAGTCCAGAGGAAGGTCTCCTCGACGGAGGGAAAGAACTCCGACTCGAGAACGCCAGTCTCCCCAGAGGGAGCCCTCTGAGAAAAGATATAACCTTAGAAATAGGGATAATCTGAAAAAAACGGATAGATATCAAAGTATTGATACACGTCCCTCTCGATCTTTTCCACAGAATTCGGAAAGAAGAGGACGGTCAGACCCAGGAGAGCACACCAAGTCCAAAGACAAGGAACCTGCTCAGAGTAAAAAATCTCAATTTCAGAAAAAGAAGGTAGCCAGTATTAGAGTAATCGAACATGCCGAGAATACTGAGGACACAGTTGAAAAACGGGGAGTGGGCATTGACAATGTTGGACAGTGCAGCAGAAATCAGTATAGCGCGCAAGATCTTGATGAGTCATCTGGAGACAGTGGACACGAATGAATACATTCAGGTTGAAACTGCCGACGCCAGACTTAGCGAGCCCCATAAAATATACGAAATAACATTGCGTATAGAGGGTGATAAGACTAGGAAAATTAAGGGTCTATTTTGGGATAAGCTCTCAAAAGGCTATGATATTCTGTTAGCTGAAAAAGATTGGCCCCCAGAGTTTGTCAGGGAGTGCCCTCGTGGCGAAGAAGTGATTATGCCTGCCTTCTCGAATCACATTCCGATTCACAAAAAATATACATATGCAAGGAAATGGGCAGTAGCCCAGGCACCTGCATTATATAAAAATCATGTAGGATGGGATGAGGACTCACCTCCTCACAAAATCCAATTAAAAAGTGAACCAACTGCCCAACGGCAGTATCCCATAAAGCAAGAAGCTAAAAAACAAGTCAGGGAGATCTTAGATCAACTTGAGTACCAGGGGGTGATTGAAACATGCACCTCTCAAATGAACAATCCTTTGTTTCCTGTCTCCAAGCCAGACAATTCATATCGTCTAGTTTTGGACTACAGACACCTTAATGCATGTTGCAAAACCTTTGCAGTACAAAACTCGCAGAGTGCAGCCCTAATGAAAAATATAGTTAGGAAAAAATATAAAACGACATTAGACATATCTAATGGTTTCTTTTGTCAAAACATTGCACCAGAAAGCAGATATTTGACCGCTTTCTCCGCATTTGGGTCGCAGAAAAAATTCTGTCGACTCCCACAGGGGTTCAAGAACAGCCCAAGACTATTCTCAGCTAGGGTAACAGAGTTACTACAAATCTATGATGATGAAGCATTATCTTACGTAGATGATATTTATCTCACAGACGACGACTTGGATACTCACTTGAAAAGAGTGAACCCCATTATACTTGGGTTCGCAGCAGAGGGTTACAAATTCAACTTTAAAAAGTCTCGAATTGCCCATCTGACAGTACTATTTTTAGGGTACGAATTATCAAGTGAAGGGAAAAGCCTAGCGGACAACTTCTTAGAGAAGTGCGCTGTACTCCAAGCTCCAAAAACGCTGAAGAATTTACAATCCATACTAGGTTTTCTGAATTTCGGAAGAACTTACATTCTAAATTACGCAGAGAGGGTTAAAGCTCTCTACGAACTAATTAAACCTGATTTTAAACAAATCAATTGGACTCAAAAACACACAGAAATTTTGAGATCACTGCAAACAGACATGTTAGCTAAAACAAAATTAGATACACGTGACAACACACGTGATCTTGTAATCCGAGTCATCCCAGGAAGATGCGGATTCACGTACCTGACCTCTAATGAGGGAGAAAAGGTACCAATTTCAATTAAATCTCACTTGTACACACAAGCAGAAAAAACATTCAGTCACACAGAAAGAACTGTGAAAGCAGTGCAAATCGCATTAGCAAATGAACGAGAACTAGCACACGGCAAACGGATTAATATCCTTACAGCGGAATCCGCCTTCGAGGCGCTATTCAGCCCAGTAAACCTGCCTACAGTGTCACTGGATCCGAAATGGATACAGTGTGTAGATTCTCTAGGAGCGGAAGACGTGAAATACTATTTTGCCCCGCAATTCGAAGAACTGAATGATTTAGAATATGAAGAAGAATATCCTCTGCCAATCGAAATTCTGCCTCTCCCACAATACGCATGTATAATCTATACAGATAGTTTTGTACAGCATTTCAACGTAGAGAGAAAATCCTACGATGCAGCATGTGCGATCATTAAAGGTCGTTGGCTGTGCGGTAAATTCAGACCGAAAGTAACAAAAACTGAATCTGTAAGAAACTGTTCGGTTCAGAGAACTGAAATCAGATCTTTAAAGATGGCGCTCGAAAATGCAGAACGTGAATTCCCGACACTTATCGTGTGCGATTCTCATTTTTGCGTCAACTCTTACAACAATAAACGCAGAGTTGGATTGAAAACGATTACAAAGATGACACAGGTGCCACAATAAAGCATAAATTGCTCTGGAAACAGGTAGCTCTTTTACACAAAGAACTACAAAAGACTCACGTGATTCACGCACAGAGTCTTCAACGTGATGGCGTTCACGTTGCAGGGAATTCATTGGCTAATACAGCCACAGCGGAAGCAACTAACCCGGCTTCCGTAGCCACAAAAAAGCGTACAGATAAATACATAGACGGGGAAACCATGCTGGCAGTAAAAACGACCGTAAAAGGCGACTGTGCAGCACTACCCGTGAACTATCCACTCAATTATGCATACATAATCGATGCAAACTCCGTTCCTTTTGCTCGAATCCCTGGAGTGGGGGACAGAGTAATTCCAAACAGGAGCAGGAGGGGCTTCCTCTTACTGGAAGCAGACATGGGGTTGGGTCTGAGACACCAAACAATTAAGGTTTCTCTGAAAGAATTACAATCAGAGTACTGGTGGCCAGGAATGAGCATAGATATTCAATGTTTTGCTCAAAATTGTGAAAACTGCAACCGAGATCGCAGAAATGAACAGGCCAGTGTAGTTTCAGGATCCCTTCTAGACAGCATAAGGCGGTCTATCTGCGCAATCAAAGAAGAGAAGCGCGTCCCAGTGTACACCATTAAGACGAAAAGCACTTAAAAAATGAGGCCTCCAGCGCTCGGCTGACGCTAGAACGGTTATAAAAGATTTGCGATATCGGCACATACGCAATTACCACGTTCCATTCTGACCAGGGTCCTGCTTTCAGCTCTCGAGCCTATAAGGAGGCCATGGCTAGCATGGGAATTGGGTTGCGGTATTCTTGTCCGTCGCACCCCGAAGGGAACAGTGTGGTAGAAAGAAAAAAACGTGACATAAAGCAATCTATAACAGCGAAGGTATTAGGTTCAGGCGCTGGGTGGGTCAAACATTTAATAAGTGTCCAGACTAGTCTTAACAACATGCCAAGAAATTCTCTAAAAGGTTTCAGCCCATTCGAACTATTGTTCGGAATTAGAATGCGTGTTCAGGACCTCGATAGTCAGATGTCAGTGGTACAAGAAGAAACAACGCACTTTGATGTAAAGGATCGTTTGGCTGTTTTACAGGAACTGAATGAAACAAGAAAATCATTAAGCAACATAAATTTAAAGCAACAGCCAAGTACCACTGACGAGGCACCACCAGCAACAGCCCCAGCAAGGCCTGTCTGGATTCCAAAGATTGGGGATCTAGTCAGAGAAAAGATCGCGGTTAAGAAGGAATTTGGGCCTTCTTACAGAAAAGCAGTACCTGTCTTGGCAGTCACCGGAACAAGATCAGTTGTGCTACCGCCCCTTGCTGGTAAAAAGGAGAACAGAGTCGTGTCTATCGATCTGGTAAAACCACAAGCATGTGGCCTATAATCAACAGTAGGCCCAGTGGACTCCCAAGAAACAACAGAATACCCAAACTTGCAACAATCCAAGAGGTTCAAACTGAAAGACTAATCACATTCGATCAGCCTGCAGTGCACAATGAAGGACTATGCAATAATGCCATGGAACTCGTGCCTCTTGAAACACAGATTGAAACAGTTCGTCAAGAAACAACACCAGTCTACAATGATGTGGCATCAGAAAGTGCTACCGAGAGACAGATTGAAAGAACAATCCCATCAATTGACAGAACTGCCTCTGGTTATTTCATCAACTTCGACAACTTCTCTGAAGATTTAAACGACCCCGAAGTGATGCCAGAAACAAAAAAGATTTTTAAAGAAAATACAACAGGACTCCTTCAACAAATCAAAGAACTATATCTGGATTCACCGTTGATTGAGCATTGGATTATCTCAGGGGTATTCATACTCCTACTATGCCTAATTTTAGTTTTAATTTTAGGAAAGTTTATTACAATTGAATGGACACAGCAAGTCAGAACATCAACCTAGTCCTGAAACCACACAGATCATCCCACGTGAAGAAAAGAGAACTGTCAACAGTAAATGTCACAGCAATTCCAATACCTGGTGGGGTAGTATGGGAGAAAACAGACTATGAGATCTATGGTCCGGTCGAAATCCTGAAGTATCCTCATCAACTAAAGGTTTCCTTAAGTGACTTTGTGACACCTAGTACATTCTCTGATGATTGGGACTTTAACAGTATTAATGACATGATGTCTGATTTATTAATGTCAGCTAGATTCACAGATCATGATTATTTACAAGGTTCATCTAGTTATGAGCAGCTATTCTGTTACACCCACTATGGGGATCATTACTTGCATAAATCTGCACAGCCTAGAAATGTTTTTATGTATAATCAATGGGAACATTGTTCTACACCACCAAAAAGCAGTTCTAAAGCATTTTTTGAGAAATTCAAATACTTCTCAGGGTTTAACACCAGTGATGCAGAAACGTTTTATTACAAACTGTTAGATAAAACAGGAATGAAAACAATGCTGACAAATTCTAAATTGATATATTCAGAAGCATTTTATGACAAAATGATGACATTTGGTTTTGATTATTGGAAAAATAATATTGAAACGAAAACAATTTGGGGTACAAAAGATTGGCAGGTGCAAGGCATAGAAGCACTATTTAGAACCTGCATGATACCAGAACAAATGTTATTTTTAAATGACAAAATACACCAAACATCTTGTCTTGGCCTAGCTAAGATCAAAGACCTTAAAACACCGTCTATACCGAAGCCAATACCTGAAAATATAACTGCAGATATTGAGTTAGACGTGTCACAAATTTTACATTTCAACAGAACACATCCTGATTGGAAAAAGTGGTTAATCTGGCCTACTGACACAAACAGCTGTCAAGATAGATTCCTGAATAAAACACAGGGGTTAAAAATGACCAGATTAGACTCGAGATATTCCCAGAGACAACATCCAGGGATTATAACAACATACAGTGTAGGGAAACTCTGCCTTGAATGGCTAAAAACATCCACACTGGCTGAAATTAAGCAACACTTGTCTTTACTAAAAGATGGTGCTGATTTGCGCGATTTCATTCTTGGACCACGCAAACAGCGTCAAAAGCGTTTCATAGCGACCAGTATCTATGCTGCTTACAACGAGGCTTGGAAAGTAAAGCAAATTGAAACTGCTGAGAAAATACGAGAAATTGATCGTATTAATTTGGAGAAATCACTTTCTGTAGTAGACAATGGGTTAATGACTCTGTCTTCCAGAATACATTCGTTGGACAATATTGTATCCTCTGCCTTTGATGTGATAGACAGAGACTTGCTAATGTTACAACATGGCCAGTCGCAATTACGCTCTATTATAGAATAAGGCTGGACGCTGCAAAATCTTCGTTCAGGCTATGTGCCTTGGCGTTTAATCAACACAACGTCATTATTTTCCATTTTTAACCTTACTGGTAAACAGATCAGTTTGGCACAGAAAGGAGCAGACTATACAATCCTAAGCATCGAAAAACTCGAGAGATTACCATTGACAATGTCAGAGAGTCCTGTCATTGAATGGATAATACACGGAATTATCACAATTCCGATAACAACTTTCCGATTTAAAAAGTGCCTTGAGTACATACCTGCTGGCCAATATGAACAATTGGCTAAAGGATATGTAAAATCTGAATGGAAATTACCATACACTCATTCTTGCTATAGTGACAGTGACAAAAATGTATTTCTTAGTGGTGAGAACTGTAAACATTCACTAAGCGGTATACTTTTGTGTCAGGGTATTAATTTACACGGAGCATGTGATGGAAATTCAAACAACCTTTCATGCCACCAGCTAGTCACACCTGCAACTCAGATAGAGCCCTTCTTTATGCAACTTTCAAACGGGAGTTACATTCTTAGAACGGATCACAGATGTTGTGGCCTTGTGCCAGGGAAAAGTTATCTAGTGAAAGTAACGGCCATCGTCAAATGCTGTATGCAAGCATTGTTTCCGAGTGGGCCTACAGACACAGTGACTCCCATCTGGCCTCGTCTGAATCTCTATTCTATACGAATTGATACATTAAGCAAAATGAAATCTGTACTTTTACAGACAACAGTGCCTATAACGTCATCAAAAGAGACGTATGATCTTCTAGTTGCAAGGACAGCTACTGAAGTTCATGACCTTTTATCTACAAATTGCCCCGTGCATTTCGTACAAATGCTAAGCCAACTCCTTAACATGTCTAGTGCCACAAGCATCCCAGGCATATTCAAGACAGTCTTTACGGGACTGCTAACACCCTTCCAGGCAATTTTGGGAATCGTTCCTAATTTTGTACACTCTGTTTTTGGCGGCATACCATTATTTTTGGGGCTCGTAGCAGGGATTTTATTTTTGACCCTCCTGCTTCGTTATGGCAAGCCTCGGCTCAGACATAGCTCCCATGGGAATGGAAGAGACAATCCTAGCAATGCGCTACCGGGACAGGATAACTAACGTCCTTGGATTGGCCAGGCTGAGAGATCTAAACATGACCTGGTTCCTTTCATTCAGACCGATATGGCAAAATTGCATTTTACCTGTGCTACGGTGTATGCTTTGCGGCGATGAATGCGTGTTGGACATCTGTCTTTCACTTCCATCAGCAGTACCAATGGACGTCGATACTTTGCTCAGTCCAATAACGGCTCACGCATTGTGTTGTCCCCAGCGGCTACCAATCCTGATGACGGCATTCGTGGAGACTCCTGTGCTACAACCAAGTGGTAACAGTGGAGCGAGTGACAAAAGCAACATCATCCAGGTACAACGTTCTGTGAGCATTGCTGATCCTGCCTTCGATGACAGCAATCATTCTCACACCTGCCAAGTTACAGCGCTATCTAATTTGGTTGAACTATCACCTGAATTTGTAGACCAATTCTTTGAGAGCCTGTCTGATACGATGTTCTCACCCGTACAGAAACAATAACTTTTAGAAGCTTTTCCGACACACAGCGTTCCCATGAACTCTGAATTCGGCCTTCAGTTCTGATCAACAAAAACTGCAAAAAGCTTTGGAACTCTATTTTTCCCCGTTCAAGCAATAATTCTTTGAATTGGACAATTTTTTTAATATTGACCTTTTTTTGGCACAAACAATTCTTTGCTTAACGTAAAAACTATTCTTAGAGAACAGAAGCTTCACACTTCTATTTCTAAACACATCTAGAGACATAACAACATTACACCAGCCTCTAGCACATGTTATTACAATGCATTTTTATGTGATGATTTATCTCGCCCTTCTTCTATTAGAGATACTTCATGTGTAATTCTTTATGCATAATCGTTCATTGATTTCATATGCAATAACTTTTGAATGATTTCTATGCTTCAAAAAACGTACAGTACCTAAATTTCATGTATTTTAAGTACGCCTATTTCGAATGCATTTATGTATTTTGGGGTGGGCAATGTTACACATGCATCTAATTGCTTTAGTTTTAGTAATTTGATGGACATGAATAAGTGGAGTGGGTGTTGCGTGTTTATCTAGGTTCCTGATCGATACTGTGACCTTATGCCCCTATTCGGCTATAAATCCATTTATTCCCTATATTGGCATAACCGTTCAAGTGCGATTTTCAGAAAAGTCATCTCTGGCCTCACACGAACAGAGTCACATTCCAGCATAGCTCTCTGCCACTTCCTTTGCGACCAATTAGTGCAATGACAGAGCAGAAGTCACTATCTGATATTCCTAGATTAACACTCCGAGTTCTTCAACAAGATAAAAACTCAGCAAACCTGGAAATCCCCGCTTGCTGTGTTTTGATTAGTAATGGAACTCTAATGAGCAACTGATAACTATCACTTCCTAGTGACATCTTTAATTGACGTCTTATGTCCAGCAAACTTGCGTCAAACCCGGCACCTGTCAGGTATAAATATTATCAACGCTGCCTTAAGCAATGAGCTACTGTTGCTGATGCTAGCTGCCTGCAAGACCCCGTGTTGGTGAATCTAGCACTCTGTCGCTGCAGCCTGCTGTCCCTGTGGTGGTGAAGCTACTGATACCATTATCGCTGCTAAAGCGCGAACGATGGTGCAGTACGCTTAGGAGCTGAACAGCCGTCCCTCTGCGAAGACATCCAGCAGATTCCAGCTGCCCGCGGACGCTGTCCCCCCTCCTTCCTCGACGCGCTGAAGAGACCCGCTGCCTTTCTCCTGCAGAGAAATCCAGCTCCGGCGTTTCCGGTCTACCCTTGCGGGTGACTGGGATATCGAGAGTGACCCCTGAAGGAGATACCAATCCTCCATCATTCTATTCAGAGGTATGGTGTTGACTAAACCCTTAGACGAGAATTCTTGAAACAAACCTTGGCAAAACCAACTTAACTTAAAGCTACTTACTTACTCCCCTTCCACGTGTTAGGCTTAGGTCAGGCACACTGGGGTAGGCATAGTTAGAAGCACCAGTTGAGTATTTTAGCCTAATGTATATATGACTGTATATATGTTTTATTACTTTTAAACCATTGTATGGCTAAGAAACCATATCAATGCTTTTACAGTTCTATTTCGCAATCCTTATCTTACTGTACGTACTTTTTATAATAACAAGTCTTGCTATTGTGGCAATACATTTCTCTTGTACGAGAAGAAAGACTGTTCAATAAATGTTAACCTTTATTGACAAATGCCCGTCTCTCTATTCTCTACATCTCGTGAAAGTAAACTGCACTAGACTGACTGAGTGAAATACATGTCTATTGTTTCACACGACCCTAGAGATTGACTCTTGATCTGAGGAGCAAAGTTGTCATGTTGCACGGTTGTTGGAAAGCTGAATCCCTTCTTGTCTGTGCCAAGGAAGCTGATCACTTCCTATGCAGAGAAGAAAGTTTCCAGTGACCTCTGAGCTAGTTGGTAACACACCCAATTAAGTTTAGCATAGTCAGTGGAGGCCTGGAATATCCGCAGTTCCACGTCGATACTACTGTTTATGTTATTCCAATGCGCAGGGCCTAGTGGGAAACTAGGAACTACACTACAACTGTTCTGTGAATTGTTGAGGAGGGTGGCATTATATTGCTGGCATTGGTGTGTTGGTTCCAGCCATGTTTCCTTTAGCTTTAGCCTGGCCACAACAAAAAGATGGCATAACACTACATCCTCTCTTCTCATCACTCTCACATCCTGCAGGGACCTCCAGAACATTTTGGCAATGCAGATATGGTCAATTTGATTCTCTGTTGAATGGTCTGGTGACAACCATGTTGCCTTGTAGATTGTTTAGGTGGGGAATACACTACTGTCTATCACCAGACTTTTCAGGGTACATAGATTTGCAAGCCTTTCACCATCCTTGTTCATGTAGCTGAAAGGAAGACAAGAGCTGGACCTAGGTGAGAGCCGGTTTATTCTTTCCCTCCAGTGTCGAGGCCTGGGCAGCAACTGCCGACTGAAGGCCTTCCCCGAGCTATCCCCCCGTTCCATGCAAGAAACACCAGCATGCTCCCCGATTGTTCCACGCAGGGAACACAGCACGCTGCAGCACCCGACAACAACATTAACACGTCTCCACAGTCGCCAAGGCCATGGTTGCTCTTGACTTCTTCTTAACCAGTGTTGTTGCTTCCAGTCTTGGCATTACGGTCCTCCATCAGTGTGGGGATGTCTCTCGCAAGGCATTTCTCTAGGATGGACTTGAGTCTGTTATAAAACTGTTCTTTTTCCATTTCTTTGCTGTCATTTGTAGGTGCATATCATTATTGAATATTCAGTAGAATGGAACTCCTTCCTCTATGTGAAATTCATCGACTACTCGAAGACATTCAACAGGGTGTACATAAAGACCCTATTGAAACTCCTCCGCCACTACAGTGTGGCAGAAATTCTCATACGAATCATCACACAATCTTATGAGGGAATGGCCTGCAAGTTAGTCCATGGAAGACAACTCACAGAAGCCTTCCAAGTGAGGACCTGAGTCCATCAGGGTCATTTGCTCTCGTCTTTTTTCTTCCTGCTGGCCGTAGACTGGATCATGAAGACATCCACTGAAAGAAGAAGAAACGGGATGCAGGGGACACCTTGGATGAGGATCAATGATCTGCACTTCAGAGACGACTTGGCCCTACTCTCCCAAACCCATCTGCAGATGCAAGAGAAGCCCACCAATGCGGCATCCACATCAGCACAGCTTGGCCTCGTCATCCTCAGGGGATAGACCAAGATCCTGAAGTATAACATGGCCAGAACAACTGCAGCCATTCTTGAAGGCAATGCAATGTAAGAGGTTGAGGACGTCACCTACCTGATCAGTGTCATAGACAAGCAGGGCGGCACAGAAGCTGACGTTAGGGCAAGAATCTGCAAAGCAAGGGCTGGCTTCATTCAGGTAAAGAAGATATGGGGCTCCCAGGACCTAACCCTGCAAACACATATCAGGCTTTTTAACACCAACATAAAAGTGGTCCTTCTGTATGGAGCAGAAACTTGGAAAACAACAGTGAACACCACCATGAAAGTCCAGACCTTCATCAACACTTAAGTAAGGAAAGGCCTCCAAATCTGCTGGGCAAACACCATCAGCAACAAGGACCTTTGGCAGCAAACATTCCATCTTCCTGCTTATGACGAAATCATGAAAAAGCACTGGGGCGGGATAGGTCAAATCCTCCACAAGCCTGCACCAAACACCACAAGGCAAGCCCTGATCTGGAATTCTCCAGGGATAAGAAAAAGAGAAATGCCAAAAACCACCTCTTGTTGTGGCCTAAAGGCTGATTGCAAGGAGATGAGTTACGCCAGGAATCAGGTTAAAAGGAAAGCACAGGACAGAGATGGATGGAGAGTCCTGGTAGCTGTGTAAACAAGTAGGAGGACCCCACTCTAACTTGTAGAGGACGGTGGGGAAAGTAGTTTGAGAAAGAGAACAAACGTCCGGGTTCGTTGGACAGTCTGGATGTTGTCTTATTTTAGTCTAGGACTAATGGGCATCTTCATAACAAACTAAGTTAATTTATCAATGTTAGAGGGGCATATTTCCCATGAAGAAGGCAAAAAATATATACACTTATTGCAGGGCAAAGACTATGTATTCATCTCATTGCTTATGATAAGAAAATTATGTATATGTTGTTTGGCAGAATAATTATGGGGAAGTGACAAGTTCCAAAAAAGTTGATTCAGTTATCTGAAGCTAATCTTATGTATTTACTTTTAATGAACAGACAAATTTTAAACAAATTTTTGATTTAAACACGTTTTTTGATTAAAAACATCTCACCACCTATGTTTGGTAACAGTATACAAATTTATTACACTTTGCAAAATATAAAAACACATTAAAACATTTAAACAATGAACATGATCATCACAATGTTGTTAAAATAAAAGGTCACAGAATCAAAAGGTCGACGCGGCGGTCCTGGTAGATGTCCTATACAACTGGAGGGATAGTAGGCATAAGTAAGTAAGTATATTTCAAATCGCTGTTCTAACTGTCTCGTAGGTAAATTACTTTCTGCGACTTTGTGATGATGGGTGTTTGAGAGATAAAGCACAACAATACCTCTGTTGTTGTATCTTTGGAGATGGTTGTGGCTTTTTAAAATCTAAAATAGGTTATTAAATATGTTATAATTACATAAGTAATATATACTATATTTTTATAGTTGTTAACTTTAATTTACATTTATTTATTATTTTACCTATTTTAAATAATTTAATTTACAGTAACATTATTTCATATAGGTTTTATTTTAAAACCCTACCTCTATTATTTTTTTACGGAAGCCCATTGGTTGGCCATGTGTAGTGCCTAACCTACTACATCAGGGTAAATTAATTAAAAAGTGCAGTTTGTGAAACCAGAAAAGTGGTAAAATGACTCAAAAACGTAATGTACTCAAAAGTGTAGTTCGATACTACAAAATGTACTACAAAATATAAGTTTTACCTATACTTATGTTTGCACAATTCTCCAATCCGACTACAGAGTCTCCAGACACATAAATATTGGTTTTAGTAGTAAAAGCAGAAGGGCCACAGTGGACTGGATAGGAAAAGGGGCATGGGATTAGGGAGTAGTAAGATGGGGTTAGGGAAGGTCAGGGAAGGACATCACCCATCCACATGTGAGTAACCCAATTGGTATACCCTGGGGGTGGAGACATGTAGCTTACATTGCTGTACTACATTTACACTCGAAGTTTGCGAATGCTGAAAAGTAGTAAACTTAGTAAGCTTACTCAAAAGTGTAAATTATCTTTGTGATTCAGGCCCCTTGTATTTAAATCTCCCCCACATAAACCTTGGCAATATCGCAAAAGGTGAGACAAGAGGCTGGGGGCTAGAATATTGAACTAACCTTGGACAGGGTTGGTTACTACATTGCAGGGCAATATTATCGCATCCACTTCATTAACACCTTGGCTGCTCAGGCTATTCCTCTGCTGTGCTGGGCCATAATGATAATGGGTGTGGTCATGACAAGCTGAGCTCGTCATGAGCACCGAAGGGGTTAACATACCACTACACAGTAACATTAGTATATAGTTATTATTCTTAGTTAAACTGATAATTATCTCCCAAGATAAGTATGGGTGAAGTTAAGAAGAGTAAATATATATTTATCTTACAGTGCAGTGGTAGGTCAATGTAGTGGATGGAGTATATACATTGTTCAATATTAACAACCTCAATAGAGTACAATACAACTGTACTGGAAGGTGCACAATAATTAACACTGTAAAGTTCCTGTAAAGTCACTAGTTATAAATGCTTGATGTATTTATAAGGATGGGTATATGACCCTAATGTAGATGGTCACAGTTAAGCTAATAGTGGACTTTAGTGGGGTTTTATTTAAAAATCTACACTTATAACATTATAAATGTGGGCGATTTTGCTTGAGTTCATTACCTCAGTATGGATGTGTCTGAAACAAACAATTATATTAAAAAACTTTGAATATTGATTTTGATTTTTGAGATAGGTAATATACTTTTCAGCTTTAGATGTCTTCAATAGATACATATATTTTCTAGACTGGAAGTAAGCTAAATTAGCTTATACTAATAGTTATGCGAGAAGCTGAGCGATTTTGTGGCAGATCAAATTTGCCTTAGGACAAGATGCAAAAAGGGGGCAGAGTTTATTCTCCTCCCCTGCCTAGAAAATTTATATTGCGCTCTTAGGCAGCTCCTACTCAATAGAGAAGTTTTTACAAGCTTTCTAACGGCAGAGACCTACTTAGGTAGGAGGCCATTTTCTCTCATTAGTACAGAATGAGTGTTTTGTTCCCTTTGGGATGGAAACATTTATTTTCTGTGGCGGGTCTATCAGTTGATCTGGATGTGTTTCTGGTGTCTATTGTCCTCCTTTTGTTGAGGAAGTTATTCAACATTTGCAATCTCACACAAAAGGTAATGTGCGTTTTTGATAGAGTGGGTTGGAAATATCTTACTATTGAATAAAGATTTTTGCCCCTAACCCCTTCATTGCCTGTTTTGTCTTTTAATGATCCACCGGAACCACTTTTCACTCGGTCAGTTTTTGGAGAAGATAAAAAGAGTAGAACATGATTCATTTACAACTGTGAAGGAAATGCTATAGTCTTAGTACCCGCCGTAGCAGGCTCTACTGGCCATTAACGGCATGCTCCAGCATTAAAGGTTGAAGCTGAAGGCTCTACAAAGGTAACGGGTCTTTAATGGCAGGTAGAGTCCGCTATGGAGGGCTCCAAGGCTATTAGAACATTCCGCCCCTAGAGGGCAGAATGTTCTAATTTGTAAAACAAAGGCCCCGCAGAGCCCTGAGCATTGATGTGTCAATCAGTGGGTCCTGTTAATACAGATGACACTAAACCATTGAGTGCTGGAATTCTGAAATAGACTGGAACCCCGCAGTGAGAAGTATGTTGGTCCTGTGTGGATTGGATATTTATTTTGGGGGACACCTGTAACGTCTTCCTCAAATGATACGGATTCTGGAAATTTACTCCTGAACATTTCAAGAAGTTTGGTGACTGTAGCAGTCCAAATCAGGAAACCATATTTTGATGCAGGAAGTAGATTATCGGTAAGGATATTGAGCAATTATTGCTTAAAAACTAAATTTACTTTCACATAATTATGTCACATTTGGTCACAATTATGCATAATTCTGCAGAAATATATTTAAGCAAAATGCAAATCAATCATTGTGTGCTACATGTTAGCATGCAATGTGTTCTTTCATCAATTTTGATGCAAGGACACATTTCGCTCTACTACAATATTGCAAAAAAGCAAAGTCACCATGAACAACAGCTGTACCTGTGCGTTCACAGCAATTTTATACCATGAATGACAAGTTTGCGCTACAATTTTACTGTAAATGTCAGAAAACTATGATAAGTGGGGTAATGGTGAAATTTCAAGAACTGTGCGTAAAAAGTATAACATAAAATTCCAGACATTTCGCAAATTACACTGGCATAATTTCAGGATGTTAAGAGAAACAGTATAGGTTTAATGACACAGAGTTTACAGTTTGGGACCTTGGTTAAGGGTTTGAGGTATAAAGGTTAGGTGCTAAAATGTTGGTGGTAAAGGAGTTAAGAGTTATGAGTATTAGATTAAGGGTACTGGGTTTAATAGTATTGGATTAGGGCTAAGGGGCATTATTGAAGGTAGTGGGCCTGATTCACAAAGGCAACTCACACTTTTGAGTAAGTTTACACTTTTGAATAAGTTTATAACTTTACAGTATTCACAAACTGTATGTTACTACTAAAAAAAACCTGTAGTAAGTCCAGACTACACATGCCCAACTACTGATACTGCAACACCCTCCCATAGAAACGAGCATTTTCAATGCAATAGGTCTCGCATTTGCGAGAGTTTAAGATATTGGCATTGTAAATGAGAATGCCTTTTATGTGTTTTTAAAAGTAACATATATAAAAGGCATTATTTTTAATACCAAGAGCTCAAACATTCGCAAATGCAAGACCACTTTAATACTGGCAGCGCCCCTTTTTTTAGATGCTGCTCGCATATTCAGGTTATAGAAGCAGCACCTAAATAAAGGGGCACACCTGACATTAGAGTGAAGACGTTATGGTCCTTTCACCTTAAGTGGGAAAAAAAAGGTTCTGTAGCGCTGCTGCTATAGTGAAAGCGGACCGCGCAGTAATTTGAATAAATACCTTGCTATGAAAATAAAAGCGGGCAGGTGCTGCGATGTCACTGGTGGAATAGGGACGAGCATTTGAATAATTGTTCTCACTGACATAAACATTTCCGTCTGTATTCATCCATATTTATTTTTTGCCCATCTCATTGGCGTATATCCATTTTTATTTTGTGTTTTGAGAATAAATGGAGCTGTAAAATGGCGCTTGCGGTGAAAAGGAGGGCGCTGCTGATCAAAAGGAGCATTTACTAATATCCGCAAACCTACTTATTACAACGGCGCAAAAGTGAGCAAATCTTAACAAAAGGCATCACTGATGGACAATTATGTTCACTTTCTGGCTGGAAGTGGGTGTCAAAGTGCGTGTGTGTGCAAGTAGCGAGCGCATGGGGCTGAAGTCCTACTCTCATTTCCAATAAAATAAAGAACCACACCGTGATCACGAAACAGGTTACATTTTTTAAAGGGATAACATATCAGGTAAGTCTGAACTGATAAGTATTTCAGAGTTGCCAATTATTTAGATTAATCATGAAAAGATACATCATTCCGAGTCCTCCATTTTTTATTGGGTGTTAAAAACAGATAAAAGTCGGAAGACTAATTTTCCAAGAGGCTATGGTTAAAATAAAAAGAACCTTCAGCCATTGGTGTCTTTGAATCATTCCTCCACTGTATACAGACAGAAAACCTGTTTTACATTAGAGGGGTCGTTTTTTGTTACTTTTGTCAGCACTTAGGGGCGAACTTGGCAAGCCTGTTTGTGTGTTCACCTACAGTTATCTTCATTGGGGAGGATGACACCTACCGACCCAGAAAGTAAAGTAACCAGTGCAACAATACAGTTACCAACAGAGTACAACAACCCTAAAGGGAGGGGGGGCCGATGTATACAATGCGAAACAATATCAGGGATATACGACAAGCGCTGTACCAAAAGGGGGATATGGCAACAAGGTACAACAAATCAAGCAAGTAATAATTATCATAAAATATTTGCTTGATAGCCAAACTAGAACAGTCGCCCACAAGGGAAAGGGCACAACACTCACAGAGCCTGCATAGTTTACGGTAGGCAATCCAAAGGAACCACTTTTCAAGAGCAATGTAGTAGCGCCAAGACGCCGCGGCATTCGAGCACTTTATAAGTACTTCAGTCAGTCAGTCAGTCAGCCAAACGAACCCGACACAGGGAGTCTATAGGGCAACCATGCTGTTTGCGAGTGTTCCAACACCAGCAATGGGAATGCGCAACAAGGTGCTGATTTTTTTTCTGGCATCCATTTTAAGGAACAGATGCATATTTGGGGATTAAAGAGGTTTCAGTGGATGACAGATGTGGTAGAGCCAATGTTAATGACAGGGCCATAAATCTGGCCAACAGTGCTCCGTAATAATGAGATTGCCAATAACGGAAATTACAACAACATCGGACTATTATTGTTAGGGAGGCAGTGGTCATCACATGCATTTCCATGGTGGGGCGACAGAAATGGCCAAACCTGGACCATAGGGCAAGTTGAGTGGAACACATTGTATTCAAACTACCATTGAAAAGGAAAACTACTTGGTAAACCAAGCGTAACTGTTAGTCTGTTATGGATCACTAATTAACTAGGCTAATCTAGTTGCACAACAAAAATATCTCATGCGCTTGCTAAACTGTTTTTTTGGTCGGGGGAGCAGACATCACCGGGGATCAGCAGCCAGCCCATCGGGCAACTGTCTCTATGTACCTGGAAGGAAGAAGGCACTCTCAAACTAGTAAAAGTGTAGTTGCCCACTATGTAGAAACCCCGTGCGTTGCAAAAAGAAGCAACAATTCACTGACCCACAATACCAATACACTTGAACAAACAGGCAGACACACGCCTTTTTAGGGGTCCGGGCTTCTCCTTGCACGAGGTACAAGGGGACATGCTGCACACAGTGCCTAAAAAACAAGCATTTGCTATGCAATAGGACTCACATTTACGCTAGACCTATTGCATTGCAAACGGTAGCCATCACGGACAACGGGAGGGAGGGCGGGGGAGGCACGGAGAACAGGAGTGAGGGGGAAGAAGGCACAGACAACGGGAATACAGGTGGGCGGAGGTGGGAAAAGGCACGGGCAACGGGAGTAAGGGTGGGGGGGAGTGGGGAGAAGGGGGGCGAGAAGGCACAGACAACAGGAGTGCAGGTGAGGGAAGGGGGTGAGAAGACATATTTAACAAAGAGGGGAGGTAGAGTATCAAGTAGGATTCCTACTCCACGGGCACTGTTACATAAACAAGAAGAATCCTACCACTTATTGGGAAGAAAGGTGAGGAAAGGAAGGGGGACACTCAGTGTTGTGTAAAATACCCCTCACACACCAACAGGCCCCTTGGTGTCATGCTTCATCATCGGGGTCTTCGCACCCCGCTAAGGGGATGCGGCACGCTACGACCTACGACTACGCGGGAGCGTTGACAATTCAGTCTATGTGTGGTGTGTGTTGAGTGCAAGTGAAAGGAATAGGATGTGAGTGGGAAGTGTAGTGAGAAAAAAAATTAAAAAGGACCTGGCCAGTGGGTAAAAGGAAAAACTTTATTCTGTACCTCTGGCTGGTACTATTAAAAAAGTGCTAGATGGCGAGGTTTTGTGTCTTAGTAAGGGACAGAACCTCTGGTGTGCGTCGACATGTTTCGGTACATACGTACCTTCTTCAGGACGGGGCACAACTCCCAACCCTACTCACGTTTCTCTACAGAACAAGATTATTGTTCTAACTTTCCTAAAAAAGTGATTACATTTACTGAAGACAAATACAATGTGCCTACAGCGGTTTTACTTGAACATGTAGTTACATGTCCTGAAAAAAGAAAAAAGAGCGTTAGGTTTGGTTACCATATAGGTTGGCTCATACAGGTGCAGTCACCTGGAGCCCCAAACGGTTGTTTTAACCTGTAATGGGAAAAAAAGACATACAGAACACATGACACACAAACTCACACACACTTATGACAGACTTAGGGTTCAGTGTTTTCAAACATACTTATTGTATAAGCTGATTAAAGCCTCATGAGCAATTTCAGAACATCAGGGTAGGTAGGTAGGTGGATCCACAATCTATAGGAATAGAAGGGTGGAATCAATGTTGTTATCTCTACTCACTTGTTGGACTCTGTAATGTGCCCACAGAGTTTAAACTCCGTTTCAGTGAATACTCACGAAATCCGCCTCAGTCGGCCTCTTTCCTCCACCCTGTGTTGCTCCGTCGTAAATGATGTACGGCTGAGCTTGGTGGTATTTAAAGGTGGATGAAGTGCGTTCTCATTGGTTAATTAGTGGAAAGGCTCATGACCATGCAAGGGTGATAACCCTGTTGACGCCCCTTCCATGCATGTGATTTGTCACATGTACCATGCATATCACTGTCATTCGTTAATTACCGGGTTTTAACCTGTCCAAATATGGACTTTCCGTTTGTTAGCCACTCACACTCTGTTATTTCTGCTCGCGTTGGGGGCCCGTGTGATGCAGCCGCCGTTCTATTCCTCGCGCATGCGTGCTGCCGGGTCTCGAAAGTACCATTGCGCATGCGCGTAGGCGAGACTTTGGCGTTCCAATGCGCATGCGCATTGGTCGAGTGTGGTTCGCGCATGCGCGCTTGCTATTTCGCCCGGTTGAGTCATTTTCATTATTTTTGGTAGTGCATTTTGGAAAAGCAACCAGGTGGAACACTGGGGTTTGTTGGATCATGTGGATCTGCTCTTATTGACATCACCACGGAGGTGGTACCATACAGTTTTTCGTGATAGTATGGTGTAGTTGACCATGCCTTCTCATGTCATTAATTCAGATGGTGGTACCCAATGTTGGTAATAGCGTCGCTATTTTGCCCGGTTATTCCTTCATTGCTATTCTCGATATTGCGTTGTGAGAGGGACCAAGTGGATCACTGGAGTTTTTGGTTCAGCTCCTTTTGACATAGCCACGGAGGTACCGTTTGTAGTGATATTATGGGATGATTCGATCATACAATCATAAGTCATTTATTCAAACGTTGGCACCAATTGTTGGGCTAGCTCCTATGCCAACCAATTGTTATCCCTTATTTATATCCGGGGGTCTTTTAGGAGACTTGGCTCCATGGTATGTCATCATTAAGTCCGGTGACATGGGTTGCCAGGCGGAACACCCAACGTTGTTCCTTTTGGAACAGACCTGTCTCGGAGGGTAGTCGTTCTATGACGGTCCAACGGAGGTCGTTGACGCAGTGCTGATGTGACAAAAAATGTGTTGCCATCTTAGTTGTTGTCTTCTTACAGCGTATATTACTTTTGTGTTCCCCTATCCTTATCTTGACGGGGCGGGTGGTCATGCCTACATATTCTAGTCCGCATGGGCAGGTGACTAGGTAAATCACATTCCTTGTGTTGCAGTTAGTAAAGTGGCGTTGCTCCCATGTTGTGCCATTTCTGAAGTTTAGGTTTTTACTTTTTTGAGTTTGGTGGCAACAACTGCAATCCCCGCAGGGGAAGTGACCTTGTACAGCAGTTACATTGGGTCTTTCCATCTGGTTTGTCCGTGGTCTGGTATGGACCACAATGTCCTTTATGTTTCTGCCCCTTCGGTGCGCATGCATCGGTTTCTCAAATGATAAACCTCCACAGTTCAATATGCCCCAGTGTTTATCAATGACTTTTGACACCTGATTTGATATGGTGGAATAGGTTGTTACACAGATCGGCCTCTTGTTCGCTTCTTTTACATGAGGATTATCTTCTATGAGTGCCTCCCTATGATTGTTTTTAGCGCGCTTCATCGCTTTATCGATTGTTCTTGTGGGGTATTTCCTTTGTGCAAGTTTGGTTTTGAGATCTTTCGCTTGTCGGTTGAATTCACTCAACTCTGTACAATTTCTCCGGAGTCTCAGGAATTGCCCATAGGGTAGATTCTCCCTTAGGTGTCTTGGGTGGAAACTGTCGTAACGTAACAGACAGTTTCTGGAGGTCGGTTTGAAATGTGTGGTGCTTTTTAACCTTCCATCCTCACTGTAGATATTTAAGTCGAGAAAAACCATTGATGTATTTGAGAAGGTGCTTGTGAATTTTAGGTAATCATTCTGGGTATTCAACCAGGTTACAAAATTCACTGCGCTGATGACATCGCCGTTCCAGATGATGAAAATGTCATCGATGTATCGTTTCCAGGTGACAATCTGGGGGCGGTAGGGGTTACTTTCATGAAGGATCTTGTGTTCCTCTAGGTGGTAGACGTAAAGTCCGGCTAGGCTCGGAGCAAAAGTACTACCCATGCTCGTTCCGTGGGTTTGTAGGTAGAGTACCTCCTTGTACTGGAAAAAATTGTCTTTGAGGGCCATGGTAATGCACTCTAGGACCAGACTTCTCGGTGTTTGGTATTTCCAAGTGTTACTGAAGAGTACTTCTTCGATGATCTGTAATGTCTCTTCATGGGGCAGGCTTGTGTATAAGCTTTCCACGTCTAAGCTTATCATTAGTTGCGTGGTTGGATCAAAGGTGGTATTTTCCAGCAGTTGTAATACCGATTTGGTGTCCTTCAGGTACGTATCTGTAGCCTGTACCATCGGTCTTAAAAAGGCATCTGAGAATTTCGATAGGGGTTCCAGGATGGATCCAATGCCGGAAACTATTGGTCTTCCAGGTGGATTGTCAATGTTCTTGTGTATTTTGGGGATACAATAAAAATACGGTATCCTAGGGGTCGGTTGTTGCAGGAATTCAGCTTCCTTTTTGCTGATCCAGTCGTGGGCAAGTCCTTCCTCCACCATCCCCCCAATCCGTGTTCTTAGTCGTTCTGTTGGATCACTCTCCAATCTTTTATAGTTCCGTTCGTCGGACAATAGACGTTGGCATTCTCCATCATATTTCTCAAGGGATTGCAGTACTATTGCTCCCCCCTTGTCAGCTGGTTTGATGACTAACTCGCTGTTAGCCGTTAATTCCCGGAGTGCTTGTTGTTCTTCTCCACTGGTATTGTGGAAGACATTCCTCCCTAGTGAGTTCAGTTTGTTGACCTCCGTTATCACTGCCTTCTCAAAGGTTAGAATCTCCATGGGGATACCTGAGTCAGGAGGGGTGAAAGTTGACTTTAGTCTCAGACCTGTGTCCGTCTTGTCTTCGGGTGAAGGTTTATCCTTAAAGAAAGCCTGTAGTTTCAGTTTCCTGAAAAAGTCTTGCAATTCTACATTGAGCTTGAAAATGTCAGGTTTCTGAGTGGGTACATACCCCAATCCTTTGTTTAGGACATTTTTCTGCATCGTTGTCAGAACAATGGGTGCGAGGTTCACCACTAGGTCCCCCTCTTGCTGGTTGATGGTTGGTTGGGTAGTGATCCCGTCATGCTCCGGGTCGTTCGGGCGTTGGGTTGTTCTTGATCTTCCCACATCACATTGTTCCCTTTCCGGTTCTTCCCTCGTGCGTTCTGGCGGGCCCCTAAAAAAGGCTGCTGGTTTCCTCCATACGGTTGTTGTTGTCCGTAGTAACCGTCATTATATTCCTGGTTCCACATTGGACCATAATGGAAGGGATTGAATTGCGGTGGGCCCATGAATTGTTGAAAATGGTTCGGTGGTTGATATCCCCGCCATCCCCTTTGTCTGGGGAACTGTTGGCGTCTTTGTCGCCATCCTCCCCTTCTTTGTCTGTTCCCTTTGTTTCCACTGGAATTGGAACCTGATGAGCCAGTGTCAGAGGTTTCACTGTCCGTGTCGCTGTAGTTGTTCTTTGAAACATAGTCCACTTTTGTGTAGGGATACGCACTCTCCGGGGTGAATTTGGCCACATCTTTGGTTAGTTTGTTAGTCTTGCTTTGTTTTAGGTTGAATTCGAACTCGGTCATCTGTTGATTTAATTCATCTAGTCTTATTTTGAGGTCTTCGGGTGATATATATGTTTTCAGTTGTATTTCAATTTTATTTATTTCGATTTTTAGTTCCTGGGTGATCCTGGCTGCTGTCTTTATTATTAGGACTAACCAATCTCTTGAGCAGTGCCAGGAGATCAGTGACCACTCTTTTTTAAAAATCATGTCATGTTGGAAGATTAATGGTTCGTTTTTCACAATCAGGCCCGGGGGTGCCATTTTGTTACGCAAGTACTGGGTCATAAACAGGCCATGTAATGCTGCTTTTATTTGGTTACGCCTGAGATTTAGTAGTTCGTTCCAATCGTTAGTTTGTGGGCCTGTATCCTGGTTGCACAAGCCCTCAAAAAGGTTGCTGTCTGCTAGAATTTTATCGATCTCATCCTCTGCAAAAGTTAGGCCATGTTCGTCTTCCATTGTGGGTGTACCGCTGACTTCTTTTTTATACCTAAGTGTGTGTACTTCGATGTGTGTGTTACTGTTATGTCTGAGGGGACAAAAAACTCCCGCAGCTGCGCGCTGCTTATAGACTATATTTAACAAAGAGGGGAGGTAGAGTATCAAGTAGGATTCCTACTCCACGGGCACTGTTACATAAACAAGAAGAATCCTACCACTTATTGGGAAGAAAGGTGAGGAAAGGAAGGGGGACACTCAGTGTTGTGTAAAATACCCCTCACACACCAACAGGCCCCTTGGTGTCATGCTTCATCATCGGGGTCTTCGCACATTACAGAGTCCAACAAGTGAGTAGAGATAACAACATTGATTCCACCCTTCTATTCCTATAGATTGTGGATCCACCTACCTACCTACCCTGATGTTCTGAAATTGCTCATGAGGCTTTAATCAGCTTATACAATAAGTATGTTTGAAAACACTGAACCCTAAGTCTGTCATAAGTGTGTGTGAGTTTGTGTGTCATGTGTTCTGTATGTCTTTTTTTCCCATTACAGGTTAAAACAACCGTTTGGGGCTCCAGGTGACTGCACCTGTATGAGCCAACCTATATGGTAACCAAACCTAACGCTCTTTTTTCTTTTTTCAGGACATGTAACTACATGTTCAAGTAAAACCGCTGTAGGCACATTGTATTTGTCTTCAGTAAATGTAATCACTTTTTTAGGAAAGTTAGAACAATAATCTTGTTCTGTAGAGAAACGTGAGTAGGGTTGGGAGTTGTGCCCCGTCCTGAAGAAGGTACGTATGTACCGAAACATGTCGACGCACACCAGAGGTTCTGTCCCTTACTAAGACACAAAACCTCGCCATCTAGCACTTTTTTAATAGTACCAGCCAGAGGTACAGAATAAAGTTTTTCCTTTTACCCACTGGCCAGGTCCTTTTTAATTTTTTTTCTCACTACACTTCCCACTCACATCCTATTCCTTTCACTTGCACTCAACACACACCACACATAGACTGAATTGTCAACGCTCCCGCGTAGTCGTAGGTCGTAGCGTGCCGCATCCCCTTAGCGGGGTGCGAAGACCCCGATGATGAAGCATGACACCAAGGGGCCTGTTGGTGTGTGAGGGGTATTTTACACAACACTGAGTGTCCCCCTTCCTTTCCTCACCTTTCTTCCCAATAAGTGGTAGGATTCTTCTTGTTTATGTAACAGTGCCCGTGGAGTAGGAATCCTACTTGATACTCTACCTCCCCTCTTTGTTAAATATAGTCTATAAGCAGCGCGCAGCTGCGGGAGTTTTTTGTCCCCTCAGACATAACAGTAACACACACATCGAAGTACACACACTTAGGTATAAAAAAGAAGTCAGCGGTACACCCACAATGGAAGACGAACATGGCCTAACTTTTGCAGAGGATGAGATCGATAAAATTCTAGCAGACAGCAACCTTTTTGAGGGCTTGTGCAACCAGGATACAGGCCCACAAACTAACGATTGGAACGAACTACTAAATCTCAGGCGTAACCAAATAAAAGCAGCATTACATGGCCTGTTTATGACCCAGTACTTGCGTAACAAAATGGCACCCCCGGGCCTGATTGTGAAAAACGAACCATTAATCTTCCAACATGACATGATTTTTAAAAAAGAGTGGTCACTGATCTCCTGGCACTGCTCAAGAGATTGGTTAGTCCTAATAATAAAGACAGCAGCCAGGATCACCCAGGAACTAAAAATCGAAATAAATAAAATTGAAATACAACTGAAAACATATATATCACCCGAAGACCTCAAAATAAGACTAGATGAATTAAATCAACAGATGACCGAGTTCGAATTCAACCTAAAACAAAGCAAGACTAACAAACTAACCAAAGATGTGGCCAAATTCACCCCGGAGAGTGCGTATCCCTACACAAAAGTGGACTATGTTTCAAAGAACAACTACAGCGACACGGACAGTGAAACCTCTGACACTGGCTCATCAGGTTCCAATTCCAGTGGAAACAAAGGGAACAGACAAAGAAGGGGAGGATGGCGACAAAGACGCCAACAGTTCCCCAGACAAAGGGGATGGCGGGGATATCAACCACCGAACCATTTTCAACAATTCATGGGCCCACCGCAATTCAATCCCTTCCATTATGGTCCAATGTGGAACCAGGAATATAATGACGGTTACTACGGACAACAACAACCGTATGGAGGAAACCAGCAGCCTTTTTTAGGGGCCCGCCAGAACGCACGAGGGAAGAACCGGAAAGGGAACAATGTGATGTGGGAAGATCAAGAACAACCCAACGCCCGAACGACCCGGAGCATGACGGGATCACTACCCAACCAACCATCAACCAGCAAGAGGGGGACCTAGTGGTGAACCTCGCACCCATTGTTCTGACAACGATGCAGAAAAATGTCCTAAACAAAGGATTGGGGTATGTACCCACTCAGAAACCTGACATTTTCAAGCTCAATGTAGAATTGCAAGACTTTTTCAGGAAACTGAAACTACAGGCTTTCTTTAAGGATAAACCTTCACCCGAAGACAAGACGGACACAGGTCTGAGACTAAAGTCAACTTTCACCCCTCCTGACTCAGGTATCCCCATGGAGATTCTAACCTTTGAGAAGGCAGTGATAACGGAGGTCAACAAACTGAACTCACTAGGGAGGAATGTCTTCCACAATACCAGTGGAGAAGAACAACAAGCACTCCGGGAATTAACGGCTAACAGCGAGTTAGTCATCAAACCAGCTGACAAGGGGGGAGCAATAGTACTGCAATCCCTTGAGAAATATGATGGAGAATGCCAACGTCTATTGTCCGACGAACGGAACTATAAAAGATTGGAGAGTGATCCAACAGAACGACTAAGAACACGGATTGGGGGGATGGTGGAGGAAGGACTTGCCCACGACTGGATCAGCAAAAAGGAAGCTGAATTCCTGCAACAACCGACCCCTAGGATACCGTATTTTTATTGTATCCCCAAAATACACAAGAACATTGACAATCCACCTGGAAGACCAATAGTTTCCGGCATTGGATCCATCCTGGAACCCCTATCGAAATTCTCAGATGCCTTTTTAAGACCGATGGTACAGGCTACAGATACGTACCTGAAGGACACCAAATCGGTATTACAACTGCTGGAAAATACCACCTTTGATCCAACCACGCAACTAATGATAAGCTTAGACGTGGAAAGCTTATACACAAGCCTGCCCCATGAAGAGACATTACAGATCATCGAAGAAGTACTCTTCAGTAACACTTGGAAATACCAAACACCGAGAAGTCTGGTCCTAGAGTGCATTACCATGGCCCTCAAAGACAATTTTTTCCAGTACAAGGAGGTACTCTACCTACAAACCCACGGAACGAGCATGGGTAGTACTTTTGCTCCGAGCCTAGCCGGACTTTACGTCTACCACCTAGAGGAACACAAGATCCTTCATGAAAGTAACCCCTACCGCCCCCAGATTGTCACCTGGAAACGATACATCGATGACATTTTCATCATCTGGAACGGCGATGTCATCAGCGCAGTGAATTTTGTAACCTGGTTGAATACCCAGAATGATTACCTAAAATTCACAAGCACCTTCTCAAATACATCAATGGTTTTTCTCGACTTAAATATCTACAGTGAGGATGGAAGGTTAAAAAGCACCACACATTTCAAACCGACCTCCAGAAACTGTCTGTTACGTTACGACAGTTTCCACCCAAGACACCTAAGGGAGAATCTACCCTATGGGCAATTCCTGAGACTCCGGAGAAATTGTACAGAGTTGAGTGAATTCAACCGACAAGCGAAAGATCTCAAAACCAAACTTGCACAAAGGAAATACCCCACAAGAACAATCGATAAAGCGATGAAGCGCGCTAAAAACAATCATAGGGAGGCACTCATAGAAGATAATCCTCATGTAAAAGAAGCGAACAAGAGGCCGATCTGTGTAACAACCTATTCCACCATATCAAATCAGGTGTCAAAAGTCATTGATAAACACTGGGGCATATTGAACTGTGGAGGTTTATCATTTGAGAAACCGATGCATGCGCACCGAAGGGGCAGAAACATAAAGGACATTGTGGTCCATACCAGACCACGGACAAACCAGATGGAAAGACCCAATGTAACTGCTGTACAAGGTCACTTCCCCTGCGGGGATTGCAGTTGTTGCCACCAAACTCAAAAAAGTAAAAACCTAAACTTCAGAAATGGCACAACATGGGAGCAACGCCACTTTACTAACTGCAACACAAGGAATGTGATTTACCTAGTCACCTGCCCATGCGGACTAGAATATGTAGGCATGACCACCCGCCCCGTCAAGATAAGGATAGGGGAACACAAAAGTAATATACGCTGTAAGAAGACAACAACTAAGATGGCAACACATTTTTTGTCACATCAGCACTGCGTCAACGACCTCCGTTGGACCGTCATAGAACGACTACCCTCCGAGACAGGTCTGTTCCAAAAGGAACAACGTTGGGTGTTCCGCCTGGCAACCCATGTCACCGGACTTAATGATGACATACCATGGAGCCAAGTCTCCTAAAAGACCCCCGGATATAAATAAGGGATAACAATTGGTTGGCATAGGAGCTAGCCCAACAATTGGTGCCAACGTTTGAATAAATGACTTATGATTGTATGATCGAATCATCCCATAATATCACTACAAACGGTACCTCCGTGGCTATGTCAAAAGGAGCTGAACCAAAAACTCCAGTGATCCACTTGGTCCCTCTCACAACGCAATATCGAGAATAGCAATGAAGGAATAACCGGGCAAAATAGCGACGCTATTACCAACATTGGGTACCACCATCTGAATTAATGACATGAGAAGGCATGGTCAACTACACCATACTATCACGAAAAACTGTATGGTACCACCTCCGTGGTGATGTCAATAAGAGCAGATCCACATGATCCAACAAACCCCAGTGTTCCACCTGGTTGCTTTTCCAAAATGCACTACCAAAAATAATGAAAATGACTCAACCGGGCGAAATAGCAAGCGCGCATGCGCGAACCACACTCGACCAATGCGCATGCGCATTGGAACGCCAAAGTCTCGCCTACGCGCATGCGCAATGGTACTTTCGAGACCCGGCAGCACGCATGCGCGAGGAATAGAACGGCGGCTGCATCACACGGGCCCCCAACGCGAGCAGAAATAACAGAGTGTGAGTGGCTAACAAGCGGAAAGTCCATATTTGGACAGGTTAAAACCCGGTAATTAACGAATGACAGTGATATGCATGGTACATGTGACAAATCACATGCATGGAAGGGGCGTCAACAGGGTTATCACCCTTGCATGGTCATGAGCCTTTCCACTAATTAACCAATGAGAACGCACTTCATCCACCTTTAAATACCACCAAGCTCAGCCGTACATCATTTACGACGGAGCAACACAGGGTGGAGGAAAGAGGCCGACTGAGGCGGATTTCGTGAGTATTCACTGAAACGGAGTTTAAACTCTGTGGGCACATTACAGAGTCCAACAAGTGAGTAGAGATAACAACATTGATTCCACCCTTCTATTCCTATAGATTGTGGATCCACCTACCTACCTACCCTGATGTTCTGAAATTGCTCATGAGGCTTTAATCAGCTTATACAATAAGTATGTTTGAAAACACTGAACCCTAAGTCTGTCATAAGTGTGTGTGAGTTTGTGTGTCATGTGTTCTGTATGTCTTTTTTTCCCATTACAGGTTAAAACAACCGTTTGGGGCTCCAGGTGACTGCACCTGTATGAGCCAACCTATATGGTAACCAAACCTAACGCTCTTTTTTCTTTTTTCAGGACATGTAACTACATGTTCAAGTAAAACCGCTGTAGGCACATTGTATTTGTCTTCAGTAAATGTAATCACTTTTTTAGGAAAGTTAGAACAATAATCTTGTTCTGTAGAGAAACGTGAGTAGGGTTGGGAGTTGTGCCCCGTCCTGAAGAAGGTACGTATGTACCGAAACATGTCGACGCACACCAGAGGTTCTGTCCCTTACTAAGACACAAAACCTCGCCATCTAGCACTTTTTTAATAGTACCAGCCAGAGGTACAGAATAAAGTTTTTCCTTTTACCCACTGGCCAGGTCCTTTTTAATTTTTTTTCTCACTACACTTCCCACTCACATCCTATTCCTTTCACTTGCACTCAACACACACCACACATAGACTGAATTGTCAACGCTCCCGCGTAGTCGTAGGTCGTAGCGTGCCGCATCCCCTTAGCGGGGTGCGAAGACCCCGATGATGAAGCATGACACCAAGGGGCCTGTTGGTGTGTGAGGGGTATTTTACACAACACTGAGTGTCCCCCTTCCTTTCCTCACCTTTCTTCCCAATAAGTGGTAGGATTCTTCTTGTTTATGTAACAGTGCCCGTGGAGTAGGAATCCTACTTGATACTCTACCTCCCCTCTTTGTTAAATATAGTCTATAAGCAGCGCGCAGCTGCGGGAGTTTTTTGTCCCCTCAGACATAACAGTAACACACACATCGAAGTACACACACTTAGGTATAAAAAAGAAGTCAGCGGTACACCCACAATGGAAGACGAACATGGCCTAACTTTTGCAGAGGATGAGATCGATAAAATTCTAGCAGACAGCAACCTTTTTGAGGGCTTGTGCAACCAGGATACAGGCCCACAAACTAACGATTGGAACGAACTACTAAATCTCAGGCGTAACCAAATAAAAGCAGCATTACATGGCCTGTTTATGACCCAGTACTTGCGTAACAAAATGGCACCCCCGGGCCTGATTGTGAAAAACGAACCATTAATCTTCCAACATGACATGATTTTTAAAAAAGAGTGGTCACTGATCTCCTGGCACTGCTCAAGAGATTGGTTAGTCCTAATAATAAAGACAGCAGCCAGGATCACCCAGGAACTAAAAATCGAAATAAATAAAATTGAAATACAACTGAAAACATATATATCACCCGAAGACCTCAAAATAAGACTAGATGAATTAAATCAACAGATGACCGAGTTCGAATTCAACCTAAAACAAAGCAAGACTAACAAACTAACCAAAGATGTGGCCAAATTCACCCCGGAGAGTGCGTATCCCTACACAAAAGTGGACTATGTTTCAAAGAACAACTACAGCGACACGGACAGTGAAACCTCTGACACTGGCTCATCAGGTTCCAATTCCAGTGGAAACAAAGGGAACAGACAAAGAAGGGGAGGATGGCGACAAAGACGCCAACAGTTCCCCAGACAAAGGGGATGGCGGGGATATCAACCACCGAACCATTTTCAACAATTCATGGGCCCACCGCAATTCAATCCCTTCCATTATGGTCCAATGTGGAACCAGGAATATAATGACGGTTACTACGGACAACAACAACCGTATGGAGGAAACCAGCAGCCTTTTTTAGGGGCCCGCCAGAACGCACGAGGGAAGAACCGGAAAGGGAACAATGTGATGTGGGAAGATCAAGAACAACCCAACGCCCGAACGACCCGGAGCATGACGGGATCACTACCCAACCAACCATCAACCAGCAAGAGGGGGACCTAGTGGTGAACCTCGCACCCATTGTTCTGACAACGATGCAGAAAAATGTCCTAAACAAAGGATTGGGGTATGTACCCACTCAGAAACCTGACATTTTCAAGCTCAATGTAGAATTGCAAGACTTTTTCAGGAAACTGAAACTACAGGCTTTCTTTAAGGATAAACCTTCACCCGAAGACAAGACGGACACAGGTCTGAGACTAAAGTCAACTTTCACCCCTCCTGACTCAGGTATCCCCATGGAGATTCTAACCTTTGAGAAGGCAGTGATAACGGAGGTCAACAAACTGAACTCACTAGGGAGGAATGTCTTCCACAATACCAGTGGAGAAGAACAACAAGCACTCCGGGAATTAACGGCTAACAGCGAGTTAGTCATCAAACCAGCTGACAAGGGGGGAGCAATAGTACTGCAATCCCTTGAGAAATATGATGGAGAATGCCAACGTCTATTGTCCGACGAACGGAACTATAAAAGATTGGAGAGTGATCCAACAGAACGACTAAGAACACGGATTGGGGGGATGGTGGAGGAAGGACTTGCCCACGACTGGATCAGCAAAAAGGAAGCTGAATTCCTGCAACAACCGACCCCTAGGATACCGTATTTTTATTGTATCCCCAAAATACACAAGAACATTGACAATCCACCTGGAAGACCAATAGTTTCCGGCATTGGATCCATCCTGGAACCCCTATCGAAATTCTCAGATGCCTTTTTAAGACCGATGGTACAGGCTACAGATACGTACCTGAAGGACACCAAATCGGTATTACAACTGCTGGAAAATACCACCTTTGATCCAACCACGCAACTAATGATAAGCTTAGACGTGGAAAGCTTATACACAAGCCTGCCCCATGAAGAGACATTACAGATCATCGAAGAAGTACTCTTCAGTAACACTTGGAAATACCAAACACCGAGAAGTCTGGTCCTAGAGTGCATTACCATGGCCCTCAAAGACAATTTTTTCCAGTACAAGGAGGTACTCTACCTACAAACCCACGGAACGAGCATGGGTAGTACTTTTGCTCCGAGCCTAGCCGGACTTTACGTCTACCACCTAGAGGAACACAAGATCCTTCATGAAAGTAACCCCTACCGCCCCCAGATTGTCACCTGGAAACGATACATCGATGACATTTTCATCATCTGGAACGGCGATGTCATCAGCGCAGTGAATTTTGTAACCTGGTTGAATACCCAGAATGATTACCTAAAATTCACAAGCACCTTCTCAAATACATCAATGGTTTTTCTCGACTTAAATATCTACAGTGAGGATGGAAGGTTAAAAAGCACCACACATTTCAAACCGACCTCCAGAAACTGTCTGTTACGTTACGACAGTTTCCACCCAAGACACCTAAGGGAGAATCTACCCTATGGGCAATTCCTGAGACTCCGGAGAAATTGTACAGAGTTGAGTGAATTCAACCGACAAGCGAAAGATCTCAAAACCAAACTTGCACAAAGGAAATACCCCACAAGAACAATCGATAAAGCGATGAAGCGCGCTAAAAACAATCATAGGGAGGCACTCATAGAAGATAATCCTCATGTAAAAGAAGCGAACAAGAGGCCGATCTGTGTAACAACCTATTCCACCATATCAAATCAGGTGTCAAAAGTCATTGATAAACACTGGGGCATATTGAACTGTGGAGGTTTATCATTTGAGAAACCGATGCATGCGCACCGAAGGGGCAGAAACATAAAGGACATTGTGGTCCATACCAGACCACGGACAAACCAGATGGAAAGACCCAATGTAACTGCTGTACAAGGTCACTTCCCCTGCGGGGATTGCAGTTGTTGCCACCAAACTCAAAAAAGTAAAAACCTAAACTTCAGAAATGGCACAACATGGGAGCAACGCCACTTTACTAACTGCAACACAAGGAATGTGATTTACCTAGTCACCTGCCCATGCGGACTAGAATATGTAGGCATGACCACCCGCCCCGTCAAGATAAGGATAGGGGAACACAAAAGTAATATACGCTGTAAGAAGACAACAACTAAGATGGCAACACATTTTTTGTCACATCAGCACTGCGTCAACGACCTCCGTTGGACCGTCATAGAACGACTACCCTCCGAGACAGGTCTGTTCCAAAAGGAACAACGTTGGGTGTTCCGCCTGGCAACCCATGTCACCGGACTTAATGATGACATACCATGGAGCCAAGTCTCCTAAAAGACCCCCGGATATAAATAAGGGATAACAATTGGTTGGCATAGGAGCTAGCCCAACAATTGGTGCCAACGTTTGAATAAATGACTTATGATTGTATGATCGAATCATCCCATAATATCACTACAAACGGTACCTCCGTGGCTATGTCAAAAGGAGCTGAACCAAAAACTCCAGTGATCCACTTGGTCCCTCTCACAACGCAATATCGAGAATAGCAATGAAGGAATAACCGGGCAAAATAGCGACGCTATTACCAACATTGGGTACCACCATCTGAATTAATGACATGAGAAGGCATGGTCAACTACACCATACTATCACGAAAAACTGTATGGTACCACCTCCGTGGTGATGTCAATAAGAGCAGATCCACATGATCCAACAAACCCCAGTGTTCCACCTGGTTGCTTTTCCAAAATGCACTACCAAAAATAATGAAAATGACTCAACCGGGCGAAATAGCAAGCGCGCATGCGCGAACCACACTCGACCAATGCGCATGCGCATTGGAACGCCAAAGTCTCGCCTACGCGCATGCGCAATGGTACTTTCGAGACCCGGCAGCACGCATGCGCGAGGAATAGAACGGCGGCTGCATCACACGGGCCCCCAACGCGAGCAGAAATAACAGAGTGTGAGTGGCTAACAAGCGGAAAGTCCATATTTGGACAGGTTAAAACCCGGTAATTAACGAATGACAGTGATATGCATGGTACATGTGACAAATCACATGCATGGAAGGGGCGTCAACAGGGTTATCACCCTTGCATGGTCATGAGCCTTTCCACTAATTAACCAATGAGAACGCACTTCATCCACCTTTAAATACCACCAAGCTCAGCCGTACATCATTTACGACGGAGCAACACAGGGTGGAGGAAAGAGGCCGACTGAGGCGGATTTCGTGAGTATTCACTGAAACGGAGTTTAAACTCTGTGGGCACATTACAGAGTCCAACAAGTGAGTAGAGATAACAACATTGATTCCACCCTTCTATTCCTATAGATTGTGGATCCACCTACCTACCTACCCTGATGTTCTGAAATTGCTCATGAGGCTTTAATCAGCTTATACAATAAGTATGTTTGAAAACACTGAACCCTAAGTCTGTCATAAGTGTGTGTGAGTTTGTGTGTCATGTGTTCTGTATGTCTTTTTTTCCCATTACAGGTTAAAACAACCGTTTGGGGCTCCAGGTGACTGCACCTGTATGAGCCAACCTATATGGTAACCAAACCTAACGCTCTTTTTTCTTTTTTCAGGACATGTAACTACATGTTCAAGTAAAACCGCTGTAGGCACATTGTATTTGTCTTCAGTAAATGTAATCACTTTTTTAGGAAAGTTAGAACAATAATCTTGTTCTGTAGAGAAACGTGAGTAGGGTTGGGAGTTGTGCCCCGTCCTGAAGAAGGTACGTATGTACCGAAACATGTCGACGCACACCAGAGGTTCTGTCCCTTACTAAGACACAAAACCTCGCCATCTAGCACTTTTTTAATAGTACCAGCCAGAGGTACAGAATAAAGTTTTTCCTTTTACCCACTGGCCAGGTCCTTTTGAATTTTTTTTCTCACTACACTTCCCACTCACATCCTATTCCTTTCACTTGCACTCAACACACACCACACATAGACTGAATTGTCAACGCTCCCGCGTAGTCGTAGGTCGTAGCGTGCCGCATCCCCTTAGCGGGGTGCGAAGACCCCGATGATGAAGCATGACACCAAGGGGCCTGTTGGTGTGTGAGGGGTATTTTACACAACACTGAGTGTCCCCCTTCCTTTCCTCACCTTTCTTCCCAATAAGTGGTAGGATTCTTCTTGTTTATGTAACGGTGAGAAGACATAGACAGCAAGAGGGAGGGGGAGTAGAGAAGGCAGTAGGAGAACCTCATTAAAGAAAATAATGCTCACAGTCTAAATAACATGTACCGTGTAACACTCAAAGTAGAGGGGCCAGTAGTCATGGGAGAATACAAATGACGACATGGCCGTACTAAAGAGGGAACTAACAAGCCTATAAACCAATACAAATGCAGAATTTACGTAGGACAAAGACACAGGCCATTGAAAAATATGGGCGGGGCTTCCCTCACGTACTGAACTACAGCAGATCTTCACCAGAGGAGCGCTTCTGCGCTAACTGTAGGCTCAACCTAAAAATTGGAGGGTATAAATAAATTAAATGAATTTAAATGAATATTTAAAATAAAAAATGTTTAATATTTATTTTCAAGTTAAATAAACTGTTTTACTTTTCACTATACATTACCATGCATAAATATCCATCCTGACTGTGGAGTCTCCTATTGGTAAAGTATAGGGAAAATGATTTTTTTTTAATTTTAACTTGAAAATATGTTTATGTTAAATATTATTGTAAATCAATTTGTATATCCACTTTATATATAGACCAAATTAAAAAAAAAGGGTGAAGCAATATTTATTACATTTTGAATTCAAATTATAATTAATGGAACTATATGAAATGAATTAAATGTATTTTTCTGAAGTTTAAAATAATAAATAACTTCCAAAAATAATTTTCAAAATGCATTACTAATTATTGTACATGGTGTATAGAATTAATGAAACTTAATTTAATCATTTTTAATACAATTTATTGAAATAATATTTTGTAATTCAAAACAGTTTATTAAGATATGTTATATTTAAATAATAAATGTGTGCAACTTATATATATTTTTAACATTAATTTATATTTATTTATATTTTGAACTATTTTAAATAACACAATTTAATTGTACAATATTTTCTATGTGGTTTCATTTGAAGTCAATGCCTCTATTATTTTCTGTGGGAGGGTGTTTCAATACCAGTAGTTGGCCATGAGCAGTGCTGGAATTAATTTTTTTAATTAATAGTAATAGTAGTAATTTACTCTCAGAGTAATGCCATCTAGATGGGTTTAACATTCTGTGAGGAAAATAATTGGTAAATCTCTTTAGAAATGAAAAGTGAATGGATATCTATGACTATTTCATTTGGAGGGCCTTCGAGAAAGAATACTTTTCTAAAAAGCAAATTACATTTCTTGAGTGTGGTGAATCAACAAAAGACAAATAAATCCACTTTGAGAAATAGTCAATCAACACAATAAAAACGGCCAATCAGAAGTTTAAAGATGGAACAGTCCTCAAAAATCTTAGGATAATTTTTCCAAAGACCTTCAGCCAAAAGAACTGGTGACAAATGCTTTTCATTAGTTATCCAGTGTTTGTCTGAATCTATGCACTGTGTACAAATATTAATCGTAGATCTGACCTGAATATCTATTTTAGGTCACCAAAAGAATTGTCTCAGCATCTTGCATGTGCCAGAAACTCCCAAGTGTCCTTTGTGAGCAACTCTAATGACCTTTTTGTAAAGTCTTACAGGAGGTACAAACAAGCCATTTTGTAAGCGTATATCATTTTCATAAGTCAGTTTCGATAATACCTGTGCAAAGGTTTGTAGTTCTCCAGAAAGTCATTTAGAATTTAGCCACCATTCTCTGATATAAAAGAAGACTTTCTTTAGAATTGAGTCTTTCCCCATGGCTGTTTCCCAGTCATTCTCTGAGATTTGACCAATAGTGCCCTAAACAGCATCAACAGTGGCAAATACACACTCAGAACCATCCTGATCAAATAAATTGGTAATGGTAAATGAGACAAACAGTCTGCTTGAAAGTTTCATCCTCCTTGGATGTTCTTTTAATGCATATCATATTCTTGCAATTTGGATAATGGACAAACTAATTTTGCTGAATCTGTTCCCAAGCCATTGTCTGAAAGTAAATATAACAGAGGCTTGTCCAAAAGGTTTCCACAATTATAATCTTTACCTTTTTGCGCAGGCAATATACATGCCAAGGCTTCATGTTCTATTATGCTGTATTTAGTTTCTGATTCTGTGAGTGTCCTAGAGGGAAATGCTATGGTCACTTCTTTGCCTCCATTGAACTGCCAAAACACTGAACCATTTCCCCTCAAACTGGCATCTACTGAAATAAAACACTTGCTACGGGGATTGCAGAGTTTGAGTGCTGGAGCATTAATTACCATCCTTTTTATATCCTGAACTGCTTCATTAATCTCTTTCATCCATACATATTTCACTCCCTTATGGAGTAAGTTTCTCATGGGTTTGAACAAGTAAAGCATAACATGGGACAAAGTGGGCATAGTATTCACACAGCCCTAAGAAAGAATGCAATGTTTCTTTGTCATAGGGAGGTGTGGCTTTTTGATTAGCATCAAGATTGCCAAACTTAGGTTTGATACCCTCAGCAGAAAAAATATGTCCTAGATATTCAATTTCTTGCACCAATAGATGACACTTCTCCGATCTTACTGTCATGCCTCTTCCCTTAAACATACCCAATACTTTCTCTAGAACTATAATGTGTTCACCTTTTCTTTTAGTGAAAATCAGAATTTTGTCTTGGAATGCCTGCACTCAATCCAATTCCCCAACTAATGTGCCCATCATCCTTTGGAAGACACTGGCAGTGTCTTCTAAAGGATGACACTGAACCAAAACGAGACCTTAAATATTTGTATGCACTATGCGATGTGACAAATATTGTTAAAAATTGGTATTGGTCACTCAGGGCAATTTGGCAGTATGCAGTGGAGATTAATGATAGAGCAATACTTTGCCTAACTAATGTTGCCTAACATTTCATGTATTTGACGCAGAGGATGACAGTCCACCATTACATTTTGGTTAATAGACCTTAAATCGATGCATAATCTTAGCTATCCTGACTTTTTTTTGTTAGAACAATAAGGGAAACCCATTCAGATCAATTGGTAGGTTGCATGATTCCTTCCGTAAACAAATTGTTGAGTAAAATATCTAGGGGCATATTATCAAGCCTGGGCAATAAAATAATCGCTGCTTTATCGGCAGGAAACTGCCGATAAAGTGGCGATAATGGGCTTGATAATATGCTCTATGGAATTCCAATCGAAGCACATGTTAGATGTCTATCACATTTAACATGAGCTTTGATTGGAATTCCATAGAGCATATTATCAAGCCCATTATCGCCTTTTTATCTGCAGATTCCTGCCGATAAAGCGGCAATAATGTTATCGCTCAGGCTTGATAATATGCCCCCTAGTTCCTTGAAAATGGTTTGCACCTTGTGAACATCTGGACCCGAATCCTTCTTCAACTTAATACAGTGTTCGAAACCTAAAATATTTCCTATTTCATTTTCAAATATGCTTGAAATGTATTAATCATGATTTGTAAAACTATTTCCTCTCCTTCTATTGCAAATATGGGTAACTCGCCAAGTACAATTAGTTTTTTATGGCCAGGATGCCCATTCAGATCAATCGGTAGGTTTCATGATTCCTTCCGTAAACAAATTGTTGAGTAAAATATCTAGGGGCATATTATCAAGCCTGGGCAATAAAATAATCGCTGCTTTATCGGCAGGAAACTGCCGATAAAGTGGCGATAATGGGCTTGATAATATGCTCTATGGAATTCCAATCGAAGCACATGTTAGATGTCTATCACATTTAACATGAGCTTTGATTGGAATTCCATAGAGCATATTATCAAGCCCATTATCGCCTTTTTATCTGCAGATTCCTGCAGATAAAGCGGCAATAATGTTATCGCTCAGGCTTGATAATATGCCCCCTAGTTCCTTGAAAATGGTTTGCACCTTGTGAACATCTGGACCCGAATCCTTCTTCAACTTAATACAGTGTTCGAAACCTAAAATATTTCCTATTTCATTTTCAAATATGCTTGAAATGTATTAATCATGATTTGTAAAACTATTTCCTCTCCTTCTATTGCAAATATGGGTAACTCGCCAAGTACAATTAGTTTTTTATGGCCAGGATGCAATATGATGCCTAATTTTGCTAGGTCCTTTCACACCACAAAATCACACCCTCTGACAGCCACATATATTTTAGTATGAGTTTTCTTCTGCAGACATTCTAAACTGCTATAAAAATAACCTAGAAGATTAATATTTAATTCCTCAAAGGCTTTGGGATTGATATCAGGCTTTTCTAGTTTAGAATCGTTTGGCCAAAATTTGAAGAATGTAACATCTGCCAAAATAGAAACTGGTGTCCCTGAGTCTGCCATAACTTGAATTTGTTTGCTCTCTACTTCTGCTTGCATCAGGGGACCTTTAATTTTTGTGATGTCATTTTTATCATCATGCATTAAAAGTACATTATCAAACTTCTTCATGCACTCTTGAATATTTGTATCACACACTTCAACATTACTTATTTTTTTCTTATTTCCACCTCCTTTATATGTCTTCCCACTGCTTCTACACATAGTTTAGAAATGCCCCAGTTTGTTTGCAAGCATTGCGACTCTTGTTTACTGCTGGGCAGGAAGGAAAATTTCTGATATGGGTATTAGATCCACAATGGAAGCCTATAAGTTGTCCTCTTTTTTTTAAAATGTAGTATTCACAGCACAAACAAATCTTTCGTCTATAATACATGCCACTGGTGTAAGACCCTCATTTCCTGCTAAAGCTTGAGAAGAGACAATAAAATGCTCAATACTTTTGGCCATATCAATGACTTCAGATAATGTTGAGTTTCTGCACTTTGGCAGCCTTTCCTGAATTTATTTTGAAAAGCAATTGAAAGTAAACTGTTCTCAAATATAGATATCGATGCAATTTTGAAATTTGCAGGTTGATGTGATAACGCACAAGGCAGCAAGAACTCTTTGACAGTCTCAATACTGCCTTACTTGCGCTTGAAGAAGTTATGTCTTTTGAGTAACATGCTTGTTTTCTCAGAGTACTGCTTGCTCAACCACAATTTGGCCTCTTCTTATGTTCCAGCTGACATTTTCATTAGTGGGTGCTAGAGCTGCAGGGAAGATGCCCAAGACTCTGTGGTCGGCAATGCACAAATGGTTAAAAAGAAGCACTGCTTTCCATTTTGCTTCATACCCAGCATCATCTATGGCTACCAAATAATTTTCAAAGATGTGCAGCCATTGTCTTCACTTCACCTCTGGCATCCCTGAACTGTGTAGGAATCGAGAAGGCTGCACTACATTGCTGCTAGAAGCCATGCTGAAGTAGATGTATAAAATACAGTGAAGCTTATGGATGAGCAAAATATAGGTTCAGCAATAAGGCAACACGCAAAAATAAAATCAACACCAAAATTATAAGCACGCTGAATAAAAACCTAAATTTTGAATAAACAGTTACACCCTGTTTAAAAAAGCTTCCAAACAAGTGTTCTGGTAACGATGCAAGCCAATCTCATGCCATGTTGAGGCACGCATGTCAATTTCAGTTTGGTTGCAAAATACAGATAACAAATGGGCCCAAACAATGCTCAATCCAAAATGTCCTGACATCGAATACGTGAAACTTCAAGGACCGAAGAACGTCGCTGGCTCCTTAAAGTATTGTGCCCATTCAAAGGAGATCCAAAATAGTCGTTTGACATGGACGACGCAAAGTGTCACACGTAGAATATCAGTCTCCCAGGCCCCACATGCACACACACAGTGACTGACTGGCAAGACGTCAGAAAGAGAACTCATGTGCAGCAGCTCTGTGTGATGCAAGTAAGCGGCTAATGAGTCATCACTCACGAGCCCTTAGGATGTTGCTCTTTGAAAGAATACCTAATAGTAACAGAAATACCGTCAGTCACCCAACATGCTATTCAATGCTCTTTAAGGAAAGACAGCATTTCAGCAGCAGTCACTCGCCGTCTGTAAATATCCTTCTGTCTCTATTTACGCACATACCCTACCACCGGAAATCCAAACAAAGCACTGTCTGTTAGTTGCAGCTTCTAATCCATACAACTATCTTCACAGACCCCACTCCCGGAACCAAAATATATAGGGTAATAAAGAGGAAAAATACGGCTTGCAGGTGAAGAAGGAAGATTTATTCCCCAGCCATACAAACCTCGACAGAGCAGGAGAGAAGAAACTGCATTTAGCAGCTCAGAGCAGAATCCTGCCAGGAGTGTCCAGAGAATTCTCCCTTCATTCTGACTTCTGGAATGCAATCATGCATTCATACAGTACACATAGATGAATCATTGCATATATACAATTCATTATTAGTCGCCTTAATATATTATTTATGATAATAAAGAATATATTTATTAATACATTAATAAACATAAATCATAAATACATCAACAACAACTGTCCCATACTACAGGCAGGTGCCTGCATATTTAGATGTGTCATTTAAGAGGTGACCAAATGGACATGAGCCTCACTGGTGCTTAAGGGGGTACTGAATAGTCACATAGGGGTTCACTATGAGTTGACGGTCCACGGACCGCCAGACTCGGGAGGCTAGGCAGTGGCTGCATTTTGACCACCCTATTACGACCAGTCGGATCGCCCCGGGACCACCGCAACCCTCAGGGGGTGGTGGCGGGGTGGTATTGAGGTCACAGTGGTCATATTGCCCATGGGGACATTGTTGTCTTCTCTAAGTTCGCATGAGCACGCTGCAAACTGTCCACTGATTTGCGCATGTTACTACACAAGTTTATTTTGTAAATGTGTCTTTTGAAATTTTCCCACAAGTATCTAACGCTGTTCCTGGGATTTAGTAGGAACAACGTGAACAAGGTCGAACAACAATGCCCCTTGTTACTCTGTTCTGGTCAGGCCTTAACACCTAGACAAAACATACAGATGCAGCCGTTGTTTGGGAATACGTACTTTGGTCTTATTGAAATACACGGATGGGTAGCGAACACTTGGAGAGGGAACTTTCCAGGGAGAAGAGCATGACAGCACCTATGATGTAGATCTACCATCTATAGACTGAGGCACAAGGTTTATAGATAACACCCAGAGATCTTCTAATATATAATCATCCTGCTTTCATACAAGGGGAGGGAGGTTAGGCTAAACTGTCTTTTGCAATGACAGCTCCTTTTATGATTTACGGGCTACTTGCTATGCTGACTGTATTTGTGTTATGCATTTTTCTGCTTATTGTGACACGTATACTGCATATTAGAGCACCTTAGTTAAAATAAATATTTTAAACCTGTTTGTGTCTCTGTCCGATTGTATTGTGGACAAATACAAGAGTGTGAGCGTTAGGGTGTGTCTTGTAACCGCGATTCGTAAGAGAGTCATGCGTGTTGTGAAAAGTGAAGCAGTCAGGAAACAAAGGGGGCCCTAGAGGGCCCCTTTGTGCCTTAAACCATGTGGATGCAGACAGGCAGGCACAACATGCAACAGTCCATGACGTGTGGGTACTGCCTTATGTTCCCATTGCAGTGCCTATTTCATAGGCACCACCGTGAGAATGCCAAGGAACAGCCCTCCAGACAGGAGAAAACTCCTAATCTGGTGGGCGGTTCAAACATGGATTTAGTGGTGTGGGAGTGGAGCGGTTCCGCTCCCACCCCTTCAAACTCATAATAAGGCTCATAAGTAGGTTTATATAAAGCGTTGAAGATATTCACTTGCATATGTTTCTAAAGTGGGCATCATCAGCAGTGACACTAGTATGCTGTTTTCAGCATCTCCGGCCCTCTTGTCTTTTGCTCAGTGCCAAGATTGCCTATTCCTGCACTGAAATGTCACATGAAGTGTAAGTAGTCCAGGGAGGCTTAACCATTTGTCATTTGACAAAGATGTTATCAATCACACAGAGATGGCCTTAGTAAACTCTGGAATTTAATATTGTGTCATTGGTCTGGGGGAAACTAAGTGTGGTACCATTGACCTGTAGCCCTTCAGTGTAAGCATCATTGTTTTGTTGTAATTTCTTTAGTTATTTCTTTAGTAATTTCTTTAGTTAGTCTATAATCACTTGTCCCAATACTCATCTGAGTAGTGGAAAATAAGGGAGCATGCATGATAGAAATAAAAACTTGGCACCACTAATTTTTATGTGAATGAGCCCTTCAAATATAGCATGCTGTAAAGAGCAGTAGGTTGTTTGAGAGAGGATGTTTGATAAAATATTCTGAAATGCCAGTTAAAAGGATTATTTATTGTAATGATTGGTCTATTCTTCCATGCATCAAATGCTTTTGCAAATGCAAAAGAACAGGAAGGCAGTTAATCTGAGAGATTCAGAGTAAATAGTGGTGGGGCAGAGGTTAAAATGGGACGATGTGATAATGAGAGGTGGGAGAGAAAGTTTTGCATCGATGGTGTCAGCATCGAATGTCACAGAATTTGAGATTGCAACCCTAGACAATGCATGCGGACCAATCTACATCACTGCAAACATATTCACGAGCCCCCACATCCTGGAAAACTAGCCTGATTTCTTCACATGCTCATTTATATTGAGATTGAGGTGTCACAGAAAGCAGTCATGCACCGGGCCCACCGTTGGAATGTGCATTACATTCTCAGACACTGTAGTAAACACTAACCTCTGTGTGAGAGCAACTTCTCTTATGGCGATGTAATCATGTTGTATGTGCAGTTGTTTCGTATTAGTTATATATCTCCCTTTGCAAATGAGATCATAATTGCTTCCCCATTTATTGAAATTCTTTATATGGATCCTCAGGAGGTCGATGTCACTTGCACCAAAGTCAGAGGACAGTCTACAATAGCTTCTGCACTCCTTGGGGTAACATGGGACATAAAAATGCCAAAAGTAAAGCGAAATAGCATCACAGAGGATGAGGCATAGGCAGATGGGGTAAAGTATAGGCCTGGTTCACAAAGGTAAAGGTACACTTTAGTGTTCGTTTACGATTGTTTGCTATTCACAGAGGTATTTTACTAGTAGTATCTTCATCTTACCTTGAATCGCTTCACCCCTTCAACTCCTTTCCCATACCAATACTCATATGATGATTACTTGGTAGACCTGGCATCTTTTAGCTTGGTTTCCCCTGATTTTTTGCCTTCTGACCCCCTGTTTTTGACTATGTGCTGAATTTAATTTTTGTTGACTTTAGGACTATGCACTTTTTCACTACCGACCGATGCTAAACTGCATGTTCTCTGTGTCTAAAGTGTAATGGCATTTGGTTTCTACATGAACAGCATATTTGATTTACTGATAAGTCCCTAGTATAGTGCAATACTTGTGCCCAGGCCTGCTGTGGATGAGTGTGCCACTCACATGAGCAGCCCTTCAAGCCTGTCTCAGGCCTGCCGTAGCAGAGTTGGAGTGCAGTCTTTAAAAAGCCATTTCAACCTGGCAGGTTCATCTACCTGCCAGGCCCAAACATTCCTTTTTATTGCATATGTCACCCCTAAGGTAGGTCCTAGGTTGCCCCATGGGCAGGGTGCAGTGTATTTATAAGGTAGGACATGTACTTTCCAGTTTTACATATCCTGGTAGTGAAATGCACTCAATTCATTTTTCACTACAGTGAGACCTATGTCTCCCATAGGTTAGCATTGGAGCTGCATTATAACCCTTTACAAGTGTGACTTCCAATTGGGAAAAGATAGGGAGAGTGTGTTTAGCGTCTCTGGACTTACAATTTAAAAACACAGCTTTCTTTTAAAAAGTTGCCATTTTCTTACTTTAACCATTATGTGCCTCTTCCTGTCTCTGGAATACATATCTGGGTTGGGTGACAGCTGGCTTTTGTGCATTCCTTCTAGACAGTCACACACAAAGGGAGCTGAGGTCTATCACCAGTCTGATGGGTCTTCCTTAGCTAGAGTGAGAGAGAGAGAGACCTGGCACTTGCACCTAAATAGGGCTGTGCCTGTCCCCACACTGAGTTGCAGGTCAGAAATGTTGTAATTGTAGTGTCTGTGGAACCAAGGCAGTAAAGGGCAGAGTCATGTGCACTACAAAGGCCTTACTTTGTAGTCTCCCTACTTCAAGGCTGAAATGTGTAGCACCACTAACACCATATACTCAGAGCACTTCTGGAACTGAGGACATTCTACCAGGAAGGAGAGCTGTTATGCTGCCAGTAGGGACTGTTACTTTGCTGCTTGCTTTGCTTTGTTGCCCTGCTACCTGCTGGTTCTTGCTGGGGAGTGAGAGGACTGGACTTGACTCTTTACATCCTGCATCTCTAAAGGTTTGCCAAGGGTTTGTTGGGGTGCCTCCTGTTTCTGAAGTCTCAGGGATATCAAAGACTTCACCTGCATCTTTCTACTTCTGCTCTGAGTCCTCCTCTGCCAAGTGGTACCAAATCCAGTCCTTGGCATTGGAAGTGAGTTTTGGGTGCTGCAACCCTAGAAACTAATGCATCAACACTGAAATTTCGATCACAGCATGCACATTTCTCTGTGATAACAATGTATCACTGCTGCCTGCACCCACGTCTTGGACACCACTCGCGACTGCGTGACTCAATGACCTCGACTTACATCACAGTCCCAGCTTTGCCAATGCACTGCCTCCGAATCATTGCTGCCTGAGTCTCAAACACTGCATCGCCAAAGTCTGCAACGCACTGTCCCCCACTCATTCTCGGCTCCTGTGTGGCTAGTCGCCCAAGCATCATCGACAGCCCAGCGGTTCGACATCAACACCTTTACCCAACACACAGTGCTCTGGACATCGGCGCATCAACTACGTTACCTGACTTTGGAAGGACCTGTCAGTGGGTCTGTGTGACTCCTGTATCTGGCTTGCACTCCATCGCGGTCGTTCTGAACTTTTGGATTTGCCTCAGTTAAGTGCGACCTGATATTCCTTGTTGGAACTATTGACTTCTAAGCACTGTATTTCGATTAAAGCTTGCAAAATTCATAACTTGACTGATATATGTTGGATTTGTTTGTTTTACTCAGATAAATATTGGCTGTTTTTCTAAATTGGTGTGGAGAACTTTTGTGGTGTTTCCACTGTGTTACTGTGTGTGTTCGCACAAATACTTTACACATTGCCTCTTTAGTTTAGTCTGACTGCTCGGTGCCAAGGTACCAGAGAGTGAGCACAAGTAAACTTTTAGTGTGTACTACACTTATCCTGACTAGGATTTAGGTTCTTGCTCGGACATGGTGCATATCTCTGCCAACCAGAAATCCAATTTCTAAAGTACTAATCCGAACTAGGATGCAAGCTGAGATCCAGAATGTTTGCCAAAGTAGTAAGCGCAAGGATGTGATGAGGAGTACAACTGGACCAACACACATTATGGGCACGTGTTACCAATTCTGAAATACACAGCAGTTTGTGCTGTTCAGGCTGTTGCTAGCTGTGTGGATGTGTTACAGTTTGGTTTTGAATAATGTAATCCTCAATAGATACTCCCCCTGTACAGTTGTTAAATGTAAAGTGCTGTATTGTGTGCTCAAAGCCATTAGTACATTTTATTAGAACTTTCAGTATCTGAAAGAGTTTCCAGCTGAGAATATAATGTGATAGAGTGGATGCACAGTTTATTGTATTTTATAGAGGGCCCGCCTGTCCCATTTGGACACTTCCAGGTACTGTGTTTTTCTCTATGGCAGTTCATTGAGGGTTGCATCTGAAAGCTGCCTAGAATGAGAGATGAGAGGTTTGGTCTCTCTAGAAAGTCGTGAACTGGTCTGTTCAAGGCAGGGAGCAGTTCCTTGGTATGTGGCTGGGCGGGGAGTGGTGGGTCGGGCTTGGTGCTCGGTTCTCAGACGGGACTTGTTGTCTTCTGGGGTTCTGGTGGTTCAGTGAGTTCAAAAGTAAAGTTCTTGTATCCCAACAGACCTGACCCCCAGACTCGCCATGGTGAGCTGCCTGAGGGGTTATCAGGAGTCATACCATGGACAATGAAGGCATTGGCCCCTTTTCAGTGCGCACAGCTTTTTTGTCAGTTACTTTACCAAACACAAAGGAATGCCTACAAGCATATGGGATACTTTTTACAGTCTTTTGAGACATCTTTAAAAAAATATTACTGTACCTGTGATTATTATTTTGCTTTTCAACCAAGGTGAAAAGAATCATCAGTTACCATTGCAAGAACAAAATAAGCAATGAAATGTAAGTACTTTTTTTAAATGTCACAAATTGCATTCATTGTAAATAGTGAAACATGACAGATTGCAGAGAAAAAGAAGCACATAAAGTGCTTTCTATAAGATCTCCTAGCTAGTCCAGCCTAGTCAGTTCCTGCCTCGAAAAACAATAAAATGTGCCCCCCTCTGCTTTCCGCCAACCTTTCTCTGTAAACCGGAAAGTGCAATTTCTTTCATCATTGTTGTGTGTCGATTTAGATACCGTATATAGATTTCCCGATTCATGCCCTTATATAGGTACAATTCCCATTACCCTTATTTAGGCATAGAAATCCAGCCCTTATTTAGGCATTGCTCATGGTAACCAAATACAGGCATGGTCAACTACATCCGATCCTCTTTGTCACAACGAGTTCTTGGAAAACCAGACTCTTAAGCCTTAGGACTTCCCCTTGCCTTTGCCTGGATATTGATTTCTCCAATAACTCATTTATTATGCATGATCATCTATTCCTTATGGGTTCATTCATGATATTTATATGCCCGACTTATACGTCAATACTTGGATCCTAAACACCTTCAAGGTATAAATATACCTTCACTTGCTATGGCAAGGCACGGTGCGGTTCGACTCACTATTTGCACAACACGGCTTGCTACAGCAAGTCCCGAAAGAAGTCAAGTCCCCAACTGACGCATTGACCAGACGCTGTCATCCTCCTCGCCGAGAACCCAGCTCCAGTGTTTCTGCCTCCCTTTGTGGGGTGTTAGAGATCGAGCCCCGGGAAAGAGATACCAACCTCTCTCATTCTAAGGTATGGAGCTGATTAGAACCTAGAGAAACTTTTGGCAACTCTTGGCACAACTAAACTAAACTATAGCTAAAACAGCACCTACTTCTTCCCTCGTACTATACTTAGGTTAGGTACACTGGGGTAGGATTATTTAGAAGCACCAGTTGAGTATTATAGCCTGTGGTATTTATGTATCTAAGTTTATATATGTCATAGCTACAGACCATGCTATTGCAGTATTATGTTATCTTACTTCTAATGCTGTACATATTATACTTCTCATTCTGTCTGTTGATTGTAGCAGTTCATATCTCTTGCATGAGAAATAAGACTGTTCAATAAACCCTTTTATTGAAACACCCGTCTCTCTTTTTCTGTGCAACTCTGTAGAAATGAAGCATGCATGATTGACTAAGTGAAACTGTAATCTATTATTTCCACGACTCTGAAGATATTATTCCGACTCTAAGGGAAACAAAGTTGTCCTGTTTATGCGGTTGTCAGAAACTAATCCCTTCTTGTTCATTCTAGAAGTTTCTAGTGACCTCTGAGTTAGCTGGCACACTCAAGTAATTAAGTTTAATGTACACGATAGAGAAATACTGACCTCAGTCCTATGTCAAATCTATAGTGTATATTATTCCAAAGTGCAGAGCCTATCAGGGATATAGGAACTACACTACATGGTGCCCAACGGTTTGGTAAGGCACTAATTTAATGCTAGATACTGAAGTAACTCAGTCGTGCTTTTCTCAGAGAACCCTTTACTCATAATACTCCATAAGATGTCTGGAGTGGGTAAGGGAAAATATCCGCCATAGCTGAGTAGGACGAAAAATCCAATGTATTAGCTTTTTGGTTTGTTCAATGTTTAAGGATATTGTGCACCTTATCCTTGTTCCCTGGAGGCCCATAGGAAGGAATGGGAAGCCATTCACTATTACCGATTCAGTAAATACCGAATCGGTAATAGGGGGAACATATTCAAGGGTGGCAGGGTGTCACATTGACACCCTGTTGCACCCCTGAATCGTGCATGTGTGCACTTATGGTGCAAATACATGCCCTAAGGGCATGTATGTCTGCCACATGGCACTGAGAAAAAAGCAAATAATTGCTTTTTCAAAGGTATTCGGTATTAACCACCAACTTAGTTGGTGGTAAATAACGAATCCTTAAGGCTAAAATGCACTCACTTGTGTGCTACCTACATAGGCTTTAAGGAATCGGTAATTTACCAATTCCTTAAAATAAGGAATCAGTATTTTACTGATTCCTTAAAATAACGAATCGGTAAATTACCGATTCCTTATTTGCAGCCTCCTATATCTCAAATCCCTGAATAGAGTCGGTAACGGTGAAATATACCAAATTACACCGTTACCGACCGGTATTACCCCACCTACATATGGCCCTTAATGACATACAAAAGTTAATAGAATTATACAGTGAAACCACAACTGTCTGAAAGTCCTGAAAAGGTCTTTACTAAAAAAACTCCTACATCTTCTAAAAAGAAGTGGGGAAATAGCAAACAACCTTCCAAAGAGAAGCGTTCTTATTCCCGAGGTAGGTCTCCTGAAAAGGAGCCCTCTGAAACGAGGTAAAACCTCAGGAATAGGGATAATTTGAGAAAACCTGACAGGTATCAAGATACTGATACATGATCTTATCTTACCTTTCAGATATCGTCACAGACATCCGAAAGAAGAGGACGGTCAGACAACAAACAAGAACACGTGAAGTCCAAAGACGATCAACACGTTCGGAAAAGTAAACCCTAACCTCAATTCTCCCAAAAGAAAGTAGCAGGTCTAAAGATCATTACACAGCTCAAGAATGGAGAATGGGCTCCGACGATGTTGGACAGTGCAGCAGAAGTAACAATAGCTCGCCAGAACCTGAAGGGACTTCTGAAGACAGTGGACTTGAATGAAGACATTGAAGTTGAAACTGCACATACCAGGGTTAGTTCTCTACATAGGTTATATGAAATAACACTCCGGATGGAGGGAGACATACCAAGAAAAGTGAAAGCACTCTTTTGGGAGCGACTTTCTAAGGGTTATGATGTACTTCTACCTGAACACGACTGGCCACCAGAATTTGTCAGGGAGTGGCGAAGACATCATTATGCCAGCCTTCTCCAATCATATTCCAGTACATTTAAAATATACTTATGCCAGGAAATGGGCAGTGGCCCAAGGCCCAGCATTATACACAAATCATGTAGGATGGAATTGAGGATTCACCTCACCATAAAATCCAGTTAAAAAATCAACCAAGTGCACAAAGGCAGTACCCAGGTAAGCAAGAAACTAAAAAACAGGTCAGGGAGATTTTAGATCAACTTGAATACCAAGGGTTGATTGAAACATGCACCTCATCATTGAACAATCCTTTGTTTCCTGTTTCCAAACCAGACAATACATATCGCCTAGTTTTGGATTACAGACATCTAAACTCTTGTTGCAAAATATTTGCAGTGCAGATTGCACACAGTACAGCATTAATGAATACCATTGTGCGTAAATAATATAAAACCACATTAGATATTTCAAATGGTTTCTTTTGTCAAAACGGTGCACCTGAAAGTAGGTATTTGACCGCTTTCTCAATAATGGGGACACAGCATCAGTTCTGTCATCTCCCTCAAGGATTCAAGAATAGTCTGGGGTTATTCTCAGCAAGGGTAACAGAGTTACTACAAACTTATGATGTTGAGGCATTGTCATATGTCGATGATATCTATCTGAAAGATGATGACCTAAAAAGGCACTTGAACAGAGTGAACACCATTATACTGGGCATCGCCTTTGAAGGGTACAAATTACATTAAAAAAAAATCAAGAATTGCCCATCTCAACATCCTTTTTCTAGGATATGAACTATCAAGTGAAGGAAAAAGCCTAGCAGCCAACTTTTTAGAAAAGTGTGCCAGCTCCAAACTCCAAAAACTCTGAAAAACTTACAGTTGATTCTAGGTTTCCTGAATTATGGAAGAACTTACATTCCAAACTATGCAGAAAGAGTTAAACCTCTCTTATTCAAACCTGATTTTAAAACAGTAAATTGGACACAGAAACACACAGAAATTTTGCGTTCACTACAAACAGACGTTAGCAACAAAACATTTACAAAGATGAGTAAACGGAAGTAACTTAGTGATCCGAATCATTCCGGGTCAATGCCGATTGACCTACTTAACTTTTAACGAAGATGAAAAAGTACCAATGGCATACAAATCACATTTGTGCACACAAGCAGAAATGAAATTCACCTCTACAGGAAAAATTCTGACAGCAGTTCAAACCGCTGTAGCAAAAGAGAGATCCCTAGCACAGGGAAAACGCATTATGATCGTAACTCCGGCACCTGCCTTAGAGGCAGTAGCTAAAGGGAGCATTCCGAATGCTAAAGCTTTACATCCGAGATGGATACAATGGGTTAATTCTCTTGCTGCAACTGATGTTGAATACGTTTTTGATCCTTATTTGAAAACACAAGCATTCCTGCAATACGAACAAGAATATCCTCTGCCTACTGAAATTCTCACTCTAGACGAGTATGAATGTATAATTTATACTGACGGATCTGCACAACCCACTATGGGGGGTAAGCAAGCTTATAGTGCAGCATGCACGATCGTTAAAGGTCGTATGCGCGATGGCAAATTTAGACCAATTGTCAAAAAACGCAATCTCTAGGAGATTGTACAGCTCAGCGAGCTGAACTACAAGCATTCGTCATGGCATTTGAAAATATGGATCACGAATGGATCACGAATTCCCTACACTCATAGTGTGCGATTCTTTCTATTGTGTGCAATCCTATAATGAATATTTACAGAATCTGCTCCAAAACGGTTTCAAAGATGCAAAAGGTGGCACAGTTAAGCACAAAATGCTTTGGGAACAAGTAGTTTAGTTGCGAAACGGACTACAAAACACTCACATAGCCAGCCCAGTACAGACACCATTGTTATACAGCATTAAACTATCTACGTGTAGGCTTCCCTCTGGACGACTGCAGTCCCACAAACACTAAATTAAGGTTCCTTTGGATGTGGCCTCTGCGCTCGGCTGACGCTCTAACTGTTTTGAAAGATTTGCCAAGTCTTTATCAGCACATACACAATAGGCACAATACATTCTGACCAGGGTCCTGCTTTTAGCTCTCGAGCTTACAAAGATGCCATGGACAGTTTGGGTGTTGAATTGCGGTACTCTTCTCCATTCCATCCTGAGGGAAATTCTGTTGTGGAAAGAAAAAACTGGGACATAAAGCAGACTATAACAGCTAGGGTATTAGGTTCGGGTGATGGGTGGGTCAAACATCTTATTGGGTTTCAACATGCACGTAACAACTTGCCAAGAAGTTCTCTAGGGGGGGTCACTCCATATGAGGCCCTATTTGGGACAAGAATGTTGGTTCCGGACCTTGATTGTCATGGAACAGTGGTGGAATATAAGAAATTTGATATCAAAGATCCTTTGTCTGTTTTACAGGACTTAAATGAACTAAGAACAAAACAAAGCAACGTGTTCCTGAAGCCAACCACTACTGGGAAAAAACAAGCCGTCGCAGCAAGGCCTGTCGGGATCCCAAAGCTTGGTGATCTAGTCAGAGAAAAGATCACGGACAAGAAGGGATTTGGGCCTTCTTACAGACAACCAGTACCTGTCCTAGCAATCCACGGATCAAGAACAGTGCTACTGCCGCCCCTTGCTGGTAAAAAGGAGAACAGATTTGTGTCCATCGACCTGATCAAACCACACTATGTGGCTAATACTAAGCAGTAGGCTAAGTGGACTCCGCCAATGTAGCAGAAGCACTCCTCTTGCTACCATCTAAGAGGTTCAAACTGAGAGATTCATCACCATTGAAGAATCTGCAGTGAGAAAAGAAGGACTAAGCAACAAAGCTATGGAACTTGTACCCCTTGAGACCCAAATAACAGTTCGTCCTGAAACACCTGTCTACAACGAAGTAACAAGTGATCAAGTGGTTCCAGCGATTTCAACAAATCCGGATGCAATGCAATCCATTCACAGAACTGCCTCTGGCTACTTCATTAACTTTGATACTTTTTCTGAGGATCCCAGCGAACCAGAAACAACGCCAGTAAAAAGAACTTTCAAAGAACAAGCAACTGACTTTTTTATCACCTGGAAAAAATGTATCTGGTTTCACCATGGATTGAACTTTGGATTGTGTTGGGAATATGTTTTCTTCTACTTTGGTTAACTCTGGTAATAACTCTGGGTATGCTGATGAATGGAAGATATATAAAAATATATAAAAATGGACACAGCAAGTAAACAAGTGAACTTACTTCTGCAGCCACACAAAACATCCCATTGTGAACAAAGAGGCTTGTCACAGCCATTCCTATACAAGATGGTATAGTTTGGGGCACAACAGAACATGACGTTTTTGGCCCTTCGGAGTTGTTGAAGATTCCACACTTATTCAAGATTTCAATAAGTGACTTTATTACCTCTTGTACCTTTTCTGATGATTGAGAGTTCGAGACTGTTAATACTATGATGTCTGATCTAGAGATGTCTGCAGTATTCACAAATCATGAATATTTAGGCGGTACATCAGTCTATCAGACTATGAACAAATGTATTGTTATAACCATTATGGTCATCATTTCTCGCACAGATCCGCAATGCCTAGAAATGTAGATATGAATAACCAATGGGAACATTGTCCTACAGCTCCAAATGGTCGCTCAAAAACGTTTGTGAATAAGTTTCCATATTTTTGGGGGCGTGGCTAAGGCGTGTAGCGGAATTACTGCCTTTTGAGGGAGCTCCGCACGCCGGAATATACTTTAAGCTAATCCCATCCTGGAAGTGAGTATTTGGTGCTGCAACCCAAGAGACGAATGCATCAACACTGAAGTGTCGATCACAACGTGCACATTTCTCTGTGATAACAATGCATCACTGCTGCTTGCACCCACGCCTTGGACACCCCTCGCTGACTGCGTGACGCAATGACCTCCACTTACAGCACAGTCCCAACTTTGCCAATGCGGTGCCTCCGAATCATTGCTGCTGCATGAGTCTCAAACACTGCATCGCCAATGTCTGCAACGCACCGTCCCCAACTCATTCTCGGCACCTGCGTGGCTTGTCACCCAAGCATCATCTACAGCTCAGCGGTTTGACATCAACACCTTGACCCAACACACAGTGCTCGTGACATCTGTGCATCAACTACTTTACATGACTTTGGAAGTACCTGCCAGTGGGTCTGTGTGACTCCTGTATCTGGCTTGCACTCCATCGCTGTCATTCTGAACAGACTGGACTTGTTGTCTTCTGCTGCTTCTGGTGATTTAATTAGTTCAAAAGTAAAGTTCTTGTATCCCAACAGACCTGCCCCCAGACTCACCATGGTGAGTTGCCTGAGTGGTTAACAGGAGTCATACCATGGACAATGAAGGCATTGACCCCTTTCCAGTGCACACTGCTTCTTTGTATGTTACTTTACCAAACACAAAGGAATGCCTACAAGCATATATGATACTTTTTAGAGTCTTTTGAGACATCTTTTAAAAAATGTATTACTATACCTGTGATTAGTATTTTGCTTTTAAACCAAGGTGAAAAGAATCATCAGTTACCATTGCAAGAACAAAATGAGCAATGACATTTAAGTACTTTTTTTAAATATCACAAATTGCGTTCATCGTAAATATTGAAACATGACAGATCGCAGAGACAAAGAAGCACAGAGTGCATAAAGTGCTTTCTATAAGATCTCCTAGCTAGTCCAGTCTAGTCAGTTCCTGCCTCGAAAAACATTAAAATGTGCCTCCCTCTGCTTTCCGCCAACCTTCACTGTAAACCGGAAAGTGCAATTTCTTTTATCAGTGTTGTGTGTCGATTTAAATACCGTATATAGATTTCTTGATCCATGCCCTTATATAGGTACAATTCACATTACCCTTATTTAGGCATATAAATCCAGCCCTTATTTAGGCATAGCTCATGCTAACCAATTACAGACATGGTCAACTACATCCGATCCTCTTCGTCACAACGAGTTCTTGGAAAACCAGACTCTTAAGCCTTTAGGACTTCCCCTTGCCTTTGCATGGATATGGATTTCTCCAATAACTCATTTATTATGCATGATCATCTATTCCTTAGGGGTTCATTCATGACATTCATATGCCCGACTTATACGTCAAAACTGGCATTCCTAAACACCTTCAAGGTATAAATATACCTTCACTTGCTATGGCAAGGTACGGTGCGGTTCGACTACCTACTTACACGACTCGGCTCGCCACAGCAAATCCCGGAAGAAGTCAAGTCCCAACGGGCGCACTGACCAGACGCTGTCATCCTCCTCCCCGAGAATCCAGCTCCAGTGTTTCTGACTCCCCTTGTGGGGTCTTAGAGATCGAGTCAAGGGAAAGAGATACCAACCTCTCTCATTCTAAGGTATGGTGCTGATTAGAACCTAGAGAAACTTTTGACAACTCTTGGCACAACTTAACTAAACTATAGCTTAAACAGCACCTACTTCTTCCCTTGTACTATACTTAGGTTAGCTATACTTGGGTAGGATTATTTTAGAAGCACCAGTTGAGTATTTTAACCTGTGTTATTTATGTATGTATTTTTATATATGTCATAGCTACGGACCATGCTATTGCAGTATTATTTTATCATACTGCTAATGCTGTATGTATTATACTTCGCATTCTGTCTGTTGATTGTAGCAGTTCATATCACTTGCATGAGAAATAAGACTGTTCAATAAACCCTTTTATTGAAACGTCCGTCTCTCTATTTCTGTGCAACTCTGTAGAAACGAAGCATGCACGACTTTGAAGATATTGTTCAGACTCTAAGGGAAACAAAGTTGTCATGTTTATGCGGTTGTCAGAAACTAATCCCTTCTTGTTAATTCGAGAAGTTTCTAGTGACCTCTGAGTTAGCTGGCACACTCAAGTAATTAAGTTTAATGTACTCAATAGAGAAATACAGACCTCAGTCCAAAGTCAAATCCTAGTGTATATTATTCCAATGCGCAGAGCCTATCAGGGATATAGGAACTACACTACATCACAAACCTGCAGTCAGGAGAACTAGTTTGGGGTTGCTTCCTTTTTCAAGTGCCTCTCTACACAGTTCTGCAGACACAGCCTTTATGTGGGGTGAAGCTCCTCACAGCAGGGTACCCACAGCAGGTTCCTCACATCCAGGAGCACCCACAACAGAGGCACAAAGAGGTGTGAACTCTCTGCTCTTGGTTATGAATAGCCACAAGGTCAGTGATCATGAAGAGACAAAAGGGTGGTTTTACCTGAAAACCCTTCTCACTCTGAACAAGAGTCAGCAGCTCCCTTCACTACCACAATCTACCAAGTGGTAGCGCTGCATAAAGGACCTAATCATATTTCTATACGAACCTTCTCTCCTTTGTACTCACTTCACTGTCTAGGTCTCCTGCACCTCTTGCAATACGCTTCCACTGTCTGGGAAAACAACGTCATCCCCACTTTGCACACAGGAACAGTCCCTGGTGTTCCAAAATAGAATACACATGCCTCCATCACTTCACTTCACTTGGACATACAATGCCACATACACAAACATGCATAACATACACTTGGATGCAATTGGGTGTCAACAGAGGTTATACATTATATTGCCCATTGGCAAGAGTGAAATAAATAATTTTTAGTGAGTGAATGAAAAAACCTTTAATTACAGAATAGTAAGGGAAGATCTTTAAATGAGACCATTTCCTTTCTTTTTCTGCATCAATTTACCTTGTGCAGCATATAGTGTACTTAGGTTGGGATATACCAGACCATATTTAAAAGGGCTGCCTCTCGGCTCAGTAAAGGGCAGGCTCTGGCTCTAAATTTTTAAATGATGTGCACACTCAGACTTCCTTGCTTAAGCAGTCTGCCCCAGGCGCACTGTGTATAATGTTTCTTTCTACAGCTTACATCCAGAAAGCCCTCCGCCACTATACTCCTATTAACTTGCATGAAAATGTGACTGTGACTTATTTTTGCTTGATTCCTCTCCGTTCTGTCCTCAGAGTGGCCATACTATACTTAGGTTAGCTACACTGGGGTAGCTTCCATCCTCCATGTGCCCCTGTTTCCTGTCAGTCTCGAGCCTATCTACCTTAATCCTTTTTATTGCGAGTCTGCAATTGGCTGATACCTCATTTCATAGTTCCCAACTTCTCCTCATCAAAACCCCATCCCTACAATCTAACATTGATGTGCATCACAGACTGAAAGGGCACACTTCTAACAGAAAAAGTATGGTTTTGCATGACGTAAACACCACTACCTTGCGGGCAATGATTACCAAGTAATGGACCAGCCCTAAGCATTGATGTGCGTGTGTAAAAGCTGCTCCCATGAGACATGACCAGGCAGCGCCTTCGTGTCATTTCCTGAGCGCTATTTCCGGCCAGCGGGTGCGCAGTATCTTCTCTTTGAAGGTTGTTTGACTTTATTTTACGGTGTGTGCAGAAGTGGGAGGAGCATTTCCTCCCTGTAGAGTCAATGTAATCTGTGTTTGATTTTCCCAGTGCTAAAAAAACACTGACATGGGAATAAAACTTGTGGAGTTGCTTGTTTCAGTAATCATCATTTCTGACCTGATAGCTTTTTGTCTTGGGTGGAAGCAGTTTGATTGTTTCACTTCATCGCTTGTTTGGAGATGCAGTTTCTTGGTTGTGCTTCCGCTTTAATGTGCGTTTAAATTTTCAGGCAGGGAGATGGATGCTCGTTTGGAATTGCTGTGAGTTCCTTCCATTTAGAATACGTTTTCCAGAGTCCAAACTTTTCAGGGTGCACCCTTTCGAAATAAGAACATGTTGTCTTTGTTTATAAATAGTAAGATTGTTTACTGCTGTTTTTTCCGTTCCCCCCACAAAGCTTCCAAATATCTTGCGTTGTTTGGCAGTCACTTACTAGAACAGATGTTATACATATATGGTCCCAAAACAAGCTGTAATTGTCTTTTTAAAAATAACCCCGTCACTGAATATATTATTGTGTTTATTGTGGGTGTTCATCGACCTTGAAGGTTTCACAAACACCGCATATAAGAATGTAAACCCGGCCCAACACTGCCATTTGAGCGAAATGCACTTCTTTCATGTCCATGGAAGAATTCATTTCTTTTCAAACATGTTCTTTTTCAAGGCACACAAGTGATGTCAGCGTGTTCTTTCATTGTTTTGTACTGATGTCTTTTATGTGTCCACCAGTGAATATTAAAAATGTCATGATCTAATCTTTGCTCAGAACGTGCTGAAAGAAACTCCCAGTTTAAATTACCCGCAGCACTCCAGTCCTGAAGTGAAGTTATCAGGAGATATAAAGCCCTCTGAGGGGACTGGGTGGGTCTCACATGCCCTGGTTCTTACTCATCCCTAGCAAATCCAGAGATGGCTGCATTCGGCAAACCCACTTAAAGGTTTACGGACCGTGAATGAAAATTTGGCCACTGAGTTTTTCTACAGCATTTTATATGTACTTTTTCCTTAAAGGTTAGCTGCTTATATGTAAATCATAGATAAACAATACCTTCATTTTCTTTCATTCTAAAAAAACAAGCAGGCATGACAAAACAATTTAAGAGTGATGGAAATGTTAAGCCTAATGAGAGAGCGCAAACTGAACAAAATGTATGAGTGCACCAGAGTTGCAAGTAGTACGCACAAATCATAAAGAGAAATGCTATGAGTGCTGAAAATATATTCACCTATACCTTGAAATGTGTAGCTAATCTAGAGATTTTATATAGAAGTAGAACTAATGCAGAAATGTGTGAAAATGTATAACCTTACTAGACGTGATTAATCAGGATCCATGTTATGTAGCTGCTAATGGAAAAAGGTCATGCTGTAAGGCATAGAAGGGAACGGGCCTTATGGCTAGGTCAGAGGGGTTTAGAAACATAAATTGTTTTGCATAGACATGGACGGCACTAATGTTACACTGATTTGTTTATTCATTGGATTTATATTCCATAGATGTGTTTTCTTATTATGCCAGAGAAAGACGCTAACATGTTATTTTAGTTAAATTGCGAAAGGGTTGTAGGCCTGAAATGATGAAAGGATTTTTGATTTGCACGTACTGGTACAGGCCGAACTGTGTCAGGGGAAAATGTTGCAAGCTTCTGTTAGAAGTCTATGAGAATGAAGTTTCAGCTACGGATGTCTGTCTGCAAATGTGAGGGGGATCCAATTAATAATTGGATGAATAGAACTTTGTTCAAGAGACTGGTGCAGACATGGAGGAGGGTTCAGGAATGTTTTAGGGGGTATCGGCGGGCCGGAGAAGAGTCTGAGAAGCAAGGTCAACTCTAATGCACGAGGCCCAAATGAAGATCATCATGGAAAAAGCCAGAAGAGACACCACGTGAGGGGCGTCTCGAGAGGGGCATTCCAACTGTAATTGGGGTTTTGTATTAGGGTCAGCACCCCGGGGTGGAGTTAGAGCAGATGCCTGAGGACCCTTTAGAGAGCGGATGGGTAGGCAGAGAGGGGTCATGACTGGCGATCATAGGTTTTCATCTAGAGACTAAGAGTGGGTGATCTTCTTAGGAAGTCATTCACAGCTGACACCTTTTGGTAGGTTGGGACTTTGTTAAGTAGGGATACCATCTAGAGCAGGGTAGGGACAGCCTAACCTGAAACCCTCCCTCCTCTTGTAAATGACGGAGAGATCACAATATGTGTCGATGCTTGCAGCCCTTTTAATTTTGGAACTAGTCCTAGTTGTGTTCTTTGCTCGCTTAAGGGCTTTCCGAGAGCACATGTATGTAGTGGTGCCTGTATACCTTTTGAATCTCATTTTGAGATGCCTGTACTTGCAGTTAACCTTGACTCTATAATAAATCTTTAAAAGCTAGAAGTAGTTTGTGGTTTTTCTGAGTCGAGTCATCATTAGCAAAGTTAACCTGGTATTGGATGCACTTTCTTTCCTCAACGACAGGCAATAAAGGTTCAGACGACCAGAACGGGGTTTAGATCTAGAGTGATAAGATAGAGATCTACAATCTCGCCCCCGCAGTTGGTAGCTATAGAGGATGGTTGCCTTCTTGAGGAAGGTGATCTAGGCCAGGTTAGATTACCCCAAGGCCCCTAGAGATCGATGATCGGAAGAACCGCCCGCCGAAGAAGGTCCGGATGACGTGAGACAGAAAAGCAGCAGTATCGGTCGAGAGTGAGTATAAAGGGTCATGCGTGTTAGATTGCGGTGTTTTTGTGTTGTATCTATGTTGTAATGTCTGGCGGAGTTGAATGCCTGTAGAGTGACTGCGGAACAGGTTGTGAGCGCGCGCAACCGGTGCAAATCTTACGTTCAAGGAGAGCTTAAGTGGTTTGGGTGTATCGGACATCCAGAGTAATTGTCAACCAGTGTGAAGGGGGTCATGAGGTACCATTGATCGCCCGCAGGACCGAGATAGGGGGAACGTAAGAGTGAGTGCGTGAGTAACGGACGCTGGTCGGAAGTTACTGTGTGTAAGCAACCTATCAGAGAGACGGAGGACGTTTCGTCAGTTGTGGTGACAATTACAGATAGACTGTGGACGTACAGTCAAGAGAAGTGACGGCTTGGTCGGAAGTAGTCATTTTTCGGTGTATGAATGGGACGCATGCATGACCGGGAGACAAGCTGAGAAAGGAGGGGTGCTGCTGCGAAGCAGAGACGAGTGACGTCAGAAAGCGCCGCGCTGGGATTGGCCGGCCGGAGCAAGACCGCGCTGTGATAGGCCAGCTAGCAAAGCCGCGCTAGGACTGGTGGATTGTCATCAGGAAGTAAACAGAATAGTGAGGCTGGAAATTGTACGTTTAATCATGAAATGTTTTAAATGGTTAAGAGCGGCGTTTAAAAGAGAGAGACGAAGATCTTATGATGGGGAAGAAGCCCCGCCGGAGGGTACGCCGGCTTATTATATGGCGGCAAATGTTGGGTTACACACGATAATGTGGATTTCAGAGTGGAGTAAGATTACAGAAGGAAATGAGGAACTGACGTTTCCAAAGTACGGGACGTTCAGATTAGAGGTGCTACACCGATTAAAAGCAGTCATGACCTCAATGAGACCTATGCCTAGACCGACCCAGTTTGAAGCTCTCAATGCGTGGATTAGGGCAGCACACAAGAGGACCCTGAATAGACGACAAGAAAGGGTGAAACGATCGTTAAGAGCAGTGCAGGATGCCAAATGGGATGCGGATGCTAAAAGATGGAGAGTGCATAACATTGAAGTAAACAAACTGTACCCAGTATTAGAGGTGACCGGAAACAAGAGCCCATTCGAGGAAGATGAGGAGAGCGAGACAGAAGACAGCCTGATAAATAGGTTACTAACAGATAGGCCACCCAGTACAATAAAGAGACAGGAAATGTTGAGCCATGCAGGGAAGGGGGGTCTAGCAAAGGGGAGTATGAACCGCTTCCCTCTACAGATTGGGATCCCACGGCAAGTAAAGAGTCGTCTCAACCTAGTCCGGTGCAGAAGGTAGTCGGAAGGTTTGTGGTACAAAGGGTGCCAGAAACGGAGTGTGCCACTTCCTACGCACTGCCAGATGCCCTGCAAGTACCTGTTACTATAGGCCCTATAGTATCGATTTACGACCCAGAGAGAGCTAGAGGGGAGGAACAGGTACGAGGGGACAGGGAGAGAGCAGAGATGGCAAGGAGGAACGATACAATCAATTCCCCAAGTCAGTTGCCAAGACCGAAGGAGTGGAGCACTCCAGTACATACAGCAGCAGATTTAACAGGAGATCCGGGGGGCCCTAGATGGCCGATGGATCTGAGGGGATCAGGACGGAAATCCTTCCAGGAGCTAAGCGAGTACATGAAGAAATGGGATGAGGCAGTAGAGGCTCACAAGAGCATCATAGCAGCGGAAGCTGGGAGGGAAAGTCAGGATAGCAGGAACCGGACTCACTGCGGGGCTGAGGAAAGCAGTCCGGAGTGGGACGGGAAGGGTCAGGACGGAAGCGGAGACACTCGTCATACCAGGAGTGGAGGTAGACCGGACCTGGAAAACAGGAGCCCTGAGTGTGGGGAGGTGTCTCGTAGAATACACAGCGAAGGGGACAGGAGAACGCAGGAGTACAGGAACAGTTTTAAGTGCACCCACTATGCGTCTGGCAATAGTGGGCAGAACGAGAGTTGTGAGAGGCCTCACCATAACCCCTGTGACTACGGACCGGAACGCAGTCCTGGGGAGATGGGGAGCCGAGAGGGAACCTACCGAATCTTGAGCGACACTAGGCAACGAGAGAATAGCGACAGAAGGGAGAACAGCAGGGAATCCTATCAGGGAGCAAGAGAGGACAGAGGGAGTGGACAAAATGAAACTGGGGGAAACAGGCCCGTGTTTCATCACCTTCCAAGACAGGATGGCCGAGCATGGGACCTAGAGAGTTGGGAACAAGGGAGAACTCTCCTTAACTCTCCTGAGCCCAAGCGTAGGACTCGGAGTTGGGATGGTAGAGAGACCAGTGAACCCCCTTCGAAAGACATACTGCGAGCTGAGATAAAAGCCAAGAGACTCGATGTCGCCAGCTTAAAGTCAGATCTGGATGACATGGTGGATGGTACCTTGCCTCTAGAAAGAATGGAGATGTACGAGCAGGATGAAATACTGTTCATGGCAAAGGACATCACCCGAAAGGCGAGAGCAGCACACGAGAAATTAGTTGAACTAGCAGGCAAATATATGGTAGACCTGTCAAGGACTAAAGCATTACAGGGTAACCATAGGCTACATTATTCAGATCAGGACCTAGATGAGAGAAGAACAATAGGATTGAAAACACACATAAGGGAACTGATCACAGGAATAAGGACATGGAGAGCACTGGATAAATGGGAAGAAAGGTGGTCCAAGAAAGGGACCGTTAGGAGAAGCATGCTTGGGATGACCCCAGAGGGAGGACTACAGAGAATAGAGGCATACCCTTTGCGTGAGGTTGCAATTGGGAACTATGTGCATGTGCCATGGAGCAGGGGGGACTTGGCAGCCTTTACCAACTCCTTCCCTAAGTTAAGGGAAAATCCAGTCGAGTGGTACAAGCAGGTGGAGAGGTTCGTAAAGATCTCCAAAGTACTATGGATAGACCTGAACACGCTGTTTGACATTGTAGTACCAGGAGACTTGTGGACAGCATGTAAGGTTAGTGCTGAGTGGCCCACATCAGAGCCAGCGAGAGATGCACGGACTAATGGACCGTCCGAAACAGTAATGGTAAAATACGAGAGAGTGATGACCTGGCTGAAAGACAAGGTGCCAATGCAGGACATAGATTGGGTCAAAATAGATCGAACTAGACAGGAACCCAAAGAGACAGTTCATGAATATTATGAGAGATTGCTGAAGGCGTTTAAACAATATAGCGGGTTGGATGTAATGGACCCGAAAGACATAGGACAGTTCGTGTCTAAGTTTGTCTTGGGTTTGAGACCGGATATTAGTTTAATGATTCAGCAACACTTGATTTGTTGGCAAAATAAACCTTTGGATGAAATTCTGAGATATGCTAGGTACTGCTGTGATGAGATAGACTCAAAGGCAAAGAAGCTAAAAGAAAAACTGATGGTGGTGCAGATGCAGTCAGCTAGTAAGGGTGGACAACAGCAAGAGCAGCAGGGAACAGGGACTGGGGGTAAGAAACAGTATAGTCAGAACAAGGGCAATGAGGAGAACTCCACCTTTAGACCGAGGGTAGATATAGCTGCACTGAAAAAGACGACCCGATGCCACCAGTGTAACGAGGTGGGGCATTGGAAACGCGAGTGTCCCTACAACGTTGAAATTGGAGAACAAGAAGTAGAGGAGGAAGAGGTTCAAAGCCCTCCGGGAAGAGGGGTAACGCCGTACCAAGGAAAGGTGGTCAAAGGGGGGACCCCAGCTCCGCGAGCCCAGTTCCCTCAACCACCCAGAATAGGGACAACTGGAAAGACCTATAGACAAATGCCTCTTTTCGTGGGAGGAGAGGATTGCTATTACGTTGATCCCTTAACAGGACAGAGAGTAGAGAGAGAAGACTGCACCCTCGGGGCAGCCTTAGATGTGGATCAAAGGGGACCCTACGTTGAGGCCGAAGTGGCAGGGTGCCCCACGACATTCTTAGTAGACACAGGAGCCACCCGATCCACGATAAGATCAGCCGCAGTTCGAGGCCTGCCCATGTCTGGAGAGACAATCCAAGTAGTGGGGGTCGCAAACAGGAGAATAACAAGCCCATTGACAGAACCAGTACAGGTGAAAATAGGGAAGTACAGCGATGAGCATCAGTTTGTGGTTTGCGATTCTAGTCCTGTATGTCTGTTAGGAAGAGACCTTTTGTGTAAATTAAATTGTACCATATACTGTACACCGCAAGGAGTGGAGGTATTGACCAATGATGATGATGCTGACTTCAAAGTCGCAAACTCGAGAATATGTGTGGAGCTGTACCCCACTTTGACAGTGGATGAGCTCTCATGGGACCTAAGGGAGACCGTGGCACCAGAAGTGTGGGATTTCACTGGGGAAGAGATTGGACTGGTCAAGGGAGTAGACCCAGTGAAAATTGTAGTGAAACCACATGCTGAGTTTCCGAGAACACCCCAATATAAATTAACTCCAGAAACGATTGCAGGTATAAAACCCGTGATAGAGTCCATGATTAAGCAGGGAATACTGAAAGAAATCGAGGGTAGTCCATGTAACTCCCCGATAATGGGTTTGCAGAAACCAAATGGGAAATTCAGGATAGTGCAAGACCTTCAAAAAATTAACAACATAGTCGTCTCATGTTGTCCAGTGGTACCGAATCCATCAGTGATACTGTTCCAGATACCGTTCCAAGCCAAATGGTTCACTGTGATAGATCTTTGCCAGGCTTTCTTTTCGATCCCATTGGACGAGGATAGCCATTTCATTTTCGCTTTTAAGCTGGAAGACCGCGTATTAACATGGTGTCGTATCCCCCAGGGGTATACAGAGAGCCCATCGATCTTTAATCAGCTATTGAAGAAAAATCTTGAAAGTCTAGTGCTGCCCCAGAAGTCAGTTCTGGTCCAGTACATAGACAACCTACTTGTGGCGTCAGAAACTGAGGAGGCTTGCAGGGAGGACTCCATTGCTTTGCTAAATCATTTGGCCGCAAATGGGCACAAGGTGTCCCCAGGAAAATTGCAGTACTGCCTGACGGAAGTGCAGTACTTGGGGCACAGAATAGCGAAGGGGAAACGGAAGGTGTCCCCTGACAGGATAGAGGCGATCATGAAGATGAATGCGCCCAAAACACAGAGAGAGGTCAGGATGTTCCTAGGGATGGTGGGGTATTGCCGACAGTGGATAGCTAACTTTTCACTGAAAGCAAAACCCTTGCAAAAACTGACGCACAAGGAGGTGAGTGATCCGGTACCATGGGACAAAGACTGTTTGATGGCGTTCCTGCAGCTGAGAGAGGACCTGTGTCGTGCTCCTGCTCTGGGAATGCCTGATTACGATAAAATATTCTTGCTTTACTGTTGTGAAAGAGAGGGTTGTGCTTTGTCTGTGTTGGTCCAAATTCATGGGAATGCCCGTAGACCAGTTGCCTACTTCTCGGCTACTTTAGACCCAGTAGCCGCAGCGTTGCCCGGATGTCTCAAATCCGTTGCTGCAACAGGTGTCAGTATCGAACGTTGCGAGAATATCGTGATGGGGCACCCGTTAGAGGTGTATGTGCCCCATTCGGTTGAACTGTTAATGACCAGGACCAAAACACAGCATCTGACCAATAGCAGGCTCACGCGCTATGAGCAAGTTATTCTTGCAGCAGAGAACGTGACCCTCAAGAGATGCTCTGTTTTGAACCCTGCTACCTTGATGCCACTCCCAAGTGACATAGATGATGATGTATGTACAGACCATGATTGCCTTGATGTGACTGAACTATGCACCAAACCGAGACCCGACATCGTGGATGAGCCACTGACTGACCCCGATGAAGTATTCTTTGTCGATGGCTCATGTGTAAGAGACGAAGTTGGGCAGTTGAGAGCAGCTTATGCTGTTTGTACAATTACTGGAGTTGTGGAAGCCGGATGCCTGGAACGAGTACACTCCGCTCAGGTAGCTGAAATTATTGCATTGACGCGTGCCTGCCTGGCAAGCAACCAAATTCGAGTCACCATATACACCGACAGCCAATATGGTTTCGGGGTAGTTCATGATTACGGGCAATTATGGTCTCAACGAGGTTTCATGACTTCTCCAGGTTCACCCATACGTAATGGAGAGTTCGTACGTTTGCTGTTAGAAGCATTGCAATGTCCAGCAGGTATTGCAGTTGTAAAATGTACCGCCCACACCAGGAATATGGACTTCGTGTCACAAGGCAATAGATATGCCGACGAAGTCGCTAGGTATTGTGCAGAACAAGGGTACTCTTTCACAGAGGTGGAAGTGGGCGGAATAAATGTAAGAACTGAATTAGCCATGATATTGGAAACTGTAGACACTTGGGATGAGCTGAAATGTATGCAAGAAAATGCACCCGATTTTGAAAAGCAAACGTGGGAAACTGCAGGATGTGTGATAGGTGAGGCGCATTTCTGGGTTTCGGCTGACGGAAGAGCAGTGTTACCCAATGAGATGATGAGCCCAATGGCCCGACAGATACACGGTCCAGTACATCTAGGGAGAGATGCTATGCTGAGGGTGTTCAGGCAAACCTGGTACAATCCTAAGTTTAGAGTAGCAGCAGAAGCAGTGTGCCAGCGTTGTGTGACCTGTCAGCAGTTAAACGTAGGAAAGAGAACACCAGTTGTGTTGAGTCACATAGGGAGGTCTGGAGGTCCGTTCAATAGGATGCAATTAGACTTCATTGAAATGCCAAGGTGCAACCGCCTTCGTTATGTCCTGGTGGTTGTCTGCATATTTTCCAGATGGGTCGAGGCATACCCTGCACACAGGTGTGACACCCTCACAGTAGCCAAGTTATTGCTTAGGGAACTCATACCACGCTTCGGGGTACCGGCCTCTTTGGAATCAGATAGGGGAACCCATTTCAACAGTGAGCTTGTGAAGATGATTTGTGCGGCCCTGAACATAGATCAGAAATTGCATTGCAGTTACCGACCAGAAGCTTCGGGAATTGTGGAGCAGATAAACAGCACCATTAAAAATCGAATTGCCAAAATGTGTTCATCAACGTCCCTGAGTTGGCCTGATGCTCTGCCATTGGTCCTTATGAGTATTCGTAGCACCCCAGACAGAAGAACAGGATTGTCACCGCATGAGGTGTTAATGGGGAGGGCAATGAGACTGCCATCAGTACCAACTGCTGCACTGTTAAACATCACAGATGATATGATCCTGGACTATTGTAAGGGGCTGTCTGACGCCATCCATTCTGTGTCCCTTCAGGTGCAGGCTGCCGAGGTTCCGTCGTGCCAGGACCCGTGCCATGACCTGTGCCCTGGGGACTGGGTGCTTGTGAAAAAGCACGTGAGAAGAAGCTGCCTAGATGTTCGTTGGCGTGGGCCCTACCAGATCATCTTGATCACGAACACTGCAGTGAAGGTGGGAGGCCTGCCCAACTGGATCCACGCGTCTCATACGCGGAGGGTTCCAGCACCTCTGGAAGAAACAGCTCCTCTCTCGGATGGAAGTCCAGCTGTGGACCGAGAAGCCATAGAGGGGGCTAGCCAAGCTGTAGAGGTGCCAGAAGAAGCTGGGAACGAGTCTGACCAGCCTGAGGACGGTCAGTACAACAGCGAAACAGACGACGCTACAGAAGGAGAAAGTAGCTGGGAGCACGAATCAGACACCGACCAGTCTGAAAGAGAGCGCGAGCAAACCAGAAGGTCAAGGAGCAGAAGGGTAAGGCGTGGAGAAGCCAGTTGGCCGCAAAGGAGGAGTTCAAGCCTGAGGTCAACTCCAGAGAGAACCCTTGCTCCAGTATCAGAAGACTCGGACCCGGAAGAAGGTGCTCAGGGCTCTGAAGCACCAGATCTAAGAAGGTCAAGAAGAGCACGTGTGCCCAGCAGAAGATACGCCACCCCTGGATGGACATATCTGGCGACAAATGTCTGGGGAACGAGAGACAGGGAGGATACGAGCGGTGCTGGTGACCAGCTCTGAACCCATCATCACAGTAGAAGTACAGCTGTTAGTGCCCGGAGTCGAAGCAGAAGGGTCACTAACGTTCACACTCCCCAACCCTCCCCGCTTAAGCAAGTTAAAGCACATGTTTTTCACCGAATTGCAATTCCCCGACTTCGGAACAAAGATAACAAGCCATGAAGAGCACATTCTTCGTCTGGAGATATTGAACTATGCTATTCAAGCTGCAGGCCCAAGCCTGATCGTAGATGCTTAAAGACTTTGTAAATAAGCAAGAACAAGAAGATTACCTAGCGCCTAGGAAGCAGAGAATCTTAGGGACCTTCCTATTAGTTGACGGAGAAGGGCTAGGGTTGTCTGTGTTAAAGCTTCAAAAATACTTTTGCAAAAAGAGACTGCCAGCTCCCAATTGTGTGATTCTAAAGACTGGTTGATCAAGAGAGACTTTAAAGGAATAAAGAAGAAAAGAACTTTTGGGTTGAAATAAGAGAGAGAGAATCATACTGTCTGAAGAAATGGAGGCCGGTAGTCCGAATCGTAGAGCCAAATGTATAATAGGCACACTAATAGTAGGAGTGATACTTCTAATAGCTTTGGTAGTTACTGTATCATATGTAGTGGGACGTGAGAGAGAGGCAAGGGTATCAGACGAGAAGTCTGTAGTGACACCAAGACCCACTGTTGCTGGTAAGACAGGAGAAAGCATACATGAGAAAGCGTTATTAGCAGCAGAAGCCCGTAGGTTACACATGGATGAGTCCCAAGGCGAATTTAGGTCAAATGCTTATGCTAAACTTTTGTATGAATACGTGGATGCCATGGAGGTCAAGGATTGCTACATCTGCATGCAACTGCCTGCATCTGTAGACGAAGGCATTAGATATCATCACCTCCCGTTGACTTATGGCATTACATGTAGCTTATTGCTTAGCATATTTTATGGGAGAGATAGTTTTGAATACTATTTCTCTAATTATGACTCAGTGTTACCAGAAGTCCCAAACTACAAGCAAATGAACAAGTGGGACTACTGGAAGAGTGAAGACAGATTGGCCAAGTTCTTCATTCCTTGGGATACCTTAGATACTTCACATGCCCGCAGAAATAACCTGACATGCAAAGTGTCAGAAGTCGAGAAGAAGTTTATAGGGCAGGTGGATGATCGATACAGAAGGCAAAAGATTTTGAAAAAATCAGGACAATGGAAAACAGATTGGACCGAGGAAGAGAAGGCACACAAGAGAAAGGGTAGTAGTGGTCCAATAGCTTTGGATAAAACGCAGAGAGGGAAGTTATGTCTTCACAGAAGCAAAACGTACTACGAAAATGTGTTCGTGGGGGAAGTCAGTTGTGAACATGCTTTCAGATTAGAATATTACACAAAGGATTTCTTGAAAGGAATGCAAGTGATTCCAAATGTATATTTTGTGTGTGGAAGAAATGCCTACGTGAGACTGCCTGACAACTGGTATGGATCATGTTACTTGGCAATTGTCTTTCCCAAAATATACCATGCCCAGGACTTAGAGATCATCGAGGGCAAAGCCTCGACAAGAGGGAGAAGAGATCTAGGAGATGCAGAATTAGTTGGAGATATATTTGGAGCTGCATTTCCTATTTTAGGACTGATCCTAAATGATGTCAAAATTAGGCGACTGGCAACAGTCGTAGACAGGTTGTCTGCCAGCACTGCTAGATCCTTAATGCTGGTAGAAGGAGAGATGCAATCGATAAGGGCCATGGTGCTTCAGAACCGTCTTGCTTTAGACGTCCTGCTAGCAAAAGAAGGCGGAGTCTGTAAGGCTTTGAAGGTCCAGGAATGTTGCACTTACATTCCAGACAATTCAAAACCTCTTGAGAATGTCATTATGAATATAACTAATATTCACAAAGAGATCGAAGACCTAACTAAAGTAAATGTTTGGGAAAAAGTGGGTCATGGAATGGGCGAAGTTGGAGGTTGGTTCGCCAATCTAGGGAAGAGCTTTGTATGGTATGTGCTGAAACCTATCATCATAATAGTGATCTGTATGATCCTGTTGTGGGGATTGGTAAGGTCATACCAATGGTATAGATCAAGGAGATTGGAGAGATCCAGGAGAGAGCAGTTACAGAGATTGGCTGCAATACAAGATAATCAGTATCGGAGTCTGAGGGCTCTAGAAACGCAGAAACGAGGGGCATTAGCCATTAGTTCAGTTTAAATGTTGGTGATGACCCCTAGAGGTCATCAAAGGGGGGAACTGAGAGAGCGCAAACTGAACAAAATGTATGAGTGCACCAGAGTTGCAAGTAGTACGCACAAATCATAAAGAGAAATGCTATGAGTGCTGAAAATATATTCACCTATACCTTGAAATGTGTAGCTAATCTAGAGATTTTATATAGAAGTAGAACTAATGCAGAAATGTGTGAAAATGTATAACCTTACTAGACGTGATTAATCAGGATCCATGTTATGTAGCTGCTAATGGAAAAAGGTCATGCTGTAAGGCATAGAAGGGAACGGGCCTTATGGCCAAAATCAGAGGGGTTTAGAAACATAAATTGTTTTGCATAGACATGGACGGCACTAATGTTACACTGATTTGTTTATTCATTGGATTTATATTCCATAGATGTGTTTTCTTATTATGCCAGAGAAAGACGCTAACATGTTATTTTAGTTAAATTGCGAAAGGGTTGTAGGCCTGAAATGATGAAAGGATTTTTGATTTGCACGTACTGGTACAGGCCGAACTGTGTCAGGGGAAAATGTTGCAAGCTTCTGTTAGAAGTCTATGAGAATGAAGTTTCAGCTACGGATGTCTGTCTGCAAATGTGAGGGGGATCCAATTAATAATTGGATGAATAGAACTTTGTTCAAGAGACTGGTGCAGACATGGAGGAGGGTTCAGGAATGTTTTAGGGGGTATCGGCGGGCCGGAGAAGAGTCTGAGAAGCAAGGTCAACTCTAATGCACGAGGCCCAAATGAAGATCATCATGGAAAAAGCCAGAAGAGACACCACGTGAGGGGCGTCTCGAGAGGGGCGTTCCAACTGTAATTGGGGTTTTGTAGTAGGGTCAGCACCCCGGGGTGGAGTTAGAGCAGATGCCTGAGGACCCTTTAGAGAGCGGATGGGTAGGCAGAGAGGGGTCATGACTGGCGATCATAGGTTTTCATCTAGAGACTAAGAGTGGGTGATCTTCTTAGGAAGTCATTCACAGCTGACACCTTTTGGTAGGTTGGGACTTTGTTAAGTAGGGATACCATCTAGAGCAGGGTAGGGACAGCCTAACCTGAAACCTTCCCTCCTCTTGTAAATGACGGAGAGATCACAATATGTGTCGATGCTTGCAGCCCTTTTAATTTTGGAACTAGTCCTAGTTGTGTTCTTTGCTCGCTTAAGGGCTTTCCGAGAGCACATGTATGTAGTGGTGCCTGTATACCTTTTGAATCTCATTTTGAGATGCCTGTACTTGCAGTTAACCTTGACTCTATAATAAATCTTTAAAAGCTAGAAGTAGTTTGTGGTTTTTCTGAGTCGAGTCATCATTAGCAAAGTTAACCTGGTATTGGATGCACTTTCTTTCCTCAACGACAGGCAATAAAGGTTCAGACGACCAGAACGGGGTTTAGATCTAGAGTGATAAGATAGAGATCTACAATCTCGCCCCCGCACTAATATGGTTCTCTTTACCCAGGGCCGCTGGAATAATGTGGCAGGGGAGGTCAAAATTATGTGGCGGTGCTGACTAAATTATGTACACACTAATGTATACAAAAAGGGATGCATGGAATGCTTGAATTAATCTCAGCCACTTATAAGGACGCATGACTGCATCCAAGTCCATTGTTATTTTGCACACCATGCCACCTGAGTTTAGACTCAGCTATATGTCAGCCTATCTTGACCCTGCTTCAATGGGAACAGTCCAGCCTGAACTGCGATGCCAGGTCCTCCCTGACCTATTACACAAGCACCCACTTAGCAGCCCTAAGTGGGATAGGTATGCCCAGACGTTACCAGTGGCTGAGATTATTTCAATCATTCCACCCATCTCTTTTTTGTCTACTTTAGTGTGTCACCCTAAGTGTGACGGGTGTGCCCATACATAGGTTCCGTGCACACTGTGTCACTGGAACCAATCTATGCCCGGCTGATGATGCCAAAACAAGGGCGAAACCGGTCCTGGGTTGCTTGTGTTCTGGTTCAGGGAAGACCTGGCTAGGCAGTGCAGGCTGGACTGTTTCCATTGGAGCAGGGTCAAGACTGATTTGCATATAGCTGAGTCCAAACTGAGTTGGCAAGGTGTGCAAAATTACAATGGACTGGAATGAAGCCTGAGTAATTGCGAGTGGCTGAGATTAATTCAAGCATTCCACCCATCACTTTTTTGTCTACTTTAGTGTGTCATCCTAAGTGTGACGGGTCAGCTCAGTCATAGGTCTTGTGCACACTGTGTCACTGGAAGCAATATATACCTGGCTGATGAACCATAATAAGGGCGAAAATGGTCCTGGGTTGCTTGCATTCCGGTTCAGGGAGGACCTGGTTTGGCAGTTCGGGCTGGACTGTTCCCATTGGGGCAGGGCAAGAGTGGTTTGCATACAACTGAGAGCTACTGAGGTGCCATGGTGTGCAATATAATGATGTACTGGGATGCAGCCCTAAGTAATTACCAGTGGTTGAGATTAATTCAAGGATTCTACCCACCACTTTTTTGTATACTTTAGTGTGTCACCCTACGTAGGACTACTATGCCCAGAAGTGGGTCCCATGTACACTGTGTCACTGGAATCAAGCTATACCTGGCTGATGAGCCTATAGCAAGGGTTAAACCGTTCTTGGGTTGCTTGCATTCTGGTTCAGCGAGGACCTGGCATGGTAGTTTGGGCTAGACGGTTTCCCTTGGACCAGAGTCAAGACTGATTTGCATATAGCTGTGTCTAAAGCTATGTTGCATGGTGTGCAAAATAATGATGGACTGGAATGCAGCCTGATTAATTACCAGATGCTGAGATTAATTCAAGCATTCCATCTATCACTTTTTTGTATACTTTAGTGTGACTAAATTACATGCCAAGAAAACACAAATTATACCAATGATGTGGTACATGTTTTATAGTATTACGTGATTACTTTTTACTCAGGGTAACACTATCTGGACAGACATTTCACATCATTAATACAGGTCTAACAGCAAAATAAGGCAATAAGGAACCGAAGGAATATAAGTACATTTCTGTGACAAGCCTCCCAGTGCGCATGAACACATGGTGCAACATTTTTAGTAACATTTGATCTATTTGAGCTAGAATAAAATTTTGTTTGTTAAAATCTGCAGATTTTGCAGCAGATAAGGCATTATGTGGCAAATGTGGGAAATGCATAATGATGTGGAAAACATTGCATCCACAGAATCGCTTATTTCTAGTGACCCTGCCTTTACCCTAGAATAATCTACTGAGGCTTTAAAACAAGCCAGTTCATTATTAATTATTATTTTTGTCTGCCAATACCTGCATATTAATTGTTCTCCTGTCTTCTGGAGGTAAGATCGCAGGTAACATATTTTGACTGTGAAAATGGTGATCTTAAAGCCTGTGTATGTTCTTTAAAATGCCTTTAAATGTAAGGTAAGGCTTTAATGTATCAGTCTTTAGAGTTTCTGTATTTTGGGAAGTATAACACCAACTAGGGAGAGTAGTTGAGTGTAAAAGTCGACAAAATGAGGATGGAAAATGTTATACATACTAAGGCCTATTCACAAACAACTTTTTGTATTAAGTTTGGTAGTACTATCATAGTACTACTAAAATTATAACAAAATGACATTCACAAACCTATGAGTGTAGTTCTCCAACTTCACTTCTCCGATCTTTTCTATGAAAGATTCACACATATGCAAGTTTACTACATAGAGGTAAATGTGGTCGATGTAGGAAGGTGGATATCTGACTATGGTTACCCCCAAACTTTTTGCCTGGTGTTTAGCTGGTTTTTGACATAGTTGGCCTGGGATCCTGCTATTCAGGGCCCCAGGCTGATTGCTCTCTCCTTAAAATGGACTCCATGCACCCTAGGTGCATTACGAATTGGAACTGGTTCACCTTGTTGGCCCCTGTAACAGTGTACCCTAGGTACCCAGGGCATAGGTGTTTCCAAGGCCTACCAGGGGCTGCAGCATGTATTGTGCCACCCCTGGCCTGGCCTCCATATTTGACACAACTGGCTGATCACTCAGCTGGGGTAAGTTGGTGTAATCACCTCTTACTTAGGTTTAGTATACCTATATCTAACCCTAAACTGGACACATATGTTCCTATCAGCCACTCCTATGGAAGGCCTCTTCAATCCTGGAGGCAGAGTGCTTGGAAATATGTGAGATGGTGCTCTAGCATGAGCTGAGCCTATCTGCAGCTGTTGGGAACCACTCCCTTAGCTGTTCCGGGATATTGCCATACCATATACTCTTAAGTGCATTATAATCCTCGCGGTTATTTGCTATCTTTGGTTTGGCTTTATCAAAACATGTCGAGTAAGGTGTCATACGAATTGGAATACTATCCCCTCGACAGTTATGTCAACGGGGATAGCATTCCACCCTTCTAGAGGGACACAACATGTGTGTAGCCTTAACCCCGGTTAAAGTTAACCAGAGCCTCAGCATCACAAAATGGATGCTGCCACCACAGACACAAGTCTGACCTCCTGCTGCTGGGAGTCCTTCCAGCGAGGGAGGCTTGGACAAAGTGTTTCCTGCCTTGGGAGGTGCGAGCACCACCCCAGACAGGGTTTTGTGTATTGGGTAGGACAGGGCTGAATAGATTGAGACATGCCCGGGGCACACAAGGTGTCCCCGTGCATAAGCCAGTCCAAACCGGTCCTGGGACTTTCCAGACCCAGGCCTGGCGAGGAGCTGGACAAAGGAAAGGGGGTGTAACCGCCCCCCTTCCTGGTCCCACCCAGAGGAGGGACCTAGTAGGTGATCCACCCCTCAGATTGGGAATAAGAGTGGGAGCAGTGCCATTGCACAGCAGATCATCCTGAAATCAACTTTAAACAAAGAAGAAGACTGGACTTCGACATTCTGCTGCACAGAAGACTGAAGAGAATCTCCCTTGTGGCCTAGGAGTGGCCACCCTGTGAATACAGGTACCAACCAGCGAATCGACGTCTGCTTTGCCGCCGCCTCCCGCCAGAGTCCGAGCCCACAGCCTGACAAGACCCAGACTCCCAGACTTCTCACAGCCCGTTCCACAGTTCCTGCAAAGAAGGGACCCGTGGAGGCACCGAGAGACGTGGGACCGGACATCTTGGAAGACACCAGAAGAGCTGACTGCGCAGCATAAGAGGCGTCCTCGACATTGTGCTTTGGGGACTGAGAACCCCTACCACCGAGCAGCCCTTGCACCGAAGATCAGTCCCCCAGCATCTCCACGATTTGCGTGGGGCCCTTTTGCATTGTGCCACTCGCCGCGCCATCCCGGCCACTAGCCACGTGGTCAGCGGCCATCTTGGCGACGAAACCGAAGAACTACATTGCGGGTCTGGTTGCTCCAGACTTGCCCTCGCTCCTGTAAAAAGGAGCACCCGCTCTGACCTTGCTGGTCTGAGTAGGAAGCCTTTTTTACCTCCTGCGTGGCTTGCATTAGCCAAGGCCTGTTTGCTCCGATCAAGTTGCCGACACCGCCAAGAGCGAGAAACCTGCGTGGGACAGCTGGTGATCGACTCCTGGACGTCCTCGACCCCCGGTGTCCACGTGGCTGCAGAGAGAAGCTACACCTCAACGCCTGTTTGCACCCGACATCGCCTGGTTCCAATCTGGTTCCACGATATCACTGGCTAGTGACTTTTCACATTGTCCCCTATGCTTTCAGGTCTTCACCACTTCAGATCCACCCTTGGATCCATCGGAACTCTTCACATCGAGCCGCCTGCAGCATCTTCAGCTCCAAGCACCATCGACCAGCGTGACGAAAACTGACACTACTTCGACCCTATGCACCCGCTTCCTGTGGGTGAGGTAACTCAGCTCCGCCGGTGTTCCTACACTGGTACACACCTCTAGGGCTTGTGTCTCAAGTTTCAGCTTTCTAGGTCACTCGGAAGGTTCCGAACTAACTAACTTTGTACTTTTTACGCACCATAGACTTTGTATCGGTGAGTGCGTGCACCTCAAACACTGCACCCGAGTCCCGCGGGCCTTTCCTGACTTAGTCACTGCTAGTCCCGATCAGCTCCAGAGATTCCCAAGGCCCTAGGCCTGTTTCCTTTTCGATTGGTATCTCTTATACCACTTTCTTAGTATATGGTTTAGGTGGCCCCTAGGGCTCATCCATATTGTGCAACTTTTGTGTATTTTAAACTGTCTTGTGTTTAACGCTTGTGCTTCTTTGCTCATAAAGAGTCCAGGGGATACTTTTAGTTAATAAATCAATATATATTTTCAATATATATCTGTGTGGTGTCCTTTCATTTGGTATTCAAGGGGGTTGTGTATGGTAATACAGCTGGCTTCACATGCCTTTCAGAGTTTAGCCTAAGACTGCTTTGTCCATGTTACCACTAGGATAACTGGTCTATAAGGTTGACTTACAACCAATCATCATAAGGGTTGCTTGGCATGGTACAAAGTGATCACTAGAATTAGTGAGCATTATATACCAGGCCAACTTCTCACAGTCGAGACCAAGTTTAGTGGCTTGACCAAGGGGCATACTTACCACTAAATGAAAGAGGAATAATAAGGAGTAAAGAGGGGTTGAGGGAGTTTAAGGAGAGGCATGAACCCGCCCGCAAAAGAGTAAGCCCATTGCTATTTATAAACATCTCTTCTAAAGTTACTATAGCCAAAAGCTTCCAAAACAGTAGTACATTACTCCAGCTCAGAGCTGGAGTAAGTCCAGTACTAGACTTGGCCAACCAATGGTACTGCAACACCTTCTCATAGAAAATAATAGAGGTAGTGACTTAAAATAAAGCCCTAAAGAAAATAATGGTAAATAAAAATAAATTATTTATAATAGTTAAAAAAACTATTCCAAAATATATTAATAACTTTTTTGGATTCATACATTATTATAACATACATTTTTATAAAAATATAACTAAATTACTTGTAATTTATTTTATAAAATCCCTTTGAACAATTATTGATGCATAACAAAAATGCATGTTTTTTAATTTGAGTTGGAATGTATTGTTTATTTGAAACTTAAGCAAATTAATGTTTTTTTAATTAACATATGTAAATTATGTACATATTTATTCCAAAATTACGTTAATAGTGTGGTAGTAATTTTGATTCTTTTGATCTACGTGTAATATATATATTTATATCTATATATATCCAAACAACGAGGGTTGCCCAATGCAGAGAAGCCTCACAGGTAGGTTTTAAATAGTGCTTTATTTGGAGCAAGTTTGCAAGTGCTGGACAGGAGTCTTCAGCTAGAAATTCAAGATGCCTTGACATTAATGAGGTAAAAGGCAAATACATAAAGAACTGCAAAGACCATGATGCTATGAGGCAGAAGCCCACTGGGGCGAAGCGCACGCCTACAAAATGGGCGGGCTGTTTGAATAATAAAATGCAGGTGTTTCACAATGTTTGCCGCTTTTCCAGGTATTTGGCTTGTGATCAAGAACTGAGGAGTTTGAAACGTGTTAAGCCAGTGATGAACGATTGAAAGAGGAGGCTTTCTGTTTGCTGGCCCTCATTCAGGGCATCCTTACAGGGGCATACCTCGTTTGTTGAATATATATATGTATATATATATATATATATATATATGTATATGCATATATATGTATATATATATATATATATATATATATATATATATAAATATATATATATATATATATATATATATATATATAGACACACACACACAACTAACACAACTAATTAAAAATATTATTTATTATATATACAATGAATTTACAATGTTATTTAACATAAAAATATTTGTAATACGTTTTCTAAGTTTATTTAACATTTTAAATCTTTCCTATACTTTACTATAGGTAGATCATCACTGGACCGGAGCTCTCTTTATAGTAAAGTATGGAGAGAGATTCCCTATACTTTGTATATAAAAATAATGTAATTATATTTTATTAAAATGTAATGTTATATTCATTTTAAAATGACAACAAAATTGTTAAAATATGTTAAAAAATAAATTTATTTAATGTATATACTCTTCTTAATTAAAATATAAATTTTTATTTTTTACATTATTTTAAATAATGTAGGTTAATTTAACATTGTTTACTATGGGTTTTTATTATAAGGCCCTATCTCCATTATTTTTATGAGAAGGTGTTGCAGTAGCAGTGGTTCATCATTTGTGGTGTTGGAAGTTCATTTGAAGAACCGTTTATACCCACATACTGGGTCTCGGCGGCGGGGAAACCGCCCAAGTCTTCCATACCCTCCTTATAAAGAAAAAGGAGACACAGGAGCCTTCATCTGCAGGAGGAACCAAGTTTTATTCGAATAGCCTGGGCTATGGAACAGAGTCCCAAGCTCGTTGAAGACAAGACAGAGGAGGCTGCTGCTTCACTCTGCAGCTTACAGGCCCACCTTAAGAAACCAGTTTTGGTGGGGGCCTGGCGCCCCGAGTCTAAATGCAGTTACACCATTCTTTGTTCAGGCAGGACCGGGGCTGCAACATATGGAACAAAAGATTACAAACAGGTCATGCAAAACAGGAAATGTACGTGAGAGAATAGACAGATCTTGAATAACAGGATATGTGAAAGAAACAAGTTCTGGGATGGTGGCGTGACCAAGTCTTGCGAAACAGGATGGATGTGTGCAGGAGTTCAGTTTGAGGGTGGTGAGGCCAATTCTTTGTTCCCTTTTTCGAAATTGGCTCAACCACAAGTAGCAGGAAGGGCAGGATGGTCGTGACAGTTAGAATTTCATCAGACACCAGCAGAAACGTGCAGGAGGGTTGTGCAGAGGTGTTTGACACGAAATGGCAATGCAAAAATAATGGAGTCCTGACACAAAATAAATGCCGACAAGAAGGACACTTTTCCTTAGACCCTCCTTTTGCCATTGAGTGGCAAATACTCTAGGAAATGTTGATATTCATGAGATCATCTGATTCTTGTTGGATCATCATCTTCATATTGGTGTTGTGAATGTTAGAGGGTTGAGGCTTGAGAACCTGAACACATGTTGCACAGAGCATTGGCAGGCACTGAATGCACAAACAGGAGGAGACTAGGGAAGCCATGGAAGATGAGGACCCTCCATCCCCATTGGGAAAGGAGGCCCCAGATCCAGCCTGTGAGGGACCAGTTGCCTTCATCCTGATGAATTTCAGAGGAAAGGTGATGCAGACATTGGATGGCATCATACACTGTGGGTGCATGATCTGGAATATACACACAGAAGCTGGAGCCAATCAATTTACACACACCACCACGATCAACGAGGATGATGTCAAGAACCATACCATTTCGAAGTGTTACAAGGCTGTTTGCCTGCAGTGATGTTGGAGAGGGCACCAGCTGTTTCTGTGATGGTGGTCTCAAAGACCCTGGTCAGTCCTCGTATAGCCCGACTGTTTGCCATGGGGCCCCAGAATGAGAGGAAATCCTTAAAGAAGTCCCCGTCTTCCTGGCCTGCTGTATCCTCAGCCGATATGACACCCCTACGTGAGCGGCGCAAAGTGCCCTTCATCAACAGGTGGTAATCTCTATGGGTAGAATACATTGGTGGAAGGAGGAAGGCCAAATAGCAGGTACCAGACCAGTTACGGGACAGTCAAGTGTAGGCTGCTGTGCCACAGACGAAATAAGTGTTGGGGGATGCCACCAACTTTGGAGGAGATGTAGAGTTTAAAGTTTTAATGATGTCACAGATACTAGTACCAACTTTCTTAGTTCCCAAGCCATGGATGCAGACGTGGCCCTGCACATTTATAACATTCAGAGTGTTTTGTACATCAGGTAGTAGCCTTCTGGCGTGAAATTTGGTAAATTTTTGTCGAGAAGTTGAGTTAAATACCATTATCTCACCGAGTTCATCTGTTGGTAATAGCAATGTTGATGAGTTGGTCGAACGAAATGGGGTGTTGGTATTGCCAGACCTGTTTCGCCAGAAGTCATCTTGAAATGTTCCAAGGACAGAATTGGCAGTACCATTGATGGTATAGGCCCTCTGCATCAACATCCACCATGCAAGACAGGACCCAGAAATGGAAAAAGGATAAGGAAAGAATGGGACAGGTTGTGTCATAGCATGCAGCATCAGTCCACATACCCAACAGTTGGAAGTATTTATGATCAGCTGATGATGAAGTAACATCTGGACAAAGGTGTTATTGAAGAATTCTGCACAACGGGGTAATTTGTGGGCGGATAACGTGAAATACTGATGCTATGCAGGAGTCAGGGTAGGAGTTGGTGGGGTAACAGGAAAGTAGATCAGTAACATCCAACCGATGATAGACAAGATGATTGAGACAAACAGCGTCACCACGGGGGCCACAAAACACTTGCCATGTAGGAAACTGACATATCGTTTCTGGACTTGGGTGTATTTCGGACAGCTGCCATTGTACTAAGCCAGGGACCAGTAGCGGCTGTCTGTGATTGGTGGTTGCTTCACTGGATGCAGGTGCCAAGAGCCCTAGGGGCGTACCTTAGTTTGACATACCAGCACCAGTCTTAGCCGGGAGATCACAGCCCTACAGCCTGTAGGTACCTGAGCGAAGTCAAGGGCAAGCCTTCCTTGTGGAACACAAGTTATATTGGGTAGAAGTAGGATCAGTATGGTCAGGGAATAATTGTTCCTGATGCTGAGCAGAGTGAGGGTAGTGTTCCACATTTCCCTTTAGTATACAGTCACTCTCTGGTTCCGTGGATGTGAAATGTAATCTTGCGTCACTGAATGGAACAAACGTCGGGACTATTTCTGTCTCTGAGTCTCCTCATCCTACTCTCACCCACTGATCATAGGTGAGAGGCAGAGACACTCGTCGGCAGTGCGTCGAGTGGATCCAGTTCTTTCGACCTTCAACTTTCACAGCAGTGCGAGTGGCCAGTAACACCTGACAGGGCTGTGTCCAGCGGGGCTCGAGGCTCTTAGTATGTTGAAAGTTGTGAATCAGAACCCAGTCACCAGGTTGGATAACCTGTCCTGGGCCCTCGCTTTTGTCAGGTATGGCCTCATGCACCTGGTGGTAAAGAGTACAAAAGGTGTTAGTCAAACTGTACAGATAATCAGTCAACACAGAGTATTCAATATCAGACAGTTTCTGGGGCCGTGGAACACCCCACACATTGGCAGGCCTCCCGAACACAATTTCATGAGGAGATATTCCTATCCTGGTATGGGCCGTTGTCCTGAAAGACAGCAGAGCATGGGGCAGAGCATCAACCCAAGTGACACCTGTCTCGGCTACAATCTTGGCCATTTTAGTCTTTAGGATGCCATTGTACATCTCCACTAGACCTGCTGACTGGGGGTGGTTAGCTGCATGAAATTTTTGTTTCACAGCCAGTGCTGAACACACACACTCCATTATTTGAGCCGTGAAGTGTGTCCCGTTGTCACTCCAGACCAAACGGGGCAAACCAAATTGTGGGAAGTATTCTTTCAATAGTATTTTGGCTGTAGTGATAGCGGTGCAGTCTTTGACAGGGTAGGCCTCCGCCCATCGGCTGAAGGTACAGACCACCACCAGAACATATTTTAAATTGTTACATCTGTCCATCTGGATATAATCCATCTGGAGAGCTTCGAAAGGAAAGGTGGGGGGATCCTCCTCCAGGGGTCACTGTACTTTTTCCCGGGTTGCACATAAGGCAAATCGTGCATGTTTTGACCATCCTCTCAGCATATGCTGGTATCTTTGAGTTATACAGGTGGGTTTCAGCAACTTACATATCCCTTTTGCACTAATGTGAGCAGGGCCATGGGCCATCGTTAGTACCGGTAGCACATGACTGCCGGGTAACATCCATTGTCTCTCCATAGTGATATGGGCCCAACAACCATCTATTCCCTTTACCGCTAAATGCTTCATCCACATCCTCAGCTCCTCATGGGTAGCATGGGACTGAATATTGATCACACTCTGTACTGTATCTTCAACCTTGCCCCCCTCTGCCACCCACCTGGTGGGTCTTCCCACATACATTCCTTCCTTTTTAGGTTTCGCCTAGCGGAAGCTGCGCTCTGCGCAGCTTTTCCGCGCAGGCGAAATCCTGTTGAGAACCGTAGGGTGCTTTGGTTCGGCCCTCGTCGTTGATTGGCTGGCTCCGTAAACGGAGCCTTGCCATTGGACGAGGGGCCTGTCCGTCAATGCCGGACCAGACACGGGGGCGTTCCCGACATTCTTTGGCTTTTGCCGACGTCACGGGACGCCGGGAACGCCCCCGTGTCTGGTCCGGCCGGCCGTGCTTGCTGCTGTCCTCCCTCCTCCCGCCGTCCCCACGTTTCCCTCCTCCCTCCCGACGTCCGTGTCCTTTCCCGCCCCCCTCGTCCTCTCCCGCCCCCCTCGTCCTCTCCCGCCCGCCCCCCTCGTCCTCTCCCGCCCCCCCGTGTCCTCGCAAATATTGGTGTCCCGCCCGGGGGTTTCTTCAGCCGGCCGGCCAATCCCAGCGCGGCCGGCCGGAAGTGCCCGCCCCCCCCCGCCGCCCAGCGCGAGAAGAGGAGCCACGGCGAGCGCTGGAAGTCTGCGCTGCTCCCGGCCGGCAGCTCGGGGACGCTCTCAGGCCTTCGCACCGGACACACACCTCTTCTTCGCAGCGCTACGGTGCCTCCGGGTGCCCGGGGGCAGCGGAGCTCCGGCGGGGGGTACTCACCAGCCGTCCACCTTACCAGAGGGCCGAGAGGAGAGCGGCAGCACCGGAGGCGGCCTCGTAGGAGCGGAGTGAGGCCAGCCCGAGTGTCACTTCCCCCAGTGAGGCTGCCGGGACAGCTGCATTGATACAGCCCGACTAAAAATAACCCCGAATGTCAGCGAGGGAGGGCAACTCCTGCGCCCGGCTCCCTGCCCCGCTCCCCAACCCCCACGCGAGCTGTGGGAGCGCCGCCGACCGAGCTGCAGACTGCAGTGCTGCCGGCGGTGGCTGATCACGGTGAGTTATCTCGGTGGGTCAGTGCGTCTGCTGCAGGTGTGCGTGTGTGTGAGTCTGGGACAAGAGGACACAGAGGAAATAGCCGACCCGAGGGTCACAGGTTGAGATCCTTGCGGGTCAAGTCTGCGTTCCATCCTCTCGAGGGAACTACATCCAGCGTTAATCTATCTCACTACAGCGCTTAGAAGGGCTTCTAAGAGACATGCAATCATTGATGCTTGTGTGACTGTGAGATTAATACAGCCTAGTGAATTGATCACAATCTTTAAGTCTCTGGGGCAGATACAAATATGCTGATACCCATTCAACACACTGAAAACGTGTTGTTCTGTAGCAATGGCGCAAGCCATTCTTCCTACTGCCCTTTTATGATGTTACGCCTTTTTGTAAATCGCTGTTTTTGCCAAGTTTGTTTAATGTGTGTATTAAACGAATTGCCCTTTGGTCCCTTAAACATAGTTGGACTTCGCTTTCCATAATATTGATTGTTGCTCTCGTAGAGGTTCTCTGTTCTCAAAGACTGTTGCTACATTACCGGAATGGAAGCAGTAAAATGATGGTTAAAGATTAACTAGTCATTCGAGGGTAGGCTGGCATGATGGACTGGGTGCACTATTGAGACTTAATCTGAATACAACATCTTGCAGTACATATTTTGTTACATTCTAATTTCCAGTGACTTCCCGCACACCATGCCTCCACCCCTGAGTTGGTTTAAGGATTCATCTGCTGGTTAGTATGACAGACCCTGCCTATTCACGTTCTCAGGGTCACCTTGCCGCTTCAGAGGCCCGAATCAAAAGTTAAGCCCCCCTTTAAATCGTGGCCTTGTGGGACAGTCCGTTCTGCGCATGCTTCTTGCTATCTTGTTGTTGTTCTACTCTTTAGGGGACATGCGCTTTTTCAAAACTGCACATATTATGTAACACATTTTTGCCGATTTAAGCTTCCTCTTTCCATGCCTATATTTTATTAATCCAGTATGTACAAGCTCAGAGAGCAACCTCAGAATGGAAGTGAGATTTCACATTTCCTTTTATACAGCTTGGGGCTGCCAGACACTGGCTCGGATTGCGCCACTCTCACCCTGATATTTGAAACTGGACGAACAATGCTCTTTCTGGTTTCGAGCAGTGCTTAGCACAAGATGGTGCGTCGAATTCACCCTCCCCCATGCAGAGAGCGTTCGTTGGAGCTTCGATGCATGGAGATATCAGCAGTTTCTCTGCGTTCCCTTTGTCCGATAAAAGGTTGTTTGCCAACTTCATACGCGGCCTTTTTTTGTTTCAATTCCTCACCGACTACTAGATGGCTTGATAAATCGGCATGACAATGCCCTCTTTCGCTTGCACGTGCCTCAGCTGTTTCAGGGTCGCATGTGAGCGCGAGCCGCGTCTCTTGGTGTTCTGGAAGTTTTGTGCGCTTTGTTAGTGATACTTGGTTTCCACGTCCATTACTGACATTCCATTCCGTCTATTTGAGCATTCCATACTAATAGTGCTGAAACTTAAGACCCTGTTTACACTAGTTCAAGGCCGTGCACGTCGGCATGGCTCGCTGTATTCATCGGGAAGTAGACATTCCAAAAATCCGACAACTGCACATGGTTTATTTTTCTTGGTATGTGAAGTTTTTGTAGCCAGTAAGCGTGCAGTACATTCAGTTGTCTTTTTTTTCTTGGTGGTCTTGCAATCTGTATTGTCCCAGAAGTACCATTTCTTAGTCTATTACAAAATGTGCCTGTCGGGTGTGTGAAAGCAACTGTTCATTTGCTGCTATACTTTGTAAAATACTCCTCCTGTTGCACCCAAACGAATTTTGTATTGTTTAATATACTTATATTTTTAAAATGCTTAGGGGGAGTTTCCTAGATCAAGGATGACTTTGAGCAAGCAGATCGGAGTCCAAACAGTGATAATGTTTAGGTTTCGTCTGCACAGCGCTTGGGATGGGCTTGTGAAATCTATTATTTTTAATATAAATCTTAAAAGGAGCTTACTTCCTGCCCCCTCGCTTTCCTGGCATTTTATTGGTTCCTGTGTTGCTGCTTACGTTTCCTCCATTTCTATTGGCTGTAGCATATTGTACTGCATGTACCAATGCTTTTTACTTGTTTACTTCTCTTATCAATTTCCTGTAGCCGAAATACGGTTACCTTCCTCTTTAGTGGAACTATTTTTTCATAGTGTTTTGCCTCTTACTGCTTTTTCGTCTTGCAGCAGATTTATATAGCACAATCTATCACCTGGGCAGATAATGTTTGCCATGTCAAATTATTTTACACTTTGCCCTACCTATTTTCAATACCACATGCCTGCCATGGAGTCAACATTTACCATGTTTCTATCCTTAGCTTTATTGCTTCTTTAAAAAATGGTCTCCTTCAGACAGCTTCTTTGATTTGTTAGCCTTTCTTAGACTCTATATACAGGGCGTTAGTATAACCGTAGGTCACCGGGGAGTAGTCTTGCATGCCTCCTTAGGTTTACATATGAAAGTAATTTTCTATCTCGTTTAAAAAAAAAAAAAAATCTATCTATCCGTAGTTCCACTCTTAATTGTGGGGCTCTTTGCATGTGTGTGGGGCTCTTTGCGTGTGTGTGTGGCTCTTTGCGTGTGTGTGGGGCTCTTTGCGTGTGTTTGGGGCTCTTTGCGCGTGTGTGGGGCTCTTTGCGTGTGTGTGTGGGGGGGGCTCTTGCGTGTGTGTGGGGGCTCTTGCGTATGTGTGTGAGGGGCTCTTGCGTGTGTGTGTGGGGGGCTCTTGCGTGTGTGTGTGGGGGGCTCTTGCGTGTGTGTGTGTGGGGGGCTCTTGTGTGGTGTGTGTGGGGGGCTCTTGTGTGGTGTGTGTGGGGGGCTCTTGTGTGGTGTGTGTGGGGGGCTCTTGTGTGGTGTGTGTGGGGGGCTCTTGTGTGGTGTGTGGGGGGGGCTCTTGTGTGTGTGTGTGGGGGGCTCTTGTGTGGTGTGTGTGGGGGGCTCTTGTGTGTGTGTGTGTGTGGGGGGCTCTTGTGTGGGTGTGTGTATTGGCATTGTAAATGAGAATTCCATTTATTTATCTGTTTTCAAAACCAACACATAAATAAAAAGTTTGCCATTTAGAATGCCAATGGCTCAAACTTTTCCGACGGCGAGTGCTGGAAGTCTGCGCTGCTCCCGGCCGGCAGCTCGGGGACGCTCTCAGGCCTTCGCACCGGACACACACCTCTTCTTCGCAGCGCTACGGTGCCTCCGGGTGCCCGGGGGCAGCGGAGCTCCGGCGGGGGGTACTCACCAGCCGTCCACCTTACCAGAGGGCCGAGAGGAGAGCGGCAGCACCGGAGGCGGCCTCGTAGGAGCGGAGTGAGGCCAGCCCGAGTGTCACTTCCCCCAGTGAGGCTGCCGGGACAGCTGCATTGATACAGCCCGACTAAAAATAACCCCGAATGTCAGCGAGGGAGGGCAACTCCTGCGCCCGGCTCCCTGCCCCGCTCCCCAACCCCCACGCGAGCTGTGGGAGCGCCGCCGACCGAGCTGCAGACTGCAGTGCTGCCGGCGGTGGCTGATCACGGTGAGTTATCTCGGTGGGTCAGTGCGTCTGCTGCAGGTGTGCGTGTGTGTGAGTCTGGGACAAGAGGACACAGAGGAAATAGCCGACCCGAGGGTCACAGGTTGAGATCCTTGCGGGTCAAGTCTGCGTTCCATCCTCTCGAGGGAACTACATCCAGCGTTAATCTATCTCACTACAGCGCTTAGAAGGGCTTCTAAGAGACATGCAATCATTGATGCTTGTGTGACTGTGAGATTAATACAGCCTAGTGAATTGATCACAATCTTTAAGTCTCTGGGGCAGATACAAATATGCTGATACCCATTCAACACACTGAAAACGTGTTGTTCTGTAGCAATGGCGCAAGCCATTCTTCCTACTGCCCTTTTATGATGTTACGCCTTTTTGTAAATCGCTGTTTTTGCCAAGTTTGTTTAATGTGTGTATTAAACGAATTGCCCTTTGGTCCCTTAAACATAGTTGGACTTCGCTTTCCATAATATTGATTGTTGCTCTCGTAGAGGTTCTCTGTTCTCAAAGACTGTTGCTACATTACCGGAATGGAAGCAGTAAAATGATGGTTAAAGATTAACTAGTCATTCGAGGGTAGGCTGGCATGATGGACTGGGTGCACTATTGAGACTTAATCTGAATACAACATCTTGCAGTACATATTTTGTTACATTCTAATTTCCAGTGACTTCCCGCACACCATGCCTCCACCCCTGAGTTGGTTTAAGGATTCATCTGCTGGTTAGTATGACAGACCCTGCCTATTCACGTTCTCAGGGTCACCTTGCCGCTTCAGAGGCCCGAATCAAAAGTTAAGCCCCCCTTTAAATCGTGGCCTTGTGGGACAGTCCGTTCTGCGCATGCTTCTTGCTATCTTGTTGTTGTTCTACTCTTTAGGGGACATGCGCTTTTTCAAAACTGCACATATTATGTAACACATTTTTGCCGATTTAAGCTTCCTCTTTCCATGCCTATATTTTATTAATCCAGTATGTACAAGCTCAGAGAGCAACCTCAGAATGGAAGTGAGATTTCACATTTCCTTTTATACAGCTTGGGGCTGCCAGACACTGGCTCGGATTTCGCCACTCTCACCCTGATATTTGAAACTGGACGAACAATGCTCTTTTTGGTTTCGAGCAGTGCTTAGCACAAGATGGTGCGTCGAATTCACCCTCCCCCATGCAGAGAGCGTTCGTTGGAGCTTCGATGCATGGAGATATCAGCAGTTTCTCTGCGTTCCCTTTGTCCGATAAAAGGTTGTTTGCCAACTTCATACGCGGCCTTTTTTTGTTTCAATTCCTCACCGACTACTAGATGGCTTGATAAATCGGCATGACAATGCCCTCTTTCGCTTGCACGTGCCTCAGCTGTTTCAGGGTCGCATGTGAGCGCGAGCCGCGTCTCTTGGTGTTCTGGAAGTTTTGTGCGCTTTGTTAGTGATACTTGGTTTCCACGTCCATTACTGACATTCCATTCCGTCTATTTGAGCATTCCATACTAATAGTGCTGAAACTTAAGACCCTGTTTACACTAGTTCAAGGCCGTGCACGTCGGCATGGCTCGCTGTATTCATCGGGAAGTAGACATTCCAAAAATCCGACAACTGCACATGGTTTATTTTTCTTGGTATGTGAAGTTTTTGTAGCCAGTAAGCGTGCAGTACATTCAGTTGTCTTTTTTTTCTTGGTGGTCTTGCAATCTGTATTGTCCCAGAAGTACCATTTCTTAGTCTATTACAAAATGTGCCTGTCGGGTGTGTGAAAGCAACTGTTCATTTGCTGCTATACTTTGTAAAATACTCCTCCTGTTGCACCCAAACGAATTTTGTATTGTTTAATATACTTATATTTTTAAAATGCTTAGGGGGAGTTTCCTAGATCAAGGATGACTTTGAGCAAGCAGATCGGAGTCCAAACAGTGATAATGTTTAGGTTTCGTCTGCACAGCGCTTGGGATGGGCTTGTGAAATCTATTATTTTTAATATAAATCTTAAAAGGAGCTTACTTCCTGCCCCCTCGCTTTCCTGGCATTTTATTGGTTCCTGTGTTGCTGCTTACGTTTCCTCCATTTCTATTGGCTGTAGCATATTGTACTGCATGTACCAATGCTTTTTACTTGTTTACTTCTCTTATCAATTTCCTGTAGCCGAAATACGGTTACCTTCCTCTTTAGTGGAACTATTTTTTCATAGTGTTTTGCCTCTTACTGCTTTTTCGTCTTGCAGCAGATTTATATAGCACAATCTATCACCTGGGCAGATAATGTTTGCCATGTCAAATTATTTTACACTTTGCCCTACCTATTTTCAATACCACATGCCTGCCATGGAGTCAACATTTACCATGTTTCTATCCTTAGCTTTATTGCTTCTTTAAAAAATGGTCTCCTTCAGACAGCTTCTTTGATTTGTTAGCCTTTCTTAGACTCTATATACAGGGCGTTAGTATAACCGTAGGTCACCGGGGAGTAGTCTTGCATGCCTCCTTAGGTTTACATATGAAAGTAATTTTCTATCTCGTTTAAAAAAAAAAAAAAATCTATCTATCCGTAGTTCCACTCTTAATTGTGGGGCTCTTTGCATGTGTGTGGGGCTCTTTGCGTGTGTGTGTGGCTCTTTGCGTGTGTGTGGGGCTCTTTGCGTGTGTTTGGGGCTCTTTGCGCGTGTGTGGGGCTCTTTGCGTGTGTGTGTGGGGGGGGCTCTTGCGTGTGTGTGGGGGCTCTTGCGTATGTGTGTGAGGGGCTCTTGCGTGTGTGTGTGGGGGGCTCTTGCGTGTGTGTGTGGGGGGCTCTTGCGTGTGTGTGTGTGGGGGGCTCTTGTGTGGTGTGTGTGGGGGGCTCTTGTGTGGTGTGTGTGGGGGGCTCTTGTGTGGTGTGTGTGGGGGGCTCTTGTGTGGTGTGTGTGGGGGGCTCTTGTGTGGTGTGTGGGGGGGGCTCTTGTGTGTGTGTGTGGGGGGCTCTTGTGTGGTGTGTGTGGGGGGCTCTTGTGTGTGTGTGTGTGTGGGGGGCTCTTGTGTGGGTGTGTGTATTGGCATTGTAAATGAGAATGCCATTTATTTATCTGTTTTCAAAACCAACACATAAATAAAAAGTTTGCCATTTAGAATGCCAATGGCTCAAACTTTTCCGAAGGCGAAACCGTTGCATTGTAAATGCTTGTTCTTAAGAGCTGTCTGTCTGGCTGTCTGGTCAGCCAGGGCATTGCCTTTTCCAACATCATCCGTCACTTTCTTATGCGCTTTACATTTTATAATAGCTACCTTTCTGGGAAATATCAGGGAGTCTAAAAATCTGTGAATTAGGGGGCCATGTTGAATTTTCGTCCCATGTGAAGTAAGGAAATTCCTTCCTTTCCACAGTCTCCCAAAGTTGTGAGCCACCCCAAAGGCATACTGACTGTCAATGTAGATATTAATCGTTATTCCTTTGCTTAACTCACAGACTCTAGTGAGGGCCACTAATTCTGCAGCATGAGCAGAACATTGCAGAATCTGAGCTGTTTATACTACTTGCTCCAATGTCGTGAGGGAGTAGGCGGCTGATGTGTTACCATATGGCCCTCTGAGACATGATTCGTCCACGTCCACATACAGTGTACCTTCTGGGTCTTCTATCGAGGTATCCTGTAAGTCAACCTGTCCCTTTGTCTCCTCCTCTGTCCTCAATATACAGTCTTGTGGATCTAAACAAGCATCCTGAGTGTCCAGTGGGAGTAAGGTGGTGGGATTCAGTACAGTGCATCTCTTGATGTTATTGTGGCTGGAAAAGCGTGTCAATTCATATCCTGTGAGTTGTGCGCTAGTGAGGTACTGTGTCTTGGTGTTATTAAGGAGGGTATGCACAGAATGGGGAACCATCAGAGTCAAGGGGGAGTTCATAGCGATCCCCGCACTCTGACGGACCAAGAGTGCAGCCGCAGCTGTCGCCTGTAAGCATCCTGGGAGAGTCCTCGCAACAGGATCTACGGTGGCTGAAAAATTGGCACATGGCCGATGGTGACCTCCGAATATCTGGGTCAAGACAGCGCATGCACAGCCGTCTGTCTCATGTACAAAAAGAAAAAATTGTTTGCTATAATCAGGAGTACCTAGGACTGGAGCAGTACACAGAGCTCTTTTTAAATCCTGAAGGCCTGCGTATGTTTTCTAGTCCATGGAAAGGAACTGTCTGATATGTCTTTAGTGGTGAAGGTAAGAAGAGGTTTGACCATGGCCGAAAAATTGGAAATCCACTGTCTGCAGTATGTGGTTAGACCTATAAAGGCTTGCAACTGCTTTTGTGTCCATGGGGCCGCCATAGCATTGATAACGGCTACACGATCAGCGGTGAGCTGCCTTCCCTCCTTTGAGAGGAGATGACCTAAATAGGTCACCTTCTCTTGACAAAATTGAAGCTTTTTAAAAGAGACCTTGTAGTTATGGAGGGCAAGGTGACGTAACAAACAGAGAATAGCCTCTTTACATGTCGAGGCGGAATTTGCAGAAATGAGGAGGTCATCAACATACTGCAGCAGTATGGAATTATCAGGGAGTTCCAAGGAAACTTTTGAGAGCTTGACTATAGATACTGGGCTCTCGGTGAAGCTTTGAGGGGAGCGGCAAACTCTAAAGCTCCGCCCACCAAGGGAGAAACCAAAAAAAGTCAGCTGTCAGGATGTATAGGAATACTGAAAAAGGCATTCTTCAGGTCTATGACCGAAAAGTGTGTGGCGTCAGAAGGCACCATCGTCAAGAGGGCTGTAATGTCGGAGACAACAGTGCAGTAGTGTGGCTCACTGGTTAGAGGCGGCAGACCCGAGAGCAGAGGACGGCCCGGGACCAGGGTTCGATTCCCGACGCGGCAGGTTTCTGGACCAGGGTCAGCGGACTCGATAATTCTCTCGCCTCGGTGCCCACTCTGATCAGCGATCACACTCGGCAACTCTGGGCATAAGCTTGCCTCATCTGCACTAACGGCCCCACCAGACCGCCGGGGATGCCTGGTCTCACCCTGGAGATACCCATTAAGGGACCATCTCTCAGGGAAGCCAGGAAGGGTTTCGCAGCGGTCGAAGCGCGGAGATACTCCTCCGGGAGTCGATCCTAGCGCTATATAAACTTGCAATTAATTAATTAATTAATTAATTAACAGGGTATTGGGAGATCGTTATTTTGTTAAGAGCTCTCAGGTCAATCACAAATCTGTATATTTTAGGGGAGAGAGCATCTCCATTGGTCTTTTTAAGAAACGGAATAATGGGACTGTTACAGATATTACTACGTGTCTCCTCCTCTACGCCCTTGTCCATCAATTCAGATATTATTGTTAAAAAGGCCGCTTCTCCTTCCGCGGGCAGTCGATACTGTCGAAGACGGGGAAGGATGGCGCCGGGTTGAATACATACCACATGAGGGGGTATATTGAGACAGCCAACATCAGTGTTTGATGATGCCCAGAGGGAGGAAGGTAAAGACTGCAACTCTGGTGGGAGGGGACCGGACAGATACATATAGGAGGCTGTGGTGGGGGAAATTGTCAGGGATACATCTTAAGGACTACATGATTTGGTCGCATACAGAGCTTCCAGTAAATCCAGGCCTAATAAGTTTTCACTGCAACCTGTAGTGAGGTCCAAGGGAGCGTCAACATGTGCGGGGCCAATATAGAGAGGGAGGGGTTCAGGGACAGGGCTGGTCACGGGTGTTCTTGCAAAACCCATGGAGACATTCATGTTGCCTGAAAGGGGTGCCTCCGGGACTGACAGACTTGCAATAGAAGACCTGGTGGCCCCAGTATCCAGAAGAAAATTATGATTGTTCCACATAACTGACATTTGAACATACGGGCCCCTTTGATCCACTGGAATTTGCACTCTAGTAATACCCCTTTCCTGGCTGTCCTATGCTTGATAGAACCCTGTCTCATCAACTTCATCATAATCATCATTGTAATAAGTGCGTGTTGCTTCGTATCCATCAAACCTATTGGCCGGGCATTGCCGGATAGGGGCGCCATCTCTGGATCTATGCTCTTTGTCCTGCGGAGGGGCGGGCCATGGTCCCTAGTTGGCCTCCCCTCCCTAGGAGCACGAGGCCGAGTCTTCCCTGTTCCGATGTTTAAAGCTAATACTGGACACTTATCTATCCAATGGCCGTACCCTTTACAATAAGCACACTGATCTGTTTGGAGGACTCCCGTGCATTGAGGGCCTGAGGGGGTAGACTGGCGAGCCCTTGGAGGGGGCTGGGGCTGTGGTCTGAAATTCCAGCGGGCATCGGGACCTCGGGACCTCGGGACCTCGGGACCTCGGGACCTCGGGGAGGGTAAGCCTGCTGTAGAAGTACCTTAGTCTTAAGATCCCTAGCCCTCTTACTTTCCTTTTCTCTATCTTCATTCTCCCTATTCTTGTGATTCTGTGCCATAGCCAAGATACCAGTCATAGTCTGGGCAGACCATGTACTCTTAACCTTCTTGAGCCTGGCGGAAATCTCCGGAAGCAAGTTGCTGACAAACTGATCAACAAATACTGGGCTAGAGCCTGGGATCCATGGGTCCAAGCCACTATCAGCCTGATTCATCAAGCCGAAATCGTCTCGCAAAGGGCCAGATTCTCAGAATCTGGCCCTTTGCGAGTTCGATTTTTGCATTTGGGATTCATCATTCCAAATGCAAAACTCGCTATTTAGAAACTCGCAAATTTGCGAGGAATAGCATTTAAGGAATCTCTATTAGAGATTCCTTAAATGCTATTCTTGAAACATTTTAAAATTGCGAAATCGCAAATTTCGGCCGCTATTTACCGCAAGGTCAAACCTCGTGGTAAATAGCGAAAACAGAAAAATGCTTTTAAAAGCATTTTTCTAAGTTGCGTGTTACACACACACATGTCCTTAGGACATGTGTGTGCGCAACACCTGTTGAAATGTGCATTTAAGGGGTGCTACAGGGTGTCCTTTGGACACCCCTGGCACCCTTCAAATCGCTATCTTATTTGCGATTAGCAAATTGCTAATCGCAAATAAGGAATACTCCCCATTCATTCCTATGGGCCTTTTGGCTGCAGGAGAAGTGGCTTACTGTGGATGAGTATCAATTTTGATCATGATAGCAGTAGGCAGCATATTCACATGTGTTAGACCTGGCACCTTGGCGTGAGTCTCCCTTCCACTTTTTGCTGATGTGCCTCAGAGTTTTTGCTGGTGTTCGATGCTCAGGGCACTGCGCCATGGCAAATGCGTACCGCAGTGCAAGTGCTCCCTATGTAAAGTGTATCCGTAATTGATTTCCATGATTGGCTTATTTGGTTTTCTGTCAGTCCCCAGTAACGTGCACGAGGAGTGCCGGGGCTTGTAGATACAAATGCCGCTAGTGGGCCTGCAGCGCTGGTTGCGCCACCCACCGAAGCGGCCTTGGAAACGATGTCTCGGGTCCGCCATTGCAGACCCTGCTGGTCTGGTACTGTCGCGCTGACTGTGCAAGTGCCCACACTTGCCGGTCCCTAAACCTTCCCTAACCTTCATATCAGTCACCCCTATGGTAGGCCCACGGGCAGGGTGCATTGTAAGCCTAAGGTAGGACAAGCCTGATGTATGTGGCATGTCCTAGTAGTGAATTACCACCTTTTTCGTTCTTCACTATTGAAGGGCTGCCTGTTCTCTTAGGCCAAGGTGAGCGGCTGGAACTATTACACCCTATAGTCCCAACCGGTTCAGAGAACACAGCAGCATGTCAAGTTTGGTATGCCTGAACTCAGAATAATAAAATACTTCCTTTAGCAAGGTTTATTTTAATATCCTGTGTTTGCAACACTACTTTCAGAAAGTTAGCATTTGCTTGCCTGACTATTTCGGCCTGCCTCTGCCAGGATGTGTATCTGCTGTCTGGGATTGTGTGAGTGACAGGGCTGGGGAATTCCCGGGGACAGTCGGGGTGACCAGGTGGTGAATAGAGTGCTTACACCAGGATTGGTGGGCGGAGTAGTCCTTGACTCTGAATAGGGTTGTGCTCCATCACCACAATGCTGGCTCCACCTCCTGCAGAGCGTCTGATGTCTCTGCCCTGCACCCTGAAAGAAGACAGCAGCGTCCTGTAAATTGGGTACTCCAAAACCAGGTTGAACCAGGCTCAGGCCCCCTGGCCTGCCAAGACAAAAGAAATCGAGTATAAATGTAGGAGCCCGGCTCCTAAGAATTCAGACCCAGATTTGACCACGACAAACCTCTGCCCGACTAGAAGGACCAAGAGAAGCTGAGGAGAAGGTATCCTGCAGTGGTGCCTTGCTGAGAACGGAGAGGAAAAGACCAGAAAGGACTTTAAAGACTTGTGCCTGAAACTATCTCCAAGGGCTTGATTCAAAGCTTGCCCCCTGAACGGATCCCCAGGACCATTGGGTTCTATTCTGCTTGTGCCCGTCTGCTGTTGGGCCTTTAGTTCTTATTCCCTCGCCAGAGTTGTGACTCGGGTGTCTTCGCCCTCCAAGGTCGTGACAGCTTGGAGCCTGGTTACCCCGTCGCCGAGAGCCCCGCTCAAGCTTGAGTCGCTCCCCGTTTCCGTGCAGGGCCGCCCGCTCTCCTGTCAACTCACCTGCTACGGAGCACGCTGTGTGCCTCTCATCTTCTCTTGCCGGAATCTGCACAGAGTGCATCTGATAGCCTCGGACGGTCCGTACGACGTAACGTACCTGACAGTCTCGCTTTGCCCTCCTGCATACCAAGGCCGTGCCGCACCTCAGGAAGGTCTTCTGTACTGCGGTACCGAAGGCCCGGTGCTGCACCCGCCTGTCCGAGAACCCGACGCCCCCACACATCCACAAGTACGAACTGGTGTGCTAAAAAGTAGTACGCACCGCAGGCCTAAATGGCGCCTCGCCCCGTGAGCTGCATCAGATCCCGGATCGCCACAACCCTCCACACCATCCCGCTCTCCCACCTCGCACCTCGAGGGGGCCCCGAGCCGGATAGATCCTTCGGAGAACCGTTGGCCTCGCCCAGGGTCCGCCCTCACCAGTAGCCACGCCTGAAACGCCTCGGACACTCATCACAAGGTACATTGGAACTCTATCCTGAGTTTGCATCGGATCCAGGGTCCGCAACGTTTGTTTTCCCTGTCATCGTACCTTGCTAACCAAGAACACTTACGAACAATTGCCTATTTAAATTTGGTGGCCTTCATTCGCTAAACGTTATATGGTCTTGTGATAATCCTGCATATATTTTTACATAAAGATTACGTATTTTTGATACAACCTTACGACTAGGTTCCGTTTGTGGTGGGTCAGTGGGTTTCCTGTATGTGATCATAAATGCTTAACTAACTATCGCCCTGAAGATTAGCCTTGTCTGCTCACGCCACACTACCTAGAGGGTGAGCAAGGGTTATTTCTGATGGAGTATTTCTCTTACCCTGACTAGAGGAGAGGGTCCCTGTTTGTCACAAGTGCATACCTGTGCCAACCAGAGACCCCCGAGTCTAACATTGGAGGCAGCGGTGAGGATTCCGAATTTGCATTTATGATTTATGTACAGTAAATTACTGATCACCCCGTAGTGAGAGCAGACCTATAACGAAAGCCACAGATTTATTATCTTGCCAAGAGATCTCGCATCGTCGAACCATGCCTGGTTCACTCCCCGTGAGAGCACCCTCTGTCATCTCTGGATGTATGACATCGACTGGTAAGGGCTTAAAAATTACAAATTGGAGCAGCTGAAAGGTTTCTGAAGTTCAGAGTCGCCCAACCAGGGTGCAAAACCAAAACCCAACTCATCAAGGCACTGAGCGCCTGGAAAGAGTCGAAGGATCCAGAAAATCAAGTGGTGATAGATCCACCAGATAGTCTGATCGAGGTGCCCGGAGGCCTGTACCCCGACGAGCTGGCGGACAGGGCCGCGACTAGAGCACATGAAGTCGAGATGGCAAGATGGACCGGACAGATGGCAATGAAGGAGAAGAGACTCCAGCTAGAGCATGAGATACGTCTCAAAGAATTGGAGCTGAAAGCAAAAAGTTTGGACACAGCTCCTGGTGGCAGCACAATTCCAGTGCAGGTAGAGTCAAGGGTCTACGTACCGAAAGATGTGGTGAAGGAGTACTTTAAGGGGGATGACATAGGGCAGTAGTTTCCGTCCTACGAGGTAGCCATGTCCTCCCAGCGGGTCCCTGAGAAGGATTGGGGAGTGGGGTTGTGGTGACGGTTCCTGACCGAGGGGCGGGACACCCTGCTAGATCTCCCTTATGAAGTATATAACTCCTATCCCCACATGAAAGATGCCTTAGTGACCAGGTTTGGGTTAACCCCGGAGATGTACCGACAGAGGTTTAGGGGTTGTACTAAGATTCCTGGGGGTACGTATGTGGAGTATGTGACCTTTTCCTGCAGAGCGCTGGATGGTTGGGTGAAGGGTAGCAAAGTGGATGATTTTCAAGGGCTGCTTGATTTGGTAGCATGGGAGCACTTGTACGCTAACTGTTTTCCTGAGCTAGGCCAGCACCTGATAGATAGCAAGCTGTCCAACCCGAGGAAGCTTGCTGAGGAAGCGGACCTCTTGTCAGCACCAGGGTCCACAAGGGTCCAGTGTGAGACTCAGCCAAAGGTGGGCAGGGTCCCCAGCAGAAGATTGGGGGGACAGGGGAAAACAGAAAGGGTTCCAAAAAGGCCCCCAAAGTAATTCCCAAGGGAACCAAGGGAAAGGTTCTCAGCCTCCTCAACTTCCGAAGCAGAACGGGGCCCGACAGATAAACCTGTTCAAAGAGGGCCCATCACCTGTTTTAGGTGTGGCGACCAGGGTCACATTGCCACTGATCCTAAGTGTCCCTTGTATGGTAAACCCGCACCCACTGGTGCTCCCCCCGGCAAATAGCTAACGTTAATTTTGGGGGAGAAGTTACAGTCCCGGAGGGTGGGGATCCCTTGCACATGACCCTAGTCTTGCTAGGAGACAGTGAGATGGTCCCCGAAACCTACCTCCCCAGTAACACTAAGAAGTATGGGCAGGAAGTGACCATCAACGGTAAGAAGGTGGAGGCTCTTTGAGACACAGGAGCCAGTGTGACTGCTGTCCGGCAGCACTTGGTGTCTCAAGAGCAGGTGGTTCCACACGCCTACTGTAGGGTTGTCAACGCTGACAATTCTGAGAGCCAGTGTCCGATGGCTCAGGTTCCCTTTGAGTGGGGGGGGGGGTCTCTGGTACTCTGCAAGGTGTTGTGAGGACCTCCATGCCTGTAGATTGTCTGCTAGGGAACAATTTGGAGAACTCCCCTTGGAGCAAGGTGGAGAAAACGACTCATCTGCGGATGGTGGGTCTACCGACTGGGCATGCGTGACGACCAGGTCCATGGCAGCCAGTAGGGGTGTTGAAGAAGTCTTGGAGCCTGAAGGAGAGGCCCAGGAACCGGCCTTAGAGAGAAGGCGCAGGGGCGCGGACAGCCGGCCCCCACTGTTTCCATGGCCCAGGAGGAGGCAGACCTCGAGGGGGATGCCCTGGAGCCTACCGGGGAACAGATTGCTGAACTGGGAGACCTGCCTGAGCTGACCCATTGGCAGCAAGAAGGAGGTCCCTCCAGGGAGGAATTCTGCAAGGAGCAGAGGGAGTGCCCTTCTCTCGCTGGTATGCGGCAGCAGGCTGCAGACCAGGCCAATGGGGTTCAGTCTGGAAAACATTGGGTCTACTGGGAGAACGATCTCCTGTATTCAGAGCCTAAGGCTGCTGAACCTGGGTCAGCCCGTGTGCTGGTGGTACCCCAGAAGTTCAGAGCCTTCCTACTGGGGCTGGCTCATGATGTACCGTTAGCAGGGCATTTGGGGATGGACAAGACCTATGACAGGCTTGTTGCCCACTTCTATTGGCCCCAAATGCACAGAAGTTCAGATGCGCACTGTAGGACTTGCCAAACTTGCCCAGCATGTGGTAAGTGTGTAGGGAAGAACAAGGCTCCCCTCCAACCATTCCCCGTCAGCAGTACCCCATTCCAGCGAGTGGGAATTGACATTGTGGGGCCTCTGGACCCCAAGACAGCCATGGGCAACAGGTTCATCCTGGTCTTGGTGGACCATGCCACCCGGTACCCGGAAGCCATCCCTCTGAAGACAGTGACGGCCCCCGTGGTGGGATGAGCGCTGATGGTAATTTTCTAACGAGTGGGATTCCCTCTAGAGGTGGTGTCTGACCGGGGCACCAATTTCATATCGAAATGTATGAAGTCCCTTTGGCAAGAGTGTGGTGTAACCTGCAAGTTCACCACCCTTTACCACCCCCAAGGAAACGGGTTGCTTGAGAGATTCAACCAAACCCTGAAAGGCATGATCATGGGTCTAGAAGGACCAATGAGGCGTAAGTGGGACGTCCTCTTGCCATACCTACTCTTTGCTTACCGAGAGGTGCCACAAAAGTCGCTCTGGTTCAGTCCCTTTGAGCTTTTGTACGGTCACCCGGTACGCGGACCTCTGAGTCTGGTAAAAGAAGGCTGGGAGCAATCTCCCAGGAAACCTCCCCAGAATGTATACAGTTACATGCTGGTCTTCCAAAACCAGACTAGGCGATTCAGACAACTGGCTGAGGCAAATCTGGAAGCCAGCGAGGAAGAGATGAAGCGGTGGTACGACCTGAATGCCACTCTGGTAGAGCTTCAACCTGGACAAAAGGTGTGGGTCTTGGCCCCGGTGGAGCCGTGTGCCCTTCAGGATAAATGGACAGGTCCATTCGAGGTTGTGGAGCGCAAGAGTCCTGTCACCTACCTGGTGAACTTGCAAACTCCCAGGAACCCTTTGAGGGTCCTACATGTTAACGGCCTTAAGCCCCACTTGGAGAGGTCTGAAGTGGGCATGCTCTTGGCAACCGATGACGGAATGGAGGCTGAGACCGAACCTCTTCCGGACCTCTTGGTAGCCTCTGAGAAGGATGGGTCAGTGGACAGAGTTAACCTCTCACCCTCCCTGACCACCGAACAACAGAGTGACTGCCGCCAGCTGCTGGGGCAGTTTTCTGATCTGTTCTCCTTGGTTCCTGCTGTCACAGATTGGTGCGTCCATGACGTGGACACGGGAGACAGTTTGCCGGTGAAGCACAAGGCTTACCGCGTGACTGACAAGGAACAAGCCTGCATCAAAGAGGAAGTCTCAAAGATGTTTGCTCTCGGGGTGATTGAGTCCTCCAGCAGTCCTTGGGCCAGCCCACTGGTCTTGGTCCCGAATGCTGCGACGCCGGGAGCCACACCCGAACTCTGGTTCTGTGTGGACTATCGAGGACTCAATTCGGTCACGAAGACCGACGCGCACCCTATCCCCAGAGCTGATGAGCTCATTGATCGGTTGGGGGCTGCTCGGTATCTCAGCACGTTTGACTTAATGCCTGGATACTGGCAGATTGCCTTGACTGATGGGGCCAAAGAGAGGTCAGCGTTCTCAACCCCAGACGGGCATTTCCAGTTCCGAGTTATGCCGTTTGGGATGAAGAACGCCCCTGCCACCTTCCAAAGGTTGGTCAACCGGGTGTTGGTTGGACTGGACGCTTTCAGTACCACCTACCTGGACGACATCGCAGTGTTCAGCGGCACGTGGGAGGAACACTTGCGACACCTCGGAGAAGTGTTGTCGGCACTGCGCAAGGCAGGCCTCACGATCAAGGCAAGCAAATGTCAGATCGGGCAGGGTTCTGTGGTGTACTTGGGAAACCAAGTTGGGAGCGGCCAGGTGGCGCCCCTTCAACACAAGATCGAGACTATCCTGAATTGGGAACCCCCAAAACCCAGACGGAGGTGAGGGCCTTCCTCTGACTCACCGGGTACAACAGGAGGTATGTCAAGGGGTATGGCACCATCGTTGCCCCCTTGACAGAGCTGATTTCGAAGAAGCAGCCCCGGAAAGTGATCCGGACTGATGCCTGTCATGAAGCATTCGACACCCTGAAGACGGCCATGTGCACGGCGCCCGTGCTCCTGGCCCCTGATTTCTCCAAAGAGTTCCTAGTACAGACAGACGCTTCAGAACATTGGGTAGGGGCTGCTCTTTCACAAACGACTGAGGAGGGCTGGGACCACCCTGTAGCCTTCATCAGTCGGAGATTACTTCCACGGGAGCGTAGGTGGAGTGCGATTGAGAGAGAAGCTTTTGCTGCGGTCTGGGCCTTGAAGAAGCTAAGACCCTACTTGTTTGGTCAGACAGACCACAGGCCCCTCAGATGGTTGATACAAATGAGGGGTGAGAACCCGAAACTGTTGAGGTGGTCCATCTCCCTACAGGGTATGGACTTTACGGTGGAACATCGCCCTGGCACAGATCACGCCAATGCTGACGGTCTGTCCAGATTTTTCCGCCTTAGTGATGAGGAACTCCCTGGGGTAGGGTAGTTCTTCTCACCTTTCAGCTGGAGGGGACACGTGTTAGACCTAGCACCTTGGCGTGAGTCTCCCTTACACATTTTGCTGATGTGCCTCAGATGTTTTGCTGGTGTTCAATGCTCAGGGCACTGCGCCACGGCCAATCTGTACCGCAGTGCAAGTGCTCCCTATGTAAAGTGTATCCGTAATTGATTTCCATGATTGGCTTATTTGGTTTACTGTCAGTCCCCAGTAACGTGCACGAGGAGTGCTGGGGCTTGTAGATACAAATGCCACTAGTGGGCCTACAGCGCTGGTTGCGCCACCCACCGAAACGGCCTCGTAAACGATGTCTCGGGTGCGCCATTGCAGACCCTGTGTGCAGTCGGGTACTGTCGCGCTGACTGTGCAAGTGCCCACACTTGCCGGTCCCTAAACCTTCCCTAACCTTCATATCAGTCACCCCTATGGTAGGCCCACTGGCAGGGTGCATTGTAAACACAAAGTAGGACAAGCCTGATGTATATGGCATGTCCTAGTAGTGAATTACCGCCTTTTTTGTTCTTCACTATTGAAGGACTGCCTGTTCTCTTAGGCCAAGGTGAGCGGCTGGAACTATTACACCCTATAGTCCCAACCGGCTCAGAGAACACGGCGGCATGTCAAGTTTGGTATGCTTGAACTCAGAATAATAAAATACTTCCTTTAGCAAGGTTTATTTTAATATCCTGTGTTTGCAACTGCTACTTTCAGAAAGTTAGCATTTGCTCGCTTGACTATTTCGGCCCGCCTCTGCCAGGATGTGTATCTGCTGTCTGGGTTTGTGTAAGTGACAGGGCTGGGGAATTCCCGGGGACAGTCGGGGTGACCAGGTGGTGAATAGAGTGCTTACACCAGGATGGGTGGGCGGAGTAGTCCTTGACTCTGAATAGGGTTGTGCTCCACCACCACAATGCTGGCTCTACCTCCTGCGGAGCGTCTGATGTCTCTGCCCTGCACCCTGAAAGAAGACGGCAGCGTCCTGTAAACAGGGTACTCCAAAACCGGGTTGAACCAGGCTCAGGCCCCCTGGCCTGCCAAGACAAAAGAAATCGAGTATAAAGGTAGGAGCCCGGCTCCTAAGAATTCAGATCCAGTTTTGACCACGACAAACCTCTGCCCGACTAGAAGGACCAAGAGAAGCTGAGGAGAAGGAATCCTGCAGTGGTGCCTTGCTGAGTACGGAGAGGAAAAGACCAGAAAGGACTTTAAAGACTTGTGCCTGAAACTATCTCCAAGGGCTTGATCACGAGCTTGCTCCCTGAACGGAACCCCAGGACCATTGGGTTCTATTCTGCTTGTGCCCGTCTGCTGTTGGGCCTTTAGTTCTTATTCCCTCGCTAGAGTTGTGACTCGGGTGCCTTCGCCCTCCAAGGTGTGACAGCTCGGAGCATGGTCGCCCCGCCGCCGAGAGCCCCGCTCAAGCTTGAGTCGCTCTCCGCTTCTGTGCCGGGCCGCCCGCTCTCCTGTCACCTCGCCTGCTATGGAGCACGCTGTGTGCCTCTCATCTTCTCTCGCCGGAATCTGCACGGAGCGCATCTGATAGCCTCGGACGGTCCGTATGTTGTAATGTACCTGACTGTCTCGCTTTGCCCTCCTGCATACCAAGGCCGTGCCGCACCTCAATAAGGTCTTCCGTACTGCGGTTCCGAAGGCCCGGTGCTCTACCCCCCTGTCCGAGAACCCGACGCCCCCCACAGATCCACAAGTACGAACTGGTGTGCTACGAAGTAGTACGCCCGCAGGCCTGAACGGCGCCTCGCCCCGTAAGCTGCATCAGATCCCGGATCCCCACAACCCTCCACACTGTCCTGCTCTCCCGCCTCGCACCTCGAGGGGGCCCCGAGCCAGATAGATCCTTCGGAGAACCGTTGGCCTCGTCCAGGGTCCGCCCTCACCAGTAGCCGCGCCTGAAACGCCTCGGACACTCATCACAAGGTAAATTGGAACTCTATCCTGAGTTCGCATTGGATCCAGGGTCCGCAACGTTTGGTTTCCCTGTCATCGTACCTTGCTAACCAAGAACACTTACGAACAATTGCCTATTTAAATCTGGTGGCCTTCATTCGCTAAACGTTATATGGTCTTGTGATAATCCTGCATATATTTTTACATAAAGATTACGTATTTTTGATACAACCTTACGACTGGTGTCCGTTTGTGGTGGGTCAGTGGGTTTCCTGTATGTGATCATACATGCTTAACTAACTATCGCCCTGAAGATTAGCCTTGTCTGCTCGCACCACACTACCTAGAGGGTGAGCAAGGGTTATTTCTGAAGGAGTAGTTCTCTTACCCTGACTAGAGGAGAGGGTCCCTGTTTGTCACAAGTGCATACCTGTGCCAACCAGAGACCCCCGAGTCTAACAACATGCCTCACTGCAACCACTGTAACACTGACTTTCTTTTAAGTAATGACATGGATGCCATTTAGGGGTCATCAGAAGGGCCAAAGGGCCAAAGTGAAAAAGCAGCATTTCATGGCTGCACCATTGGCATATCTTAGCTTCCCCCACTTAATAATATTTGCATTTTTACTTGCTTTAGAAACATTTTACTATTTTGATAACCTTACACTTTAGCTGAGAGAGCACTTCCTATAATGTGAGTGAGGCCGAAGGTCACGTGTCACCACTACATAGAATATCACCAGGGTCAACATTCATATGATGTCACATCATGTGATGTAATCAGGATCAAAGGGTAGGTGATGTCACTCCCGCTACACCTGGCATTTTGGTGAATCCATGCCTGTGAGCACTGCTACTTGAGGATGTGATTGGCATTCGGGAAGTATTACATGACCTGGATTCACAAAATGTTCTCTGTAAAACAAATGAAAATAAGAAATGTAAAAAAAGCAAAAACAAACACTCCCCCCCAAAATATGACCATAAAATCAAGTGGATGAAAGTTAAGACAACTTCTAAGTCCTAAATTAATAAAAGATAAGATGCACTCATCCATAAGCGTGTGTCATGCTTCATCATACATTGGCATCTTAAAACCATTTCTTTATATGCAACTGTATACTGAATGCACTTGCCACGCAAATGACATGGGTGTGGACTGACACCAGGGAAAGCTTTATGAGAACATTTATCCTGCTGAACAGATGGAGAAAATGATCAGGGACTGTGCGTCCATAGGAGCGCCAGGGCATTGCCCCTTGAGTGTCAGCTATAGCATATAACATTTATACATTTTTTACAGTTTTAAATTGAATTTAAATATGGCCTGCCCCAGCAGTTTCTTGTATCACAAAAGTGACGCCTGGTGACGTACCATGGATTGGTCCAAACATAATGCTTGGCAGCCACCCTGCCTATTGCAGTGAAAATGAATTACGCAAGTCAGTTTGGCCGTTTTGTTTTCCAAGGCCAACCTGACTTCAGCTCTTCTCATCCTATACTGTGCAAGCTGAGAGAAGATATGGAAATTAACTGCCGGCTGTATTAGCAAACAAGATCTCTTGTAAATCTTGTTAGGTGTCCATTGCCTACTCAGTCTGTTTTATTATTTATAGAACAACATTTCATTTTATGCCTCACCATTTTTTTAGCTTCACCAGCCACCACTTATAATGAGAGCCATGCAAAATTACCTATTTTCATACCTACTCCCACTCTCACGTAGTGCAGGTAAAACGTTTAATTCTTACTAGAAGCTGATGTACTACACAAGCAAAAAACTGCACAACATCACCTAATCTTAGTTAGCATCTATCTGGCACATGCATAAAGCAAAATTCCCCTTGCAAAAATTGCGATTCGGTCAAATAGCCGTTAAGCAACCGCAAAACAACACTTTCCAATGCATCAACCCAAATAGCGAAAATTCAAGAGAATCTCAAAAAATGCCCCTGCAAATTAGCGATTAGCAAAATAGCGATTATATAATAGTGAAAACTAAAACTCCTCCTGCTAATAGCGATTAGCTAATAATGAATGGCAAACCAATGCATCAAAACTCGCAAATAGCAATTTTCATCAAAATCGCTAATTAGAAAGAGCAGAATAATGGGAATCTCAACCAGAAGGTAAAGTTGAGAAAACTAAAAAACAAAAACAAAAATTCAGAGGTGAAACCCTTTCAAAATGCATCAGGAGACCCCATTAACCATTCACAATGGCAGCCCTCTACGTGCTTGCAAGGAGGATGTGGATGAATGCAGCATCCCAGCACAGGAGGAGGATACAGGAGAGGGCATTCCGAGTGCACCTAACATTGCTGGGCCAAAATGAGGAAGAAATATACGATAAGTATCATCTGAATCGTGCAATGATACTGCGCCTAATTTCAGATTTGGAACCCCTACTGAAGCACCAGACCCGTAGGACCAATGCCATACCTGCACACGTCCAGGTCCTATGTAGTCTGCACCTACTGGCGTCAGGCAGTTTCCAGGGGGTCGTAGCGGTAGCCGGAGGTGTATCCCAAAGCGCAATCTCTCGCTTTTTCCGTAAATTCCTTGACGCCATGATGACAATGATCCAAACCCACATCACCTTCCCCACAACCTCACAGGAGTTGAATCAGACCAAACAGGAGCACTACCAGGTGGTTCAATTCCCACATGTCATTGTTTGCATTGACTGCACGCATGTCCCCATCTGTCCCCCCTCAGTCAATGAAACAGGAAGTCTTACCACTCCATCAATGTCCAGGTAATGTGCAATGCTAAGCATATAATAACGGACATTGTAGCACAATTTCCCGGAAGCACACATGACTCGTATGCATTCCGCCACGGTGGCATCCACAGGCGTCTGCTCGTCGATGAATTTGGAGAGGGACACCTACTTGGTACATACATATACCTATTTGTTACATCATTATACGAAATGTGATTACATTACTGCGGCTAACACTTTGCTTCCCACCCTGTAGGTGACAGCGCATACGTCTTGCACGAATACATCCTGACCCCTTACCTCAACCCAGCACCACCACAGGAACAGCGCTACAATGTGGCACACATTAGCACAAGGAATGTGGTCAAAAAGACATTCAGGATACTAAAAAGTCGCTTCAGAGTCCTTCATAGGACTGGTGGTGCTTTACAGTACAAGCCTGAAACCTGCTGCAAGATAGTGGCAGTATGTGCCATACTGCACAACATTGCCATGAGAAGAGGCATACCAATCGAGATGGACAAGAATGACAATGATGGTTGACGACCAACCACATGTACAACACCAACAAGCACATGTGGCAAACACAGCTGAAGGTCAGAGGAGACGTGCACACATCACACAACATCATTTCTGAGGTAGGTAAGAATGAGCCATCACAAGATATCATTGATTGAGAATGTTTTATTGACATGAGCACATGTCAAACAAAAGATTTAGGTATTGAAAATTGTGACGGTGATTGCATAGGTTGATAAATTCAAAATAAAGTAGTTAACAGCACTGGAGGGCAATCACAATGTTGCAATGGCCCATAGTTATGCCACCATGGCCTAAGAGGTGTATAAACATGGCTAGCGCCTCTTGCCACGTACCCCCAGCTTCCTGTTGCATGACTCTGCAACATCAGCCTGATGTGTGCTTGTTGATGTTGCGCCTCCTGTTAGTGCTCACTGGCACAGACACACTACTCAGGCTCAATGCCTCCTCACTACCTCCCTCCCCTTCCAAGTTGCGGCAATCACAGTCCCAGACTGGAGGTGTTCCACAGCAGTGGTAACTTTGCCTAAGGCCCTTGCAACGTCCCCACAGAAAAGGCCCAGATCAATCTGTAAAGACACGGAGCACCATGCCAATATTGCAGTGGTGTTGCTCAGCTTGGTTATGGCCCTCATATTTCCTACATCCGTAGCAAACTCTGCTGATGCCTCCAACGCTTGGAGCATTGTCCTGCAAGGACAGCATGGGTGAGCTCCTGCCGTCTATGTTTTGTCTGTCGGTTTCCCTCTGCAACAACTGTAGTGAGCTCACGCACGCAGTCCGACATAGTGCTCATGTTTTTGGCCAGCTTGGAGATCTGCATGTTGATGGTGCCCATTTGTTTCCCCAGCAGGTGCTGCACACGAAGCATCTGCGACTCACATCGCCATATACATTTAGAGCCTGTTCTACATTGACCGCAATGCGGGTCCTGAGCCTGCGCCGTTGTCCTAGTCGCAGCTGTGCTTGTGTTGGAGCTGGTGAAGGGACATGTGGCTGGGGGGAGTCTGTTGTGGGTGCTGGAGTCGGCTCTGATTCCATTTCTGGCAGTGCGGGTACATGTGCCCTGCGTTTTGGTGGGGGTGGCGGTGTACATTCAGGCTCCACAGGCGTCTCTACATCCGTCTCTGCAGGTGTCTCAGAGATGATGAGCCGGTCACTGTCCTCAGAGTCCACCTGAGTAGCATCTGTGTGTGAAACAGTGCAGTGTTAGTATTGTTTGTTCCTAAATATGTTTCTCACATGACGTACTTTGTATATAATAAATCACTGATTAAACGAACTGTCTGACATGAAGTGTTGTTATGTTCTATTAAGCATTGATGATTATCCATGGCCACTTGGCTCACATGACTTCAACTCCCATGATGCTTCATGTGTATGTGGGAAAATGTGGATTGACGTCTCCATGCACACTGTGATTTGCCTGGGGGTATGTGCATGGAGATCGTCCCCTCAACATGATCATCCAGGGCTGTGTTGGCGGGTGCGGTCGATGGTCCCCCTTCTGGGCCAGCTGCATCCTTCACCCTTTCAGCTATGCGCTCCTTGGCACGCTTCCTGAGGTCGTACCACCTTTTCTTCAGGGCTTCTATGCTGCTTTGGGTGACTCCCACAGCATTCAGTCTCTCCTTGATGCGCAGCCATATTTTGCCCTTCTCCGCCTCTGGCACCTTCAGGGACAACATGTCAAACAGTTTGTCGTGGCTGCTGCTCACCCCCTCTATCAGGTGTTCAAGTTCCCTCTATGAGAACTTCATCTTTCTCTTCCTCGGTGTGGCACTGTTCCCTGCAGCATTTTTGTCCATCCTGGCTACGTTGACTGTAGCTGGATTTTACGGTGATGTGTCTCTGCTCAGCTTCAGTGCTCTGCCTCCTCCTCTGAGCTCCTCAGGGCACTGAATGAAGCATGGACTGAATTACTTCCTGTTTGTGATGTCATCAGCCTGCTTCTAACGCGACCGGCCTTTTGCAAAATCCCTAATACCGAAATCGCAAATAGCGAAGTCGCAAATACCGAAATCGCTATTTCCTAATTTGTGGGTTAGCGACTCGCAATCATGTATTCGTTTTTTTTGGTGATTTTTAAAAGATCGATAAAAATTACCGAATTATTACATGCATCTCATTTTGTAGTTTTTTAATAGCGATTCCTTATATTTTGCTAATAAGGAATTGGAGATAACATGTTCTTCAGAGTTGTGTGTTCACAAAACCAACTTCAATGCCATTACCATAGGATCTATGCCATTGGCCTCGACACTGTGAAGTTCCTGTCCTTTGGTATGAGTTTGTGTGTTCTAAGTTGCAATATGGTTAGGATGGTATTTTCATTACTTGATTCTTATTCTTAAGGCTCCCAGCTTTCCATTTCTACTGACTATTACAGATAAACACAGACAAAAAACAATGTGTTTTCTGTTTCTGTTTATTATTGATAGCGGAAAAATACAGAAAATTGATATTACTGTGCGTACCTCTCCATGCTGTTCTTCATGAGTTTTAGGTCAACACCTGATCATATACAAGCACGAGGAGTAAAAAAAACAAAGATACATTTCCTTAAATACATGTATATGTTAACATGTATTTGTATATAATGTTAATATTTACCTGTGGGTGTAAATTTTCTAAAATGGGACAGGCATCAAAATATGAGTGCACGGTTGTCAGTAAATAAATGTGGAAATATACTATTTTCCGACTCCATTTGTTCCCTAAACACAAAATAAATATGGATGAATGCATATAAGATGACCCAAAAAAAATTGATAAATACAGATGGATTTGTTAAAAAAGAAATGCCTTAAAACCTTGGGCTCAAATCTAAGGTATTCCATTACTTTAGTCAAAGACTCTCACATTGCACTTGACATTAATCAATAATAATATCCCTAAGATGTGCTGATTTAAGGAAGCTACTATGCTACACAAGCATGGAGTGAACATGGAGTGGACTCCCTGAAATCCAGCAGTAAATGGCCAGGCTAAACAAAGTCAAAAAGGGTTATTGTAGCATGGAGAATCCAGTATACAGGAACATTTTTCAGGTACCAATTCCATCAAGCCAATCTTTCCTACTTAAAGTTGTAATATAGCATTATATACTGCAATTAATTGTTAAAGGCCCTGAATTCAAGATATATAACTGACCATCAGGTGAGGGCCTGTAATAAGTGTGAGGTCCTTTAACAACCAATACAGCATGATGCAGATGGGTTATAAGGCTATTAGAAAGTTCCAACCACCAAGAGTAGAATGCACTAAATTAAAAAGAGAAACAAAAAGACAAACATTGGAGTTTTGGATCTCAAGTCAATTTTCAATTTCAATATCAATAAGCTTTATTCGATTTTTACAGTATTAAAAATCATAAAAGCAAGAGTATACAAAAATACATCTATACAATCCAACACCAATAAATAACATTTAGATTAAAAAAAGTATTATATCATTACAGTGAATCTATTGAATAGTTAGCAGTTCATAATGAGTTCCGTGATCTTAAAACACTTTTTAAAAACATTGACATGGTCATTATGCATACAGGGTTCCCCAATTGCTGCAAGTTCAAATACGCTGGCCTACATTGCCGCCAAGCACCACATCGCAAATATTGTTTAATCCATCTACAGCGTTCTTTTTTATACAGTTTGCAAAACAAAACGAGATGGAAAGTGGTTTGGGATGATATGTTGTCATATGGGAATACAGCCAGAGTTCTGTGCCAGTCGTTTTTAGCTGGGAACGTAACTAGGCGGTGGAATAGGTTAAACCTAAATCTGGTCAGGATGAAGCGTTCGAACCCCAAAATCACAAGGTTTAGATATGGTTGTATTCTATGGGTGGTCAACAACAATTGATGTTCTGTCACAGTTTTCTTAATGACCTCCCCTCCAAGCCTTATTATGGTAAAGTGCTCCATGCATAGTTGTTTCAAGACTTTCTTTGGGATTTCCCCAATTAGTTTAGGGTTACTGTACCATTCTGACCTTTGTATGTCGGTTAGGACCCTCCTGACGTACTCAAGCCATTTAATGCGCTTTACGTTATCAAGGGCCATTATGTCTCTTTTTATTCCCTGCTTTAGGCCAAGTTCTTGTGTCGCCCAAACTCTGCGCCACAGCAAGATTGGTTGGATTCTAATCAGGTCAGTTAGATGGTCCATACCTAATTCAGCGTGGCAATTATAAACAGATGTGCCCTTTGGGAGGGCCAAGAGGTATCTAAAAAAATTATTTTCAGCAATTTGGAGTGATGTTACATCCTGGTACCCCCAAATCCCTGCACCATACAGAGCAATGCTTCTGCATTTTGCCACATAGATGTTGAGCATAATTTCAGGCTGTTTTTTACCCAATTTGCTTGAGAAGTTTATTACGGCCGCAATCGATCGCTTAAAAGCTAGTGTCCTATTTTTCACTTCTGCACCCCAAGCACCAGATCCTTCAATTACAACCCCCAGATTTGGGAATGTTTTAGTATGTTCTACTTGGAGGCCTGCCACTTTACGTTGTTTGCACCTGGCACCACCTTTACCACAGCACATCACAAAAGACTTCTTGGGGTTAACTCTAAGGCCTCTAGCCTCCATGAATTCTACTTACTTAGTTAAGGCCTTTTGTGCACCCACCTTCGTCCTAGCCATTAACACTGCGTCGTCCGCATACAGGAGGGAAACTATCTGCCTGTTACCGTACCTCGGTGAGTCGAGGTTACTGGCCCCCAATTCCTTCTCTAGGCTGTTCGTATATAATGAGAAAAGGAGCGGGGCCAGCACGCAGCCTTGTCTCACCCCCTTCTGTATGCGGAAAGACTCCGTGCACTCCCCCCCCAGTCCATCCAGTCCATACCTTACTTTGGCAGTTGCACTTGAGTATAGTTGTCTTAAAAAAAGAACTATAGCTGAGTCAACATTCATTTCCTCTAATATCTCCCAAAGTTTTGTGTGTACTACGCAATCAAAAGCAGAGGTCGACAAATATTGCATACAAGCAACCATCTTTGGCCCTAATGTACTTCCCTTGTAGCAATACGAAATTTAAGACCTGCTTGACGTGCCCATCCCTGGCCGGAACCCATATTGTACAGGGGTTAGAATATCATTTTCCTCAGCCCACGCCTGTATTTTAGTCAAGACCACTCTCCCTGTGATTTTCATTAATGAGTCCAGGAGAGATATAGGTCTATAGTTTATAGTTTGATGGGCTTTCCCTGTCACCCTTTTTATATATGGGAATTATCACTGATTCTGCCCATGTTTTGATAAAACCTTTGGCACAACAAGCACCCAAGACCCGCAAGCAAAGTGGGGCCCATAGGTCAGTATTCATCTTATAAAGATCACTAGGGATGCCATCTGGTCCCGGGGCTTTATTATTTTGAGTTGAGCTTATGGCCGTTTCTACCTCTTCAAGAGTAACCTCAATTGGGATGGGAAGAAAGTCACTCACTGTTTGCGATTCCTCTTGGCTGCTACAATAGACATTTGAGAAAAATTCTATCCAAGATTTTTCATCGATGGCTATTTCCATCCTGGCCATCTCTTTGTTGTTGAGGAAAGGTGTGTTGACTACCTGCCAAAATAATTTCGCATCTTTACTCTCTGCGGCCTTCAATAAATCCTGCCATGCTTTATCTTTAATTGTTTTCTTTCGTTGCCGCCTAGCTAGGTTGTATGCCTTCCTATGTACCCTTATTGCCTCATGGTCCCTCGGTTGGTTACTTAATGCTAACTTAAGGGCCGTATGCGTCTTTGTGCATTGAGAATCAAACCAGCCCTTGGCTTTATTACTTTTTTGGAACGGGTCCTGGTTAGCACACTCTGAGTAATAGTAGTAATATTACTAAATGCTCCAAGATTTCACCATTTGAGGACTTCTCCTCTAAACATACCCTGATGGGAAGTAAGGCATTTTCCACTATTTTCTTAAAAGTTTTTGTTGGGTCTACCGAGCTCCATTTCAGAGCGAGGCCATTTTGCAGTGCAACTACAAGGTCTTGCGACCATGCCAGGGCCTCAATAGTGGGGGTATTTTTACTTCCGGGATCTCAAGTCTAAACCAGCCTGAATTGGCCCTGAGCCACTCCATTATGTTCAATGGAATGCTCAACAGTCCTGTGCTTTAATATATATACTTATAACTCATTGTCAAGTGCTATACCAGATGTTAACTCCTTCCCTCCTTCCCCAATACGTCTGTCAGCCATTGGTCGACACTGAGCAGGGTTGTTCTACTTGGGCTCAGGCTGCTTGGAAAGATCTTCCGTAACAGCCTGAACTTTTTTGTTTGTTTGTAATGGCATGCTGACGTCATTATGTTACAAAAGCTAAAGTAAAAAGAGCTGAAGGGATTGCTTCACTTTCACTGAATTATTGCTCAGGGGCTACCTCAGCCGCTGAGCACGGATTCTCATGGGAGATGTATTGTTGGAGGGGGGAATCTTCCATTTCCAATGTTATCTCTGCCCACTGTATCCCTGTTTGAGGATCACCACAGAAGAGCGACCACATGCAGTGATCCACCCACTAGACACCAGGGATGAGCAGAGCGGCTCCTTAGGCAAGGGCTTATTCTCCCCCAACACATTCCATTATAGCAGCCTTCCTTCTAGTCTTCCTGCCCCCCCAATCTGCCCCCAGGGGCAGAAAGCCCACTACACACTGAGGTACCATTTATATTGAAAGTCAAGTGGGAGCATAATAGTATAACATTTGCTATCACAATTGCATTTCACTGCATTTGTGCTTTTCAAATATAAGCCAGTGTGTAAGAAAGAAGACATTTTGACAACTACCCTCCGAATATTATACTGGTACAGGTGCCCGCAAATTCAGAGATGTACAAATAGCCACTCCTCCTAAATTCCCTATCTTGTGCCCATTTAAAAAAATACGTAAGTTTACTTGATGCCCATTTTTTACTTTACACATTTCACTGTATGAGTTGGTCTGTATTCGGTACCGAATGAAAAAGCATTGTACAGTGAAGCTCAGTTGTTGGCTTTGGTTAAATTGTGTTCTTAGAGAACCTACAAACCCTATATTTCCCCACAGCCAAAAGGGTCTAACGGACATAATGGTGTATTGTTTGTGTGAATAGCCATTGTGACAAAAACGTACAAGTGAAAACATTGTCACAAATGGCCATTTGTATTTACTCATTTTAAGTCCCTCTCTATTTCAACGGTTGGTCTCTTTGGGAAAACCTTGAGAGATCTACACAGATGACCCCTAGAATTTTATATACTTTACAGAAACTCATAGCTTTCCTGAATCACCCAGGGTTTTCACACTAGTTTCCACCACAAACTGGAAGTGGGTTAAGAGCCCAAAATCGAACAGATGTGCTACCTCTTTAAAAAATAGCAAGACTGTGGTAAAAAAATTATTGTTTTTTTTATTTTAGCCAGCCGTGCATGTCCCTGAAAGCTGGGAAGGTGGTGACTTTAGCACAGCAAACCACTTGTTGATGCAATTTGTAGGGACAAAAACAGACACTTGCATTCGGAGCACTTTTTTCCTACTTTTACCCAAAAGCTCAACATTTAGCTATATTTTGTCTATTTTCTTAGTTCCATCTAGGAGAATCCACAAACCTTGGGTACCTTTAAAATCCTGGGGATGTTGGAAAAAAGGCCGCAAATTTGGTATGGATACCTTATGTGGGGAAAAATGTTATGCAGCCCTAAGCACAAGCTACCCCAAACAGCTAAAAAAAAGGGCTCAGCACTGGGACAAAGGTGGAGGGGTAGGGGGAAGGCCCGGCAGTTAAGGGGTTAAAGTCTCTGAACCAGAGTTATAGGCCCGAGCTGCAGACGAGGGGCTATAATGAGGGAAAGGTCCCTTTTACAACCAGTAGAGGAAGAATATACAGCCGAAGGGCTATAATGCTATTAGAATATTCCACCCAGGAGTGTAGAATAATCTAAATTAAAAAGGGAGAAACAGAATGCCAAACTTTGGAATGTTGAAGCAGATCCCAGCCATTATAAGCCCAGAGCCACTTCATTGTCTTCAATAGAGCTACCAACACTCCAATGTTTTAATTCTACATTAAAACTTTGGAATTTTTGGGAGCTGCATGTACCTCTGTATTGTTCACAAAAGTTCTCCTATAATCTTAACTCTTTTTTACTTTACTTTCCTCTTTAACTCTAACGATGACAGCTTGTTTTGCTCCTGTCTATTTCTTCTGAGAAACTACATCATGCAGCGCTTCTGAATACTGCACTAAGATGTATTTATTTCTGCTTCTAAGAATGCGTTACTTACTTCACTTAAAGAGTGAGAATAAGCCAGAAACAGAGTTCTAGGAGTATTTGTCACTTACGTCATTTGTTTCCTCGATCTATGCTCCAGCTGCCTTTTCACACGCGAGCACGATTTCCTTGCGCTCAGCGCCATTAACTTTTCTAGGGCAGTATTGTTACACGTGGGATTTTCGCTCCAGGCGTATAATGTGAACTATGTGTTTTTATATTCTTATATTTTTTTTTTACATATGCTCGGTACAAAATCGTATGCCAAATTCATATTTAGAGGGAAAGTTCATATTTATGTACTGGCCCTTTGTGGAAGTGTTACTGAATTCTCTGTAAGACTAAAACATGCAAGTATGGCTGCCGATTTGTAACCACACATTGAACCACATTTCCTTGAAGCTGGAAAAGATGACTCCTTGTTTGTCTATTGAACTTAATGGACTGTGGGGTTGATCTGCATATATAAATATGAGCTCAAAAACCCACCCCTTCAGAAATCCAGTACAACCTAGAAATTCATGTGTCCGCAGGTATCCAGCATTTGAACCATTCGGTGTTCATGACAAACCCTGAATATGTTGGTACTATTTACACCTGGCCAGGGTCAGACTAACCTATTGGGCAATCAGGCAGTGCCGGAGGGCTGATCTGACATGTCAGTGCCTAGGTTGTTTTTTGGGATGTTTGTGGGCCTGTTTTATGGTCTGCTGGGCCAGTATTTACTATAGATGTCTTTGATATTACTACAAGCATTGCCTGCAGCAAGCAAGAATGAATACAGTATCCAGCAACAAGTTTAAAACTGCCCTGATTTCCATATGTGGGCCGCTTTTATAGCTATCTGATTCGATCATGGGAGCAACTTTTCATTTGATGCCTATGCCTATTTTTGGTCACAGTCTGGCAGTGCCCTTCGCATTACACAAATGAAATGTGCAATTTGAGAAAGAAATTGCAAGGTAACCTTTGTTGCACAGAAATAAAATTGCTTGCCCATTTACACAATTAATGGACTTGCAAATTTAAGATTTGCTGGTGCATATACACTTCTCAGAATAACAAAACTAAATTCTGGTTCATCGTTACAATACTGCAAATTACAGTGTTATATTACATTCTATAACATATTGCGTTTTCAGACACTGGACACAAATCAGTGTGCACTACAATGGAACGTGAGTAAATTGTTTAGAATACAAATCACAGGTAATGTGTGCAAAGTGTGCAGAACTTTTGGCAATCATGCAAAAACAATCACTTTTCAATCTAATCAAAACATAGTGCCTTAAGCCAATTTTGCAAAACTCCGAGCCTGTCAAATATTTGCAACAAGCAAAAATAGGTATTGTTAAGCTTTTCAGTTAACAGTTTCAAAGGTGAGCTAGTAGATCCTTCTGGACCTGAACAGCGGGTGCTCCACTTAAAATGGAAAGTTGACATTCCAACCACTACTGAATCTCTAGGGAGCATGACTAAGTGTTCAAAGCCTGCCTCCAAGAAGCTGGTTTTATGGTTGAGATGCGTATTATGTCAATGCAGATATAAAGTTGCAACAAAGATCCGAATGTAAAGCCCGAGTTAACTTGACTAAGGGCCTGGATAAGAGTTTGACGGAAAGGCATTGTGGTCTTCCTATCCTCTCCTTGGCGGTCTGACTGCCCAATTACGATCCAGGCGGGAACTCGGCTACAAAACCGCCGCTGAACTCCTGCCACCGCCTCAACCGCAGGAAAGTCAAAGGCGGGCCATGGAGGCAGTCCCGCCAAGGTTCCCAGCATCCGGATTACTCTCTACCTTTCCATAGAGCTTTTCCTGTCAGGAACAACGCAATGTGCAAGTCAGCAGAACAGTGCAAAAAGAGGTGAAAACTCACCTTTTTTTAAGGTCCCACTTCGGAATCTGTGTCAGACACCTTGTCCCAGTCCTTCCTGTGCTGATGCCACCAAATCACAACGCTCTGCAACCCCGTTGTCGCCGGATGCAAAGGTAGCCTTCACTGTAAATTTCTCTTACATAGTGCATTGTAACAGTTTGTTATATATAACATGCAAAGAAACATACAGTACACATGTACTACATATACATTACAACATATACACAACATATATGTGTTTCAGATATACACATGTTGTCCTTACCTATCTTTCGAGCAGCGAAACGTCTCTCCCTGTGGACAACGCCGCTTAGAGACCGCGAGCTCATTGAGAACATCGTAATACCCGCCCACCGAGCCAGCGGACTGGGGGTGAGACCGCCAAACTCGTAATCAGGCCCTAAGTTTATTGTTTTTTACTTATTATTAAAATCAGTGTAAGTTACTTAAAAAAAAAACAGTAGTAAGTCCAGGACCACAAATGGCCAACCGCCCACCCAGCAACACCCTCCCAAAGTAAAAAATGGATGTAGGAACTTAAAATAAAAACCCATAAGAAACAATATAAAATTACATTTCATTATTTAAAATAGTTAAAGATATAAATAAATGAAATTTAATGTTATTGTTTAAATAAAATATGTTTACTACCTTATTTGGAATTTAAAAAAATAATGTAACAATACAAAATTAAATTAATTGTAATTAATTCTAAACATCACTTTTGATATTTACTAATGCATTCTAAAAATATTTCTTTTTAGGTGAGAATGTATTTTTTTTATTTAAACAGCAAAAAAAATATTTTGCATATTTGCCTTAGTTAGAGACTGATTTAACATTTAGGTTAATAATGCTGTAGCCTTTATTTGTATTTCTTTCTACATTTGAATTAAATATAGAGTACACATTTATAATAATATTTAATATAAAATACTTATAATATTTATTTGTGAGCTATTTTATTTTTTCCTATACTTTACTATGTGTAGATTCCCTGGAGACTCTCTTTTCAATTATAAAGTCTCTCTATGGGATTTACTCCTTAAGTAAAGGAGATTCAAAGGCAAGAATGTAGTTACGATTGAAAAGCCATGGGTGTTTTAGTTTTTGAATCCTCATTGACTTTAGCTCCCTATGACCATTTGCTGAATCTTTGTAGTATTATGCTCTTCATTATGTACCCCCTACTATTGCTACAATTGGTTATGTCACAACACTATATCACTATCCACATAACTCACATGCCGCAAACAACAAACACATTGTAGAGTTGAGTCTGTATGGAATTGGTGATCACATATTATACATATTGACAAATTGCTTTTCATATATAATTTTAGATTACTTATGAATTTTCAACTTTTGAACTTCAAACAGTTTCACATTGCCTTTGATTCATTACAAACGTATAGTATCAGATATTTATAAAATGCCCCATTGATTATTTTTGCAAACTATGGCGCTCCCCACTTGGGACTTTGGAACAATAGGTAACTTTTCTATGTCTATTGCCATGCATCAGGAGTCTGATGTATGTTATAGGAAAGTGGGATCTGCTTCTTTTGGTTACCCCCATTTTTTGCTAGATGTGATGCTGTTTTTGACTAGCCTGACTGGAATCCTGCTAATCGGGATTCCAGTCTATCTGCTTTCTCCCTAAATTGTTGTTTTGAGTACTTAGGTACACTTCAGGTTGGATACTGGGGTACCCTTATCAGTCCCTAGTATATGATACTAAGGTACCCAGGGCATAGGTACCCCAGAGATCTCCCGTGGGAAGAAGCATGCATTATGCCACTCATAGGAGACCATGCAAAATGGAACTTCAGGCCTGCCATTTCAGCCTGTGTAACTTGGTGCATGCACCACTTACTAAAGATATAGGTTTACTATATCTAAGGGTCACTGCACCTAAAACCTATAAGTCACCCCTATAGCACGCCTTTACAATCCTGAAAGCAGGGTGCTTGGTTCTAAGTGAGAGGGTGTCCCTGCATGAGCAGGACACCCTGCAGCCTACGGAGACATATACTATATACAGGGGCACCGCGTAATCGTGAGATGACCATCTCGAAAACTGCTGCAACGAATCCCATCATGTTTGGGATCAAACATGTTGGAATCATACCCCACACTGTAAAGGGTGTGGGGGTATGATTCCAAGTACTGGAAGAGCCCTGCGTTAGACTCTTAGCTCTGGCACAAAACTGGACTAAGAACATGGGAGTAAACTCCCCCCTGTCCTGACCCTCCCCTGGGAGGGTCCCCTGAATCTTCCCAACCCTTTCCCTATGGTAATTAAGGGTTTACCTGGGTGTAGGTCTTTAAATTTGTAGTTGTATAAGATTCAGAATTGAAACCACTGCCCTTCTACAGTCTGGCAACTCTGGATATTGTTTGGGCCTGACTTCGTCTCTCTTTCAGTCTGCTGCATCTTCTGTGCCTGTGCATCATACAGGAACATTTCAAGGCCCTTGAAGCATCAAAGACAACCAAAGTAATCTCCCTTGGAGTGAAGGAGTCACTCCCCTACATTCGCAGACACCGCAACTAAGTTGATCGGTTTGCAGGTCCTGAGCTCCTCTGGACTCCATTGGCTCTGCATCACAGGTGGTGGTTTCCCACAGCTCCCGAAGCCAGCTCTACTCTCTCACCAAGTTTGAGGCCAGTAGTCCTCATGGCGGTTGCAATAAACGAACCCCTTATCACTGCATCCTCTTTCCTGTTGCAAAGGTTTGTTGTCGTCTTTGCAAGAAGATCTTCAGACTCCAAGAAGCCCCAGTCTCAATTAGAATCTTCAGCCACACCACATCATGTGCATCATGGTGACTCCTGGGCCTCCAGCCTGAGGGTCCATTTGAGGGTCACCTTTGTTTTCATGGTGCTCCCCTGATTGCTTGGGCTGCTCTAACTCCCCTGCTCGTGGTGAGTCTTCCTGGACCTTGCTGGTCTCAACCATGCACCTTCTTGTCTTCCTGCGAGGTTTGCATTTGCCAAGGCTTGTTGGTGTTCCTGCTGGACACTGACCCCTCAGCACTAAACATCCTGTGTGGGGCAGCTCCTATCCGGGTCCTGGTCATCCTAAGTGTCGCCTGGTCCTAGCAACTGTCAATGTCACTGTCATCTTTCCTGAAGCACCCGACATCGGAGGGCATTCATATTTCAAGTCGCTTGGTCACCCCTTCATGACATAGATTATGTCCCCTCTTCCTTCAGGTACTGCTCTTCTGGAATCCATGTTTGGATTCCTCCGGACATCTTCTCCTCTTCCAGCAGTGACACTTTCCTGAAGTCCTCCCTAGGATTCGACTGAAGTTTCCGACTTCACTTCACACCTATGCACTGGTTTCTCTGGGATCGGTAACTTAAGTACCGCGGTATCCGAAGGTGGGGTGGCTCTCCAACCTCCTGTCTTCCACAAGGATTCTTCAGGGTCCACAGGGAAGGGTCCCTAATCTTTAAAATTCCAACGCAACTTGCACATAGACTTGTATGGAGCACGCTGTCGTGTTCACACACTGCACACACTCTCCGTGGGGTCCGTATCTACTTACCTTTGATTGTTCTGTGGGTCCCCAGCAATTCTACTTCCTCTCGACATTGTCCTGACTATCCACTTTCTTAGTATATGGTTTGGTTCCTCCTTGGGCCCTCTGTGTATTAGTGCTATTTACTGTGATTTATTTGCTAAGGTATAGTGTGATTGGTGTCTATCTCAATGTGGGAGATACTATAACATACTATATAGTGTTATATAATAAACACATATTTTGATAAATACTTTGTGTGGTTCTTTTTCATTTAATCCATACTATAAGATTCCATTGTGGTACAACAAGCTACTTTACACTCCTTCAAGACTAAGCTTGAAGGCTGCTCTCCACAGCTATCACTTGGGTAGCTTTCTAAGGTTGTCTGAGACCTCCTAAATCACCATAAGGGTTGTTTGGACTGGTGCAAGGTGCTCACTTACGTTAGTGGACATCATATACCAGAACAGCTTCTCACACATTTGGAAAATCAACTTTGGATTGGGCTGGGCATAAGTAAATTAATTAACATTAGATGTAACACAATATATTTCCTTTCCAAAATGAGTAACCTCCCCAGAAAATGTTACTCTGAAAACCTGCAAAAACACACTGCATTTGCATTATGTGTCAAAATGCAATTGATTCCCAAAAAAGCAAACGTATTGCAAACTCTGTAGTGCATCACATTACCTAGTGTATGAATGACCAAAAATAGGTGAGCACAAATATTGCAACCACACCCTGAGTGTTCTCCCCTGCCCCAACAATATGTCACCCAAAGCATAAGAGATCTTTCAAAATCAGAAATCATTACTGTGGAATTTTAGTTTACGAGCTGAACATCATCTGCGCCAGCTTGTCACCCACGTACAACGTGCGCAACAGCCATTTTAGGTATCATGGTCTCCCTGTCCACGATCGATCGCCAGCACGCTCCTCTGACCCTGCAAGCATCCTCCGCGCACCCTGGCTCCCCCTCCCTCCCTCTCATGAGCATAACCCTTCTCCTCCTGCATGACCCTGTCCTTGGGAGTCACGCCCGCGCCTGACCAGCACCTCCTCTCCTTCCATGAATACCCCTCTGTTGATAAACCATCCCTCCGCGCTTGATTGTCCACGCGGTATGAATACCTCTCCTTTGATGACCCCTTCCCCCGAGTCCGACTGTCCACACAGGTCCGAGGCCATCGCCTAAGCCGGGAGATACCGTTTACTGCCCCTTATTGTATGGAGTCGCTCCTCTTCAAAGGACCCACTATTGATCATGGCCTCCCCACCCCATGGGATACGATCAGGCGCACACATCCTAAGAATCGGCGGAACACTCAGCCGCGTGATAGCCCCCTCCTGTTATCAGCAGGGTGAGGACCTCTATTGTGGATGTATGTGGGGGTGGGTCTGACACGAGGATTATGGGGACGTCATTTCATAAGTTTAAAGAGTCTTTTATGCAATAAAGAATGCTCACATGTCATAAACCAGGGCATAAGAGGCCAGGCCTCAGAGAGGCTGTTAGAGCACCTCGAGACGATAGCTTGTTGTCTGATCTGATGTGTTCTGCTCCGTCGGAATAAAACTTCTGTTTCCTGCCTTCTGGTCTCCGGCGCCTGCCTCATTGCTTGGTAATTTGAATGGTACAAAGGCGGTTAGCGCCGGGCAAATCTTGAAAAAGGTCATAGCCCTACCCTTTTTCCACAATTGGCGTCCCAAAGCGTGGGGCCCATCAGCGACACGTGGATCCAGTGGGAGAGGTCCCGACGACAGAGTGAACGACTGCAACGATCGGGAGAGCTCGTGTCCGATAGACCCTCGTCTGACAGCCGATCATCCGACCTTCACTAGTTCCGAACAGACCTCTCTCGAGTGATCTACGGTCCTGACTGGGAACCATCAGGAGTGCCACGAACATCACGAAGAATAGAGGACGATCGGGCGCTGGATTCGGAAGACAGGAAACCGTCCATGCGGTCCGGGTAAGGTCGTGTAAACACGACAAATTGAGAAATGTTTGTTTGATTTGGATAATACTAGTATTACTTTTTATTGATCCCTCTGGAGATTCACCGTCTGCAAACGGAGAAACAACAGGCTCTCTCTTTGCAAGCAGTGAAGGATAGGTAACGCAGACTTTTGTCCCCATTGTAATCCGTCGTGTCTATCTTCCTCCCCCACTGTTTTCCCAAACTGTCGTTCGTGGATTGTTGTCTGGAGATTCTCTGTCTGCAAACAGGGAAGAACAAGGTCTCTCTTTGCAGGTAGAGAAAGAGTGGGTAACGCAAACCTTTAACACGTCGTACCCACTTATTCTCCCCACTGATTGTTTGATTGATCGAACATTGATTGTTCGATATTGGTTCTTTTGAGGTATTCACCGCCTGCAAACAACGGAGAATAGAAATATTCTGTCTAGTCTTTGCCCGCCGTGATAAGATAGGTAGTGCAGACCTTTGTCCCCGTTGTAACCCGTCATGCCTATCTTCTCCCCACTGATTGGTAGCCTGTTCAGCCCGGACCGCTTATTAGAGATGAACCATCCAGCTCCACTGGAAGGCACCCCTAATAAGGACATGTTCACCAAGCAAGGACTAGTCGCTATTGCCTATACTAGGTTATGGCATAAATACACAAAAACGGACCTCAAAAGTCAGTGGCCACTGATAGGTTCCTTTGATGATCATAAAATAAAAACATTAGAAATAGCGCTCCAGAAAAATAAGACTACGCCCACTATGCTCGATAGTATCGGCATGTGGCGCAAAGAAACGGAACAGCGAAGAAAAAGAGAAGAAGCAAAAATAGGGAAAGAATTACGAAAGGCAGCCCACCTAGCCGCTAAGCAACTAGAAGAAGAAATAAAAGAAAGAAAGGAAGCTACACAAAACCAAGAATCAGGATCGACAGGTCAATGTCCCGTTAGGACCCCCTCTGCGCTCTACCCTGAATTGCCCTCCAAACAGCGGGCGAACGATGAGTTACTGCTAGGTCCCCCAATCATCTACATGCCCCCTCCATCTGCCCCCTGCCAACAACACCTGCAGGCCCTGAGTGCGAACGAGAACGACCTTAGCGCTAGTGCACCAGCCCTCACGGCCTCCGCACCAGCCACGTTAACAGCACCACCTGATGACCTCGAGACTAGCAAGCACCCACCAGCCAGACCAAATAGATTGAGCAAAGATGAGCGGGATGGGATTGACAAAATAGCAAAGACACTAGTAGAACGAAGGGAGAGCGAAGAATACACAATGAACATGTATAACTCGCATGCCGACAGCCACAGACGGCATTTCATTTTGCGATTCAGCTACCACACCCTGAACGCATATGAGGATAGATATCAGAGTAAGGGCCCCGCTAAACTGACAACGCTGTATAGGAAGGTTGATGTTGGAGATGGGACTGAATGTGAGGCAACGGAGCTCTTCATGCAGATGCTTGAGGTCTTCCGCCACCTCACGGAACAAAAACCAGAAGCCAAGGTTACAGTCCCTGAAACGACCTCAGTAGAAGTAGCCAACACTATGATGCCCATCAGAGAAGCGGCCCCTTACTGGATTCCGCCACGTGGTCTGGGAACAAACGATGATATTAATCACGCAGATGCAAAAGGGAGGGTTGTGTACAATTGGGTTTACCAACCATGGGACCGACAAGATATCCTAACTTTTAGACAAACTCTGCCCGATTTAAGAAAGAACCCGACAGCATTCTATACCGAATTGGCCACAGCCTTGGGTTCGACGATAATGACTTTAGCGGACATTGACTTGTTTTTCGGGTTACGCCTGCCAGCTGACGTGTGGAAGCAAATCCGGAAGGCTGACCACACCGATCTGTTTGGACATACCTGGAACCAACTCAGTGAACTAGACAGACAGCGAGAGCCTGGAAGGAAACCAGTAAAGGACATATTAGAACTCCCAGACAAATTAGTTCAGAAGTTAAAGACACTGATCCCAGAGAAAAAGGTAGATTGGTCGATAGTCACGGCCTGTCGTCAGAAACCCCAGGAAGATGTATCAGAATACTTCTCCCGATTCGAGACAGTGTTCTCCGACTACAGTGGCCAAGACATGACCACCGCAACCGGACAACACCTGTTTGTACAAAACTATGTGAAGGGCCTATCACAAGAGGTCTCCCAAAAACTGCAGACGAGTGAGAGTAGTTGGGGGGCCTCCAAACCCGCAGCTATCCTTCGGATGGCTCAGTATTACGAGCACCAGAAAAATGAGAATGATAGGGCGTCCGAGAAAAAGAAGAAAGATTTGAAAGAAAGGGTGATGATAGCCCAGATACAAGGTATAGCGGTCGGACGGGAACCCCAAAGGGGGAACTACCAATCGACCATCCCTAGAAATCCACCTCCTAAAGATCACACCCCAACACCCCACACTGGACGAAGAGACATTAGCGATGACCAATGTGCCTTCTGCAAAGGTTTCGGCCATTGGAAATCCCAGTGTCCGGTTCTGCTAGAGATGACCAGAAATAGGGACCCCAAGGATGTAGCGGGTGGACCGAGAAATAGGGGACAAGGACGAGGGCACACAAACGACACCAACAATGACAGATCAGGGAGATCGAACACATTTGACCGCCCCCGACAGAACCAGTATCAACTATCCGACGGTGAGAATGCCCCCGATTTTGCATAGGACTGCCAGGGGCAAGGGAGGGATCCAGTCGAGCTCTGTGTTGACCAGCAAGGTCCTTATGTCACGGCTAAGGTCCTGGGTACAGAGTCTCCATTTTTGGTAGACACCGGGGCGATACGTAGTGTGTTATCGAAACGACTGATTCCAAGGGCACCCTTGTCTGGCTCACACATTACATCGATAGGTTTCGATGGGACGCCCTCCACTAACCCCCTGTCCGTGCCTGTCACCTTTGACCTAGAAAGCAACACCACTGACACAACATTTCTGCTCTCCTCCAACTCCCCTGACGCCATTATGGGCATTGACTTACTGAAGCATTTTTGAGCTACCATTAGGTGTTCCCCGGATGGAGTCCGAGTCATCCTGTACGACAACCCAGACATACCCAAATCTTGCCCTGCACGACACATGTGCTCCATAACTGATGCTGACTTGTCCTTGCTTGATACCCTGCCTCCGTACCTATGGGCCAAAAATGACTCTGATGTGGGACGAATGATGATTGACCCTATTCATATAACTGTGAGACAGGACGCTATGCTCCCGAAACTCCCGCAGTATCGGATATCGCCCGTGGGTGAGAAGGCACTGGTAGCGATCATTCAGTCTCTGGTAGATGCAGGAGTGGTCGAAGAAGTGGTTAGCAATGTCTGCAACAGCCCTATCCTACCCATTGTCAAGAAGCAAGGCGAGGGAGATGAGAAAGCGTACCGCTTCATCATCGACCTGCGAGAGATCAACAAAGTGGTTGTACCCCAATACCCCATAGTCTCAGATATCACCACCATTCTGACCCTCATCCCGTCCACTGCCACCACCTTCACTGTTATCGACCTCAAGAATGCGTTTTTCTCTATCCCCATCCATCCAGACAGCCGTTATCTCTTCGGCTTCACCCTGAAATCCCGCTCGTACCGATTTTGTAGAGCTCCCCAGGGGTACACTGAAAGTCCCAGTATTTACAGCCAGGCCCTCAAAAGACAGCTGGACGCCGTCCAGCTACCGAATGGAGTGGTGTTGATCCAATATGTCGATGATATCCTTTTGGCGGCCGACACCACCCCACTTGCAATCACGGCCACTGTTCAACTCCTACACTTTCTTGCAGAAAATGGCCACAAGGGTTCCAAAAAGAAATTACAGTTCTGCCAGCCACAAGTGACATACCTAGGCCATCTCCTGTCCAAAGAAGGGAGGAAACTCACACCCGACCGAATCCAAACCATCCTAGACACCCCCGTCCCAAAAACACAAAAGCAAGTCCGCTCTTTGGTTGGCCTAACCTCTTTTTGCAAACAATGGTTACCCAATTTCAGCCTCATTGTAAAACCCCTACTTGCCCTGTTGGCCAAAGATGCCCCCTTCCCGCTCCCTTGAACCCCTGAGTGTCAAGCATCCTTTAAGGAATTACGAGATGCCCTCTGTTCAGCGCCCGTCCTGGGAACCCTGGATTACTCCAAACCCTTCTCCCTCTTCACCCACGAAAGGGAGGGGTGTGCATTGTCTGTCCTAACTCAATCAATTGGTCCTAAGCAGCGCCCTTGTGCCTACTTCTCCGCCACTCTTGATCCTGTAGCCAGAGCTTTGCCTGCCTGCCTTCGAGCAGTAGCTGCCGCTGCTGTCTCTATCCGTCAGAGCGAAGGAATTGTACTTTCAAACTCTCTCACCGTGTTAGTACCCCATGCTGTCGACACCCTTCTGAACCAAACCAAGACTCAACATTTGACTAGCGCACGACTGACTGGGTACGAATTGACGCTACTTGCACCCCACATCACACTAAAGAGATGCACGACTTTGAATCCTGCCACATTGTTGCCCCTGCCTGAAAATGACCCCGACGTGCCTCCCATACACGACTGTGTGACCCTCACGGACGAACAAACTAGGAGTAGAGTTGACCTCCGAGACACTGCTTTCACAGACCCCGATGGAGAGCTATGGGTAGACGGCTCATGCATCAAACTCCCAGATGGCACCACTTCAGCTGCCTATGCAGTAACGACAGCCCGAACAGTAGTTGAGACAGCTCGCATCACACAACGATCTGCCCAGGCAGCAGAGCTGATAGCCCTCACACGAGCATGCATCATAGCCACAGGAACCACCTCGAACGTATATACAGACAGCCAGTATGCCTTCGGGGTGGTTCACCATTTTGGGCTCCTGTGGAGGGAAAGGGGATTCCTGACGTCCCACGGCACCCCCATCCTTCACGGAGATCTGGTTTCTGCCCTGATTGAAGCGGTTCTCCTCCCCAAACGACTAGCAGTGATCAAGTGCCAGGCACACAAGAAGGTGACAGACTTAGTCGGACAAGGGAATGCACTGGCCGACATCACTGCACGAACCACAGCTGAGAATAGGACGGTGACACGCATGTATGTGACCAGGTCACAAGCGGAGAAATGGACTGACGCAAGGGAAATGATCAGAGACATCCAGTCGGCCAGCACCCCTCACGAACTGACCAAGTGGGCAGGGGTGGGTTTGAAGGATGATGAGGGCTGCTGGCGAACAAAGGATGCAAACAAATGGTTGCTGCCTGACTCATACCTGATCCCCATACTGACGATGGCTCATTCCCCCGCACACATAGGATCTGCACCCATGATCGAACTCATTTCCAAAGTCTGGCACAATGACAAAATCCCCGACTCAGCCAGACGCCTAGTCCAGCAGTGCCTTATCTGTCTGCAACACAACCCCGGGAAAGGAACTGTGGTACCCCGGGGAGGGTTTGGGACCCCCAATCACCCCTTTGAGGTCCTCCAGATGGATTACATCCTGATGGAGAGATGTCAGGGCTTGAAGTATGTACTAGTCATTGTATGTGCCTTCAGCAAATGGGTAGAGGCCTATCCAACCCGTGACAACACTGCCATGACTACTGCCAAAGTACTACTGAAAGAATTCTTTCCTTGCTATGGCCTTTGTCGAATTTTGTGGAGCGAAAATGGCCCCCACTTCATAGCTGAGGTTATCCAACTAATCCTAAAGGGGTTGGGGGTGAGACAGAGATTTCATGCGGTCTTCCACCCCCAATCCGCCGGCCTGGTGGAACGCCATAATGCCACGCTGAAGTTGAAATTGTCAAAAATAGTGGCCACCACGGACTTAAATGGCCGGATGCCCTCCCACTGGCTTTGCTATCGATGCGCTCCACTCCCACCAAACACCATTTGACTCCCTACGAGGTTGTATTCGGGCGACCGATGAACCTCTGGACTGCTCCCAAACCGACCTCCATTCATGACGTCCCGGACGTCCTACTGTCTGATTATTTGTGCAAGTTAACTAAAACGTTGTCTGTCATTCATCAACAGGTGCAGCAGGCCATCCCCGATGCTTCTAGGGGCCCAGGCCACGACATCCAACCGGGGGACTTCGTTCTAATCTGAAACTTCCAACGGACCAAGAGCCTGGAACCCCGGTGGACGGGCCCCTGGCAAGTGCTGATCACCACACGGACGGCACTTCGAGTGGAGGGGAAGAGGCACTGGCTGCACGCACACCACTGCCGGAAGGTCTCCGCGACCCTGGCCACGACAGAAAACGTCAACACCGAAGAAGAGCTCCTGAACAAAGATCGACCAACATTGAACTGTTATCCCGATACTGAGGCACTTGAACTTGCAAAATTCTCTGATCCCACTGTGCCAACTAGAGAAGGGTATTTCCTGTGTCGAAAGGAGGGAGCTTCGGCTAAGTAGGCCACGGACTAAGTTGAATCTCAGAACGGTGACCTAAACACAACCAAGGGTTACCGGGAGAGAAGCGAAACGAAGTCTGTGGTTCTGCCCACCACCGAGCACCTTGAAGATGATGGAAGCGCCAGATAAGAAGATGATGAAAGCGCCAGTTGAGAAGATGATGGAAGCAACCGGAAATACCCACTACAGGAACCCACAGGCTGACAACCTGCACAAATCGAAGACAATCGCCTTCTTCATTGTCTTCCTCTTTTGCCTCCTCCTCATGACCTCCTTCTGGATCCTGGAGGAAAGCACACCGGCTCATCAGGCATTGCTGCCCACTGCACAACCAACCCCCATGAAAGAGCACCACCTGATCTCCCTGTCACCTCAGCTCAGAGAGAGACGCAGGGAGTTCTGGAACAATTCCTTCATGCAACTGTTGCACCAACACAACCTTGCTGCAAATGCCACGAACTGCTGGATCTGCGGGTTGCTCCCGCATGCCACTGGACACTCCATCCCCTTCATCCCTTCTCCACAGTGTCGCACTTCTACTCTGGGTTTTGGCTGAACAAAACCGGAAAGACCTCTGCTCCCCTGTGTCCTGCGCCCACGGGCGCCACCTTCCTTAAAGACATTCCAGCCAAAGAACGTGTCGAAGTACAGGTGCTCCACAATCCAGCTAGATCCACCTTCTCTCATCTGCAAAAACAAACTACCGCCACTCTGACTGTGGCTCTGTCTGTTATCTATGTCATAGGTCTTGTGTGTCTCGAAGGCCAGGGAACACAGCTGGTGGGTCACAGTTCCTGCCGAATCATCAGAACATTGGACTCAGTTGATCCCCCTTCCTTTGTTGCTTCTCCAAACATGTACTTTGTGTGTGGCACCAAAGCTTACACTTGGCTCCCGAAAGGTTGGAAGGGTATCTGCTACATTGCCTTCGTTCTCCCCCCCACGTATGTAGGCCCTGCTAACCATCACCGGCAGAGGCGTGCAGATGACATTGGACAAGCCGACTCCACTGGAGCACAGTTCCTGGATGCAGCAAAGGGACTCGTTCCCCTGTGGGGCCCAATGGCAAACAGCTGCGCTATCCGGCACCTGACCCAGGCAGTAGAAACAACGATCAACATCACGGCTGGCATACTCGCTAACAACACGGCTGAGCTTCAGGCGGTCCGCCTTGTGGCCCTTCAAAACCGCCTTGTTCTAGATGTGGTTCTGGCCGATCGAGGAGGAGCGTGCCGCATCATCGGATCTAGCTGCTGCACCTACGTGCCAGATAACTCGCCCTCAGTCTACAAAGCAATTGAACACCTCCACAGACTTTCCTCAGAGGTTCACCAAGAACAAGAAGGATGGTCGCTTGGGAGCTGGTTTTGGGACACTTTGAAGGACTGGGGTTGGAGGTTGTTTTCCTTCGTACTGATACCTGTTGTGATATTATGTGGGTGTTGTTTGGGTATCCAATGTCTGCCATCTTTATTCGGCCTTGTTTCTAACTGTATGTGCCCAAAGACTTTGGACTTCCGAAATGAGCACATGAGTCCCCTCTATGAAGTAGAAATACGTGGCCTTATGGGGATAAATCCGAACTGACAAGTTGGCGAGACATGTTGAAAGGGAGGACGGTGGAATTTTAGTTTACGAGCTGAACATCATCTGCGCCAGCTTGTCACCCACGTACAACGTGCGCAATAGCCATTTTAGGTATCATGGTCTCCCTGTCCACGATCGATCGCCAGCACGCTCCTCTGACCCTGCAAGCATCCTCCGCGCACCCTGGCTCCCCCTCCCTCCCTCTCATGAGCATAACCCTTCTCCTCCTGCATGACCCTGTCCTTGGGAGTCACGCCCGCGCCTGACCAGCACCTCCTCTCCTTCCATGAATACCCCTCTGTTGATAAACCATCCCTCCGCGCTTGATTGTCCACGCGGTATGAATACCTCTCCTTTGATGACCCCTTCCCCCGAGTCCGACTGTCCACACAGGTCCGAGGCCATCGCCTAAGCCGGGAGATACCGTTTACTGCCCCTTATTGTATGGAGTCGCTCCTCTTCAAAGGACCCACTATTGATCATGGCCTCCCCACCCCATGGGATACGATCAGGCGCACACATCCTAAGAATCGGCGGAACACTCAGCCGCGTGATAGCCCCCTCCTGTTATCAGCAGGGTGAGGACCTCTATTGTGGATGTATGTGGGGGTGGGTCTGACACGAGGATTATGGGGACGTCATTTCATAAGTTTAAAGAGTCTTTTATGCAATAAAGAATGCTCACATGTCATAAACCAGGGTATAAGAGGCCAGGCCTCAGAGAGGCTGTTAGAGCACCTCGAGACGATACCTTGTTGTCTGATCTGATGTGTTCTGCTCCGTCGGAATAAAACTTCTGTTTCCTGCCTTCTGGTCTCCGGCGCCTGCCTCATTGCTTGGTAATTTGAATGGTACAAAGGCGGTTAGCGCCGGGCAAATCTTGAAAAAGGTCATAGCCCTACCCTTTTTCCACATTATTACCCTCCACCCTTCCTTATATCTGTTAACCCTCCACCATGTCATCAAATCCATAAATGACGCCATAAAATTTTGAATATTATTATTGGCATACTGTGTCCCGCCACTACCCATCCAAAACGGAGAATTGAGGTTCAGCAGGCAGAGCCGCGTTTTCAGTTGCTTGTGAAATACAGATATATCACCCTAGATCTGAAAGTAGGTAGGTAGGTGAGTCCAGATCTTGAACGATTTTTCCCCAAAGTGAGTGAAATGGATTTTCTGAATGGACAATAACGCCTGGGAAGCAGATCGATAGTACGCAAGGAGAAAGATTTCAAAAAGGTAGGTTGCCGTGTAATAAGATCTTTGGGACACATACCCAGAGCCTTGTAGATTTTTCATTAATGGACCAGTAGTTTGTGCAGCTTCTTAAGATGAGGAGAGGCAGATACTTTTCTATTCAGCTCAGGATATCTCTAATGCTTCAGCCTGAACCAGTAGAGATGAGGAGAGTTATAGATGTGAAGCTGCCAATGCCCGAGCTGGTTCCTAAGGTGTGGTACAAAGCAATCAAATGGCCAATGTGAGAAAAGTCATTGGGACCCTCATGGAAAATTCCCTGTTACAGTGTTCAATGTTGTATTGTATATGACCCCCAAATCATCTCACCCGGCCTAGCTGTGTAGGTGTAAAGGAGTGATGTTTGAACCATTACATTGACGTGACTGACAAGAAGAAAAAAAAACAGATGCAGATACATAACCACAGTGAAAGAATTCAGACAAAGTGAGTGGTTGTGGGTGATCTTGCTGCTAAATGAGTGTTCACTGGTTTGAAACTAGGAAGCTAAATATAAGGTATTATACACACTAAATACATGGTTAGAGCAACAAAAGACCTCACATGTACACGAGTAGCAGTTACTTTTATTTTTCATCTCTCCACATACCAAGAAGCATGCCAATTGTTTAAAAACAGGCAGGCAAAAGTAGTAAATATGTAGCCTCCTTGCACAATGTAAACTGGGACCCACATTTTTGCTCTTGGACATTCAGTTAATAAGTACATTCTGGAATTTGAAGTTCACTTTTGCCTGAAATAATCATTTGTTGACAATGATACGTAAACGGTAAAGTCTGAGACTAGATAAATATATTTCAGTGAGGAATGAACGGTCTAGGAGTCTTTTATCTCATCTTAAACAAAGGAAGGTGCTGATTTGTAATGCTGATGAAATGGAAAGGGTGGGGATTAATGGGCATAAAGAAATAATTACATTGTTAACAACTGGCTGTAATTCCAGAGAGGGCAGTGATTGAACAGTCCTGGAGACTAAGGTATCTTTTCACCCAATAGCAATGATTTCTGTACAGAGATGCAAACGATTGTTTCTTATACCTCAAATTCAGTTATGCCATACCTTCCTTCATTTGTTTTTGTTACCCCGCCCCGTGTGTGCCTCTTTGTGTGCTGTCTGGCTGTTTCTGTGTTCTTGTAACTAACTGTACGTGGGTTATATGTTGTCTGTTTCCGTTGCTATATGTTGGTTTGTTAGCCAGGGTACCTGGGTCTCCACTCTCCATGGCCTATCCTAACCTCTCTCTTGCAGTCTACCATTGCCAGCTCTCCACCAAGCTATAATTCCTCGCAATGTTTTCTCCTCTTGTTTGATTACCAACTCTCTGCTCTGAGGAAGGTTATTACACACAAAGTGCTTCTTTTCATTCCCTCTCAATTGTTCTCTCCTTTCCACTTGCCTGTGGTTTCTAGCTCTTTGAGATAGCCTTACAGTATAATAAAGTGAGTTACACGCAAACAACACAACAAACATTTCTTTGTCTGTGTTAATTAGTGGCTAGACATGTTTTAGGCCGAGCATTCAAGACCTCTTGTAAATACTTTAGTATATACTTATATGTGTATGCACTTTGTGGGCTCTGGAGATCAGCCCGTAGGCACTTTTTCTGTTCAATTGCCTCTATTTAACTGTCTTGATAGAAAACGACCAACAGAGGTCAGTAAAATACCAGAATTGCTTTCTGCTTGTTCAATCATTTTAGCATTCTCTAGATTCTAGCCCATAGAAATTTTCCTCCACGAGCACCCTTAGACAATACTATTTTTTTCAAATCTTGTATTTTCAGTGATATGACCACCAAAGGCCCTGATTTTATATTAAAAATAGAGCTTTGGAATCTACCATTCCCCGCTGAAAGACAATATTTCTCTCCATGCTTTCCCATACCTGGCATGTCATGCAGTTTGGTGCTTATTTTCCCTCAATGTTAAAGAACAGTAGATGTCTCAGCACCCAGGCTAATGTGCTGCATAGCTAAATACATATAAGGTCCCAAGGGCGAGACTGATTGCATTGCAAATGCTTGTTTTTATCAATGCTTAATATCATTATTGGCTAGGTGACCGTTTTTCTGATGTTCTCTGTACGTGGATGGTTGTAAGTGAACTGGTATAGGCGTTCATGAATGTGCTTGTGGAAGTGTATCTTCGAGCTTACAATATACAAAAGTCAAATCGTTTGGCTTTGTCAATGCTCGTCCAAAGAGATGAATTTCCTCCAGCCGTCGATGTGTTCCGGAGGGAATGGTTCGCGATGCACACATATTTTTGCAGGGAGTCACACCCCTGGCTGAAGCTGTTCCAATGCTACACTTTGGGCTCCAGCTGGCCAGGGTCAGAGGATATTTGAGTCTGAAGTGAGCCCAGATGTCTTCTTGATTTACTAGGAAGCGGGTCCGGAGTCTCAAGACGTGCCTCTTCAGTGCGCGCGCCCAGACAGGCATCTGCTATTGCACCTGAGGAAAACATGACGGTGGTGAGGAGAGGAATTTTTGCAAATAAACAATTTGGCATCTTGATTCCTGTTTTATTGTTTCCTTGCCTGAAACCTCCAACTGTCTTAATTCAATTTAGAGTTTCAGAAAAACCTGTTTGGCTCAACGAAGGGACACACGGAGGGACTTATTTACGAGCCCCTTGCACCGCTGCAGCATCACTTTTTGTGAGGCTCAGGCAGCGCAAATTACAAAATCAAATCTATGAGGCCATGCAAAGCCACTGTGCGTGGCTCGAATGGCCTCTTAGATATGGAGTAAGACAAGGCAGTGCAAATTGCTCCGTAGCCTTGCTTTGTGCTTGGGGGGCCTTCCATGGGTGTTACAGTGGGTTTTCCAATGCAACACCCATGGAATTTGACACTTCCCCAGATTTTAAAAGAGCATGTATACCTGGGGAAGCTCAAAACTCTCACACCTCCAGAGGTGAGGCGTAATGAGGAGAAATAACTTTATTTTTCCTTGTTTTTCCTCTTTCTATGTGTGCTGAATTGTGTGCTGCATAATGCAGCACACATAGAAAGAGGAAAATTCCTCCTAGGATTGTAAAAATTATCCTGCTGACAACACACGCACTCTTAACCCCTCCCCTGCTGATGACGGAACCGCTCCGTCATTAGCCGCGGTAGCGCTGTGCTGATGACGGAGCGGTTCCGTCATGGCCCGCCCGATGCTCCTGCGCGGCGCGAATTCCGCGCCTGCGCTGAGCATTCTATTGAGCGGGCGGGGCCAAGACGGTACTGCTCCGTCATAAGCACAGCACAACCGACGCTGGTGACGGAGCGGTTCCGTCACCAGCATACGCCCGCCGCATTTCCGCCTCGCCCCCTTAGCACTGCGGCGGAATAGCCGCTGCAGTGAAAGGGTTAAACAAGGGTGCGTGCATTGGTGCTGGGTTACTGAAATGATGCCAGCGAAAGGGGGAAAGGACAAGGGTGTTGCATGAAAACTGTGCATTCCTGCCCTTTCACTGTGGCACAGGGCAGTGCAGCAAGTTGACTTCCTGCACTGCCCTATGCCAAATCCCAATAAATGAGGGCTTGAGTGTGTTCACTTTTTGTCTTGTTATGCTTACATTTCTAAGTTTAGAATCCGAATACCTCAATTATTGTCATTTGTTTTGGCACCAGACCACCATGTCTTAGACTGTTTTTGAATAAAGCAATTAAAAAAAAATGTATCCTGTTATTCTTAAAGGAAAACAGGATGCATTTCAAAATGTAAAATGAAAAGATTTCTTTTCATTTTTTAAGAATATGCATTGGTCTGTGGGACCCCTGCCTGCACACAAAAAAGCTTTCCCCAACATTCAGAGAGGGGAAGGGACTATTTGCCAATGGGTCACCATCAACTCGGATTTGGCAGTAAAATGCAAATGTTTTGCAACTGCATTTTGATCACATTCACGCACAGCACTGTAACTCGCTATTTGGAAGGGACGCCCTAAACAGCCCCTTGCTAATACTGAATCGCAAACACAATTTGTGATTTGATAATAGGTTATCAAATCACAATATGGGCATTTGTAAAATGAAAAATGCTTTTCTGCGGTCGCAAACGGAGTGACCTCAAAAAAGATGCGTTCATCTGGCCCAAAATTATTTATTTAACCTTATGGCAAGATGTATTGCAATATACCATAAAGACAAGGAAGACAAAATGCACCTGATTCTTTTCCACCAAACTTTGCTAACTGTTTTTATGGATGTGTTAGTGCTTGTAAAAGGGTGGGAAACAGCTTAATGTGCCTACTAGAACAATACTAATTTAACGCACTACAGAAAAAAACTAATATAAAAAAGGCAGCTGGTTTAAGGTCCAAGAAATATAATAGAAGTTCAACGTAGTTCCTTAAGTGAAGTCTGTTCAGTCAACAAAAAAATTGCCTGGCAATGAAAAATGCTAAAATAGTAACAGAGTCCAATTGCCACTATATAGAGGACCCAAGCAACTCTTCCTGTTTGTGAGGCAAAAGCCTGGTGTATTTTATTCCTGCTTCATAAAGACAATCTGCTTTTACTGTCTGGAGACATTTGCCATCCCTTAGCATAGCAAATGACCATGGAAAACAAGTTACCATGAAATACAAAACATTCTCTGCAACCGAGGTTGAACTGTGTTAATGGAAATGTTTGATTGTGGCATATAATACTTCATGCATGGATGTCATTTAGGGGTCTCCAGGGGTCGCAGCTGCAACCCATCGCTTGCCCCTAGCTACCCCTGGCACTGCCTGTGTGACCCCTGGTCTCGAATGTAGTAAATTCAGTGCCGGGCACACAGGGGGGACTGGGGCTTGAATCTCTTTATTCTCTGTAAATTTTTTATTACACTAATAGTGAATAAATAATAGGTATTATATAAAAATGGAGTACAATAAACTGGAATATGCCCTTCCATGGCAGCTGAGGTAAGTAAAATATGTTTTAAATGAGCTGTGTGCGTGTTTGCTGGTGAGAGCGTGTATACCTGTGAGTGTTTATGTGTAAGCTTGTTTGTGTGAGTGAAAGTGTAGGTCAAAGTCCATGACATTAGGGCTACTAGATGATGCAATAATCTGATGCATTCCAAGCAGATGTTAGTAGAAAGAAGGGATACCATTCCTCGTCATGCGTGT